>NC_138528.1:96720872-97320872 GCF_964234715.1 Podarcis melisellensis | reverse complement strand
ATGCATAGCTTACTTTCTATCTCATACGGAGAGGCATACATGCCCAGGGCGATGATGATGTATATTTTTAGTAAAACATCTCCTTTTAGAACACCTGTGAAAAACAGCCAAGGAGGTGTTTTTGGCTGACTTGGCGTGCAAGAAGTGTTATACTAAAAAGAGATGCATCCGCCTTCTCTTATATGAACACATCTTTGTGTGCTAGAAAGCACCATACAGGAAAATAAGCAAATATTCATGCAACCCCCCCCCTCCAAAAGCTGTGTTGGGAGAAAAATAAAACAGTGGCTTAAATGTAATACAGTCACCTACACCTGAATTTAGTTCATATGCCAGTGTTATCAGCTCTCTGTTAATGTCACAGTCAAAACCCCTGAGGTTTCCTCAATTCAGGGGTATGGAACCCCCAGCCCACAGGCAATAACTTGATCTCTCTATATGCCACCAGAGACTCTTTCCAAGCCTCAACCCTCATCAGCCTTCCTCAGGTGCTTTTGCATGGCTGGAATGCGTCACTGAAGTACGGTCATGCTTCTTCCTTGCCTGGATGAAATATGGAAAATTTGTATGTGGTGTGTATGTGTGTAGAAACCCTTGAATTTTGACTGACTGGAATGTACAAAGGTAAGAATCACACCTGTCACATCACCAAATTTTGCTTTTGGTACCCAGCACCACAGGTGTGCTAACCCCAGAAAGTTTCCATTAAGGGAGCATGGCCCTTGCTCTAACCCCCCCCTCTAGATCATGTGTTATAACCTTAAGGATTTATGTACATCTTGGATAACATTCTACCTGATTCTTCAGGTGAATGCATTTTCTTAAATATCGTATCTTAGAATTTTGTAATTCTAGATCCAAAATTCTCCACCAATTCTTAGCACTTGCTGTGGTGAGCCTAGTCAACTGAAAAGAAATCTGGTAGCACAAAAATCTTCTTGAATCATAGTCAGTGGGTATAACTACCGGTAACTCAGATCTATAACTCATTGACTCGAGCATAGATCATTGCAGCACATTATATGTAGGGCTGCCTCTGAAGATACTTCATAAACATAAGCTGGTTGGTACAGAATTCAGTGGCCAGATTGCAAGACAGCATATTACATCAGTTCTGGCTGGACTGCATTGCCTACCAATTAGTTTCCAGGCCCAATTCAAAGTGCTGGTTTTAACCTATTAATACTTAAACGGCTCAGGACTACAATACCTCAAGGACCGCCTCTCCCCATATGAACCAGCTTGGACCCTGCAACCATCATCTGTGGACCTTCTTTGTGTGCCTCCTCCAGAAGAGGTCCAAAGGGTGGCAACATGAGAACGCATTTGTTGCCTTCATTAAATAAGTTTAGGCACCAGGTGAAAACATTTCCCTATAACTAGGCCTTTGGCTGATTAACATCCTATGGCAGTGGTGGCCAAACCTGGCCCTCCCGCCGTTTTTGGACTACAATCCCCATCATCCCTGACCTGTTAGCTAGGGATGGTGGGAGCTGTAATCCAAAAACAGCAGGAGGGCCAGGTTTGGCCATTTAAAATGTCCTATGGCATTTTAAATGTGTTTGTGGGGAGGGGGGGTTAATTTCTTTCTGTTTTATTACCGTACGTATTTTGTCACTGTCGAATGAAGAATGGTATACAAATCTAATAAATAATAATAATATCCAAATCAGGGAGAAATCCAGTAGAATAGTATAATCAATAGAATAGTATAATCTATCAGTATGAACAATCACAGTCTGACTTTAGGGCTATAATATCCAACCAGTAATAAGAGGAGGAGTTTGGATTTGATATCCCACTTTATCACTACCCTAAGGAGCAGTGGCGTAGTGTGGGGGGTGCCAGGGGTGCCGGCCGCACCGGGCGCAACTTCTGGGGGGGGCGCGAGTCCAGAGGGAAGGGACAAGTTCCTTCCTCCGCCGGGCTCCCCGCCGCCACCGCCAGCCTTGCGCCCTAGTGCGCGCGCGCCCCCCGCCGCCGCTGCTGCGGCTGCGCTCCACTCACTGCTCGCAGGAGGAGCAGCCGCTGCAGCAGCGCCGCCGCCACCACCAACGCCTGGCCGGCACGGGCAGCCTCCGCACCCCGCCGCCGCCGCCATCCCCTCAGCCCAGCCACAGGCGGCGGCTGCTTCTGCCGACTGGGGGGGAGGAGAGCTCCGAGGGGCCTCGCCGCGCCCTGCGCTCCCCAACACCCTCCGAGAGGAGGCCGGCGGGCGGGCGATGATCTCCCGGCGGAAGGGGGCGCCGCTGGCTCCGGCTCTCAGAGCAACTCTCAGCTGCGGGGGGAGGGGGGGTCGGGCGAGGACGGAGCGCGGCTGGAAGCCCCCGGTCCAGGCCGGGGGGAGGAGAGGCGCTCGCCAAGCCCCGATCTGCAGCGCCTCGGAGCGCGGGCTCCACCTACAGCCCAAGGAGAGGAGGGGGCGGGGAGGCGCCCGAGGGGAGGGGGCTTTGGCTGCCTCGGCCCGCGGGGGCGCCGCAAATAATAAATTTAATAAATTCCTGCTGAGCCTTAAGGGGGGGTCCTTGGCTCCTTCGCTCGCCCCCAGCCCCAGTGGCGTAGCGTGGGGGGTGCAGGGGGGCCGGCCGCAACATCTGGGGGGCGCGCTCGCACTCGAGTGCTAAAATCCAGGGGTTAGGGGGCGCAAATTACTTGCCTTGCCCCGGGTGCTGACAACCCACGCTACGCCACTGCTAAGGAGTCTCAAAGCGGCTAACATTCTCCTTTCCCTTCCTCCCCCACAACAAACACTCTGTGAGGTGAGTGAGGCTGAGAGACTTCAGGGAAGTGTGACTAGCCCAAGGTCACCCAGCAGCTGCATGTGGAGGAGCGGAGACGCGAACCCGGTTCACCAGATTACAAGTCCACTGCTCTTAACCACTACACTACACTGGCTCTCATAACGTTGTATTATTCCCTAAACAAGTTTTCCCGGCTTTTGCCCTGGAACAACAAGCTTTGCAGCTATGCTGAAGTGTCACACCATATGGCGGCTGCGTGGAGCAGAGAGAAAGGTTGAGTGGGTTGAATACAGTTCATGTAGATTTTTTTTGCGAAGCCCTGACAATGGGGACAGCTTGGAAGGCAATGTGAATGTTCCGTTCCGTTCTGCCTAAACCTGAAAGCAACAGACAAAGCCTGACAAAAAGCACCCAGAGAAGCTCAGAACATATCAGGAATGTCCTTCAGTGAAGTTTAATTATAGGCCTCCTTTGTTTCTGCATTTGTTTAACGACGAGCATACAGGACTACTTGGGAGGTTAATTATTCCTGGGTATTTTTTAAGGCATGGAAGGTATTGCCCTTTGTTGCATGATATGGTAGGTGAACCAAGACGACTAGCAAAGCAAATAATAGCATCTGAACCGGTGGATACAATTTAAATCACAGAAAGAACCATGCCAGGTGTCTCAGTACCTTGCCATGAAAATCAAACTCCTAGTAAATTAAATTAACTTTGTGTGATGGGGAAAAGTTGCAAATATCTCCTTGAGTTCTTCCTGTGAATTCTAAATGAGCATTGCTCTGAGGAAAAATAAAACCCACACTTACCTCCCTCACATCAAGTATCTTCTTAGATCTCATGGCCCTGGGGAGAGGGCTTCTAAAGAAAAAGACGAAAGCAATATTTTACAGTAATAAGAACAGGCAAGCATTTCACAAAAGAAAATAATACACATAGCAACCCTCCACCTGGGTAAGACAATGGGCACACATGCTGCATCCATCTGGATTCCTTGAATTAGTATGATCTACGCTACATTGGGACGCGGGTGGTGCTGTGGGTAAAACCTCAGTGCCTAGGACTTGCCGATCGCATGGTTGGCGGTTTGAATCCCCGCAGCGGGATGCGTTCCTGTCGTTCGGTCCCAGCTCCTGCCCACCTAGCAGTTCGAAAGCATGTCAAATGCAAGTAGATAAATGGGTACCGCTTTCTAGTGGGAAGGTAAATGGCGTTTCCATGTGCTGCTCTGGTGCCGGTTCGCCGGAGCAGCTTCGTTACGCTGGCCACGTGACCCGGAAGTGTCTGCGGACAGCGCTGGCTCCCGGCCTCTAGAATGAGATGAGCGCACAACCCTAGAGTCTGTCAAGACTGGCCCGTATGAGCAGGGGTACCTTTACCTTTACGTTACATTGATTCTGAGGAGGTCAATAAACAATATGTGGCATGACCCGCATTTATAATTAACGAGCAGGTCAAAACTAATGCTTTGATTTCAGGGCGGTCACAACTAATGCAGTGCATGCTCATGCTTATTCTGAAACTAGGAACTTAGATTTGTGTGCTATCCAGAAATCTGTGACGAAAAATGCTCTTAATGCTTGCAAGAGCTTCCCACTCCCAATTTTATATTTTCTTAAGCCATGTATGCTTTAAAGGACACTTTTAGCAGAGCTTTCTGGTGGTCTATAAGCATTTCCTGCTTTTGGAAATCCTACCGCAAAGCAAATCCTTTAGTTATGCATTTTAGCTTCTGCGTTCTGCATTTGTTTCCTTGCATAAAGTATTTAGGTACTTTTCAAAATGTGAGTTATTCAGAGAACAGAGCAAGCAGAGACCAGGACTGTTTCAAAACCTGTGCTAAAGTAATGCTTCCTAATTAACGTTTGTGAAATTGTGACAGCTGAAAACTAAAGTCACCATGCAAGTGTCCATTGGAGATTCAAGTTGACTCCATAGGGTCATCAATGTCTATATCAGAGGAGGAGAATCTGGGGACCTCCAGGTATTGGACTTTAGCTTGCATCAGCCCTAGGCAGTGTGACCAATGGGGAGGGGAGTCCCTATCCCTGGGTTAACTGAAGTACTAAAGTACTAACTAAACTACACATGGGGATGTTTAACTAAAAATGAAAAGTCTCTGGTACATTGGTTAAAAGGTTTGAGAAGTTTCAAGTTCCTCCCATATTACCACCTAATGGTCTGGCCTGAGCAAGAAGAATGCCAACTATTAAGAGATGGTGGGCAGTGAGGCATCCATCTATTTTAATCTGCAACTCGTCCCATGCCATGCCATAGGTCTAGGTAACTCTGTACGCTCTATTTTCTATTGGCAGTTTGCTATTAAGCCAAGAAAACAGGGCCAAGCACTGTGTTTCTCCCCTATGCCATCTCCCATTCCTTCTAACGTCCAGAGATTGCAGAGTGGATAAAGCAGGAGCTCTCTTACCAATCTAAAAACAATTTTCAATGAGTAAAACATTGTTCTGCAATTCTTAGGTCACTTGACCCAGGGTAGCCCCCACTGAATACTACAGAAGTATACTACAATAAAAGGTTTAGGGAGGAGGAGGATTACTCAGTTCTACTGCAGTTAAGATTTCTCTTATCCAAAGAAAATAAATGATTATCCAAGGCCTCCTAGCACATGGATTTACAATATTCTTTCCCCGTGAAGTCTTAAAATAGAAGTAACACAATGAAGGTGTATTTTTTAAGGAGGCGACTCCATCCTTTCTATCTATAAATTATATTTATTAGGAAATTGTTCTTACCATATTATTTGCCATCCATTTGTCTTCATTGCCCTCATTAAAGGCAAGCTCAGGCCTTAATTTCTTTTCTGTGAAAAAAGAAATCATGAAATTGAACAGATAAACCTCAGAAGTGTTACCAGGGGTGAGAAACGACAAGAGAAAAATTAGATAATTAGAAAGACCTCTATAAAACTGCAAATTCATCAGCCATTTTGAACTGTATATAGATTTACTGGAAAGGGAAATGGTTGCAATAGGAAATACTTACCTGGAAGATGCCAGAGCTTTAACAAAGATAATGGTAAAGTTACTGAAACTGCAGGTTTTACTAAAAGGTAGGAGCTGAATCTAAATTCTCATCCAGCTCCATGACACATCAGTGAGATAATGGCTGAATGATAAGAAAAGTGCTTTAATAGCACACATTTCTTTTTCCATTGATCTAGCATACTGTGGCCTATGAAACATCCTTCTGGTACAGCAGAATCCTATACATCTTTACTCATAATAAGCTTCATTCTGAGGGTTGTATTTAGGATTTTGTTCTAAGGACAGAATACTATGATCAGGTTCTGTCAGCTGATGAGATAAAAGATTTGACGGATGTCTCACTGATAGAATTCCAGAAGAACTGATCCTCTGACACAACACTCCGTTAAAACAGGACAGAGTTGTGTCATGCTCTCTCTGATAGCACAACTTTACACTGGCCCTGCTCCAAGTAATTTCCTTTGCTTTCCTTCAACTGCCCACATTGTCACTAGAGAGCATGGAACACGGTGTACGTTGAGATCCAGTCACAGTACAGCACCACCACTATATGAACCTCACACAAGAAGACCAATACTAAGTTGATGGGGTTTGTAGCATACATCTATAGCTCTCTGTCCCTATGCCATGCAAACTTAGCGCTCAGGATGAGGAATTCTAGTAATGATAAACAAGGTGAAAGGGTACTTTGCACAGAAAAGAGCACTTTGTACAAACAGCCTGTATCCAGGACACTCCTAAGAATTTGGCCACATTTCTAACACTCATCTACTTAGAATACTAATAGATACCTTGCTTTCCGTCATATACATGAACAGAAACCTCCATGCCATTCCAACCACCTTGGGAGCATGCTATGGGTTTATCTGTCATTTAAATTCAATGCTTGTATTTTTTGTGCTCTCCCCATCCCATCTATACTTAAAGGATATGGTTTTCTCCTTCCTCCATAGGACATGGCGGTCATTCTTCTTCTATTGTTAGTAGGAGTCTCTTCCTCTTCCCTTACATAATTGCTAAATAGAAGGGGTAGGGAATCTTCCTCCAACTCCTGGCAGCCCCAGTCCCCATGGCCGTTGATCAGGAATAATGGGATATGTAGTCCAACAACACAGGCATGATACCACATCGGCTACCCCTGTAAATTATATATAGAGAGGGGGGAGAGTAGTATACTTGCTGTTGTGTAGAGAGGTAACTGATATTGAACAATGCAAAGTAAGTCCCTCCTTATCAGTAATTTGCAGCTATTTCCCCCATCTGATCTAGATTACTGGACAAATTAGATGATATTGGATTTCTTCTGGGTTGCTCTGGGTGGTCAAGACAAGCAGGTGCTTCTCACTGACATGGTATCTAGAAATGCAGTTACCAAAAAATAAGCACATGGAACCAATTCAACTCATGCCTGCCTGAATGGAGGAAAGTTTTTGCCAATCCATCTTGACTGTAAATTCTTTAGCAGTTCTCTGCTAAATGCTAGTTTTGTGAGATTCAACAATCCCTCTTGGCTTCTCCTCAGTTTTTCTTAGGCAGTATCTCTCCCAAGTGAAGATGGTGATAAATTATCTAAACATTTTAGTAACAGACTCAAATACTTCAAAAGATAAAAAAAGTTTAAAGTTACCCAGAGTGCCTTTGCTGAGGGGCTATGTACTCTGGATGGCATTGAAAATGAATTGGGCTTCATTCCCCCTGGCCAAAAAACAGCAGGTTGAGGGATTTAAGTTTATTTATATTATTAAAAATCTCCTTTATAGCATTGTAAATTTAACCTGAAAGTTACACATGTGGAATCACTTTTCATTGCTGTAATTTGGAGCTCCACTGAATCATGTCAACTTGCCTCAGAGGTGAAATAGCCCCAATGTTTTTCACCTGGTCTAATTTATAAGAACAGCACAGCAGCGTCAATAAGCCCACACCATCAAGAATTCTTTTCTATAGGGAATCTGTATAAGATCACATTCTGAATAATCTGTGATTTACTCATCCTCTGCCAGAGTAATCTGAGGCTGGAGTTGTTTTCAGATGCCCCATTTCCCCAAATGTGTGGATCTATCTAGTTGATATGCATTATGGGGTTGGGGCATCAGAAGAGACAGAATACATGGTGTGTCTGGAACTGGTCCTTCTCTTGAAAACACCTGCTTATTGGACTTGGACCACAGCAGCGGTGGCATTAAAAAGGGAAGAAGAGACCTCCCCCATCCCTTCCTCTTTAAGTGTGCAAAAAGAGCTGGTAGTCACCGAGAGTTGCGTATTTTCCAAAGGCTACTGCAGTGGGAGTTTTTTTGGGGGGTGCATGCGTGGATGGGGGCAAATAAACTCAGCAATTCCATGAGGAAGGCAAACCTCATCCATCTCTTGTCTTAATATTCATGCTACATCTTGGTTGAACTAGATCTGACTGAAGATTCATTGACTAGAGATGTCTTGTGCATAATGTCTATGAATCCGGGGGGACGGGGGGGGGGGGGAGGAAATGTTCAGCTTTTGGCACTGAAATTCACACAGGGGTGAGGGCATTATTATGATTTACTGTGATTCATCATCACATACGTTCCAACATTTTTTCCAATGAAAATAGGGACATCCTATTTCATAATAATTTTTATTATTTATACCCTGCCCATCTGACTTGGTTACCCCAGCCACTCTGGGTGACTTCCGACATATATAAAAGCATAATAAAACATTTAAAAAACTGCCTTTAGATGTCTTCCAAAGGTTGGCAGGTGGCGCTGTGGGTTAAACTACTGTGCAGCTTGGGCTTGCCAATCAAAAGGTTGGCGGTTTGAATCCCCATGACGGGGTGAGTTCCCGTTGTTCGGTCCCTGTTCCTGCCAACCTAGCAGTTCGATAGCACGCAATTCAAGTAGATAAATAGGTACCACTCCAGCGGGAAGGTAAACGGCATTTCCGTGCACTGCTCGTGACCCGGAAAGCAGACACTGGCTCCCTCAGCCTATAGAGCAAGATGAGCACTGCAACTCCAGAGTCGTTCGCGGCTGGACTTAATTGTCAGGGGTCCCTTTACCTTTAAAGCTTGTATAGTTACTTATCTTCTTGGCTCAGGGTCGCATAACTCAATTACCCTCCAACATTTCTCCGATAATAGGGACGTCCAAAGGAAAAGCGAGACATTCCAATATCAAATCCAATATCAAATCAGAAACTGGGATGGCTTCTGTAGATCCAGCCATGTTCTGGAAAATAGTGACACTTGGAGGGTCTGCAAGGGCGGTTGCCCTCATCCAGTCTCAGCCTTCCCAAGGAGACTGATCTTGGCCAGGGAGCGGGGGACTGGTGGTGGACAAGGCTGGCTCATGACATTTATTGGCCTTGTATGTTTCATTCTTAAAGTCTGTGCAGTGGATAGGGATGTGACTTAACTACATTTCCATGTATCCCAGTAACAAACAAAACAAAACAAAACCCTCGGGAGTACACAGGCCTTAGGAATGAGGCCTACAAGTTCCTTTCTGCTGGCCATCTCCCTGCCCTTCAAAAGTTAGGTTTGTTTGAAAAGGCCGGGCAGTTGTAGGAACAGCTGCCTAGTGACAACGTCTTGACTAACCTGGCCCAACTGTGGTTTAGGGGCACTCATATTGTACCTGTGATTTTGAAACTGCCCCAGTTCTAAAATTTGTCATGAACTACAGTGGTACCTTGGGTTAAGTACTTAATTCATTCCGGAGGTCCGTTCTTAACCTGAAACTGTTCTTAACCTGAAGCACCACTTTAGGTAATGGGGCCTCCTGCTGCTGCCATGCCACCGGAGCACGATTTCTGTTCTCATCCTGAAGCAAAGTTCTTAACCTGAAGCACTATTTCTGGGTTAGCAGAGTCTGTAACCTGAAGCGTATGTAACCCGAGGTACCACTGTACTATAACATATGGGATATTCTTTGAATCTGCTTTAAATGAATAAGCAATCCTCCCCTATGAAGCTCTCAAAATCAGAAATGAAAATGATTTGTACCTCAGATGAATGAGCCTCATAATAGGGATGGATGGATAGAATTTTCTTGCATTAGAAAAAGCCCTTCCCTGATGTTCATTATAAGTGGTATGAAGTGAGTAGAGGGTGATAATTCATTTCATATATTTTTAAGGCTTTGAGATAGTTACTGCACAGTAGACTTCAAGAATAGTCTTTTCTCACATATGTTCTTTTTTTCCTAGCCAATTTTCCTTTTGGATTCTTCATTATGTAGTTATGCATGTGTTTCACTGGTCTTGACATTTTTTGTTCCTTTCATGAAATTGCTCTGATTTAATTTTAATGTCTGCAGTTTCATTTGCTCTTAAAAAGAACAAACTGCTGCTGGGGGAGGGAGTGTTTTTAAAGAAACTTTGCTCTATTTCACCCTCTGATTTTGTTTGTCTGTGTATCTCTGTCTATCTGTATGTGTGTATCTATCCATATTCCTTGTGGTGCCTGCTTTTGATAAATATGCAGCATTTTTATACCAGGACAAAAGGTAATGACAGCGTCACTTGGGCATCGGTCTAGATAAAAAGAAAAAACCATTCTAGCTTCTAGCATAAATATAAATGTGGGAAATGACAGGTTCATAATCCGGCACTATAGTCACCTCCTATCATTTATTTAAGACCATTTAAGGCCTGAAATGTTAAAACCAAGTATAAATGCTGATTAAGGGTCTGAATTATTCTAAGTAGATGATCCATAGCTAGGGTTGCCACTTATCCCTAGAAAAATGTGATCATCCTTTCTTCTTCTTCTTCTTCTTCTTCTTCTTCTTCTTCTTCTTCTTCTTCTTCTTCTTCTTCTTCTTCTTCTTCTTCTTCTTCTTCTTCTTTTTTGAGAAAAGTGTCCCCTGTCCTGTGTGGACTTTAAACAGGGCACCTTTTTTCACATATTTGCGCTCCTTCTCAAAAATGTGCAGGCAGAGGGTGGACTCAGTGGGAGGAGGAGAGCCGAGAGGGAGAGCAAGAGTTATCATGGGATGCAGGTAGAGGCTGGGGTGGGCCTGGGAGGAGGAGAGCCAAGAGAGAGAGTTTTTACGCAGGCAGAGGGTGGGTCCTTATTCTTCCCTGTTGTTTGCAGTTAGGAATTGAGTTGCCAGAGACATACTGTATTTGTATATCCTCTACTTTGGAGCTGAGAACCCAACTGAAGCTGCTTGAACCTTCACGTAAACAAACACTCGTTAGTTTTCCTGTCCTGTGTTCAGATTCTTGCTTTATAAATAGCTCATCTCCCACCCCACTGCCCCTGACAAATATGGCTTTCTTTGCTCTTTGTATTTTGAAAATGTATATACATATTGAATAGGAAAACTCATGGCAATTTCTGATGTATGAGTCTCTCTCTCTCCCCGCCCCCCCCCATGCCCATTCGGTTGATATACTGAGCCTCGTTAGTCAAGTGTACATTTAAGAGGTTGGATTAAAGTGTGAAATATCAGGACTGCCTCTTCACCTGGAATCTAAAATATGGTTTTTTTTACAGTTGTCCATAAATTTGGCTAACACTTATCCAATAAGACAAACTTATTTATCTGAAGTTACAGGAAAACATTTACCTCATCATAAATGTGGCTTAATTTTTCCACTGAATGCAATAATCAGACATATCGAGACAAATGTTATTTCCCTTCTGGTCTTCTTTGCTGGTCTTTCATGTCCACCTTCCGAAACACTGATGACCATTCTGTCGTCGTTTCATTACCCAAATAATAGTCAAACCTTCCAAAATAGAAGGAAGAACCCTTCTGCAATATATGTTTATCTTTGATAGCTACTCTGAATATCATTTTTCTAATATAAATTATGCAGCTGTAAATTATGTTAGCAGTTGAAAAACCAGGTGCAGATTCCCAACATCCCCTGCCCCCATCATTAGGGATCTGCTATTTGATGGATTTGTGTTTAGTAAAATTAATACTTTATTATTTCATTCTTAATCAATGAAATCCAGCTGCTTTTGAGGTCCTGCAGACTGCTGTTTTCACTAAAGCTGTTCACCCAAGTAAAGGAATCATGAAGTTTTAGCGCTCATTAATCAAAGAGCCATTTGGAATCACTGCCCTGTTTGCTTCGACTGTAGCAGAAGGTGAGGTGCACATTAGCCACACTTCCTACTGCTAAATTGAACCAATTGCTATTTTCTTAAGAGCAACATTTGGTGATTGTATTACATACGGAGATTTCTTTTTCAAAACCCAAAGGACCAAACCACTTAAAATAAAGACTACTGTAGATAAACTTTTAACTTGTTGAAGTTTTTTAACACTTGGTTCCAGTGAAACTATGAGTCCAGTTGGAATTTGTTCAACCGTCTCTTGTGACCTACCACAAGGTAAACGTTTTTCTCCAATTTCCTTTACTGAAAACCTTTGGGAACTGGTTGTTTGAAAGCTTTAATATACAACAAAATTTTAGGCCACGAATTTGGCAAATCTAAACAGTCTTTTTTCTACCCTCTGATTCTCTGGCTGGTACAAATGATGGGACTGTCCCTGCCACTGCCCAGCCAGGTTTTAGATTGCTCGGCCCCTCTGTTATTGCTACTATATAAGGCTAATAGAATTTCATTATTTGGCTCATTGATCAGAATGTGCTGCATGGAAGTCTAGCATTTTCATTCTAGTTGTTCTTAAAACAAAAGGCGTTAACAGAGGGTGGTTTTCACCGATAGACAAAGAAGTATTATGCACCTAAAGCTTCTGTTAGTTTCAGCTCTCTTGAAAATATATTAGTATGTTGTCATAATTGTCTCCTATATTTTTTACTGTTTTTAATAGATTTTAATTAGGGTCCCATGCCTGGCCTTTTTAAAGGCTTTATATACACAAAGCAGATAGCTTGAATTAATTAGCGTTTTTACTTTTTTGAATGTGGTACACAAACCTGATGTCATCACAACTTCATACTGCTCTGTTTCTTTTGCTGTGACATGCTTAACAACAGCACAATTCTAGAAATGTTTCCTTAGCAGCAGGGATACTTGAAGAGAGATCCCAGAGGGCAGCCTCCACTATTTCTTCCCTAGGAGGGTACCAGCAGTGCCTCCTATTCACCAAGAGGCTGCTGTAGAGGCAGCATTGGGCAGGGGGCTGCTGAGGAGGCAGCAGATCTGGTCCCCATTACTGCCACTGTGGCAACAGCAGCTGGTGATGCATTCCTTTGTAGGCCAGATTTGCTGCCACTATGGATCCTGCCTCCTGAAGTGAGCGCCTCACCTTGTCTCATGGGTGGACTGACCCTGCCTAGTATACTCACCTGTGGTGTTCTGAGGGTCATTCAATTTCTGGGAGCAGACAGGGGAGCATAGGGGAATCCAGCAAGAATAAGGAATTGGTGAAAATTGCCTCCGTGCCTCTGCCTATAGGGGGCAGCCTTTGTTATGTCACTTAGTGCAACTCTGGATCAAAATTACTATAAAAATGAGATATGAGCAATAATTGACCAACAGATTATATTACTTGCTGTTTTAGAATTGTCTGGATGGCTTTTCTAATATCGTATCCTCTCTCATACATCTCTCTCTCTTCCCCTCTGTCTGTCTACACACACATACACGTGCTATTTTTCTAGAAAAAGAAGTGCTGGAACTCACCATGAACATCCCCCTTGTTGTCTTATAATAGTAATGGTGGCCACCTGAGAGGTGCTGGAACTGAGTTCCAGTGAGTTCTGGCTGAAAAAAGCCCTGACACACACAGAGAGAGATCTTAGCCATTCTCTTCTTCCTTCCCCTGATTCTGTTGCTATGGCTACTGCAGTATCCCCATCTTGTCTTTATAATAATGATACTGACTCAAATTATAGAAAATGCATCCCCCCCCCCCCGCTTTGGAGTGGTGGGAAATGTATGTGTGCAAATATTGCAAAAGGCACATTCTCTTTCATGTATAAAGTGAATGCTTAAAGTTGGGTAGCTATTCTTAAAGCAGAGTGCTTGAACGAACTATATTGAAGAACTGCAGAAAATCTGTTAATGATATTGGAACTTTAATGGCACTCTCCAGCCCTTGACCATGCTGTGCTTTGCTAGTACACAAGCTCTCCGATAAGACAAATGCGAGGACAGAGGAGCTGCTTCACAGTTGATCTCGTGGGCGCGGGGATTATAGCTGCCTTGTAGCTGATGGAGCCTGGGCAAAGTGGCTGCTTGAGAGCAGTGAACAAAGGCGATGACTACAGCAAAGAGCTGCAACAAGAAGGCAAATGGAGGTTGCCCTCAGCCAGTTTAAACAGCATTGACCATGCCCCCTGGCTAACCTGATTGGTTGGCTGGGGGGAGTGACTCAGCTGGGAGTCCTAATGACATGGGCAGCATTCCCTCTGCCCACTGCCGGGTCACTGGGAGATCCCAGATGCACGTCCACAGTGCCACCCACTGGAGAAGGGGAGTGGTCTAATGAAATTGGAACTGTAATAGCACTATCCTAGAGTAAGGACTTCAACCAGTCAGATAACAAGCTGTAAGTAGATTTGAGACATTGATTGGTTTTGGGTTTGTTTGTTTGTTTTAAACCAAGAGAAAGAAAGTTAAGGTAAAGGCATGAGAGAAAAGCCAAGCCAGAAAGCCAGTCTGGAAACTCTGTTATAAAGCAAATTATGATAGTTTTATTGAGAAATTTCCTCCATTTGTTCTGGGCTGAGGACATGCTATCCTCAGGCCTTTCTTCAGTGTACGTTTCATTTTTGTCCAGTGTTATTTCCAAGTGAAGAACAAAGGGAAGGTACCTATCTATGCAGGAACAAAGAAAATGGAGCAAGCTTCAATATATGCACTTAAAGCAGCATTGTCAAGGGTCACGCTAGATGTGACATCAAAATTTTGTGAGGGAAACTCTTTTTTTGCTTTTACAATAAGAAGCCACAAGGATTCCCAGCCTGGATAGGAATAATGGCATGGTCTCCCCGCCTCACCATTTTATTGCTGTAACCACCCCCGCTCCTGGTTCAGATGGCACGATTATAAAAACTGATTAGATAAGCTTTACAAATGGGAGGGGGAAGAGATGAAGATTCAGTGGGAAAATGGAAAATCTAAGCCTCTGTACAAAAGGAACAGGAACAAAGCAAAAACCAAAGCCCTTTGGCTGCCGCCAGAGAAGCAAGGAGAATTGGTTCTGTTGGGTTTGGGGGAGATCTCATGAAAGCCTCATGATATTGTGGTAAGCGAGGCTGCAGTGGCAGTGGCAAGAGGGAGCAGGCAAATGACAGCTCCTTCCTGTTTTGCCTCGGTGGCAAAACAAGACAAGCTGCCTCTGCCACATAACATCCCTGGATCTGCTTGACATGTAGCCTTCAATGTGTACTTTGTGCAAGAGGTCACCAAGGCTCATTTCTGCTCATGTGATTTTAACCCTGAAAAAAATATGGAATTAGAATAAAGTGGTCCTTGGCATCTTCTTCTACGAAGCTGTTGGGAGTGGACATTAGGAGTTTTGGAGCGCCATCAGTATGCTGGTGACACTCAGCTTATTTCTCTATAACATCTACCCATATGTTTAGAAAGTTATGCTAATTTTAATCTGTTTTAACATTTTAATTGTTGTATGTTTACAGTATGGTTGTTAATTTTTCTCTATTTCATTGTTATCTTTTTATAAACTGCTTTGAGAATTTTTTTTTACACTCAAGCGGTGTGTAAATTTTACCAGATAACATATTAAACCAGCTGCTGTGTAACTAGAGAAGCCCTGCTCACAAGAGATATGTTTTCTGAGCGTGTGGAGTAGGAGATTGCAGCAAGATCACGCTAGCTAGTGTGAACACAGCCTGCAGGCAAAAGGGAATACTAAAAATGACAGCATTCCCAATTGCATGCATGTTCATACATGCACAGGCTCTGGACTCATCTACATTGGCAAAGAAAAAGCACTTTATATGTGTTGTATATGCATTCTAACATTGTGACACCAGATGGTGCTGTGGAGTTGCGTTTTTGCCAATCTGATTTTTCATACAAAGTTGACAACGCGTTTGACTGAAGCACTTCTTTGATGTGTTTAGATCCAGCCTCTGTCTGTACCCGCAGCTGCATGTACAGAGGTTGGGAGCAGGATGTGTGGATGCAATCCTGCCCTCCATTCCATGCATTTCAATAACCACACCTATATCTTGCGAGCAGGCCTAGGAAAGACCCAATCATTATCGGATTAGGGGACGGAATGTTGTTTTTAGATTTGACCCCACATTTTCTTAGAAAGAAAGCACATGCTTCCCTGATTCTCTCCCATCATCTATGAAAACAAAACTGTCATAAAGTTCCTTGAAGCACTTTATTATTTGCTTAACCGAAAGAAGAAGAGAATGGTTCTAAACGATTATATTTATAAAAGAAATCACAGCTTCCTCCATGAGTAATGAAACTAGAGCCCCAGTCAAACTTCATTGAGATAATTACCATATTCTCATCCACTTTCTTCCATTGTGAAGGTTAGATGAATTATTCTTTTCCTCTGCTTTTCATTCACAGAGTAGCTGCTTTATTCCATCACACAGACAAATGCATTTAAATTGATACATGAATGGCTCTATGGGAATTATTCTTTTCTGGCGGCATAACCTGCAGAATTTAACGTGCAGCTGCTAAAGGGTTTTTTGGGGGAGAATTTCGGTGATCAGGAAAAATGACTTCATATACATACAATTTAACACTTCACTATTCATTATTAAACACCTGTCACAGTTCCTGAATAGGAGGAGCTGAAGAGTGGTGCACAAGATCTTAGAAGGGACAATTAATGGCTAGTGGAAATTATTCCTCTCTTTATACTCCACGGAAAACAGGCTATTCTCAAGCCACCTTTTCGGCCCAATTCATGGTGGATATCTCTAGGCATAGGCTTGCTCAAGTCAGAGTGAATGAGAACTGGCAACACTTGCAGGGATGCTTGCATTTAGGTCTCTCTCTCCCCCCCCCCTTCAGTTCAGTCTGCTTTAATCTAACAAGGCAACACTTGGAACTTGTAAAGACAGCTGGATCAACAAAGGAGAGAAAGAAAACAAGAAACTATGGAATGGTGCTGAAAGAATATCCTTTAACCAGGACAACCTTTAACAAGGAAAATCACCCTCTTTTACTGTTCCTCCCAGGAAAAGGCAATCCTAATAGTAAAAGTGAGAGCAGGTGGGAAAGGTTATACACTGTGAATTGGTATTAATCTCAGCCCCCAGCAGGCATTTGTGTAAGTTACAAAGACAGCAAGTAATTCCAAATGGTTTGGCAGCCACCGCTAAAAAGAGAGCTAAGGACAGCCATATAATGCTAAGCAGGATTCGCTCAGCTTTCAGAGGGGAAACTAAGCAGATTCTGGCAGGAGTGTATAATACACTGCACAATGGACCTTTTATTTTTATGAATATTGAAAAATCAGCTGCTACAAGAAAGAGATAATGAAAAACAAACAGAAATGTTTTCCATGATGAGCAGAGGCTCTTATAATGATCCACTTTGCTACAGATATACTGAAAATCTGCAGCAAATTAACATAATAAACATAGGATAAAATAACTGTTGTCCAGAACATTATGCTGCTCTGCACATCGTTTGAGAGATCACTTATTTTAACTTTTTTAAAAACATGTCTAGCTCTGCACAGATAGCAGTGTAGAAAGGGAAAGTAGAATTAAAAGACTGTGACCCCACTTATTAAGCAAAATAAACATTGATTGTTGGATCTTGATCCTATTCATTAATTATTATTAAAGCCTATTTACATTTATAGGGACGCGGGTGGCGCTGTGGGTAAAAGCCTCAGTGCCTAGGACTTGCCGATCGAAAAGTCAGCGGTTTGAATCCCCACGGTGGGGTGCGCTCCCGTCGTTCGGTCCCAGCGGGAAGGTAAACAGCGTTCCGTGTGCTGCGCTGGCTCTCCAGATGCAGCTTGTCACGCTGGCCACGTGACCCGGAAGTGTCTGCGGACAGCGCTGGCTCCCGGCCTATAGAGTGAGATGAGCGCACAACCCTAGAGTCTGGCAAGACTGGCCCGAACGGGCAGGGGTACCTTTACCTTTACCTTATTTACATTTACTAAACCTAACTGCTTCAGAGGTTACTGGGATTTGTTTTCGGGGTGGCACTGTGGGTTAAACCACAGAGCCTAGGGCTTGCCAATTAGAAGGACAGTGGTTCGAATCCCTGTGACCGGGTGAGCCATGGTACACCAGCATCAGAACAATTGGATGGTGCCTTCGTCTACTTAATGAGGAATATTTGAGACATTTGGAAAAGAGGACACTGAGGGGAGATATAATAGCCTTCTTCAGATATCTAAAGAGCTGTCATGTGGAAGATGGAGCAAGCTCTGGAAGGTAGGACTTGAACCAATGCATTCAAGTTACATCAGGACTATACATCAGGAAGAACTTTCTGACAGTAAAAGCTGTTCAACAGTGGAATGGACTCCCTCAGGAGGTTGTGGACTCTTCTTCCTTGGAGGTTTTTAAGCAGAGGTTGGATGGCCATCTGTCATGGATGTTTTAGTTATGGATTCCTGCATTGCAGGAAGTTGGACTAGACGACTCTCAGGGTACTTTGCAACTCTATGACTCTATGTAAAGCAGGGGTGGTTTACTTTTTTCAGCCTGAGGGGTGCAGTACCTTCTGAGCAACCTTTCAGGAGCCATGGCAGGGGTGTGTGGAACCAGAGACAAAAGTGGGAAGAACAACGCTATGCTAGCTTCTACATACACACACACACCCTTCACTATTCTTCATCCAGGCAAGCAGTTATTGGAATTAAAGAACATATTTTAGTCAGGCATAAACAGTCAAGGAGATTGTGAAGCAAGGCTGCTTATGGGTGTGGCTGGGAACAGGCAGTGGGCCTGGGGAAGAAGTGTGATGGGAATCCTGTGGAGACCTGAAGGGTCACATTCAGCCCCTAGGCCTGAGGTTCTCTGCCCTTGATGGAAGGTAAGCCAAACAAACCCCTCCCTGAAATCTTGGCAGTATTTCTCTCATTCTCCCTTGGCTTTACAGCCAGCTTCTTTTTGTTCCCCCACCCCTAGAAAAAGCTAGAGCCCACCTCTAACCAAACACCTCTAAAGAAGTGTGAAGAAGTGTGCGTGCACACGAAAGCTCATACCAAGAACTAACTTAGTTGGTCTTTAAGGTGCTACTGGAAGGAATTTTTTTTGTTTTGACTATGGCAGACCAACATGGCTACCTATTTGTAACTCAAACACCTCTAAAATATGGATAAACTTGATTTGTCCTCCTGTCTGTTCTTCCCTTACAATGACCAGAGGTCATTGCTAGCAACCTGAACTGATACCTCTATGCATTGCATGTTTCAGTGTCCCACTGCAGTCATTCTGCCAGGCTGCAACATGGCTCAGTTGGAACCGGCAAGGACCTGCTAAATGTTTGTCAGGTTTTCAGTATGGCAGTAACTAACATCCACAGAAGTATGGTGCATGGTGGATACAGTGACGCAGGTGAATTAATGTATCCAAATGCCTGGAAAGTTAACTAGAATTCACCCTCCAACCTCATAAATAGTCAGTGTGTCCAGAGAAGTAGGTGATTTATAGTTTAACATTTTCCTGTGATCTGTCATTTGCTCTTTCGCTTTAAAGCTAAATCACTCCAGAAATGCACAAGAGGGGGGAAGGCAAGGAGAAGTCTTTTTATTTTTAATTAGAGTGCACTAAATGGCAATAAAGTAATGTGAATACAGTGGAGACCTCTTAAATCCATAACAGTAAATCTATTGCTGCAACAGGTCCATCCTTTATCTGATATTCGTTTAAGATCGTTTCACACCTGAAGTGTAGCGCTGACATGAATTGGTGCTAATAGACTCATGTATTTAAATAATTCAATAAAACATCTGGAAAGGGATATGCCTTGTGACTTTCCTGATGGAAACTTGTTTTGTGCTGTATAAAATGTGAGGAAATTGACTATGCTCATTACTTGAAAATCAGCCATTCAGTCGCTTTCTTCATTCATTATTTTGGTTGAATATTCATTTCTTATTATTCCTATCCAATTTTGTTGTGATGGCTCAGGATAGGCTCCCAGTAGCATTTTCCCCCCTCATATTCTGTTTTCATGGAATGCAATAGCGAGCATTTTGTCTTAACTTCATGCTTCCCTGCTTATGTGGCATCTTGCAGCCTTCAGGGTACAATTCAAAGTGCACATTTTGACCTATAAATTAGCTTGGTTCAAACGTATTTACAAGATCATCACCTCCTCTATTCCTCTGTAATTATATTTTACTTTAATTATCTTCAGTGTGAGAGACAGTGAGGTGTAGCTGTTAGTTAGTGGATTGAACTAGGAGCTGGGTGTCAGGGATTCAATTCTTTCTTCGGTTCTCTGGCTGATTTTGAGCTAGTCACTCTCTCTCTGCCTAAATCTACCTCAAAGGATTTATTGTGAGGATAAAAAGGTGAGGAGGATAACCTTGTATGCCACCTCATGTTCTTGATGAAAGGTGGGATATAAGCACTGTACAGTACAATAATAATTTCAACTATGCATTTTTTAAGGAAGCGCAAGTTGCAGAGCTTCAATGTAGCAAGAGGGAAGTTGTGCATTTGAGTAAATGCCCTCCAAAATGGCATCTCTACTTACAGCTTGCATGGGGTAATAAGAAGCATATGGATAGATAGTTGCTATCCCACATCCCTTTCCACTAAAATGGCCTTGCAAAGCCCAAACGGTTTAAATAAATCTGGGAGGTGCTAGAAGTTGCAGAGAGTATTTCAATAGAATTCCTCATTCTTGTTAAATCAACCTTGTTCTTTTTACTCAAATTAAATCTCTATAGCTACCCCATCCTAACTAGTAAAAAGTTAGTCTTCTTCAGCCCCTAAGATGCTGAAAATAATTTGACATGTGCTTGTTTTTACAATACATTTGCTATCTGAAACTATAGGGATCTATTCGGTGTGAAGCAAAGGGGTACGGGGAAGTACCATCCATCTGTGTGTGCCATAATGTGTGCATTTCTCTCTTCCTTCCCAGAGAACTAAGGCAGCTTCTATATTTCTCCTTTACTGTCTTCATTTGAATTTGTCGGGGCCAAACTGCACACACTAAATGTTATATTGTGTGGATCTTTTTTCAAATGCAAATAGCGGGTTCAGTAGAGCTCAATTAGGTTCTGGAGTGATGGGGAGGTGGTGGGAAGAGAAAAGGTGACACACAGAAAAATCCCTCCCCCTCCAGTGTTGCACTAATGGAATCTTTCCTCTCATGCAAATAGCCATTTTGGAAGGGCAATTTTCATCTGGACCGTGATAGAGGATGAAGGGGTTAAATTCCTCCACCCTCTGTAGCTTCAGTAGCCCGATCGATTTGCATCTGGACAAACATACAACTTAAGATACGTAATTAGTGTCACATGTACTTCGGCCACAGATGCATGACAATATTATTTGGAACATTGAGTTTCTTTAACAGTTAAGTTATACTGAACTTCCACTTCGAAAAAGGAACACATCTTGAGCAACCCACTGACTACTGAATTACTTACTACTAGCTAATCAAGGAAGGTATTTTGGAATAATTGTAGATAGTTCTGTGCCACTGTAAAATTAAGAAGATGACCCGGAACAAAACTGTGCCTTTGAATTTGATGAAACAAAAGGAGGCTTCCTGGTAATTATGATGACCTTATGCAGTTTTATTCCTTCTTCTTTAGCACAAATAGCAATGTTCTGGTTTAATTGATGAAGCCTTTTAAAATATGCTTTCCCTTTTGCTTCTTTGACCTTGCTTTGTTGTGGCTATATACTAGTCAGAAACATTATAAATGATTCACAACTTCCCTTTTTTTCTTTACCATTTAACTAGAGGGTCTAAAATATATGAGCCACTGCACACACACATGAAATGACAAGTTTCCTGGCTTGCAATTCAATTGAGATATAAACAGAAGAATAGTGGACATGAAAAGGAAAGTGGGGTCAACAGAAAAGAGTAAAAGGAAAGGGGACTGATATGTTGGCAAAGTTTTGAAACAAAGCAAAACAGGGATTTCCAGGACCAGTAAAAGTAAGGGGACCAGGCTAGTCCCCTAAATGTTCTCCAGCACCTCCTTCCCAAAGCCTGGGAAACTTCTGTCCAGCTTAGAGAGGGAGGCACGATGTTCACACAAACGGCTTCAGGAAGACATGTGCATGAAGTCGCCCCCCCCTCCATTGCCTTCACAAGCTGGCACCTCTGCCTTTAACTGTTCCCCTACACAAAAATTCACCGCACACCACTGATGTGCACCTATTCATTTCAAACTTTCCAAAATAGTATGTGAACCAAAGCAAAGCTCTCCTTTAAAATTCACACTTTTCAATTTTTGCAGTTCAGTTTTCTAGCCAAAAAAAATGTGTTCAGGAATGCATGTATTAGGGGGAGTGCCCATAAAAACCCATGGTATCATGAAAAGGACATACAAAAATGCATTCTATTTGGGGGAGCCGTTTGCAAAAATGTGCGTATTGGGAGAAATGTTCATTAAAATGCAGACAATTTTTAGGAGTCCCTTTTAAAAAAAATGGCAAGATGATGATGATGACAAAGTGAATTTAAGATGGGGGGGGGGAATGAGAAACTGAAATTGACCATTTTATCCATTCCTAAATAAAAGTAATGGCAGAGGAATGGAGAAAATGAATGCTAAGGAGAAGCAAATCATGGAAAACCTTAAAAATTAAAGAGAAAAAAAATTGTTTAAAAAAGAACAAAGTAATATTATCTCCATAATAATAATAATAATAATAATAATTTATTATTTATACCCCGCCCATCTGACTGAGTTTCCCCAGACACTCTGGGCGGCTCCCAATCAAGTGTTAAAAACAGTACAGCGTTACATATTAAAAACTTCCCTGAGCAGGGCTGCCTTAAGATGTCTTCTGAATGTCAGGTAGTTGTTTATCTCTTTGACATCTGATGGGAGGGCGTTCCACAGGGTGGGCGCCACTACCGAGAAGGCCCTCAGGTATACAGGTATATATACCTGTATACCTGAAGGTATATCCATATTGAGCACTGTTTCCATTTCTGGATAATCCGCCTCAAACAATTAAACTGCCGGGTCCAAACCCAGAAACCTATTTGCACTTATATAGACACATGGGCCTGCTTTGGTTGTGTGTCTCTGGCTCTCCCTATAACTCAAAACGGAGGGAGAAAATTGGGTTGTGAAAAGGAAGGGACATAAAAATCAACTTTCTTCATGAAAATTTATGCAGACACCATAGATGCAGGTGAATTCAGTCTGTACACAGGAGTTTCTGGGCTTGAGAAAAGATGGCCAGATTGAGACACTCAACTAGAAAATGTTCAAAGAATCACAACAGCTGGTTGAATTACTGTGGACTCCATATGTCCTCAAAGCTGTTGCAACCAAGCTTAGAAATAAAACACTTGCTTAGAAATAAAACACTTTCTCATATGATTTCATGGTAGGCTGATCTAGTAGTGTCATAACTGGTAACTCTCTGAAATTTGGGGTGACTAATTAGCCAGCACCTCTGCCACCACTTTCCTCCTCTGTATTTTAATCGGCCATTGAGATTTGCAGCTCAATTATCATTTTGCATTTACAGAGCAAAGATCTTTCTCTATTTTAAGATCCGCATTCAAGAAGACAAATGAACTTGCCATTTCGCTGACACTTGAAGTACTCAACAGTACTTGGCATATGAAGTAACCTTAGTCGCGGAGGAGTTGTTACTGCTTTCACCATGTTTCACATGTAAGCTGATTTTGCCTTGGAGTGTGTGTGTGTGTGTGTGTGTGTGTGTGTGTGTGCATGCATACATGCTTCCAAAGTTGGTTATGTTGTGGAGTAGCAATAAAGATGTGTCTCTCTGTTGGTGTGCTTACATTTTGTTAAAGAGGGATTTTTTTATGGCTAGGCACTCTGTTGTTAACCTTGCGTTCTAGTTGCATCTGCTTAGAATTTGCCTCCTGCCACCAGCTTCTTAAATCAAACAGTCCAAAGGGATTGTTTTAATGGCAATCACATGGTCTTTTGGACAATATATTTTTCAAGATGCCAGACATTAAATACTGGTTCAGCTCCCTGGTAATCCCTCTTGAGGATTCCAGTGCTTCATTATAAATGACCCTGCGAGGTGAACGGTAGCAGGCACTGCACTATTTATCTTGTAATTGCCGTTCTTTAGAATTTTGGCTGGGACACGACTATTACTACCCTGGAGATGTAAATCAGTTCAGATAGCATGAAAAACCCAAGTAAGACTCCAATCCTTCATGCTGCTGTACTTGTGTACACTCCACTGAAATCCATTGCCCTCATCTGCATGTTACTGAGCCAAAGAATACATCTATAGCCATGCAAACCTACTAAACCCTAGTGGGAAGGGCTTTTGTTTACTTAATCGCATGTTTGTGGCAGTGGTCTCTGATACCAGTAAAAACAAAGCTTTGAGTTCAGGCTTGCCCTTGGTTTTCATTTGATTATTTAATTGCTATACCGCTTAATATATTAAAAGTATCTTTAAGCGGTGTGCAAACAAGAAGCAACAACAGACAACTTAAACAAGTATCACAAAAATACACAGTTACATATAAAAATGTTGCATCAGTGCGAAGTTACTAATTATAAAAATCAGCCCAACATGACCACAACAAGAAACTGCCGACAGCATACAAATCAATCTGGCTAACCTGATTCAAAAATACACACTCACACATGAAAACAGTTCGCCCTACAGCTAACCAAAGACAACCAACCACACTCTAAACCACCCCCAACCTCTCTCACCACCAGGGAAATACAACAAGAGAATAGTAAGAGAACCCATACAAGTAACATCGACAGAACCCCTCTCACACACTAAGTAGAATAATGAAAGCATAACCACACCACTCCACACACCATTTCCCCCTCTTTCCCTTCCTAATTGTTTAAACCAATTCATGAACCAAGAACTTGTACACTGACCACTAATAATGAAACATATGTTGTAGATATTTTCCCACATTTATTATGCTATTTTTGTGATACACAAATGACATGAGAAAGCTTGATATACTTGTTTGTATAATATTTTTCATGTTTATAAAACCTAATTTTTTAAAAAAGCAAGATCCTTTTCCTTCTGACACAACCTCCCTCACAGCCTCTGGGTGTTCACTCAGGGTCCAACAAACTTTCAGCTCATTCACAAGAATCTTACCATGAGAGGAGCTCCTGGAAACAGCAGACATTACTCTAGTCTCTCCCTCTAGACTTGCTGTTTATGGGCAGGCCCCAGGTGGATGGCATTTCCTCAGGCTGCCCACAGCTGTGTCCCATTCAGCTGCACCCTCCACACTCAGTTCCAGGTGCAGCAGGTTTGTTGAGTTTCCCAGGGTGTCCAAAGGATGGGAAAAGCCTCCCTCCGCTCACAGCTCTTTTTTCATTCTCGCTCTTCTCTTCCTTGTCCTCCAGCTGCTTTACACAGAAGGAAGAGATTGGGATGCAATAGAGGCACCTGCTGGAGGAAGGAGAAAGGTAGTATTCCCAGATCCTCCCTCCATGCTTTTTTGGAGGATGTCCCTGTTGTGGTTGATGGAGGTGATTTTAAAAAAAATTCAGTTCTCCTGTCAGACTGGGAATATCCCCTCACTCACCCAAGTTTAGGATATTCCACCATTCTTCAGCAGAGTTTCTTTTCTTTCAGCAATGTAAGCGGCTCATGTATGTGTCAAACAAAGCTATAATAACAAAGAAAACTGTAACACAATAACATACTGTCTGAGAGAAACTAAAGCAACCTCATGAGGCAAGAATGACAGTTGGTCTCTCAGGCATCCCCAAACTCGGCCCTCTAGCTGTTTTGGGACTACAATTCCCATCATCCCTGACCACTGGTCCTGTTAGCAAGGGATGATGGGAGTTGTTGTCCCAAATTATCTGGATGGCCGAGTTTGGGGATGCCTGTTCTAACTGAACTTAACTGAACACCCAAAGGGAGGGGCTGATTCCAGAGCACAACACAAAAGCTCCGCCCACCAGATGCCAGACATTCTATTATTCAAATTAGGTCCCAGTGTTTTTCCAACGGTCCCAACCTTCCAGATCAGTCTTTCAGGAGGCTGCAGTTGGAAAAAGGAATAAGAAAAAAAGCACATCCCCTTTTCTGTCCTGTGTCTTTTGAGCAGAGTTCCACTCTGGATCAAATCCAGCAAAAATAATAAACGTGATACAGTCAATAAAGTGCAGGGTTTAGATGTGAATACTTCATAGACTGACCTATAAAGCTCTTTAAGTGGCCCAGAGCACGATGCTATCTTTCAACCTGACCTGCCCTCCAGTGATACTGTGTTGTTCTGAGCTCCTTGAAGGAAGAGCAGGATATGCTTTCATCCCTCTTTAGAGGTCAGAGTACCATTGCACATGTATGTCTTTGCAAGCACAAGGGTTAGAAGTTAGCTTCTTTTGGGGGGGGTGGGGGAGGTCTTTTCAAAGGACTGGATACCTTTTCACATTTTGTATGTGGAGGCCAATCAAACACGACACTGAATAATACAGGAGCCCCCAATGATATGGAATGCCAGTTGCTTAAAATTATGCATAAGAAATACGTAACCATGATGCCTGTTGGAGCAAGAATTCTTCCTAGCATTAATGTTCGTAGTCATCTTGATTCAACAGAAGATCATTTAAAACTAGCCTAAATCTATGCAGTAATCCATGAATATATTAGCAACATTATCTTCTAAGATAAATTGGGGGGGGGGGAATCTTGAAACGTCATTAGCCAACTTTGTATTTAAACAAAGCTTTGCCTTGTCTGGAAATAAATATACTTGGATTATTCATGAGTTAGGAAGATTCATGGACATAATTGAGAGGAAACTGATAGTTTTAGATGAGCAAAGACACTGAATGAATAATGATAAATCGAAATAGTTCCAGTATTTGCAACTAAGAGGCATTGTTTCAACTTTTACCAGAAAAGGGAGCAACAAAGGTCACTTTGACCAAATTTGAAACAATCTTAATTAACACCAGGCCAACAAGGAGTGTTCAAATGGTATTTCTATTCATTATAGTTCAATTGTGTTTCTGAGCACAATTCAAAGTGTTGGTGCTGATTTTTAAAGCCCTAAACAGCCTCGGTCCAGTATACCTGAAGGTCCAATATACCCCCATTGTTCTACCTGGACACTGAGGTCCAGCACCGAGGGCCTTCTGGCAGTTCCTTCACTGCGAGAAGCCAAGTTATAGGGAACCAGGCAGAGGGCCTTTTCGGTAGTGGCGCCCGCCCTGTGGAATGCCCTCCCACCAGATGTGAAAGAGAAAAACAACTACCAGACTTTTAGAAGATATCTGAAGGCAGCCCTGTTTAGGGAAGCTTTTAATGTTTGATGCATTACTGTATTTTAATATTTTGTTGGAAGCTACATTGGTAAAAAATGACTAATGTAAGTATTTCAAAAGCAATTTGGGTTCAGATTTTAACTAAAGGTCCAGCATCATCTGGCTGTGTTAATTTCAAATAAAATCAACATTGATTTATGTTCTGGTGGCACCTTACTTCTCATAGATTAAATAAAATGCCTAAGAATGGTTGCAATAGGTGTAGTCTATATTATATGTGAGTTGACCTAAAATATGGAATGGGGTGGGGCTTATGCAATTTTGACCAATTCTTAGGCATCATAGAATTGTAGAGCTGGAAGGGGGCCTGAGGATCATCTAGTCCAGCCCCCTTGGACTAGGGGTGCAAGAGTATGCAACTGTATGGGGATTGAACCTGCAGGCTTGGCAACATTAGCACCAAGCTCTAACCAACTGAGTTGTCCAGGCTGCTATCAATATTTCACGTTTCCTTCTCCCTTTCCTTTCTATCAGTTAAGCTATGTCTTACCTCTATTGGAGTATATGGTAATTAGGGACGGGGAAGAATTTCAGTTTGCATTTTAATACAAACCTATCTAATTCACACTTTGCGAAACAAAATATAAAGTTAAATTTAGCTATCCTTTGAAATTCACACGTCTGCGAATCTTGCAACTCAGTTTCTCAACCCAAAAAAGTGTGCAAAAATACACATATTGGGGAAAGTGTGAATAAAGACACTTACATTGGTGAAAAAGACTATTCAAATGCATTATATTATGGGAAATAATGCACACAGAAAATGCTGAATAATTTTTATGCAAATTTCCTTTTTTACAAAAACAAAACAATGCTGGGGAAATGTGACAAGTCTGGAAAAATGAGAAATGGAAATTGACAGATTCATACATTTCTACTGCTGTTCGTCTCTACTCAGCAGAGTTGGAACCAACAAATCAGTTTTCTCCCCCCTTTCTCTGACCTCTTGAAGACTCTACCCTGAAAGTAGAGGGATCATCAGTAGCAAAGTGGATATATTTGCAGGAAGCTGCCACTGAATGGAAGAATCAGCAGAAATAATTCATAATCTACTCAAGTGTGTAAATGTGAGTAGAAATCCCTTTGGATTCAACCCAATGATACTGGCTAATGCAGGATTTACAGGTGGGTAGGACTGGGTTAACAGAAAATATATCATGACTGGCCATCTGTTTCCTATTGGTTGTTTCTGTGCTGCCTTAAAACATAATTTAAATGTTTAACAAGGGGGAAAAGATAACAATGGAAACCATGCTACAGTTATACTTAAAGGGACACTTTTGAACATAACACAATTATATCTATCTAATTGTACTTTGTGCCACACCATTGCCTGAGAAACTGAGTAAATGTAGACATTTTAATGATGGAGTTGGTATATAATTACATGTTTCACAATTTTATTTGATACGGATCTCTCTGACCTCATTTAAAAATATGCTCCCATATGCTAAGCACAGCTATTTTCAGATGCAAACCACATTTCTATTATTCTTGCTTCAATAGCTACCTGAGCAATATTTTAAGTGTATTAACATTTGTAGAGGGGTTTTTTCTAATGAGGAAGTTCAATTATATTTTAATAAGAATATGCATTTCTGGAACATCTAGTGTTAGCTTTTTACTGGTTATTTATGTAACTATGGTGCTTATTTTGTTTGCAATGCATTATTATGCATGCTGGAAAAAGTGTCAATTTTTTAAAACAAAAAAAATTCCTTCCAGTAGCAGCTTAAAGACCAACTAAGTTAGTTCTTTGTTGGTCTTTAAGGTGCTACTGGAAGGAATTTTTTTTGTTTTGACTATGGCAGACCAACACGGCTACCTATCTGTAACTGTCAATTTTTTGACAGTGCTTTATGTCTAATGACGACACTGATAATAAATAGTAACAAACAAACAATCAATCAAACAAACAAAAACACCATTGTAACATATTGCTGCATTATCAGACTAGAGTCCAGCTCTTCACTCTCCACTCATGTTGATGACTGTTAATGACTGCAATTGGTCTTACAGGAAAAAGCAAGGGGTGAGATGGCTAAAAATAGCTTTATCTCATTATACATGATAACAGTTGCCAACAGGTTTACCACACTTATCAGCCAATCACCCATTCCCACCACCCTTCTGAGTAACACCCCTCCCCACCCTCTCACTATATATAAGGGTCTGGTGACTTCTGTTTCAGTGTATCTGAAGAAGTGTGCATGCACACAAAAGCCTATACCAATTACAAATTTAGTTGTTCTCTAAGGTGCTACTGGAAGGATTTTTTTTATTTTGTTTCGACTGTAAATGTAGACATTTTAATGAGGCGCTTAGTACAGAATTTAATGTTTCACAATTTTATTCAAATCCAGAACTCATTTCTTTTATTGTTGCTTGAATAGTTACCTAAGCAATATTGCAGAG
The DNA here is from genome assembly GCF_964234715.1 of Podarcis melisellensis. NCBI lineage: Eukaryota > Metazoa > Chordata > Lepidosauria > Squamata > Lacertidae > Podarcis > Podarcis melisellensis. Next base: position 97,291,365 of record NC_138528.1, on the reverse strand, counting down.
TCAGACTGGGAAGACCTGGGGGACTAGAGTTCAAATCTCCAATCAGCACTCAGTGGTGAAGTTCACTGGGTGACCTTGGGCCAGTCACTGTCGGTCAACCTAGCCAAACTCACAATGTTGTGAAGAAAAAAAATGGGTAGGATGGACAACCATGTATGCCACCTTGAGCTCCTTGGAAGGAAAATGGCATATACATTGAGTATTTTAGATGTACAATGGTTGGGATATTCCTTGTGACTGATCCAAGGAACATTGCCCTCATTATTGTTTGGTCTCAGTCAACCTTAATGACATTAACACATTGGATTGTAAGATCATTCTTTTTACACCATACCTTGTTTGGCTTAGATCAGCCATGTAACCAAGAAAGGATAAAAAACTCAACAAATCAGCAACAAATAGAAGAAACAACAGCTTGATAAAGGGATTGGGTGGGAGATTGTGGGGAAAATGTTGATTCTTTGAGCAGCTATACAGAATGCTGCTTAACCTCAGTGTTTAGGAAATAACCACAAAGCTAGCATGTTGCTTCACTGAATACCTATCTATATATAAATTACCTAATTTCAGAATCATAACATAGTGGAAAACAGAGGCAGGAGCGGCACTCTTTTTGGGGGGTGGGGTATGATGTTAAGCACATCATTTATTTAACTCCATACCTGATTCAGAAGAACGTTTAAATATATTTCAATATCGCCAAATGTCAAGCTCATTTTTTGCCAGTAATGGAAGAGTGCAATAGACATTACCATTTCTAAAATGCCATTTTCTAGACTACCAATTTTCGGTCTCATTTTAAAGCTTTTTATTGCTTTGAGGATGTTCAGAAGTTCTCTGAATAATATTCAAAAATGGTGTTATTTCTGAATGTAAACCAGAAGTGTTTATTTTAGGGATGTTCCCTTTCTAGTAGGAAAAAAAGGACTGTATATTTCTTATATCTTCCATTGAAAGTTGAGCTTGAGGCATCAAAGAGAGGAAACTATTACAATTCAGAAATATGCGTTCTAGGAAACCCAATCCCAGGATCAAAATCTGTGAACTCATAGTGATGGGTGCCACATTCTACCAGTGGAGTGGGGGAACCTTTTCAACCTAAGGGCTTCATCCCGTCCTGGGCAACCTTCTGACAGCTACACGCCATTGGTGGATGGGGCCATTGGTGGATGGTAAAAGTGGGTGGAACAATCAATGTACATTTTATCTTCACATGCTAAGCTACTTTCTACATACATCCACACCCTCATTTACATCCAGGCAAGCAAGGGGCATTCTCAGAGTTCAATGATACATTCCTGCCACATGAAAATACTCAAGAAGTTGTGAAGCAAGGCCCACTGAGGGCTGTGGCCTGAGGAAAACCAGATAAAGAAACTTGGACAACCTCATTCATTCCTGGGCCTAGGGTTTCCCATGCCTGTTCTATTGTGCAATTTGAAAATGGTGAATTACAACCTGACAGGCTTCCATTAGTATTTCCACTCATAAGGTCATGACATTGACGTGACATTGGCCCTGCGTACATTGTATTTTTGTTTCCATGCATTTGCGCAACAAATTTGCCAAGCCAGGACAGCTCCGTTCATATTGATACCTTCAGGGGAAGGAAAGATGCTCTATCTGGAAACTAGAAGTCGTAGTGCCTTTGTTCATGACATGCTTGTGTTTTCCCAGCACGCAATGTAATTTAGTGAGAGCACCACGCTCAGAGGAAAAAATAGCAATGGTGTGTCGCTACCATGCATTATCGGGATGGGTTATACAGGCAAAATAACTGACTGACCAGATGGCGAGCGTCTAGTCAACTACCTCAGGATTGGCAGACACCCAAAACTCATTGAACCCAGTGCCCTTTCCCCTAATAAACATGTCTGCTCAATCCCAGCTGTGCTAATATAGATATCCCAGTTTAAGATAAACTCTCTTTATAATTGGATACGACATTTAGATATATTCTTTAGTCTGCATGACTAATGCATACAGCATGACTTCAGCAATGATCAAGTAGCTATTAAAGCGGAAAAAAAGCCCACCTGTATTAACCTTTTCAAAAAATTAGTAAAGCATGAATGGGATGGAAGGTGCAATGTGTTTCTAGACAGTAAAGCATTTGGGTGAAAGATCACCACATGAATGCAGTAGCAAATTGCAATGGATTATTATTTATTTAGCATGCCTGAAGAAAATATGAAGGATGGAGAAGCTTTTTGGAAATCTCTCTAGGTCTTGGAATAATTATTCCAAGCAAAGGGGAAAGTTTTTCAACATATGGGGTACAGGCTTTCCTTGGGTTATTCTTTTTTTGACTCAGGACTATTTCTCTTCACCTGTTACACTAGGCAACAAAACTGCACCAATGGTATGTATATATGGGCTTGATGGGGAATGAAGAGAGTAGAGTCCAGCAAAATCTAGAGGGTTTCAGGTTACCCACCATGAATGATCCATGGAAGGAATTTAAGAGAACTAGGTGGTCTATGGAAGCCATAATGGCATTAGCCACAACCATTCCCCCGCCCCAACAAATCTCATTTCCATCTATTTCTGTATCTCCTATGAGTTTTGGACATCCTACCAAAACATCTGGCAATTATGGCTGTGTGAACAAGCCACCATTTTTCAAAGTCCACAGTTGAAAAATACTTTCTTTAGCTTACAATCTGACTTCTTGACTACAACATTTGCCCTTTTTTTTTTTTTTGCATATCCTTTTCCCACCATTCCTTGATTTGTGTAACATCTTGCATGATGAAGAGGTCTGGAGAACTCAAAAGCTTGCCACATTTTTGTAACTTTTTTGTTGGTCCTCCTAAAGGTATTATCCAATTATGGTTTGAAGTTTTTATGGATCAACATGACTTCTTTGATTTCTTTGCTAAGTGCAGTGAACAAGATCAGGTTGCACTGTTGTATTCACTTTAGAGAGCTGCCCCGTTAGAAATATGGGTTTAGTTCCTGTTCATTCATATTTGGTTTGGTTCCAGTCCAGACACAACTGTGAAAATCTAACTGATTTTATATATCCAAATGCATTTTATACAGAATGATTAGTGTGCACAGTTTACAATTGCAGTGTGAAATATGACACTATTATAAATAATCTGAGAAAAATGTATTTTTAAAGGAGCAATTTCTAAACACAGATGCAACATCCTCAATAATTGTTAGTGTATTGTATCGACATCATGTTAAAAAGAAAAGAAAGGAAGCAACAAAAGCCATTGTTAGATTTGCTTTGAAATGTGTTGCCTGGATTTTACTCCTCTTTTTATTATTGCACATACATACATTAATATCAATAATTGGTTCTTCTTTTTATTTTATTTTTATTTTGGAATTAATATGATTTAGGTTGCAAACCTATGATACTTACCTTGAAGCAAGCCTTACTGAACTCAGTTGGAGTTACTTCTGAGTAGACATGCATAGAATTACGTGGCTACTTCCTTTGTATGTATCATTGTAATTATATATAAAAAGAATTCCTTGACAGCTGTGCAGCCGGAATGAATTTCAGTCCTACAATATTATTTCTAAATCAGCTAGCATGGCAGGAAAAGAAAACATCATTTTAGTTTCATTTCAGGTATTTCTGATTTCTGGCAAGTGTAAATGGAATTGTATCAGTGTGTGTGCTTTAGCCACATGTATAATACTGATACTGTGTTTTCTTCATCTCAGAAAGGATATCCTCTAGGCCAGCTTGCATCTGGATCATAAGCATGTCTATTCAGAAGCAATTTCAACTTCGTTAACTAAATCTGCACAGCGTCACAGCACAAAATGATCAAAGACAGGTAGTGCATCTTCACACGATAGAGGTGTAAAGTGTTTTAGGCTTTTTAGTTTATCATAGCATAGATGCAGAGAATTCTTCCTCATGTTCTCATGTTGATATAGCACAGCCTCTAGAAATTTCAAACTTTTAGCTTAGCTTTATCTGTGTATTCATATGAACTTCGTATTTGTGGTACAAAATACCTGCAGCAAACAGAATAATGATCCCTCAATCCCAGGAAAATTCCTGCTACTCCTCTCATCTCCTGCAACACTTACCTTACAAAAATACTATCTTTTGCCTTCCTCTCTATGGTTACTCAGAAGAGGAAGTGAGGCCCTTACCTTATCACTCACAAAAGAAACTCCTGAACTTTTGCTTTTGAACAAAGCAGGGCTATGCTGTATCAGACCAAAGGTCCACCAGATGCCTATAGGAAGCTTATAACAACACCCTCTCCAGCAGGTGGTAGGATGAGGCATACTGCCACAAATACTGGAGGTAGTACACATCCATCATGACTGGTGTGTGTGTGTGTGTGTGTGTTCTTTTCAAGATAAGCCAGGGAATTTAAATCATGGTTCAGTTACAGTTCCTAGGGCGGGGGGTGTATGTCATAAACCCTCTAAGCCAGTTTTGGGCTCAAGTTCATTTCCACTTCCTGGTTCACGTAATTGTCTTTGTACCTGGTTCTAAGCACTGCTTTTTTTCTTTTTACAGCTGTTCATGAAATTATTTTCTTACACTGAGTTTTTGCAAAACATTTAAAAAACAATGTCAGATAATTCAAAACTAAATACAGTGCGGTGGTACCTCGGGTTACAAACACCTTGGGTTACAGACTCCACTAGCCCAGAAGTAGTACCTCGGGTTAAGAACTTTACCTCAGGATAAGAACCGAAATCGTGTGGTGGCAGTGTAGCGGCAGCGGGAGGCTCCATTAGCTAAAGTGGTATCTCAGGTTAGAACGGCTTCAGGTTAAGAATGGACCTCCAGAACGAATTAAGTTTGTAACCAGAGGTACCACTGTACTTAAATGGTTTGATAACAATTAAGGTAATGGGTTCAGGCTAACATATCTGCTCCCATGAGCTGGCAGCTCCATATGAAGCACCACAATGTTTTTACTTTTAGCAATTTATTAATTAGTACAACTGAAATGTGGGTGGTGGTGGGATGTTAAATAATCTCACCTGGCTAAATTCTGATCATAGGTGAAATTGCGTGTGTATGTGTGTGTTGAGTGAAAATGATGCTGTTCCTGATATGATAATTGAATCCTAAAAATAGATTGTACAAGTAAGGAAGCTGCAAAGCAAAACAATATGCAATCTTAGGGAGTCCATAGAATATTTATGAGTTAAATTAACATAGCTGTGTCATATTTCTATATTTAAATATTTATAAGTTATTCATTGCCTTCCAACAAAGACTGTTAAAGGAGAAGTCTAAATGAATATATCTTTGCTTAAACCTTTCCATACTTCTTCCATCAGGAATCTGTGTTTTAGAAAAGATGACACTCAACAAACCACTATTATTTTTTCCAACCAAATTCAACTATGACAGTTTTGAGTGCTGGTTGCATCATTTGAGTGGTGTCCAATAGTTATGCTAGCGTAGACTTTTAACTGCACAATGCAACTTCCCTGCCTCCTGATCACTCTGCAAATACAACTATGGAACCCCTAAATCTGTTATGGGGTTTCCCCTCCAACCCTCCAGAGGAGGTGTACCTTGCAGGCAGTGCATGTGTGGGTAGATGAGATGGTGGGGAAGTTCCACTGCACAGCTAAGGATTCTTGTGCTAGCATATCTGGTTGGTTGGATAATGCCCTGCATTTCCAAAGAAATAGTCCATGCGTTTGGAAGAGGCATGTGATACAATCCCTCTGGGGCTGTGCCACTTCAAAAAGGAGGTATGACTTTCTCATGACAAAAAACCTTCTGCTTGGAGAAACCCAGGACATCAAGTAGATGTCTAGCCTTCTATGCATGCAGATGGCATTTGTGGATTCTCCCACCAGCATTCTGGAGTGTTACAAGTCTTGGAAAGGCCATACAACTATAGACACACTCTTTCTGAATAGTGCCATGTATACACCACCTAAGAATATAAGATGAAACTGACCAGTCAAGACAAACCAGATCCTTCAGGTTCAGATTTTGCTCTGAAAGGTTCAGATTTTGCTCTGAGGCAAACTGACTTCCCCACAAGAGTTCTCTTTTCATATTCAGCACTCTGCCTCATGGAAAGCACTTCAGCCTGCCCAGGATGAGTATCAGGTAAAAAGGTAAAGGACCCCTGGAAGATTACGTCCAGTCAAAGGGGAATATGGGGTGCAGCACTCATCTCTCTTCAGGCTGAGGAAGCTGCCATTTATCCACAGACAGCTTTCCATTTCTGGTGCAATGGAACACTGATGGAAGCCAGAGTACACAGAAACACCGTTTACCTTCCTGCCACAGCAGTACCTATTTATCTACTTGCACTGGTATGCTTTCGAACTGCTGGTTGGCAGAAGCTGGGACACAGCAACGGGAGCTCACCACCATTGTGTGGTTTCGAACTGCCAACCTTCCAATCAGCAAGCCCGAGTCTCAGTGGTCTAGACCACAGTGCCACCTGCTCATTATTTGCATCATGCTATCCCACTGTTGCTTAACCTGCACTGGCTTCCAGTGGCCTTTTAAATCATTTCCCTCCTATATGTATGTAGTTCCAGAACAATTGGGATGTATAGTATTTTATCTGATAAAAAGAAATTGCTCAGGGTCTGTGCATGGAGAATACTTAAGTCAGAAGGAATTACTTTCACTTCCTTTCCACAACTGAAGCTTATTGATCTGTTGGACTAAAAAAATAAAATGTCCTGTATACTTATTTGAGAGTAACCCTATCAAACACAGCAGGGATTATTTTTGAGTAGACCTGCACTGGAATTCTAAGCTGAGGTAGCCAGGATGAAAAGCAAGGTGGTATTTGTTCTAGATGAGTTAATCCATAAAAGATTTGGTTCTGGCTCCAACCATCATCAGCTCTGCTTCCAAACACTTCTGGCATGCTGTCCCTGACAAATAAACCCTGAGAGAATGCAGCTCTAGTCAGAAAAAAGCTGTTGTCCACTTCTGCTCTATATGGTGTGGTCCCTGAGGACCTAAAGGGCTGCTTTCTCCTCCATGAACCTGTCCATCTGTTGAGGTCTTCTAAGGAGACCTTGCTTTGGATACTACCACCATTAGAGGTGCAGCTGGTTGTGATTCAAGACAAGGCCTTTTCCAAAGTGGCCACATTTTGGAATTCTCTCCCCATGAAAGTTTACCTAGTCCTTGTGCACTGCATGTTTGGCTGTTAGGAAGCTGCTGCTTTGCCAGGCTTTTGAGCTTAGGTGATTATTGTTGCTTGGGCATCTCTTTTACTGGCCTTTGATTTGCTTTGGTACTGCTAGTTTGTTTCTACTGTTGCATTTTAGTTGTAATTTTATCTGTTAGTCACCATGCACCATTGAGCAAAACTGCAACCTGTACAGTTTTAAATAAACAACACAAGCATTTCCCCCTTGGAACAAGGCTAGCTGCCTCTATGCAAATTACACCCAACAAAGATGGAAAAGGAGAAAGTAAGAAGAAGTGCAGAAGGAAATATCCAACCTTCTCCCTCGGCAAAGGCATGTCTGGTTGGAGAGATCAACCAAGTGTGGAAATATTGCAAGCATAACACTTATGCTGAGTTGAGAAATGAATCAGTATCATAATAGTTGTATGTAAATTAATAGAAAATAAGAGGACAATGCTGAAACTATCAGCTAGAAAATTACTTTAGTACTGTAGCATACCATTTACTCAAGCATAAACTTTGTGAAAATCTATAAATCCCCTTGGTAATAAAGAGAGGAATTAAAATTCAGGCAAAATTAAATTCTGGAAGATTAATGCTCCCTTTTATATTTTGATGACAACTATAAGCATAATGTAATTTTGTGGATTTATGGCTTTAAAATGCAAGTTGATACTCTACAATTGTGCCATTTTAAGCACAGAGCAAAAATATATTTTTCACCTGAATGTCCCAACAGGTAAATATTGCAGCAGTAATGGAAAGACATTGGACTTCTTAACTGCCATGTAAAACAGTATGGGAACACATAATTTGTTTACTGTTGCTAGTTCTTGGAAATATGCCATATAGAGAACTAGTGTGGAATTGGATAGGACAAGGCTTTCTAAATAAGGACTGAAAACCTACATTGTTATTCACAGCCATGCTAATAGGATAGAATGAGTAGGTTGTTGTTAGACTCCAACCATACAGGTTGCATTCATTTCTGATGTCCTTTTACATTGCTGTACCTGTTTCATCGTGGAATATTGCCTTTCTAATCAATACACTACCATGTTGCAAATGTTGGAAAAGAACTGTATGCCAGGATATCACTCCCAATTTTCTCACAAGAGATTACAATGCAAAACTCTCACGATTTTCTGAGTTAACGGGGTTAGAAATGGATTTTACTGGAAACAATTCATGGCAATGAGTGCTAAACATCTACTGGATTCTATTAGATTTCCAGAAGTGGCTTTTATTTGTGTGAAAGATCACATAAAATGTGGAAATTAACAGTCAAGGAAACATCAGGAAAATAGAATAGGGTGCTGTCTGAATGCAGCCATAATAAATCTCTAATAATAAATAATAAATCAGGCATGCATTTCATTGCTAGAATTTGTTCCAACAGTTTCTTGAGGTAGAGCTGTTTGCAACAGTGTGTTTTACCTTTGGTGGCTTCTTATAGCTCAGTCAGTAGAGCCTGAGACTCTTAATCTCAAGGTTGTGGGTTCAAGACCCACGTTGGGCAAAAGGAGTTTGGGTTAGATGCCCCTTAGGGTCCCTGCCAATTTTATGATTTTATGATTCAGTTCTATGATTCTTCATCCAGACCCCTCTTCCTCAGATTTCCAATTTTGTTGTGATTACCAATTGTGCTGCCACCAGAAGAAATTGCATCATTAATTTGTTCAGGATGCCAATATTGCCATTGTAACCCCCCCCCCCCTTTAAAGGTGGGAAGTTCACAAGGATCAAGGATATGTGTGGATGACGGCATGCTATCCAATACACAGATTACACTAGTGGAGGATTACACCATGTACAGTATACATAAATTCTATATTTGTGACCTTGTGAACTGGAACCAAAGGTATAAGAAGGTTGTTTATGCATCTCCAATAACTGTGCTAAGCATGTCTCTTAATACATTCTGTATATTTTGCAAAAACATACATGGAGCGTTGATGTCTTAATCCCAGCACGTCCCTAATTATGATTAACAAATTAACTATGATTCAAACAGAATCTTAAAGAGAGGTCACTGAGAAGCTCAAGCTACAATGCTCTTCCTAATTACCAAACAAAATGCAAAGAAGCAAAATTGTCCAATTTAAGTATAAAGGTTCTGGACCAAAATACAGACAAACTCTCACAAACAAAAGAGATTTTTTTTTAAGAAACTGTTTAATTAATTAATCTGTGTGCGTCTGACATGGAGAACAATGTGCACAATCGTCTACCTATATAAACACTCCTTCAAATTAATTACAACCAGAGCTTGGAAATGTAGCACCTCTGCTTGTGGTTAACGCTTAGCTGGAATGAAATATTCAACGCAGCAATAGAGAAATTAAAATAATAATTTATTTGTCAGACAAATAAATGAGAGGCTCAGTGGTATATGGTTACCAAGCTCTGGCCTGCCTCCTGCCATTCTGGCCAGCACTTATATTCCCTTAATCCAGCCCCCTTTGCTCCTCCTGTGGCTGCCTCTGTCCAATCAGCCTGGTTGAAATTCCTATTGGTTGTTTGCTAGAACCAATCACAATAGATACACCCATTTCCTTCTATCCTTATAAGGGAGACAAAGAGCTATATATAAATGACAAATAAGTAATAATATATCTTACATGGAATCTTAATTACCAGCTCACCTCTTGCCCTCCTTGCCCTATTGCCTTCTAAAACAAATGGTTAATCTTAAATTTTTATCTTCAAGGATCTTGAGTTAATCATCATTGAAAGATCTCCTTCATTTGAGGGTCTTTTAAACAAATGCCTGACAACTATATATCAGGAGTGTTCGATGGCGTCTCCTGTCTGGCAAGGGGGGCTAGGCTCATTTGCCCCTCTGGTCTCCTATTGCAATATGACTCTAAGAATCTAGCATTTCTTAAATCCTTTGCATAATTACATTTAAGCCAATATATTTAAGCTAATATATTTCATACATTATCATAGGTAGCCTTTTAAAAGAATAAAACCTTTGTAAAGTAAAAGGGAACTCAGTAGAAAACAGCTTTTAAAGATTTCCCAAAAATGCTCTCTTTTTTCTGTCAGCTAGATGTTTTTCCCCATTTGCTCCTGGCTTTTGAAAATACAGCTCAAGGTTTAAGAGAGGCCCATAGTATCATTTTACTATTTGCCCATTCCTAATTGTGTTTTCTCAACCTGCAAGGGCAGTGTATGTAATTCCCTTTTTTTATGACTTTGAGAATTTGTTTTTCCTGCTATAAATCAAGGGGGGCCCTTATCTAGGAGGATAGCCAAGGTTTTCTGCCTGAAACATTTGAAAATCCTTTTAAAGCTCATTTTAAAATACAAGCCTTGATTGAAATATATAAGCTTTGATAAAAATGCAGGCTTATAATTAGATGCCTCATTAATGCATGTTACTTATTCACCATCCTAATTGCTATTATTTCTGCCCAGAAAACAACATGAGGACAGATCAAATAAATTTCACACCCACACCACACATTTAAAAGCATTCTTATGCCACCTTAAGGAAGAGTCAAAGCTTTCTCCAATGAATCATGGGAACTGTAGTTTGTTAAGCACCTCCTTTAAACTATTAGCACTGTTATGTACTGAGTTGAATAGGATCCAAAATGCAGCAGTCTGATTGTTCCTAGAACAATAGGATTCAGAATGCAGCAGTCTCATTGGTCCCAGAACAATAGGATCCAGAATGCAGCAGCCTGATTGATCCACAGTAGCCACCCAATCCAGCTCCAGGTGGAAGTGAATCCGCAACCTAATTGGCCTACAGGAGAACCCCAGAATTAGCCAATCACGTGGGGCCCATTGTGTAAATCATGTATATAAAGCAGACATTCTGGGGGAACTTCCATTCCTCCTCACCACTATGAGCTGAATAAAGAGCATGAAATCCACTGTTGACTCTGAGTATATTTCAAGCACCATTAACAAACTACAGTTCCCAGGATTCTTTGAGGGAAGTCATGACTCTTAGAGTGGTGTAAGAGTGCTTTAATTGTATGGTGTGGGTGTCATGTGGAATGTTGGAGGGTCTGTAGGATCCATGTACAAAGGGAAAAGGAAAGGGAGGGGCCCATCCTTATGTTTGTTGGGCTTAACTGGCTTTTAACTGACTGCACTGCTGCCTAATAAACAGGATTTGGGATGGAGACTTAGGACGGGAATAGTGCAAGGTAAGAGGACTAAATTAGCAGGGTAGAGGGATGAAAGCAGTTCTGCCTACCTGACTTCGCATGACCTGTATCTGTCAGTCAGGAAAAGCCTCTTGCTTACTCACTGACCCTTCCCTGTTCAGCCCAAAGGATGGGGTGGAGATAGCTAAGAAGGCCCTGACAGGAACTTCACAGCACCTAACACTGTTCCCCAGGCACAAATCTATATATGCTCTGGAATATCGTATCCAAACTTTCACCATCCCGTACCCTCCCCGTCTCCACCCTCAGTAAGTTCTATGTCTTTATTACTGACTGGTTTTTTGTTTGTTTCTTCATTTTGTTTTACTTTAACCCGACTCCTCTAAATTACCCCTCTTCAACCGTGTGTGTGTGTGTGTGTGTGTGTGTGTGTGTGTGTGGACCTTCCAATTTAGGTGACACACCATGCATCTGATTCAGTGAACTCTAGACCATAAAAACTGTGCCATAATAAATGTGTTACTTGTTGAGGCGCCACAAGTTCCTTTGTTGCTTTTCCTACAGCTTCTGAAAAAGCAGGTACAGCTTGCTCCAAAGTCTGGCTACCCAAATCAGCAGCCGCTTTCCCACCACTGCCCAAATAGTCTATAATGATGTGCTGCTGTTTTGCCTTTGTTCATATGTACAAAGCCTAAATGGTTTGTACTCTTCCCCCACCCACTCCAGACTATTTGAATGAGTAATATTGTACTTGACTGTTTTTATGTTGGAAAGTGCAATGCTTATAAGTACAGCTAGCTGTGAAATGCACAGCCCAGAAATCTGCTAGCTCTCCGATCGCTATTTACATATTTCAATGGCACTATAGGGGCCAAAAAGATTATGTACACATGCACGCACGCACGCACACACACACATACTTACTCACTCACAGATTCATAATGTAATATTGCTAATCCACCACAACTGTATACTAGTGACATTGGTTCAGAATGAGTTCTTCCTTTTTTTTTCCAGCTAAGAAAACACTTTCAAATTTTCCTTTGCTACATTCTCACTACCAACTAACCCAGGATGTGTGAAGTCTTTTGTAAAATGCAGTCCAAATTATCAGTAACAGAAAAAGCAATTTGCGCATAACCAATGGGGGACAACAGACTCACTCACCTTGGCAACACCATGCATAGCACTTCATGACGGGCATTCAGTTTGAGCCTGAATACAAATGCTTCAGAGAACTGTACACTGACAATACCCAAGAATAAGCCGCAAACACAGGCGCCACACATCCCTGTCCACTGCAGCAGGAGAGCAGAGGCGGTGGCCGGGAGGACAACCACCCAAATCTGATTAGTAGAAGCAAAGAGCCAGCTTCTATGGTCTCTTATCTTTCCTGTTGTGATGGGAAAGACAGGGGATGAGGGGAGCTATTGGAACCACCACTTTTAAGATGCCCCAGGCACCTTGAGGCAGTGACTGAGAAGGCAACCAGATTCCCTTGCTCTTTACCTTTCCCAATAGGATGCATCACTAATGCTCTTTGAGTTCTCTGAAAGACCCCCATGAAGATTCCCAAGCATGTCTCAAAAACAGAAGTCACAGAGTGCAACTGACAATGACCACCTGCACTGGACTCTGCATGGCTTGTTTTCCTAATGCTGGCCTCCCCACTGTCAGCTAGCAGTATGTTATGTACTGAAGTTCTCACCCCGGCCCAGCAGGGGGATACTGTAGATAGTTTTCACTCAGGTCCACAGGGATTCTCAGGATTTTTGCATTGGGTCACCCCAAATTCACCATCAGATCACATGTCTGTGGCCACAGCATGAAGCACAAAAATGATACATCATTAATATTCACCGCCCACGGCGGCAGCCAATCGGCTGCCGCAAAGGGTGGGCCCTCACAGGTTCACTTAAGGTCGGGGCAGCCCGGGGCTCGCCCCTTTCGTTCGCCCAGCAGCAGCGGTTTGGAGGTCTTGCCCCCCCCCCAATATTTTTTATAAGTCGTATGGGCCCCCCCAATATTTTTTATAAGTCGGCACCCCTGGTTCTGTCCAGCTTACAAATAAAGAGCTGCTCTGGAGAAATCGCTGTGTCATCTGCTATGTTCCTCCACAACTTAACACAGTACATTTCTTTGTTTTTGTTCCCTTCAGCAGCAGCAGATGCAGATTCTGCCACTGCCAAGAAATAGGATAGGGGCTTAGTGGCAAACCATACATAAAAGTGTCCCTGTTTTCAGTTGGGTAATGTTGGAAGATAGGAAATTGACCCAGATCATTAGAGGAGTTCTGGGGCTACTTAGGAGACACAGGGAATCCTGTTTATGTATCATTATGTAGTTGTTGGTTTCATTTTTCTTCCATAATGATTACTATTATTCAGTAGCCAAATATATAATGCCTCTGTGCACCTACCTGTAATATATTATTTTCGGGGGGGGGGAGGTTTCAATAAATATAATGATAACATCCATTAACCCTGCATTAAACAGTTGTAATGTATATTACTATTTGAATGAAGGGAGGCTGTACTTATGCAGAGTGGGAAAAAGAAATCCCAAAGTATCTGCCAGTTCAGAAAGCCGGCCTTAATTTTTTATATACATACATATATAAACACACAACCAGGAGAAATTAAATGTGTAAAATGATTTATAGGTGGTTGGGAAAAGCTCAAAGCTTTTTAGTTTCATACATCTTCATGAAAACCATTATAAATCTCTGTAAACTAAATTGCTTGTCCAACTCCTATGGAAGTCGCATAAACAGAGCAAGCAATTATATGTAATAAACTTTTCTTTCTTTACTGCCATTGCATTCACAGTTCTGCGAAGCACATGCCATTATTTATCTTGTTGAGGAATCACAGCCGGAGAATCTCTACCTGAGCCACACAATTGTGCAGAAATAATTCCCTGGGGTAAGGTGCTTCCATTGTTAAATGGTGAGTACACTATTCAGCAAATGCACTCGCCAAAGCTATGTGTTGTTTCTGATGGATGATATGGCTTTTGTCCACCTCAATAAATGTTTCTTTAACCATTCCATCTGAGTTGTTTCGAAATTCATTCTGTTCCATTTTATCTGGGCAGAGCTTTTGGGGGCCATGCCCAGGATAGAAAACATGGTTTTCTAAACTCAATTAAAGACAGTTTGATGCCTCCACAGGGACCAGGAAAACACATCTAACTCACATTAGCATGAGCAGTGTTAAAAGAGAGCTCTACAATGGTTCAGCTAAGAAGCTTAAGGGATTTGCAGAAGTGCTCAGCACTGGCCTAACTTTGCCTCTGCTAATGTCAATGGTAATGCAAGGAAGGGGAAAATAAAATCAAAATCTACTTTAAACATAGCCATTAATATATTAGAAGCAGTTCTATGGAACCGATCCTGTGAACTCATTCCTGAGGGTTTCTGAAACTGTCTAGATCTGTAGTGATCATATGGCTCTGGAACACACAACACTGCCTCTTTCACTTTATGATTGCCCAAAGCACAGGGTATCATCATCCAGAACATACACTCCTCAGACCGCATCCATGGCAATCAGTAACATGGGTTATATACAATCAGTGCCAAGTAACTCATTGCATGGGCAGAACAACTTCTGCTTGTGCAATAAGACTTATCCCCTCTCCTGCTGTGCCCTCCCAATCTGTTCTGGGTCCGTCCGCCCCCCCCCAAGCCTCACAGATTTGGGGACAGTGCAGAGCATTCACTGGTAGAAGAGTGGAGGGAAGACTTGCGCCTCACTTTATTGAGCTTTACAGGCATTGCTTCTTACAAGGACATGGGTGCAACTGCAGGCAGCCCAGCGGCCTCCAGGGGAAGGAAAGCCCCACTCTGGCCGCTGCCTCTCTTTTGGCCACAGGAGTGGAGTGGGCTAAGGCAGGAGCCGGGTTTTCCCGCTACCACCCCTGCAGCCAGAGTCGCCTGGCATAATAGACTACAGTATAGTTTAAACATAACTTTTATATGCACTGGGAAACAAAATAAAAATAAAAATGTGTGACCCACTTTATTGCAATATTCACTTGATTGCAGTGGTCTGGATCTGAACCTGCAGTATCTCTGAGGTATGCCTGTAGTTAGATACCCCATAGAGCTACTGGCTCTAGCTTGAAGTCTAGAGTTTCTTTGAGTATTCTACCTGACACCTCAACACACACTAGCTCCTGAGTATTGCATCCATGTACTCTAATGCTCGGCAACTCCTTGACTCATTTACTAGTCTACTAATCTTGTTTCATTCTCGCGTCCAAGTTCTTCGCCTTTTCCTCATAGCATTTTCTTTGGATTGGGGGGGGGCTAGATCTTTAGGCCAGATCGACCATCATGGTAGCCCCACCAACTGTTAACCATCCCTTTTTTTTGAATCGCAATGATTGTGCAGGCATAAGATGCCATATAACATATTTTGGTCCCCTTCATGTGAATGCCCCTGGCTAACTCTATAAACTCTCTTTCTTCCTTCAACATTCTTCATATTATACCTAAGCAGCAACTCGAGCTGTGATTTTTGGCAGAATTTGATAACATAAGGGTATGCAACACTCCTGTCCCCCCAAATTAAATTGGGCCCCTCCACACTGATGAGGAGGCAGGTGTATTCTGCAGCATGTCATTGACGTAATCATATGGTATTAGTGGTGAGTTTATACTGGGCTATCCACACACCCTTCAGCCTTTTTAGTTGTTCTGAGATGTCTATGTAACTAAGATAGGGCTATAGCAAAGATGCCTTGACCTGAATCCCAGTGCTGCGTGGTCCAGCCATCCTTGCATGGGGCTAGTGACTATGAGAAAGAGGACAGTGGACTGGGAGGGCCCTGCTTCAGCAGGGCTCCTCTTAACTTACTAGGAATGGAGGCATTAGACACACAAATATATGGGTTATAATTGTCCTTTAGGCATTTTGTGACATCACAGAATTGTATTATGGGCGTAATGTGGTTCAAAAGTGAAGGAAAACGAACCAAAGATAAACACAGATAAATAATGCTGACCTAGTAAGGTGTGCTTACTTTGATGGGACTGTCTGTCTCCCCTGGAAATATTGGTTTATGCATTTTCCTTTTAATCTTCTTTTAGGAGAGAAAGAGGATTTAGGCTACAAACCTACACATATTTAGGCAGCTTAAGTACCATTAAAGTGAATGGGATTTAAGCAGCCTATGTGCAGAATTGCAGCCTTAATGATTTACATAGTTTTTCATGCTAACATCTTCTTTGATTTCAAGTTGAAACCCTGTGCATATGCATTAGGAAGATCTACAATGAAGTAACTTTGAAGTTTTAGACATTATTTGCCTTTCTAATTCTGACCTGCTGTTAACGGAGGCATTATAAGCATTTCTAACTGCTATGGGTATTGAAAGAAAATGATTAGCAACTCTAGAAGGATTAAACTTCCTGCAATTTTATTTTGCAGCCTTCGAAAAGCTAAACAGCACCATTGGTGCTATTTTGGAATCCCTTCATTTGACAGTTTCATAGTCAGCGAATGGCTCCCTTTGAAGGTGTAAATTGCTTAACCAAGGGAAAAGTTGCAAACAATTCTTGTATTATTTCTTATCATGTATCATCTTCAGCAAGCTATGGCAAGAGAATTAAAACTGTATTGAATCACGGAATCATAGAATTGTAGAGTTGGAAGGGACCCTGAAGTGTAAGATGTATTTTCTTATTAGCGGTTATCAATGCTAACTACCCAGAGCACGTTCCAACCAAACAGAAGCACTTTGGAGCACCATTGAAACTGAAAGGACTTGAAAGTTGTGGTCTTTTAGCTAGATTGCACCAATATTTTTAACACATATTGACTAGGTTCAGATGCAATGCAAAAACATGGTTTGTTTAGTTTAACTCTGAATTGTCTGTATGTCTAAAGCTGCCCCAGCCAACTAACTTGTTTCTTTTGGGCCATCAAACTGAAAACATGGTTTGAAGTTGATTTGTGGATCTTGGCTTGAGTTTGCTATTATGTTTGAATTTGGTTTCCTGACTTAATGCTAACTGGTCGCATTCCTCTGCCTTTCCCACCTACCCAGCTAGCTGGGTAGAAAGAGTTAAGGAAAGACTGTTTAGAAAACAAGACTGCTCACACAGCCAATATGCTCTTGCTGGAGCTTTGCTAGATATCTCCATTCCTCAGTCGACCTGGAGACAAACCTCTTTCCACAGTAGCCTCCTCATCAAAAGTTCCAGCCTGGATGTATAGCAGGTTTTTTGTTTTGTTTTTTAACAAACTTAATAGGGACTATGGGTGCCTTTGCCCATATCTAGTGAAGGAGATCTGTTAAAAGCATGTCTTTGCCCTAAGCAAGGATTAAGAATGGGGGGTAGAATAACAGAATTGTAGAGTTGGAAGGGCCCTGAGTATAATCTAGTCCGACCCCCTGCAATGCAGGAAAAAGCAGCTGCCCCATACAGGGATCAAACCTGCAACCTTGGCAGCACCTGCTGAGCTATCCAGGAATAAATTTGTTTCAGTTCACATTTAAAGGCAAACCTGCCTAATTTGGACTTCCTAATATAATACAAGAACCAAAACACAGCAGCCAGTTTAAATTGCGTGTCAAGGCCCCCCACCCCCTCCCTTGATGAATAAAATACGTGGACACAACTATTTTAGG
The DNA here is from genome assembly GCF_964234715.1 of Podarcis melisellensis. NCBI lineage: Eukaryota > Metazoa > Chordata > Lepidosauria > Squamata > Lacertidae > Podarcis > Podarcis melisellensis. The sequence goes on along the minus strand of NC_138528.1, from coordinate 97,273,481 downwards.
TTAATGGGCTGGAAAAAGGCCATAGCTTTTATTGGTTACAGAATGTGAGTGGTATTGGCTTTAGGCATTGGACCCGAACTGACTATATCTGACTCCTGCCTGCCATGCACGAAGTATCACAAGGGTTAACCACCTGTAGGGGGAGCCCTGTTGATGTACATCAACTCAGATCTCCCCCCAAGGTCACCAGACAGGTTGTGCCATGGCCCTAGCCTAGCCTCCACCCGGGCTTCGGACAGGAACCACGACCTCCAGAGTCCTTTAACAGAATACCCTTAAAGGGGAGGGGTAGGTGATGGCTACAACCTCTCCTCCCATAAACCAAGCTTTTCCAATGCCTAACCGCCAAACCTTACAAAGTTGTGATAATTTGTTATGAGGTAGGTGAAAACCAAGTGGGTGGTGCCAATCTGCCAAGTGGAAAAATTCCTACCAGGCCCCTTCAACAGGCGACCAACCAAAGTCCATAACAAGGTCAGGTGATAGACGCAAGAAGAAAGGACGGGAGGGTGGGAGATCTGTGGAAGCTGGGAGCAGAAGAAAGAGCTCCCAGTCACGAGGCCACTTAAATGCAGCTAGCCATGCCCCCCAGCCAACCGGATTGGCTGACTGCAGTTATGACGCATGCCGGGACTCCCCAGTGATGTGGGGGACTCAGCACATCCCCTGGGGTTGCAGCGCTCATCTCGCTTTACAGGCTGAGGGAGCCGGTGTTTGTCCACAGGCAGTTTTTCCAGGTCATGTGGCCAGCATGACTAAGCCACTTCTGGCGAAGTCAGAGCAGTGCACGGAAACACCATTTACCTTCCTGCCACAACGGTACCTATTTATCTACTTGCACTGTGTGCTTTTGAACTGCTAGGTTGGTAGGAGCTGGGACCAAACAACGGGAGCTCACCCCATTGCAGGGATTCGAACCGCAGACCTTATGATCGGCAAACCCAAGCAGCACAGTGGTTTAAACCACAGCGCCACCCACTTAGATGTATGCATTTGGCCCCTGGCATCCCCACTCCTGACTTAGCATTTTTAAACATATGACCGAGTTTCCTATTTTAAAAACACATCAAAATTATCCACAATCCAATCACCCTCGTTTTGTACTTTGGAAAATGTAATAATGAAGATAATTTTGCAACTTCCCTTTTTGAAATAAGAGTAATCAGCCAATGTAAGTAAAAGGAAATTATAATAAGATAACCAGGGGCCAGGGGAGGGGAAATCAAAGGAAACAGAAGGAATTGTAATCACTTTGGGCATTTCCACTGAAGACAAAATTACAGATCTCTTAGACTTGTTCATGAACTTTATGCAAGCAGAGGGGTTCCCCTTGATAAATTTTTACAAGGGGATTGGAGCAAGAAGTCAGAAGAAGGCAAAGCTTGGCATGCATGATGAATTGCTGTTCATTAATCCAATTAATGATTAATTCCAGGGACTCTAATCCAAGATAAATCCCTTTATTATAGCTGGTTGACTAGGTCTATAATAGTTGAAGGTCTGTCAGCAAATCCATTGTAAACTTCTTTTTTCACAAGCTGATATCCATAAAGCTTGCTGTGCATTGCCTTTCCTCTGGAAAGGATGTTTGCCAAGCAGAAGCAGTGGGGGGGGGTAGACCTGTTTGGTCAGCACCAAGCCGTAGAACAGTTACAGAAAATGGACAAGTGATTTAAAAGACACAATCGAGTTTCATTTAGCACCTCTTTTTATAGTCTGACCCATATTGAAGGACACATGACTATCTGAAACTCTTTCTTTAAAGAGAGAGAATTTTATGTGTTACTCTCAAAATACAACCTCAGTAAGTTTTGATTAAAGATTGATAGTCAACTAAAACACTAACAAGTAAGGTTGCCTGAGCTTCAGATATTGTAGAAGCATCCAAACGATTTAAGGTCACATGACCTCCCCCCCACAACATTCCATTCTGTGCATATGATTTCAGTGTTCCATGCATTTATTTGCAACAGTGCTCACAAAGGGGGCTTGGGAGAGCTCAGTCTCTTTAAAATTCAAGTGGCCTAGAGAGAAACAAGAAGTCAACTTTAAGAGAGGAATGTAACAACAGTCAAGTTATATTTGTTTTTTTATTCAAAGAAGACAAAAAGTCCCAGTGTAATGTAATGATTAGTGTTAGATTATGAGCTGGACTGAATTGAATAAAAACTCGTTGTGTGAACTTGGACTAGTCACTGTATCTCAGACTAATCTACCTCACAGGGTTGTTGTGAGCATAAAACAAGGAGAAGAAAGCCACGGACACCACGTTGAACTCCTTAGAGTGCTCATGAAGACCCTGTTGCTCAAGCAATGCATAACTGGAATAGGAGTAAAATCAATAGCCAGCTAGGGAAGTTGAGGTCAGTTCAGGGTCTGAGGATACTAAATTATATATGTGGAGGCTGTAACATGAAGTTCAATGGCTCACCCACATGCCTGGCAAGTAGGAGCTCATTGAACAGTATCAGAGCCTGAGGAAACCTCATTGGCACTTTCCCCTGAAGAACTGAGTGCCTCCCACTTTGCCTTGCCAGTTGAACAGCACAAGGAGCACATCAGGCAGGAAGCCAAGGAGTGAAGGCAATCTTCAGTCCAGAGGGTTGCTCCTATAGGAGATTCTAGTTCCCTAAGGGGTAGGGAGCTGTCCATGGTGTTGTGACAACTGCCTTTCCCCAAGCGCTCCTCTGCAGGACTGGAACAGGACCATGGGGGCTGCCCTATACAAACTTATCTCCAGACAACAAAATGAAACCCAAAGTCATTTTCATATAATGACAAGTTCCTCATCCCTGATAGTTTTGTCAATCCAATTTATCTTGGGTGCACAAATTTCTACTTGCATTATGTGGTTTGAATTGCTTCAAGTAGGTGGAAAGATAACTCCAGCTGTGAGAGAAGGTTGAAGTAAAATGCGCTGCGGCAACCCCAGCTGACTCCAAAGCTTACTTCATCTCCTTTCTCTGTCAGGGGTCCTGTGTTCCGGCATTCAGAGTTCAGTAGACACTGAGAGTAAACAAGTGGTGCAGGTTTTGCTATAGTGGAGATGTACTAAATCTCTGCATACAATAAAGCAGGTAGGATTTGACATATCTCTCTTGGTAATGGTTTGATCAGATAAAACAATATTCTGGAGAAAGATGTGTTGACACCATTCTCATAGGTAGAGAAAAACCAAAGTCCATCTGGTCCACTATTATGTTCCCATTAGCAGCGGTCAGCAAGATTACTTATCAAACGGAGCATAGGTGAATGGATACAGCAGAAGAGACCTAGGAACACATAATGCATCTCTCGTCTTCTTAGAAATGTAGTTATATTCCTCTCAGATCTGAAGCAGAAACGAACAATCTTCCCTCTTCCAATTCCCATACCCCCAGAAAGCTGCCTCTATAGGCAAGGTATTTCTCATTTCTTTCAATGCCTAAAGCCAACTCCATGGACCTTGTAATAGACATTAAATTGCAGAATTGCTAAAAAGAGGATTCCACAAAACCTAATGGGCCACATCCCCAACAGTTGTAAATCAGCGCAGCACCATTTGCTTCAACGAACTGATTTGCGGGAGCTGAGGGACTGTAGCTTTTGCATTTCCCTCTGCGTGATAACAAATTTGTGTTCTCTAATAGAGTTTGCTAATCAGAATTATTTGAACCATATCATGTGATATTGTATTCAAATGGTTTGGTTTTCAGCACAGTGTAAGAGACAATTATGTTTTGCTCCGGTGTCTGTCCTTCCGCCACCTTTTTGTTAATTCTTCCATTTGCTTGCAGACAGTCAAGGGCAAGTCAAAATGGAAAGTTGCGAATAATTGCTGGTAAATAAACCTCTGACTATCAGCCCATGTTAATCAGAGAATCCTTCTTGGGATAGCAAGTAGCTCTATTGTGCCTCTCTTCTAAAGATAATCATCTATGACTGGAGTAATCCTCATTCTGTGTTAAGGGTAGGCAATCAAGTATTTTGTCCTCAGACTGTGTGTGTGTGTGCACATGCATGTAGATAAATTCCCACTTTCCCCCTATTATTTGAGAGAGTGTTTGGAATTTCTAACGGTATGCACTGGTGCACAGCTATTAAAAATAATAATAAAATAGCTGACGCCAGTGCATGGCACAGTGTTCAGACACTGTCAGTTTAAATAGCATTCAGAATAATAAGGAAAACAACAAAGAAATAAAATTTCTGCCAGCCAAGGGAAAATGTTTGATGCATACAATAGCTGGTGAAGTTTTTGAAAAATTAAAAGCTCCACCTCCTACTTTGCTTCTATCATTCTTTTCTGCTTTTCCATCAGGTGGCCAAGGATGCTGGTAGATGTCAGAAAACACATTGGCAAGCTAAGGGAGTCGAACTGCCTTTGCTTATGCATGCAGAATAACATCTAAACTAAAGAGCAGAGCAACATCCCCATCATAGGAAATTTCAAAAAGGAGGAGCAGGTGAATTGCATGTCTCACCATGGGGTAGACAGGAGTGATAATAATTTAAATGCTTGTAATCTTTACCGCTTACCAAACACACTGGCTTCATTCAGACATGCTGTCATTACATGAACAAGACTTGTGCGCTCACCTTTCTGGCATGGCTATGAAGATCAGAACCTTTGCTTCCTTTTTCCAATTAACCACAGTTTCGTGTTATGTCTGAATCATCCTGAAAAGACTTTACGACCTGGAAAAAAAGAGACAAAGCACCTACTTTTGTAACGAAGGAAAATCTTTAATTAAAAAATTTTTTTTTTTTAAAGAAAGAATGAACCAAAGTTGGCTCGTTAATGTAAGGTACCATACTTTAAGTACCATACTTAATATTAGTGCTTTTTCGGGCAGGGGGACCATAGGGGTACTCATACTCCTAAACATTTTGTGAATCTAAGTTTGGGCTCATTGAGGGGCAGTATTTCAATATGAGTAGGAAAATGAGAGTATTTAAAAAAATAAAGCACTGCTTAAAACGGACCACAGTTTGTCTGGGTTTGGGCATAGTGTTGTGGTTAGTTAAAAACAAAAGCAAATGCAGCCACATCAGGGAAAGAGAAGGAGAGGGAAAGCTGAAGAGCCTGAGGTTTGCTTACTTAATGATCAACCGTAGTTTACATAATGACAAACCATAGTTTATCATTGAAAAAAATTATACAGCTGTTATCTCATATTCAAAACCACTTTCACTCCACCCTGGTCCCTCAGTCAAGGGCCTGATTGACTAAAGCTGTAATTTCTGAATTATTATTTGAATTTACATACCAATTCACAGAAGAAAATCAATATATAAAACCACAAAATACATAATAAAAACAAAAACAACCGAATTCCTGGTTAAAAAGAAATGTTTTTGCCTAGCGCCTAAAGGTTTATAATGAAGGCACCCTGGGGAGAGCATTCCACAGATGGGGAGCCACTGCAGAGAAGGCCCCTTCTCGTGTTGCCACCCTCCAAAATGGGTATCCTGAGGCAGCATTGTGAAAACCTAGCCATTGTTTCCATGAAAAACCTGCCTGTATTGAGATACATAGCAATATTTTTTTTCCTGAGTTTCTCTCGCTTTGAATGTGCCACAGACCACAGCTGGAGTCTAGATTTTTAAAAATCACAGTTGAAGAAAGTCCAGGGGCTATTACCTCCTGTAAACAAGCCCATTCTTACAGGTTAATTAAAAGAACAGTGAAGCACAACAAATTCAAGATAGCATTATTTCCATTTACAAGCTTTATTAACAAAAGTGGGGTGTAAAGGTTAGAGTGGGAGATGAGGGTTCGAATCCCCACTTGGCCATGAAACTCACTGGGTGACCTTGGGCCAGTCACTTCTCTGCTTAATCTACCTCATAGTTGTGGACATTAAATGCAGATGGGGAGAACCACGTATGCCACTTTGAGATCCTTGTAGAAACAGGTGGGATGACAGTGCAATAAATAGATTTAAAAAATCACCACAACATACCATCCACTAGCACCTCAAGTCTCACAGTGGAGAGCCTACTTCTCATATCACTGAATTTAGACAGGGCTCTACAGTGGTACCTCGGGTTACATACACTTCTGGTTACATACACTTCAGGTTACAGACTCTGCAAACCCAGAAATATTACCTCTGGTTAAGAACTTTGCTTCAGGGTGAGAACAGAAATCGTCCTCCGGCGGCACAGCGGCAGTGGGAGGCCCTATTAGCTAAAGTGGTACCTCAGGTTAAGAACAGACCTCCAGAACGAATTAAGTTCTTAACCCGAGGTACCACTGTAATGCATTTTCAGTTCAAATATGTACATATATGTTCTGATTGGCCATTGCTCTTTCATTGCCCTGCATCTGTCTACTCACTGCAGCATTGCTTGTGTTACTTGCAATGTTATTTTTACTGCTTGTTAGAAAATGAATGAAAACATAGTGTTAAACAATCTAACGGCAAGCCCTTTCCTGTTGCATAATACTACAAAAGTTGTAGGGTCCTCAAGTTTCTCCACTTCCCAACAGAATCATGAAAGCACAAGGTGTACAAGGAGCCAGAAGTGTCACTTTAGTTCCTGCTGTGTTTTTCTATACATATAAAAAACTTTGGCACATTCTGAATCTAATAAAGAAGCCACATATGAATAAGGTCGTAACCGTATGCAAAAGAAATTGAAGAGAGTTCTTTTATGCTGGATTCAGCCTCTACATTAAACTTTATGGATTGCTACAAAATAGCTATTTTAAGACTCCTAATAATGTGAACCAAGGATTATAAATATATATATAATGTTCTACTTGCATTTCATTACTGTGAATTATGTGGGAGGCTAGTAATACAAAATAAAGAGCCAAAACTTTGGAGGACAAACAGCAAGTCAAGGCTAGGTTAAGCTTATTGCTTTCACCTTAGATATAGCTATGCCTCCTGAATTTATAGCACACTGTCGGGGATGAGGAGTTTTTGCTTACCCATTTGAAAGTTGAATATAGCCTTGGATATTAGAAAGCTGAACCAAAGCATGTGAGTTTGTGTGTGTTAATCTACTTAAGATGTGGCAGTAACTGGATGCTCTGCTCAGGTTTTACGCTTCCCCCAGGTTTCATGTTCTATGCCCCACATTGCACAGCTATCTCACAACACAGCTTGATGCTCACCTGATATGGGCTTTATCTACCAGACCAATCAATCTCTGTAAAATTTATAGTTCTCTGCAGAGCCATTATAGAAAATGATAGTGCGGTTGCCTATGATTTTGCTTGGTATGTTTGTTATATTCTGAAGGAGGTGGGTTTGCTTTGTGACATACTGCTCTGAGTATCACTGAGCCAAGTTCATTCCAAGGCGCTAACACTGTTATTTCTGGAGCTTAGAATTTTACCTTCCCTTGTAATGGCCGCCAGCGATGGGAGCTAACTGAGAGTCCTAGGGGAGGTACTGCATCTTGTTGCTCACTTATCCTGAGATGTGCATTATCAAGCTGTAAATCCAAGATGGCAGTTTTAAAATGAGAAGAAAGTCCCCTGGATAATTTCTTGCCATTGTCTCACTTCAGTATAACTGAACTTATAGTCAGCATCACAGGCAGAGTAATAGTACCCTCTTAGGCAGAGGTAGGCATTGTGTGTATTTCACAGGAACACACCTTGAACTAAGAATGACTCAGATTAGTGGGTGAAAACACTTTGGGATTCATTGCCTGTGTGAACGAGCCCAAGGCAAAGATGCTATTAACCTTGGTGACAAGGTTGGCAGCTTTGAACACAAACAGAATTTCCAAGCTTTTACTATCACAGTTGCACCAGAAGACAAACAAAGCAGAGCTTTGCCTTTTTTGGGGGGGGGGGGGTCTAATATCACCATAATTGTGATTTTTCTTTAGCACTGCATAGCTCCATGATACTGTGTTTGCAAACAGTTATCTGGCTATAAGTCTGAGAGACATAACAGGCTGAATCTCTCTTTTTAGTTTACACTATGGATGGACAGATCAGGCTAAGCGCATCAGATTTCATTTTTGTCTGGTCTTTCCCATCCCAAATTGCATGGAGTGTTTGAAAGAATATGTGAAATGTATACAATTTTGTATGCCTTCCCACAAAATACGTTTTTATTTCAATGCTTTTCAATGTGGTTTTCTGTAAAATATGCACCTTATATGCCTACCCCCCGTAAAATATATGTTTTACATGCATTTTTGGGACACTGAAAATGTATTGCAAAATCTGGAGAAATGTGTAGTGTGACAGGGGGTTGTTTTCTGATTTGCAGGCAACTTTGGAACCGCTGAATTCACTAAGTCGGCTGTGACAAGCAGTTCTAATGAATTCTCCCTCCATCCTTAGTGTGAGCTAAGCTGCAAGTAGTTGTTTGCCTCTGTTTTGTGCTCATAGTGTACTCACTGTTGGACAAAAACAAACAAAATATACCAAGCAACCTGAGGAGACAGATGAGAGGTCATTTCTTGCGAGCCACCTTGAGAGTAGTTTTCTGTGGAAAGGCAGCATATAAATAAATGGTGATGATAGTAATTTATTAGATTTCTTACCCATCCTTTACCATAAAGTCCCGGTGTGGCTTACAGTGATAAAATATGCAATTATAAAACAAATAAAACTGTTGCAACACCAAAATGAGAAAGGTGTAAAAACCATTAAAAACACTTCCATATATAAAAACAGTTTAAGATAGTTCCAGAACAGATGCAGACTGGGATAAAGATATTAGTGTAAAAGGCTTGTTGAAAAAGGAAGGTCTTCCATAGGGGCTAAAAAGCCAATGGAGATAGTGCTAGTTTAACATGTACCTGGAGGGAGTGTCAAATGGTAGGTTCTTCCTCACTAAAGGCCCTGTTCCTAGTACAGAATGGATCTGACCTTCTGCTGATGGATTGGGTATATAAAGGGTGACATGAACTTATCCTGGACCCAGGCTAAGGGTTTTGTTCACCTGCAGCAGCACCTTGAATTTAGCTTAGTAGCCACTAAACTAAACTAATCTTGGTGGATTCTGGATTATAAAGGATTTATGATTCTGACCCCCTCTGCAGCTTCCTGCACATTTGCTAATTATCTTTTAAAAAACTGTTCTACAAGCAGGATGAAATAGTGAGCAATATCACATGATCAGGGAGAATTGAGTAGTTTCATTTCACATCATACTTCCGGGTTTGCCGCTTTCGCAACCCGAAGATTACGTATCCAGAGAGGTACGTAACCCGAGGGTCCACTGTAGTTGGATTCTGAGTTTATATTTTTGAGAATCAAATAAAAATAATTACAAAAAAGAGAGAATATGATGGTGACCACCTGGAATTTCATGTCCCCCACTAGGATTATTCAAAAGCCCATCAGCCTAGTCAAACTTTTGTTTTGTTTTGTTGCCACTGAAGCAGAATATAGGCCAAGCATAAGTTTGTTCTTTTTCTGCATCATGTGCCAAAGTCAGTTATAAGTCTGGGAGAGACTGGGTGTGATTCTGAGATCTCAGGCTGCAAAGAGCTGGTTTCATTCCACAGGTGCAAATGCTGGCATTTTCTGAAAAGGCCAGAGCCTGCACCTGCACTTCAAGTACCTCATGCATGCAAAGTTTGTAATTTGTGTTCTGATTTTTGCTGAAAGTAATTAATGTGGCAAACATCACATCATCTTTTCTAATGCACAAAGTAAGCCAATCCCTAGTCAAAACAAAACAAAATCTCCAGGGGATTTGTTTTACTGATGGAAATATTACTCTCATAATAGCTGGTAGTTATAGTTTCCATAGAGGATTTCTGTATTCTGACCATGAATTCATTCTGCTGCAGTCAGTTTTGTGGTGGAGATTCAGACAAAATACATCTGGGATCCTCATGGAAACAGTAGCATATTTTCTTTTTATTTTCTTTTTTGAAGCAGACCAGCACAATCCCACATGCAGTCCCTTTCCCAGATTTAGGCTATGCATACACAATAATTTATTCTAGAATTAATGGAGACTGAGTTGTTTATTCTATGTAGTCCATGAACAAATTAGATCTGCTGCATATTTTCTTGTCCCTGAAAAGTGCTTCTTGGGAAACTGGTTTTATTTCAAAAAATAAAAGCTCATTGCAGATCAGTTCTGCATTATTCTCAATGTGTCCATTTGAAAATAGACGTAGGTGGCCTCATCAGTGCACCACATAGTGGGATGACATAGACCAAGATCGTAATTCTTACTTCCTTCTTCATTCATCCAGGGCATGTGCAGGAAGGATAAGGTGTGGATAACCTAATCAATGAGAGGGTTTTCAAGTGCATATCAAGTAATCACACCTTCTCTTCTGGACAACAAAATCTAGAATTGGTCTAGATTGAAAGTAGCATGTTGAGGATGAACATCAATGATTCTGGATTTAGAACTACTACATTTTGTGCAACAAACAGGTGACCATGTGTGGAGCCTGAGATAAACAAATTATGGATGGAATTAGGATACTACTGTGGTGGCACACGTTTGAAGGTAAAATGGAGACATGGGATGGGATTCATCTAATGAGTCCCATCAGCAGAAGCCCTGAACTTGTGTAATGGGATTTCTCCCCCAACTGGTATTAGTTCTGGGGGAGTCAGGAGAACCCCTGAAATAGCATGCAGGAAAACAATAGGGGAGGTTCCATCTGGCAAGCTGAAATGCTTCGCCTGACAGAATGAGATGTTGCAAAACTACAAATTTGCCAGCTGCTTCACACTAATCAAAACCAGGTTTGTAGCTCATGCGTAGAGCATCTGCTTTGCATGCGGATGGTCCTTGATTCAAATCCCGGCATCTCCAAGCAGGGCTAGGAGAGAGCCTGAAACCCTGGAGAGCTGCTACCAGCCTGTGGAGACAATACTGAGTTTCAGGACAATGCTCTCCTTCCTTTCCAGACTCTGACCACATTCACATGATACATTTAAAGCAAGCGCATTGATACTATTTGAAATAGTCTTGGCTTCTCACAAGGAATTCTGATAGCTGCAGTTTGTTAAGGGTGCTGGTAGTTCTTAGGAATCCTGTATTCCCATCGCAGAACTATGATCCCCAGAGTTTCCTGGGGAAAGGGATTGATTGTTAAACCATGCTGAGAATTGTAGCTCTGGGAGCAGAAAAAGAGTCTCCTAGCAACCCCCAGCAACCTTAGCAATCTACAACTCCCAGAATTCTTTGGGGGATGCCATCCTCAGGGTCCATTCCAACTATGATTCTATGAGTGTTCAAAGCCGTATTATGGTGCTTTAAATGTATGATGTGGTGTCTCCCTAGTTTGGCATGCATTGTTTGTTGTTGTTTAGTTGTGTCTGACTCTTTGTGACCCCATAGACCAGAACACGCCAGACACTCTTGTCTTCTGTTGACTATGAGGGCCACTCCATTTCTTCTACAGGATTCTTGCCCACAACAGTAGATATAATGGTCATCTGAACTGAATTTGCCCATTCCCATCCATTTTAGTTCACTGATGCCTAGGATGTCAATATTTATGGTTTATAATATTGTGAGAAAACTGTCAAAATGAGGATGATCTGATGCAAAAAGGTTCTATAGCGTGAGAGAATACAGGACTCTGTGAGCTTGTTTCTAGAGATCCCTGAAACTCTGACTAACAAATGGATTTGTTGAAAGCAGGATTATTATTATTTTTAAAATACATCCACATATCTCTATTTGCTTTCAGACTAGCTGACAACAATATAGTGACACAAAATAATAATGTGGGATGATAAGCGAATGCGAGATTCCAAAAGAACAGTCAGGATTCAGAAGTGGTGGAATCCCAACCTTCAAGTCATTGGCTCTTTTCTTCCAGCCAGAGAGGCATCCCAAAGTCACTGCATCTTTTTCATTCTTCCCCTTGTGTGCCTGCAGTTGCAGCTGAAGGTGTGTGTATTCTGGCCTACAGCTACTCCTCTCCCTTTGTGCTGTCACTATTTTCACTCCGCATTACAAACCTCACTTGTTGTTTTCCTTCCAAATAGCATCTGCTGCAGAGAGCAGCCTGCCTTTTAATATGTTGATTTATCATTGTCAGATATAGGAGCTCTTATTGCTGGAATGTGAATATTGTATTTAAGGCACTTTTTGCGATTACAGATGCTTTACATATAAATTGCTTTATATTACTGGGGTTGGGCAGGGGGAACATGTCTGTATTTCTAAGGCAGCCTTATGCGCATGTGCTTTCCATTTTAATACGTTCCCTTGCATTAAGGGCTGAATGTGAATTGCTTTTGTTTGTTTTTGTGCTTGTAGTGGCTCTTTGTGTGGAATGGATTCTCTGTGCTGCTGCCACTTATAGTGCAAGATGTGGCATTTTCATCCATTGTCAGATGCCCCATTTAGAGCTGCCACTAAATTTTGCCTAGTTAAAGTCTGAGGGAAATTTATCGGCTCCTGCTCAGCTAAAATATTCAACAAATGTTGAGGCAGGGTGGGGGAAATAAGCTTCTAAAAGCAGTGACATTTCTCAGAACAGTTTAGCACCAAATAAATGTTCTTAAAAGTAGTAGAAGTAGTTGTTGTTTTGTAATTTTCAAGATGGACTATGGCTGTCACATTCTGTCTCCTCTGTGGGGTAAAGGTAAAGGTAAAGGTAAAGGGACCCCTGATGGTTACCTCCAGTCGTGACCAACTCTGGGGTTGTGGCGCTCCTCTCGCTTTACTGGCCAAGGGAGTTTGCGTACAGCTTCTGGGTCATGTGGCCAGCATGACGAAGCCACTTCTGGTGAACCAGAGCAGTGCACAGAAATGCTGTTTACCTTCCCGCCGGAGCGGTACCTATTTATCTACTTGCACTTTGATGTGTTTTCAAGCTGCTAGGTTGTAAGGAGCAGGGACCGAGAAACAGGAGCTCACCCCGTTGCGGGGATTCGAACCACCGACCTTCTGATCGACAAGCCCTAGGCTCTGTGGTTTCGACCAAAGCACCACCCACACCCCTTTCCTCTGTGGGGAGTCTACAGCAAAAAATATCTCTCCACTCAGAAGGGAAAGTTGGTAATTCCTGATAGAGCTGCTACCAAATTCCACCTAAAGGGAATATTGAGATATATGTGTGGGGTAAATAAAAGGGACTTTTATTTTATGTTTAGGGAAGTTTTTAATGTATGATGTTTTATTGCTTTATTATTATCCAAATCAAATACCTTTATTGGCATCCCAGTATAAAACATTTCAGGGATAATTGACAAGGGTGAAGCTGTCAAGGGTCATAAGGTCACACTGTGATTGTGTGCTCTTAGATATTATTAATATTCTGTTGGGAGCCACCCAAAGTGGCTGGGGAAGCCCAGCCAGATGGATGGGGTATAAATATATTATTATTATTATTATTATTGTACCACTATTATGAAAACCTTGAGTGTATTTTGGTATGTATCATGTCCCGTCCTGCTTCTGTTCCATCTGTGTTACACCTCCTGTGTTCTGTATGTCAGCACTATTGGCACACCCATCTGTTCTTGCAGATGTGGCATTGAACAACAGGATAATGATTTATACTCAATTTGGGGTGGTTTGATTTTGGTTTGCATTTTTTTCATATGACAACCTGTAAATAAATAGGATGCGGTGAACAAAAGTGGACTAAAATAGATAGAACGAATGTAAAAGGCTTGGGTTAATAGGAAGATACTTGCATGGTACCAAAACAGAGTAAGCGCCTCCCTATCTGTAGGAGGAATTCAAAAAACAAGGTGCCATTACCGAAAAGGCTCTTTCACACTAGTTAGCTGCCAGTGGAAATATCCTGGGAAGAGTCTCTGACAAAGCTCTCAAAGTCTGGGTAGGGGAGAAGCAATCCTTCAAATGCTCTAGTCTCAAGCTGTGAAGTGCCTTTAGAAAAACACTTTGAATCAGGTCTGGAAATCACCAGATGTGTCAAAGCACTGCTGTAATATGTTTGTGTTTCCCAGCTCCAATTTCACAATCTTTCAGCCATATACTGGACATACAATCCATTGCAGTAATCCAAACAGAAGGTTACCAGGACATGGATCACTGAAGCAAGGGTTACCTGTGTGTAGCTACAGTCACAGTTGGTGTATCAGCCGAGACTGACAGAAGATTGATCAATGATCAACCCTAACTATGAACATGGGTATTGGGAGTGCAACTCCCCTTGAAATAGGTTGCACACTACTAATCCAGGGGGACAAACCACCCACAAACAGTACCTCCATCTTGTCTGGATTGATTTTCAGTTCATTGGGCCTTATGCATTCCATTACCATGTAAAATAAGAAAGGCCTGCAGCACCATAATAGACCATTTTACAACTCAGTTCATTTACATTGGATTATTTAGATATCCTAATTTAGAATGAAAGTCTGTGGGGAGGGACTAGATGTTGTTTTTGTTTTTGTACGGCACTTACAGATAGGGTTGCCATATTTCAAAAAGTTAAAACCAGGAGTTTTTTTAGGCACGATTTAACCCCTGTTGGCAGTTTCCCAGGACATTAGCCTGATTGGCAGGACATTTGGCAGCCCTACCTACAGACGATATCCAAAGAGTCATGTGGTCCATGAATGCTTACTAATTAGTGAGATTTCTGAGCAAGACCTTACTTCATGAGAAGTGTGTTTATCCTGCCAAAAACACAAGCCTAGGAACCAAGCACAGTGGTACCTCAGGTTACAGACGCTTCAGGTTACAGACTCCGCTAACCCAGAAATAGTACCTTGGGTTAAGAACTTTGCTTCAGGATGAGAACAGAAATCATGCAGTGGCAGCGGGAGGCCCCATTAGCTAAAGTGGTGCTTCAGGTTAAGAACAGTTTCAGGTTAAGAACGGACCTCCAGAACGAATTAAGTTCCTAACCCGAGGTACCACTGTAAAACTAAAATGTGCATCTCTCACGTCTTCATTTTCAGAATTATGAAGAAACAGTAAAAATCAAGAACCAAAAATTGTAGCAGAGCCCACTTTGGACTGTGCTTCTCTTGTAATTACAAAAACGGAAGCTTTCATAAATCTCACACAGGTACTTTTTATAACTGCCATCAGTAAATCTCGGGGCAGGTTTATAAACATTTATTTTCAACATGTTCCAAGTTCCCCCAGTGACCTCTCAACTTGTATTCTCTTGCTCTGACCCAAATCAAGGGATTCAAGTTACAAGAAAGGAGATACTGACTAAACATCAGAAAGAGCTTTCTGGAAATAAAAGCTGTTCAACAGTAGGCGGTGGACTCTCCTTCCTTGGAAGTATTAAAGCAGAGGTTGGATGGCCATTTGTCATGGATGCTTTAGTTGAGATTGCAGGTGGTTGAACTAGATGACCCTTGGGGTCCCTTCCAATTCTATGATTCTATGAACCCCAAGTGTTGCTAGCACAAGAGAGAGAGAGAGATCGTCTGGGTCACCAGTTCCGAGATAAGAGTGAGAGAGTTGCTGAAATAATACCACCATCTACTGGACAATGTGTAAGCATTATGAACACACTAAAAATATATGAATGAAAATGTTGTAAAATATTCTAGCAATTTAATTACATTCCTGAATAGCTATCTGATTCGACCTTGTCACTCCTTTTACAACCTATCTTTCTAGACTTGTGTGTGCATTCTACATTTTCTGTACCTTGATAGCCAGATAAAAAGCACAAGTCCTTGATAAAAAAATCTTCTACTCTGATGAAGCCATGGGGTATCTTGCTGGACAACCCTTTTTCTCATCCAGTCTTACTGGGCACTACTCTGAAAAGATTCAGAACAGCAGTCTACCAGACAGCCCAGTGATAACAGATATGAGATTTTCCATAGCACTGGAACCACCTGCCGCAGCAGCTGCAAAAAGGTAACCTGAATTCGTACTAGCTCTTCCCACACCTTATTGTATTCCTGGTTGGTTGCCTGGCAATGACACCAAATGGAAGCATAGGAAGCAAGATGAGCAAAGATTGGAAGAAATTTAAAGATTATCTTAACAAATACTATAAAATTAATGAAGGCTAGAATGACATGGGTTGGAAAATAATATGGTGTTCAGAGATGTAGATTAAGAAAAGGAATGGAATTGTCAAAAAACTTTGGGAAATAAGGGAATGGATTTACTGACTGGATAATGAAATTAGAATACAGAACGGGGAGGTATGAGGGAGTCGGGGAAAGTAGGTTGAGAAAATAAGGTTTGAAACTATACTTGTTGTTTTTGTTTATGTTTGTTTTTTATTGTTGTTGTTTTGTTTGTACATGTTCTTAATGGAAATCTCAATAAATATCATTAAAAAAAAAAAAGATGAGCAAAGCCAGATACTTTTCTCCTGGGCTGTCCCATGCTAACAGTTGCACGAGCCTGATATTGACAGAAAGAGGAGAAAGTTGTATTGTCCTCATTTAGATATTGTCCTCATCTGATTCAGAGAGATTGAAAAGAAAAAGAAAAAGAAAAAGGAGTATGTATATTTGCAGCTGGTTTTAGCTTCTTTCATTTTGGAATTTGACTGAGGACTCCAAATATAGGAGACATTTCTTCATACTGTGATGTTAAGGCTGATAATATTGCAAATTTGCAAAGTTAAAACACAAATCAACCCTTATCAATCATAACTTTCTTGTAAAATTTCTTAAGAGGAATTTTGCTGAGAGGCCTGGATTTAGAAATATCACTTGCTAGGCAGGATAACTAGGAAGTGTAATCCAAACAAAGATGTGGAATCCTATGCTCCGAATTGTGGCAAGATGTCACATCAAGAAAACTGTGCTCTTGGAAGTTTTTAGCAATGAGGTCATTGGCTGAGCTTTCATACTGTGTACAATATCAGCTTGCACAACAGAGCAAAGTTAAAGGTAATAAAGACTGGATTTTCTCTTCTTTTTCTGCTGAACCTCGAAACTCATCGTTCATGTGCCTAAACTTCGGGAAGAAATGTCCAGTTCAATCCCTAACCTTGACAAACCAGGTTCAGGAAAAGTTGATGATCCAAGTTAGAGCTTAGAAGGTTCCTTCACAAAATCTCTTGAAGTTGATGCCCTACCTCATATCACTGGTGACTGCCCCATTCTAGCTAGTTACCCAGTTTTGGCTACAATTATATTGCCTGGCAGGAGTGCTTATGAGAAAATATGTAAAATGACTCTGCCTAAGCTTTCATTTAGTTTGACTGGGGAGCTTGCCAACAGTTGGACAGACTGCTAAGGCATTGTCAACATTTTTTGCTCCTAGAGCTCAGAAGGTTCATTGTGTTGTACCCTGTTGGTCAGTTCAGGGAGTATACACAGTTCGCTGGAGAATTAAAGATTTACCTCTGGGAGCTTTTGCACAGCTGTAAGGTGTGATTGGTATATAGAATTTTGATGAAAAGCAGAGAAAAACTTTTCTGTGGTTTGTTCAATGGATTGAAGAAAGGCTCTTCCTCATCAAACTTGCAAATTTTGATGTCAGAACTTGAAACTCACAGTTCAAATGACCTGGATTATTTCCATGCCGGGACAGCTCATTATGAGCTCAATTAATAACTAACGAAAAAACAGACAAAGATACCCAGCTGCAACATCCCATACCAGGTGATGGTGGAAGAATGTATGAGCCTTCTTAATCACGTAACAGTTCATGTCTTACATTAAGGATGTAAGAATTTAATGACACAAGTGCACCAAACTAGGTCAAAGTAATGGCTGATGTTTCCCAATAGCATCATGTCTATAACTGCAGCATCAAGGCTCAAGAAGATAAGAGTAGCACAAAGTACCAACAAAAAATCTCATTTCTGGCCTCAAGGGTGCCTTCAACATTAGCTGCTTTGCCCCAGCTGCCATAGCTAATAGCAGCAGCAGCAACATTTGTGCAATTACAGCCATGCCGTTGACACTTCTTTTTAGCAAATTGATGCGCTCTTTTCTGTTTATAATGCCCTGGTAGCATGTTCCTTCTTGCATAATATTACCGAGTGATTTGCCCTAGGCATCCCAGTACGATGTTTGGGCGGTAGACACATGAAAAGCCACAATTTGCCAGGTAATTAGTACAACAATTTAACTCTTTTTAAAAAAAGTATGAAAAGAACAGTCCAACCCTTATTGTCAAGGATTAAAAACACAATGAACTAACTGATTATTAAGCAGCAGCACCAACAAATCTTTCTCAGAACTGAAGGATATATTAATTATTTACATGTATCTCATTTACATGTTTCTCATTAACTTTTTACCTACTGTTAGCAGCAGGTTTTTTGTTTTTTTAAAAAAGAAAATAATTTTCAGTGATCAAAGCTCACAATGGCTTTCTTTCCAAGCAATCTGTTTAGCCATTCAGTCGTTAATTATTTGCAGCCTATCAAGAAATGGCATTTACAAATTGTCACCAATAGTGCAGCACCACAGGTACAGTAGCAATTCCCAGCTCTGTGTTGTGTTCTGAAACTGCCATGAATATGTTTACTCCCTTTGGGGAAAGTAGCAGATGGAGTTGCACATCTATACATCGATAAGCCTTTTTGAAGATTACAGATTACAATATTATTTTTTTTAAGTGAGGAAGGAGAGAATAGTTGTGTTTGCTGTGTCTTCTCCTGACCTCCAAAGTTTCATCTGAAGGCCTCAATCCCATATGCACAGAAGAGTGTATCTGTAGCGCTCTTTCCACACTACTTTTCTGGGCTTCCTGACTGCACGGAGAAAGCTCGACACGTATATCATCACATACACAGAGGTATAAGAAGAATTAAACAGTATACACGGACGTCAAGAGGAGGGACAGCATGCGGAATCTCCACCCAGTCATTCTGGCATTCCCCATTCCACATCCCATCCCATCCCACTCCTGTTTTAGCTGCAACATCACATTCCAGCTTGTTATATGCCAGGCATAGGCAAACTCAGCCCTCCAGATGTTTTGGGACTACAACTCCCATCACCCCTAGCTAACAGGACCAGTGGTCAGGGATGATGGGAGTTGTAATCCCAAAACATCTGGAGGGCTAAGTTTGCCTATGCCTGTTATATGCAGTGGGGGAGCTAGGATAGCTTTACCTCAGCCCAACCCTGCTCCCTCTCCTGAATGGTGGTTCAGGGTCTGGCCGATGCTAGAATGGGTGACCATTTGAGAACCACATGTATGCTGTCGTGTATTCTGTGAGGAGAGAAAGGTGGTCCATCAAGGTATGAAAATAAATAACAAAGTGAAGTCAGTTTCCAGAAAAGCAATATAAATTTTGTTCCCCAAATGTTGGTAAAAAATACCAACAATCATACTGTTTGTATTCCCCCCCCCACCCTCCAAAAAAACCCAGAATATTTTTAAGATCTCAATTGCAAGAACAACAGCTATACATTTAAAAGCAAGGAAAAATGCTTTCAAGATAACTTCTTTCATTCTGCCACGTGTGTGTGTGTGTGTATAAAGCAGTTTTTGTGATAAATTATTTTTGTACTGAATAAAGTAAGGTGTATATTATCTGCACCTTTGATGTGTTTGCAGGAGTATTTCAAATTGAGCTATAACTGAGTTGGAAATTAGCTGCACTCTAAAAGGAACCACTCCCATGTGACAGGAATGGTGTTTTGACTTATGTCACAAGCCAAGTGAGCACAGTATTATTGTCTCAGTTCACTGGCAGGATATGTCTGTACTGACACTTTGGGTGCAGGATGTTCTCTCACCTGTCTCCTACTGTCAGTTGGGGCAATTATTCAGAATTATTTCTCTGAGAACAGTGCAAACTTTTTTTATTTTTTCATGGTAAATCTTTATTGGTTTAAAATACAAACGTACAACGAAGGTAAGTATAGAAAAGTTACAAAAAAATGAAAGCATCAAGACATAAAAGTAAGAATTTTTTTTTAAAGAAAAAAGGAAAAGAAAAAAGAAAGAATAAGAACCGAAACTTTGTACAAAATCATATCCATCAAATAAAAATTTCTGCATAAAACTTCCAGTCGTTCTCATTATACTGTTTCTATTGTCATGGTTTTGTCACGCAGCTTTACTTTATACCTTTTTCATACGTTCCGCTAAAGTATTCGTTTCATTCATTTTTGTATGAACAGTGCAAACTTTTAGCATAGGCCAACCTCTCTCAGTTGACTTATTTGAAAAAAATGGAGGACTGATTTGCATCCTTCAACTACTTCCATTTTTTGTTTGTTTATTAATTTATCTCCGCACCCCCCCCGGCTTTCCATTAAAAAAATGCGTAGGCAACTAATGGCAATAAAATCCACAATATTCGAATTCATAAGCAAATAAGTAATATGAATGTAAAATCAGATTTTAGCAGATAACAACAACAGCTAGTTAAAAATAATAATTAAATTAGAAAACACAGAGCAACAGAGCACAGTGGTGCAAGTAGGTAATTTCAGACTGATTTGTATTTATATCTAGACATAGCAGTAAGGCACATAGCACAGGTATGTACAGAACTTGTTCCATACGCCTGGGAACTAGTGTCAATTTTTCAATGGACTCTAAAATGAAAAGGCCTATCTTGTTTAACTCTCATAGAACAGTATTTACTACATGTCCCATCAGTGCAAAGATTACCATAAGCACAATGGGACTTTAACCACTGTCTTCCCCGTGTGGACCACACCCTCCCCAAATCTGCTTTGGAGGCTGAAAACAGGACAGCGAGTGGAGAAAGAGAAGAGCTGGTAATGCTCTTTCCACTCCCTCCCTCATCTCTTAGGACTTTCTCAGACTGAAGATCTCATCCTTTAAAAGCCCTTCATGTTGTGGGTAGAAGTGGGAAGAGTTCTGCTTTCCTCCATCCCCCTGATATATTTTCCTGCAATGAGAATTAGCAGCAAATTGGGGGAGGGGATCTGAGGAAGGAACAGCTGGCTGCCTAGGAGCTAGTGGAAGAGTGTTGCAGCCTCCTCCATCTTGGAGGAGGCTGCAATACTCTAGTGCGAACATGCCTTTGGCCTGTTTCAGTGAAGACTTCTTGATTCTAGTTGAGTATCTGCAGAACGAATCTTTCTCCCAAAGCTCACTGCAGGCTGACAGCTCATCACAAAGATCATCCTTGGAAAAATCGAACTTGTCTCTAATATGAAAAGTTCCAAAGTTAGCAAAAGCAACTTGAAACCTTCTATGGAGAGAATACAGTCTCACCAGCCGCATGAGGCCACCAGTAAGGTCTTCACTTGTTGTTGTTTAGTCATTTAGTCGTGTCCGACTCTTCGTGACCCTATGGACCAGAGCACTCCAGGCACTCCTGTTTTCCACTGCCTCCCGCAGTTTGGTCAAACTCATGCTGGTAGCTTCGAAAACACTGTCCAGCCATCTTGTCCTCTCTCGTCCCCTTCTCTTTGTGCCCTCCATCTTTCCCAACATCAGGGTTTTTTCCAGGAAGTCTTCTCTTCTCATGAGGTGGCCAAAGTATTGGAGTCTCAGCTTCAGGATCTGTCCTTCCAGTGAGCACTCAAGGCTGATTTCCTTAAGGTCTTCACTAAGCTCTGTTTTTTCCTCCCTTGACTGCAATAATGGGGGGGGGGGCCTACTGGATGTGTGGCAGTGACAATATATGGCAGGTTTTGCTTTCCAATCAATATGCAAAATTCACTTTCCCTTCTCCAGATTATTGGATTCCCAAAGAAATAAGGGGCTCATATACACACATATATTATCCTAGCTAGCTAACTAGCTACATGCAAACCACTGATAAAATCAGTAGCAGATGGCATGGCAAGCAGGTAGCACTCATCTGCCCTCCTAACAACTAAGTCACTGCTGGGAGGGAGCAGTGGGAGGCAGAGGGGTGAGGCAATGGAAAGGCTGGTACATGGCAAAGATAATCTGGCATTCCTGCCAGTGTGTTTGCTTCACACTGGCCTCCCCACCATTCTCGGAGACCAGGCAATCACTGTCACCCACCATACTACCCACTGTTGGATAAAATGTTGATCTACCCAGGGCTTCATTCATTCAACAAACCACCAGGGATAAACTGTGGAGTGTCTTTAATAAAATATCAGTGCTGATTCCTAGAATTTTATTTATTTATTAACCTTTTATACCACCTAATATCATAAAATCTGTAAGCGGTTTACATAAAAACACAACAGAATTCAAGAAAATTTCCTTTAAAAAAGCTGAGAGCAAAATGCAGCTGCATATCACAAATAAAACTGAGTTGAGCCCAAAGCAAAAAAGATTAAAAATTAATAGAGTCCAGGAAAGCTTGGATAAGCTTATACATTTTTAAGAGATGTTGAAAAGTCATTACTGTAGCTGTCTTTCCATAACAGAAGGGGCATGTTAGACATGGTTACCACACATTCCACTTTACTCCTTTCTCCACCTGCATTTTCATCCAATTATCCAACAAGTTTTGTCATTAAGCGTTATACTTTTGTTGCAGTCTGCATGCAACTGAAATTTCACCTTGTAGGTCAATTAACTAAAAAGATAATGCAGATTACTATATTATTTTATTTTTGCATTGGGGGCAAATACAGATATTCTTGATGCTCGCATAAATGCCTTATCCTCTTTCTAAACATGGCAAATTCAGTATTGTGTGGTGCCATTAAGCATTAGAAGTCTTCTAAGATGAATGACTGGAGGAAATTATACTGTAACAATTTACTGGAAACAGGCACAAAATCATGACTCAGTGATAAATTGCTTCATTCTATAGTCTTAGATCAATTATTTAACAAAACATTTATTACTTTCGACTTGAGGCCAAGTAGCGGCATAATTTGACACAAACCAGCTTAGAGTAATACCCAGGCTATAATGCATCAGAGAGCATACAACAAAAGCGGGACACTTTTAAAATGGGGTTACAAATCAGTTATTCTTACTGTAAACCTTAGTTGTTTGGTGGAAGACATAGGCTATATAACAAAATAAAGGAAGGCCAAACAATGCAAGTACCACGCTTGTACACAGCAGTGTTTTGCTGTCCAATACAATTGGGATTTTATGTCCCTTTCACTTTATTATGCCTGGCTCATCCTTAGGGAAAGTGGCAGCATGAGAAGCGTGTGGCATCGCATATTCTCTACAGATTAGTAGGCTCACACAGAGCCAATTCCAGGGCCAGTCCTACTGTGAGGCAGAGTGAAGCAACTGCCTCAGATGGAAAATGCTAAATTGATAGAGCTGTGTGTTCCATGTGACCTGCCCTACACTCCCTAAAATAGCCAGCTGTCCTGTTGTCAGTGTCAAGGTCAGGTTCAGCTGCTAGCTTTTGTGTATGGAATGAGGGGGTGCCATTTTATTATTTGCACCAGGCAGGGATGGTTCTGGATTACTTAGATGCCACTTGCCTTATGAGGTATTTTCCCCATGGAGAGTTTGGGAGTAGGCCATGCCATCTCATGTATTCATTCCTTGCTCCTAGCCTGAGCCTCTCCTCCCCTTGAGGAAATGTGGGCATCCATTCAATCTCAGCCTTTCCCAAGACTGTGAGAGATGAAGTTCTCCTTTAAAAGATTCATTCCTTTCTATGAGAAGAACAAGTAAGGGAGTGTACAAGCCCAAGGTCCATTGCCAGACTTCTCATGGAGAAGCTTTTCCCAAGGCAGTGGAAAAGCCATGTCTGAATAGGCTCATACAGTTTTGCCTGTGCAGCAAACGTATAATACATTTGCGACATACTAGTTGTGAAAGCCACCTTCTGTAAGTTGGCCATTATTTTGGTCATCAAGCTGAATATGCTGCTTCTAAACAAAAAAGAATTCAGGGAACGCCATACACATTTTAATAGAACTCTTTCACCCAAAGCATACACTTGCTGTAATTTAGTGTTCACTCAGTGATTATTGCTCTGTTTCAGTGATTCTGAAACAGAGCTGTCAATTTGAATGAGTGAGGAGGAGATATGTTGGCATGTGTCTGGATTGGCATAGATAGGTGGAAAGAAGGAAAGACAAATAACTGCTGCTGGTCTTTTGAAAAAAGAAAGCAAATGTTTGGATGGAGGAGAAATTTTAGTTTGCCTTGAAAGACAAAGATACCTAACTTTTACTTTTTGAAACAAGACACAATCCAAACCAGCCATCCTTCAAAATTCATATTTCTCTGAATTTTGCAATGCAATTCTCCAACGAATTCTTGTGTACAAAATGTATATACTAGAGTAAGGTGTGCACATAAAAAATGTGTGTATTGGTGAAAGTTACACAAAAGTGCATTATATGAGGAGAAACTGCTTTGCAAAAATGTGAATACAGTGGTACCTTGGGTTAAGAACTTAATTCGTTCTGGAGGTCCGTTCTTAACCTGAAACTGTTCTTAGCCTGAAGCACCACTTTAGCTAATGGGGCCTCCTGCTGCCGCTGTGCCTCCAGAGCACGATTTCTGTTCTCATCCTGAAGCAAAGTTCTTAACCTGAGGTACTATTTCTGGGTTAGTGGAGTCTGTAACCTGAAGCGTCTGCAACCTGAGGTACCACTGCATTAGGCAAAATTTCACAGAAAATGTATGCTTTATGAGACATCTACACTAAAATGCTTATGAATGCCCATGAGGACTTCTTAATTTCAATTTTTGTCAGTTTCTAATTTTTCTACCCTTAAGTTCAGTTCCCCACATTTTCACAGAAGCCTGTGAACAAAGATTGATAGCTTTGTCTACCGCTAGGCAACGCTTTTGCTCTTTACTCTGTGATTATATTCTGGATTTCCTCATAGAAAAACTTGTTTCTTGTTAAAGATCATAGATCTTCTTCTTTTCTGTTTCTTCTAAGTCATTGTTCCATTCCATGGATTTCATTATGTGGAGTGTTGTTATATACCTACTTACCTATCTACCTATGATGGGTAGCTGGGCTCTCACCTGTACTGCATATTTGCAATGCACAGTGTTACCCTATAAGTACAGTTTATCTTTTAAAAAAAGTTTAGGAAGGAAGAGAAGAGGTTTTGGACCTACTGCCCCTGTCCATTAGTGGATGGGGGAAGGGAATCATATTAGCTTTTCCTTCTTTCTGCTGGTTTCTTTTCAGTCAGTCATAATAGTTGGTCAGGCCCTTCACTATCAAATTTTGCCGTCCACCCTCCTTGCATAATCTCACTGTGTTTAATTTATTGGAGTGTATAGGTTCAATGATACATTGGGGAAAATTCAGTGGTTTTACAATTCAGATGTAAAAAAAAAAAATCTGAGAAGAGGTAGAACACATGAAAATGAAATATGTGGAATTAATTGCTGGGATAGCAAATAATAAAACTGTAATGAAATGAAATGAAATGTGAAAAGAGCACTATCCTGGTCACAGCTTATGACCCTTAATAATCAATGGAACTGTTCCTTACTATGTACTCAAGTCTCATTTATTTCAGTAGGTAGTCTAACCAAAAGTAACCATATCTCATTGATTATAATGTAAGAAATTACCGTAATCATCTGCTTAAATATCCTGCTTAAATCAGTTGGAATTCTGGGATCCTGTTCAATGAGGTTTAGGTGCCCCTAACATTTGTTGTTGTTCTTGTTAATGTCAATAAGCTATTGTTCTTTGGACAGTACCCACCCATTATATGGTAGAAAATCTCATTGTTTTCAACAGAGTTTATTGCGTCATGGTTGCAGTCTAGAACAAAATTCAAAGATGAGTTAATGAAAATGGCACCATTTCCTGTACAGTGGTACGTTGGGTTAAGAACTTAATTCGTTCCGGAGGTCCGTTCTTAACCTGAAACTGTTCTTAACCTGAAGCACAACTTTAGCTAATGGGGCCTCCCGCTGCCGCCGCGCTGCTGCTGCACAATTTCTGTTCTCATCCTGAAGCAAAGTTCTTAACCTGAGGTACTATTTCTGGGTTAGCAGAGTCTGTAATCCGAGGTACCACTGTATATACTTAGAACTGTATCCACAGGATAGTCCCATTACTGTAAGCCCTTCCACTTGTGCAATAAAACTTCCCTTTCCTTGTCTCTCATCATGAACTTCTGAAACTACCAAATCTGTTGCTGGGGGTTGGAGGAAAACCTAGAACAGATTGGGGCAGGGCAAAGGGGGGGACGACGACGACTTTCTTTGCACAAATGGAAGTCCTTGCAGTAACAAGATGACTTAGTTAGATACAACACTTAGAATTATGTCCCACTGTATTGGGACTGTGGAATTAATATACTTGCATTTGGGCCTCAGCATTAAATGAATCCGCAACCTGGCTTGAGAGCAGTACATGTGAAAGGGATCTAGGAGTCTTGGTTGACCACAAACTTGACATGAGCCAACAGTGTGACGCGGCAGCTAAAAAAGCCAATGCAATTCTGGGCTGCATCAATAGGAGTATAGCATCTAGATCAAGGGAAGTAATAGTGCCACTGTATTCTGCTCTGGTCAGACCTCACCTGGAGTACTGTGTCCAGTTCTGGGCACCACAGTTCAAGAAGGACACTGACAAACTGGAACGTGTCCAGAGGAGGGCAACCAAAATGGTCAAAGGCCTGGAAACGATGCCTTATGAGGAACGGCTAAGGGAGCTGGGCATGTTTAGCCTGGAGAAGAGGAGGTTAAGGGGTGATATGATAGCCATGTTCAAATATATAAAAGGATGTCACATAGAGGAGGGAGAAAGGTTGTTTTCTGCTGCTCCAGGGAAGCGAACACAGAGCAATGGTTCCAAACTACAAGAAATAAGATTCCACCTAAACATTAGGAAGAACTTCCTGATAGTAAGAGCTGTTCAACAGTGGAATTTTGGAGTCTTCTTCTTTGGAGGTCTTTAAGCAGAGGCTTGACAACCATATGTCAGGAGTGCTCTGATGGTGTTTCCTGCTTGGCAGGGGGTTGGACTCAATGGCCCTTGTGGTCTCTTCCAACTCTATGATTCTATGATGGCTTAAAATAATTAGTATTAATATAGCGGAAGCCTATGCTTTTTATGCCTTATTGAGAATAATTTAATGTAAACATAAAAATTAATATTATTTATTTATTGTAGTTTATGATGGAATGAGCTTCATTATGTAGCTTTTTATGTTTACTCTGCTGTGTAAAACTGATTTGTTC
Organism: Podarcis melisellensis; assembly: GCF_964234715.1. NCBI lineage: Eukaryota > Metazoa > Chordata > Lepidosauria > Squamata > Lacertidae > Podarcis > Podarcis melisellensis. Next base: position 97,246,614 of record NC_138528.1, on the reverse strand, counting down.
CAAATGAAATTCTTCAACAGGGATCTTAAAATGAACACACAATTCCTTGCTAGCGTAGGACTGAGGCTGTAAAATCTATCTATATAAAAACTCAACAAAGAATGCATATCAAGAAAAGTCATAAAGATTCTAATAAAAAGGTCCTGATATCTAACTAGATTTTTCCAGTGTCCAGCATTTCACTGGAACATGACAAAAAGACAGAAGCCCCCTGTCATTTAAAATATCAACTCTTCTTCCAATGTAGAAACATTTATACCTGGAATTCATCAAATTCACTCACTTGAGAATTCCTCAGTGATGAACGGCAGCCCTTGGCAGGTGACAGTAATAGCACAAAAGGTTCAAAGCAATGAGGGAAAAACAGAAATCATTAGAACACCTGGATTCAGGGAACAGTTGGGATTGTTAAATGTAAGAATCCTGGGTTTGTGTTTTTATTTATTTTTAAAGTGTTTTTATTGGGGAAAGCTGGCAATAAAAGATGCTACTCATGTGAGGTCAAGGAAAGTTTGTCCAAAAAAATAAACAAATGTGAAGACAATAAAGAATCAGTGGCTTGACTCTCTTCAGAGCTGAAAAATGACTGCCTCGAGAGAATTGTTTAAGAGCAGGTCAAAGTCTAGCGTCCTCCAAGTTCAAAATCAGACCTTATTTTTCTCCTTTTGATTAATAACCCAGAAAAGTGATGCAAAGAGTGAAGTGTCAGGCAAATTAGCAGACGATGACAAACTTTTAAAGGCAGTTAAGTCTGAAGTAAGCTGCTGAAAATGACAGAGTGCACTACAGCACAGAGCCCCAGGGGAAGGGAACGGGTACAAAATGGCAAACAACACCACGCTGATAAACAGAAAATGATAAATCATCTGCAGTGCGGGTGGGTGGAAACCACTTCTTGTCATTATACAATTTGCCACTTAAGAAAGAGAACCTGGGATCATTTCCCCTACTCAGCACTACAGAAACAAGGTTCCGTATGTGAATCAATCCCACTGCACGTGAAAATGACTTCTCAACATCCTGCATATGCTCATCTATTAAGTTCTCTACCGTAGCAATGGCTTCCCTCCACATCTGCCGGCATCTAAACAGCATTGCGTAGGAATATGAGACCAAGGCTTCTTTATGGCCCTGACCAGAGAGAGATATCTTGTCCCCTCATTGCTGACCCTCCTGTTTTGGCAGGCTTTGGGCCTGCCACGTTGCCTCTCCCTCCCCCAAAACTGCTGCTTTGTCTCACTGTGTTATGGTTTTCAACTTTTAAACAGCTCCTGTTTTGAATCTCTTTTGCCTTTTGAGATATTTTAATTTATTTTAGACACCTCAGGAATCAAAGATGGGAAGGCAGGATAACCATTCGTATGCTAAATAAATGCACGCAGACGTACACACATACATATGGAGGGAAGATTTAAGACAAAAGGTAACATCCTATTGCTTTATTTGTGGAACCTACACTCATTCCTTTCCTGTGCTGGCTACAAAGCAGGCATTTCCTTCCCGCTGATCAACTTAAGGCCTGCCCAGGACTTTTTGCTGCCTGCAAGGAGAAGGAGAAGGTGGTGCTTCCTCCATTCCATGTACAAAAGCCAACAAGACCAGCAAGTGATTTTTTTTGCTGGTGATGGGAGAGAGTCCCCTGAGCACACTGGATGCAGCACAGGCTGTGTGGCACACAGGGAACTGATTACTCTCTGCTCCTTAGCATATGGTGCCTGAGACTGTCACCTCACTCTGCCTAAGTTTAAAAGTTATATTTCTGTCTATTTAGAATTAAGTGGAGATTAGCATTTTTAGGCTCTGTATCTGCTGAACCTTACACATTTCCTTACATCTTACAAGCCAGCCCCATATCTTGTCAATTTATTGTTGTGCCAATGTTAAGCACTTTTGAGACCAGCTGATTTCAGCTGATTTTAAGCAGATGTAGAGCATCTTCATTAAAACCATTGGGACATTTTTTTTGGGGGGGGGCTAGTGCTATCTACTACATATGAACCTCTGACTTATTCTTCCTCAGATGTTTGGCCAGGTTCGCATTCCCTTTTCTTTGTTTTCTCTTCTACTGTAGCAATTTAGATTGTACACTCTTTGGAGGCATTCAACTCTCTTTTGTTTATGGGATTAGTGTTGTTGGGTTTCTTGCTTATTTTAAAGCCCCATAAACTACAATGTCAGGCCATTACATTGCATTACTACTGCTTCTATAACTACTACATTACTTACTTCTAATACTACTGCTGTTACTACTATTGTATTCCCAGGTTTATTTCCAGTCTTTATACTGTGACAGCAAACTACTGAATTGTAATACCTGTGGAATACTTTGGTCCTTTGTGTTGAATGTGGACACAGTCATAAACCAATTTCCTTCGCTGATCTTTACAGAAATTCTCCAGGATGGCTGGTTTATGATATTAGCCTTTGCATCTCATTTGTTACAGATGTGGAAACAAAGTGTCTAGTTCATTTTCAGTCAATGTTTCAAAATTAGATTAAACAAATTGGAGGTTGCTGCAGCAAATTAAATGATGGCTAGGTAGCCAAAGAGAATGATTTTATGTGGTAACTCTCCAAGGGTGCATATTTAAGTATTAGGCCAAGGGAAACCACTACTTGAATTTGATTTGCAAATCTGCAGAGCTCTGTTCATCATAGCAAGAGCGCATCATTATTTAGTGCAGATACCTATGTAGTCATGTGTCTTGCCTCTCCATATAATAAAAATGTAAGGCTGTCATTGGACAGCTGCCATTGGAGGATCTTTAGTGCCCCATCACAATCCTGGATTTGCATTAAGTCAGGGCAAGGTACTGGAGGGAAAAAATGAAGGCAGGTTGCATAACAGCAGAAGTGATGACACGGGAGTGAGAAGAGACAGAAACTCTGAAGGGGAAAGTGGTGGTTTAAAACAATGGTAGAGGTTTGAGTAAAGCATGGATGGAGAATCACTGAGAGGAAAATTGCAGTTTTCAATAACAGCAGAGGTTTGAGCGAAGAAGAAGAAGAGGAGGAGGAGGAATTTGGATTTGATATCCCGCTTTATCACTACCCGAAGGCGTCTCAAAGCAGCATTCCCCTCCTCCCCAAAAACGAATGTTCTGTGAGGTGAGTGAGGCTGAGAGACTTCAGAGAAGTGTGACTGGCCCAAGGTCACCCAGCGGCTGCATGTGGAGGAGCGGGGAATCGAACCCGGTTCACCAGATTACGAGTCTACCGCTCTTAACCACTACACCACACCGGCTTGTTGGAATACTGAGAGGGGGGCAAAGGCTGCCGCTGCTATTTTTGCTAGCTCTATCAAGTAAAAATGTTACCAGCTGCCACTGTCAGTTATAGAGCACCTGCTTTGTCCCAGGTTCAGTTTCTGGCATCTCCAGGTAGAAAGGTCCCCTGGAGAGCAATTGCCATCGGCGTAGTCAGCACTGAGCTTGTTGGACCATGGCAACTTCCTATCTTTCTAATGTACATTTCACACTATATGTACATGTTGGAAGAGACTGAATACTCAAGTATTTATCTTAATTTACTATTTTGCCACCTGTTTTTTTAAAAAAACAGTTACTCAGTGATACCTTTTAGAGTAAGGGTGGATAAGAAATTAAAACAAAACACCAGTGAAATGTGATGATTTGGAGTGTGGAAATGCAATAGATTTTCTTTTCCACTGCTTTTCTATTTGGAATCACAATTATGATAAGCAAATGACAAACCTAGGATTATATTTGCAAGCCTGGAGGAGACAGATTAAGTGAGAAAAATTAACAAAGTTGAAGAATCTTCTTGCTTGGGTGACTTGCCATGGGAGCCAAGCGATGTCGTGAGGGGAGGAGGGGTGCGGGAAGTATAGTGTTCTTGTCCACGTTATACTTTTGCTGAAGATAAATGAGGGACTTAATGTACTGGTATTGTCAATCTGTTACTCTTCACAGACACTAAATTCACATTTTAAAAAATAAAGGTAAGAAAAGCAATTCACTTCAAAGGGTTGTTGCAATATATCATTTATGATTTACTGCATATAAGCACCAATAGCATAAACATTTAAAATCATCAGTAGAGCTATAAAACGAAGAAAAATGTTTTAAGATAAATCTGTGTCTTTTGCTACTCTGTGTAGCACAGAGGGGGCTGCAATGAGCTTTCAACAGTTTTATATAAAAAACACACACACACCAGCTTATTTCTACCATAAAACACTCCAGGCAGCAGGATTTTCAGTATCTTGTTTTATCCCGTGCTGATCAGATACCATCACAGCAGATAGGTATTTCTCCCCAGTTGCCTGAAAATCAGACCACAAATTCTACAGCTGGCTATCCACCAAATAAATTTGATCTCTCTCTCTCTCTCTCTCTCTCTCTCTCTCTCTCTCTCTCTCTCTCTCTCACACACACACACACACACACACACACACACACAGCTTATTTTTTTAACGTAATCCATTCCAGAAGACTGTGTGAGTTCTAAAATGTTTGAAAACCCAAAACTCAATAGCCAACAGCTAGACCTCCAGAACTTGCACTCAGCAGAAGCCACATGGCATGTTTGACTTCCGAGGCGTATTCGAAAACCGAAGCATTTACTTCCGATTTTACGGCACTCGAAAACCAAAATGTTCATCAACGTTCCCAGTCCCTCTGCTATTCCCCCACATTAACCCCCTGGGGCTTCCACTTCCCACCTCAAGCCCCCTTTCACCATCCCAACCCCATTTCTTTCCTCTATTTCTGCCAGCCTGCTTTGTGCCCTTGTTTTCACCTTCATCCACATGCCCATGCCTCTCCCCTCCTCTTGTGCCTACTCCATTGCAAACCACACCTGTGGTAACTCCCTGCATCTTCTTTTCCCACACATTGCAACAAATAAGCACCTTTCTCGCCTTCCACCCAATTATGAAGCCACCAGACTACCCTGTTCTTCAGACCTTTTCATGCTCCTGCATGAAATGGGTGGCGACAGCTTTACATTTCCATGTACTCTACAAAGGAAAATGTGGATTTGAGTAGTTATTGTGCATAACACCCAGCTGAATTCTGTACACCCTCCAGCCAATATGCATAAACCCCAAAGGGCCTTGGGGAATGTGCACGTGTTGACTCACGTTTCCTTTTCCTGAGTCCAGCCCCCTTTTCACCATTCTCAGCTCTTCCCCAGTCAGCTGAGCAGTGCTTGGTTGGTTGCAGGCAGGGAGAAGTTTTAAACCTTCCCTCCCACATTTCATAACAGCAGCATGAGATCAGACATCATGGGAATCACATGGACGATCAAACCAGATGAGGAAGGGTTACCTAGCTGTGAAGGCCCTTTTTAAAAAACATCCTAGTGCTAGTGCTCGTGCTCTTCCTTAAACCTCCAAAAACCAGAAGTTTAAAGAGCAGCTTGGGAATGTTTGAAAATCCTTTGTAACCTCCCTACAGTGCTCCTTAAACCTATGACATTCTTAGAGCTAATTGAAAATCCTTTTCCCAAGTCTCTCCCACTCCTGATACACCACAGTGACGCCGATGAAAGGAGGTCATGTAAACACTGCTGGACCACCAACCACTACTGATGTGCTGCACATTGCTTGGAGGATGGGGAGTGCTGCCCAGTCACCAAAACAATAAAGAGCTGCTTAACTTTAAGCTTTGGATTGAGAGCCATGGAGAAGACAGGGATGACAGAAGACAGGGAAATGTGTTACATCTGCTGCCTTACTTCTTTTGCAGTCACAGAAGTTGTGCATTTCAGATACATTTGGGGGAGAGTTTAGGGGGTGTTGCATGCATCACATGCCACAGAATTCATGTTAAAATATTGCCCTCGTGATTCTTTGTCTCATTACTAATTACGACTGCCAGCCCATTCCTAAAAACTGTCTGCTCTTCCCTATTTTCCAGTCTTCACCACCTGTACTTTACTATGAAAGAGGTGTAATAAAAAGATGAGTGGAAAAAATGATTGACAGCAGGGGAGTGTGATGGGCAGGGTGGGAGAAAATGACAGATGGAGAGCTGGGCTGAGAAGTGACAGTTAGAAGGGATGAATTGAGAGACGGCTGCACAGAGAGCTGCAGCTTGAAGGAACGAATGAGATCAGGGAGAGTGAAGATATAGGAAAATAGCTGGAAGTTATGGCAGCTAATATAGTAGGAGCAGGTTAGGCTATTAACACTATTATTTGGTATTATAGTGATTTTTAAATGCATGGATATGTTATGCTCTAGGGAATAATAGCTTAGGAGATCTCACCCCGCATGCTGAGTATATTGTTATGAGTTGTTAAAGGTAAAGGTAAAGGGACGCCTGACCATTAGGTCCAGTCGTGAGTTGTTAGACCTATCTAAATCCCTGGATCCAGTAAGTGTTAGAATCGGGGTTTCAAACTGGGTGCCAGACTTCTAATCCTTTGATCCAGCAAGTGTTAAAAGCAAATTAGGTAAATGGTAAAGGGGACCCCTGACCATTAGGTTCAGTCGTGGCCGACTTTGGGGTTGTGGTGCACATCTTCTCGCTTTATTGGCCGAGGGAGCCGGCGTAAAGCTTCCGGGTCATGTGGCCAGCATGACTAAGCTACTTCTGGTGAACCAGAGCAGTGCACAGAAACGCCGTTTACCTTTCCGCTGGAGCGGTACCTATTTATCTACAGTGGTACCCCGCAAGACGAACGCCTCGCGAGACGAAAAACTCGCAAAACGAAAGGTTTTTTCGTTTTCGAGTTGCCTCGCAAGACGAATTTCCCTATGGGCTTGCTTCGCAAAACGAAGCTTGCCCAGGGGACAGCGGGTCTTCTCTTTTGAAGCAAGGGGCAGCGGGGAGAAGCGATCTTCTCCCCGCAGCCCCAGGTCCGGGGACAGCAGGAAGCGCTTCCCGCTGCCCCCGTACCTCTTTTGAAGCAAGGGGCTGTGGGGAGATCGCTTCTCCCCACCGCCCCTTGCTTCAAAAGAGGTCCGGGGACAGCGGGAATCGCTTCGCGCTGCCCCCGGACCTCTTTTGAAGCAAGGGTTTGCGGGGAAAAGCGATCTCCCCGCAGCCCCTTGCTTCAAAAGAGGTCCGGGGGCAGCGGGAAGCGCAGCGCTTCTTCCCCGCTGCCCCCGGACCTCTTTTGAAGCAAGGGGCGGTGGGGAGAAGCGATCTCCCCGCAGCCCCTTGCTTCAAAAGAGGTCCGGGGGCAGCGGGAAGCGCAGCGCTTCTTCCCCGCTGCCCCCGGACCTCTTTTGAAGCAAGGGGCTGCGGGGAGATCGCTTCTCCCCACCGCCTCTTGCTTCAAATGAGGTCCGGGGACAGCGGGAAGCGCTTCGCGCTGCCCCCGGACCTCTTTTGAAGCAAGGGTTTGCGGGGAAAAGCGATCTCCCCGCAGCCCCTTGCTTCAAAAGAGGTCCGGGGGCAGCGGGAAGCGCTGCGCTTCTTCCCCGCTGCCCCCGGACCTCTTTTGAAGCAAGGGTTTGCGGGGAGATCGCTTCTCCCGGTGCTCCGAAGCCGGGCGGGGGGGAGGGAACACCTGCCCCCACCGCCCGGCTTCGGAACGCTGCTCCGAAGCGGGGCGGGGGGGCGGGAACCTCTCCCCCCGCCGCCGGGCATCGGAACGATGCCCCGATGCCGGGCGGTGGGGCGGGAACCTCTCCCCCCGCCGCCCGGCATCGGAACGATGCCCCGATGCCGGGCGGTGGGGCGGGAACCTCTCCCCCCGCCGCCCAGCATCGGAACGATGCCCCGATGCCGGGCGGTGGGGCGGGAACCTCTCCCCCCGCCGCCCGGCATCGGAACGATGCCCCGATGCCGGGCGGTGGGGCGGGAACCTCTCCCCCCGCCGCCGGGCATCGGAACGATGCCCCGATGCCGGGCGGTGGGGCGGGAACCTCTCCCCCCGCCGCCGGGCATCGGAACGATGCCCCGATGCCGGGCGGTGGGGCGGGAACCTCGCACCCTGCCGCCGGGCATCGGAACGAGGTCCTGGACCTCTTCTGAAGGCAGGCGGGGGCAAAAGTCTTTGCTCCCCCCGCCTGCCTTCCCGGGACAGCGGAGACTTCTCCGCTGCCCCGGGCGATCTTAAAATGCTGGCGGGCGGGAGCGAAGCGTTCGCTGCCGACCCCCAGCATTTTAAAATCTCCTCGGGGCAGCGGAGACTTCGCTCCCGCCCGCCAGCATTTTAAAATCGCCCCGGGACAGCAGGGGCTTTTAAAATGCTGGCGGTCGGCAGCAAAGCCCTCCTGTCCCCGGAGCTTGCGGGGCGGGAGGTGGGAAGAAGGGCTTTTCTTCCCACCGCCAGCCTTCAGAACAGCCTTCTGAAGGCTGGCAGTGGGAAGAAAAGCCCTTGTCCCCCCCCCCCCCAGCCTTCAGAAGAGGTCGGGGGACAGACTGTCCCCGGACCTGGTCTGAAGGCGGTTTCCCTAGGAACGCATTAATTGATTTTCAATGCATTCCTATGGGAAACCGTGCATCGCAAGACGAAAAAACCGCAAGACGAAGAGACTTGCGGAACGAATTAATTTCGTCTTGCGAGGCACCACTGTACTTGCACTTTTATGTGCTTTCGAACTGCTAGGTTGGCAGGAGCAGGGACCAAGCAACAGGAGCTTACGCTGTCACGGGGATTCGAACTGCCGACCTTCTGATCGGCAAGTCCTAGGCACTGTGGTTTAACCCACAGCGCCACCCGCATCCCAAAAAGCAAATTAAGCCAGGCTAATTTTTTTGCGTTGAGGTGATTGCCTGTGTGATGGGCCATTAAGAGGGGGGGGGGAAACCATCAAGGTGGCTCAGTGCATTGTGGCAAATGGGTGAGGACCCCTCTCTCAACAGCTAAAGCTAGAGTTTAGAGTAGGGAGGTTAGATGTGGAGTTATGTAAGTTAGAAGCTGCATGAAAAAGGCTGCAGGCTGGAAAGGCAGAGAGACAGAGCACAATACAGTGGTACCTCGGGTTAAGAACTTAATTCGTTCTAGAGGTCCGTTCTTAACCTGAAACTGTTCTTAACCTGAAGTACCACTTTAGCTAATGGGGCCTCCCGCTGCTGCCGTGCCGCTGCTGCGCAATTTCTGTTCTCATCCTGAAGCAAAGTTCTTAACCCGAGGTACTATTTCTGGGTTAGCAGAGTCTGTAACCTGAAGCGTCTGTAACCCGAGGTACCACTGTGCTTGATTTCTGCTTGAATCAAAGGCTGTAGCTATGGGAGAAGCTTTTGGCGGGTTAATGCTGTAGACCCCTCCATCGTAAGCCCAAATTGGATTATATGTGTAAATAAACCATATATCATAAAGACATCCAGGGGCACAAACTTGGGGCCCACACTGCAGGTGCCCAACATTGGTGCACACTGTGCCACACTATAATGACATCTGCCTGCAGCCTGACTCCACCTCCACGTGCTGCCCCCCTGCCATAGCCGCTGCCCGCTGCCTCTGCATGCCACTCACTGCCCACTGCCTTACCTCTGGCACTCAGGCTGGCTGCCACAGCAAAAATGTGAAGATATCACAGTCTCCACTGTGTTTCATTTCCTAAAGTAAACATGAACCCTCGGTAAAGGCCTGGAACCCGTGGAATCTTGCACCACTTAGAGATTGGAGTGGCATGCAACAATATAAAAGGACACTCCAACTGCTGTCTATAAATCAGTAGGTGCTGGCAACAGCTTATTTTGGAGGAGATCTGAACTCAGTGGACCAGCAGAGTGGCTTACCTAGCAGCATCTGGAGACCAGGCCTTGCAAGAGGTTTTGAAAGCTTTGGAATGGGAGGGCAAGGAGAAGCTGCTGTTTCTACCAGTGTTACACTTCTACTTTGCAATTCTGTGTTAAGGGTGAATGGGGAAGGGAATTGGTTTGGCAGCTGTCGGATAAGGGATTTTGATCCAAAGAGTCCATAATCCCAAACCAAGAGTTGGCAAGCACAAGCAGCACCCTATCACTTAAGCATGCCTCATTGTCTCACTGGGACCAATAGAGTAACAACAGTGTGTACCAGACTGCTTGGTAATTGAACAAATGCTCATTAAAAACAAAACAAAATACAGAGCAAGCCTATGCAGGTTTGCAGAGAAGCAAGTCCCGTGGATGTGATATTTATGAGGAAGACTTGTTTCTTATTTCCAGCCTTTTAAAGTCACTAATTCTTGCAACAATCTAAAAATAATACAGTATCAGGAATGCACATCCTTCCATTTCACATAAATTTCAATTGCAATTAATTTTAAGCACTCTCAAATAGTTTTCTCTGCACAGCCGTTGCTTTCAAGCTTGATATTTGAGAGATGGATAGAATACGTCATAAAATACAGTATCTTGTTACCACCTGAGTTTAGTGACAAGAATGCCTATTAATCTGTAGCGTAAACACTTCAGCCTGTCAGGCAGCAGAAGGGAAGCTGTTTCATCTAGCCACATCTGTAGCTAAAGACGATAAGTTGACATCTGCAAGCAGCCTGGTAGACATCTGAAGCTGTTGCTATGCTGCATACAGCAAAATGTATCCTATGCGGGTATTACCTATCTCTAGAATGGCAGGGGGACTGACAGCTGCATTCACCCTCACATGCAGTTGCACGTGCATCTACAGAGGGTGTGTGCGTGCACACACACCGTGGCAGACAAATATAGAGGAACACAATCCCCCCTCTGCAGCAAAAATTGGTAGGGTCTTCAGGAGATAATAAAAAATGTATTGGGAGTTCAGATAAGACCCTTAATAGGGTGTTAGCTAACCCTGCCCTAGAACATAGGAGCCAACTCTTAAGGGCTGTGGGGGCTTTGGCCCCCACACTAAAATATTTGACGGGGTCATCTCCCCCCCAAAGTTGATGAGCATTGTCATTCAAATGGTGTGTGTGTGCACTGCATCATGTGATTATGTGGGACGGGGCTTACCTGTGTCCCCACAACATTTTATTGAAGTTGGCACCCCTGCTTTAGAGTGTTTAATGATCCCCATTCTAGAGTATTAGCATCCCTTTAGTTCCTCTATCCACTCAGTCATTTTGCTTGCCCTTCTCTGAACCTTTGTCAACTCCACAATATCATTTTTGGAGGTCAGGCAACCAGAATATTCCAACTGCAGTTGTGGTCATCAGGGCCGGCCCTCCATGAGGCAAGGTGAGGTGACTGCCTCAGGGGACAGGATCCACAGGAACAGCCAATCTTGATGTATATCTTTATTCCTCCCTTGTTCTTCTTGTAAATGTTTACTCACTCCTTGGTTCCTGGTGGGGAGGGAGGTCACTATTTGGTGGTTTGCCTCCAGTGCCAAAATAACTTGGGCTGGCTGTACATGCCTTAGATTTGTATAACAGCATTATGATTTCAGCAGTTTTCAGTTCCTTTCCTAATGATCCTTTTTTTACAGTTGCTACACATTTGGTCAACATCTTCATTGATTGCCCTACAACCCCAACAGTTCATTCCTGGTCAGTCACTGATATTGTATACGTGAAACACACACACAAACACACACACGAGAGAGAGCTGTCACTTGTATTTAAGCAACACATCCTTCTAATTATTCTAAAATGATCTTAGTGAATCATTTTAATAATATCTCCCTAATGCATCAAGATCAGCATTCTGTTTCCATTACAAGACAGCAACTCCAATGTAATATTTCGTTGTAATAGTTTGTCAGCCAGTTTGTGAAGAGACAGTCATAGGAGAATGGAAAATGCTCATTTACCTAGTGTGGTCCTATGGCTTTCTTTTGAAATTATTATAGTGGTAACAAATCACAAAAGAAGTTACATTGCCCTGAGTAGTGACACTAACACCAAAATAAATGGGGGTCATTCCTGAATGAACCTACTCTAAATACTGGGTACAAGCGAAATATACAGTTTGGGTCCTTTAAAACACACACACACACACTCTATTTTGGCCTGATTAGGAGCACTTGGCTGACAACCCTACTTTTATTGAATTTGCCAGTGGATTTGTTGAAAATGTCAGTATCGGGGAACATGGCAACAACTGCTCCATTTGTGTATGTGTGTGTTTGCTGAAGGGTGTGTAAATTGTAGCAGCTGGACTGCTTGCAGCTGGACTGGGGATTGCATTCTTTGCTGATCAGGGTGTGTGCTTATAACTGGAGAAGGGGGATTCCTATTGGAAAAGTGGAAACTGGCAAAACAGTCAGTCCTACCTAGAACAGAAAGTTAAAGAAAAATGAGCACGAGCACAAAGGAGAGCTGATGCGTCTTCCTGCAATGCTCCAAGACTTCTAAAAAAGTTAATTCTTAACTGCAGACGTATGGCTACAATACCCTTGGGACAACATGCAGCAGCAGCAGCCCTTCTGCCTCCAACTGCAATTCTTAGCTGCTTCAGCTCTTGTTTGGAGTTCCTTCTTGAGCTTTGGTCCCGGGGCAGCTGAACTAGGTAAGGATCCTGAGCTTTTAACACTTGGTCCTTTCTGGGGTGTGGGGAAGGCTGGTGGTAGGCTCAAAGAGGAATGAACTGGGAAGGATGAAGAGTTTGTCTATTGTGTGGGATTTACACCCAAACTCAGAAATTATGCAAAACAACAACAGCACATTTCTAGATCCCAAGTAAGTTGGAAATAGAGTTAAATTTAATACTGTAGATTCTGAGGAATGCATGTCACCACTGTAACTTCGTTCTGATGCTTTTTACATAAGCATCAGTCCTGCTCGTTTCAGTGGAATTTTCTTCCAAGAGTTGTTAGGCTTGAAGTATTAGTATATCTTGTTATTTCTCTTTGAAAGCATATAAATGAAACAAAACAGAAATCTTTGAGATACACTTGTTAGAGGTGGGGTGGGGAGTTAAATACAGGAAAGTACTTAAACTGAGTAAATAAAAATCCCTTTAAAACAGGTCCTGTAAGAAGAAATGCTTTGTTTGTGTGTTTTTTTTAAGTGCAGTTGTCTTAATGGCTCACTTAGCAATATAAAATTTCAAGACAGGAAAGTAATTTTTGTGGTGGTGGTGGTAGCATTCGTAAATGAAATACCTAATTATCCAATAACTGGATACAGATTTTAAATGCCCAGAAAAGATGATGCTGTTTAGAAGTATTGATATAATGGGCAGACAACAAAACAGAGTAGAATGCATAAGCTAACCATGATACTTTGAGAGCATCTGTTTAACAGGTTGCATACTGCAAGGACAGCCAGAAGGTGAAAAAAACACTTCCAATCATAGATAGGGCATGGCATTTGAAAAGGTCACATTGCTGGAGGTCACATGTATGTGCTTGCAGGCAATTCACATGTGCATCATTAGCTGGATGGATCATTGTGCACGCATAATTCTCCACCATTATTCAGCTGCCAGTGCTGTGCATGTATTAACCTGATAGTTAAAGGCCCTTAGCACAGAGCAGGTGTTCAGGGATGGGAATAGAGAGGACTCTGTGCAGTTTTCCATCTCTGCAAAGCAGCTGATCAGTGAAATTGAAGCATAAAAGGCTATGTGCGCCCACAGTTGGAATGGGGTACGCTAAGCAAATCTCCTTATTGCCGAATATATACTGCAGTATTTCAGAAAATAAGTTGCAAGCGCTGGACCTTCTGTTGATTTCAAAAGTGATCAATGGGCAGCATTCATTTGGCATATACTGTATAGAGAAAGAGCTATCTAAAGCATCCTTCATTTGAATTTCAAAGGGTCACCCAGCAAGGTTTCCAGGGCGAAAAACAAGGCAAACCACCTTATCTTCTTGATCTTCAAACAGTGTCTCTAATTTCTAAACCCCTTTGAAGGGTTGCCAGAGTATAAGTGGCTACTTATCTGATAGAAAAGACTTTGCACCAAGGGGAAATGACTTTTTAATTCCTGGAGGCAACTGATTTCCGTTTCAGGGGTTATAGCCAATGAAAGTAATATTTATAGACACTGGGACAGATGCAAATGATGGGAGAGGTGAGCATTATGAAAGAGTTATGAAACTGGTGATTGCCTTCCTTTTTTCATTTCTTGCTGAGTATTCCACTCAAATGAAATTGCTTGGAAGGAGTTTGCATTGTGACAGATTGTGCTGTGACATTACGATGATATTAACAAAACCATATGCTGTTTGCTTTTATATTCTGGCGATAACAAATCTGCTAATTCCACTGTGGATAGGGGAAAAGCAACCAAGTAGCTGTCTGCAGATGCCTCATTAAGGAGAAGAGAAAAATCTTAAGGAGTAGGAAATAACATTTTCTTTGTGATTTTCTCCATCAACATTTACAAGGCGAGGACTGAGTAATGATTAATGAAACTCTCATTATTTTCGCACTTTCATGTTTCCTTGTGCAAGAAGAAACATGAAAGGGTTACCAGCAGTAACTGCTTTCTGTAGTTATTACTTGAATTAAGCACTATGCACAACAAAATAATAATAGCTACTAGTGAATCTTAGGTGTAGGTTGCAGATGTGACTCTAGGCAGAACCAAAGTACATTGAACCAAGCATGCAGGTCACTGTGCGCATGCACACATGCACACACACCATAAATGCCTTTGGGCCACTTCTGACTGCTGAGCAACAAGTAAGCAATTAACAGGAGAATGTGGAATCCGTGTCTGTCTTCCCCTCATTCTGAATTTCCCTTCCTTTCCTACCAGTTCTAAGGGCAAAACTACATGCTATGTTAATCACATTGTTTGCCACTAAGTGCAAAATTTCCTCACTCAATAGCCATTTTGGAGGCCCTAGTCAGGATAATGACCCTGGCAAGGAGCAGGGGAGAGATTTACCTAGTCCATTACCCCTCTCACACCTGCTATTTGCAAGGGAGCAAAGCTCCTTGGCTTTAGCCTCCTTCCAAATAGCATGGTCCGGTCTAAATCACAACAGGGACAAAGGATGAAAAAAAAACAACCATTTTCCATGTCAGAATCCCAATACTAATCTTGCCCCCCCTCCCCAATGCTGGCTACAAGTGAAAGAAAAATATGATTAACATAACATGCAATTTGGGGGTAGGTTGCCTTGTAATTAAGCATAATATTAGTGTTGGTGAATGCTGCCAACAGATTTCTCCTAAATTCAAAGTGAGTTTGGAAATTCCTCCTCAGACAAGAGTAGAGAAATTTCTGCGGTATTGTGTGTGGCATGATTGGGGTGGGCAGTAGTATTCCAGTCCCCTGCAATAAACAGATTAACGACAGATAAATGACACAAAGATAATGTTTTGACCATTTAATTCAATGGCAGGAGTATATTTGTGTAAAGACAAAGCCACTATCCCCGCTTTCAGTGTCTCTCCCTTCTTGGTGTGCTCAAACTTATCCTTCTTCCATTCTTCAGCTCATGTGAGGGAGATAAAGGATGCAGAGCCCTCAAATATTCTATAGTACATACAGTGAAGCTACTTTACTCAAACCTCTGCCATTGTTTAGAACTGCCATTTTCCTCTCAGTCTCATCCCCCTTCTCCCTGCCAATGCCACAGCAGTTGTTCAACCTGCCTTCATTTTCTGCTGCCCTGTCCCAACCTGACTTCATGTAAATCCAGGATTGTGATGTGACACTACAAATCTTCCAATAGGTGTTGCTTGATGACATTCTTACATTTTTATTATATAGAGGCTAATATACAAATGGAAAGCTGATAGCTCCATTACCATATGACCACACTGCTGTTCAGGATACTCTCATTTAAAAGATCTTCAGGCTATGTGTTGTGCCAATAACTTGAAGCTAAATGCCCATTTCCTTCTTCAAATTTTAAAAACTAAATTGTACAATTAAATCAGTATTTTCTTGTTTTCTGATCTTTTAATAGTTTCTGCTTTGGTTGAATGTTGTAAAACTTTATATCTATATTGGATTTAAGTGTGGCTGCTTCTTCTTCTAATAGGAATTCAGTGGCATTCTTTCTTTTTCTCATTTTTTAAAAAAAGAAAGATAGGAAACCATATGCTATTGTTAACCTTAATAACAACATATCTTTATATTCTTTCCTAAACTGTATTTTCATATCTTTGTGAGATGATTGGAACCAGGAAGATGTCCTGAAAGACAGATGCACCTTTTGGATTCCTCAGTGGAAGCTGTAATTTTAAGAAGCAGTACAGGTTTAAAATGTATTGTTGCATTGTTTGTTGAACCTTGCCAACTGATTCAGGCTGCATACCACTACTGATAATGGAACAGCTTTCATAATAGGATTATATACCCTTGGCGGGTTTCTGAAATATAGGCCTGCAGCTAGGTTTCTCTTAGTTGAAGAGGAGAGGGGAATCAAAGGATATCGGACTCTACTCACAGCAGG
The DNA here is from genome assembly GCF_964234715.1 of Podarcis melisellensis. NCBI lineage: Eukaryota > Metazoa > Chordata > Lepidosauria > Squamata > Lacertidae > Podarcis > Podarcis melisellensis. The sequence continues at coordinate 97,230,423 of NC_138528.1, read as the reverse complement.
GCTGAGGAACCTCAGACCAGAGGCTGGGCGTTGCTCTGCAGGCTTCCCTATCTGGCCAGTGTTAATCTCCCCAAGCCACACCTCTCACCATGCCCTTCGTTTGCCTGGCTGGAAGGTGTTCTTGAACACAATGTACCGTATTTTTCACTCGGTACATTTTAAGACGCACCAGACCACAAGACACACCTATTTTTTGGAGGAGGAAAACAAGAAAAAAAATATTCTGAATCTCAGAAGCCAGAACAGCAAGAGGGATCGCTGTGCAGTGAAACCAGCAATCCCTCTTGCTGTTCTGGCTTCTGGGATAGCTGCGCAGCCTGCATTCGCTCCATAAGACGCACACACATTTCCCCTTACTTTTTAGGAGGCAAAAAGTGAGTCTTATAGAGCAAAAAATATGGTATTTACTTGCCTGGGTGGTGATAATGGTGTTTTTTGTGAATGAATAAAACATCTGAATTTTGCATGGCTGAATTGTATGAAGAGTCACATGCATTGCTGTACCCACTTTTGCTTCTGTTGCCACCCACCACTATTATCTGGCCCCGAGAGAGTTGCCCAGCAGGGAATGTGGCCTCCGGCTGAAAATGGTTCCCCACTCAAGCATGGGCAATTCCTATAGGCAGCGGTGGTGAGAGCTGGCCTTTTGCAAACACAACTCCAAAGCTTTGTTGCATGCACAGAGCTACTACTTTGGTTTCTGCCCACAATGCTCCTTGACAGAATTGTCAATGGGCCACCAGCAGCCTCTTGTCTACTCAATATTGATGACTTCATTACATGATTAAAAAGCATATAATTCTAAGCAACGGACAAATGCATGTTCTATTCTGAAAGGAGTTACACATACTGAGCTCTCATGTATGATTTAGTTGGAATTCCTGCATCACAGGGGATTGGACTAAATGACCCTCGGGGTAGCTTCCAACTTTATAGTTCTATGATTCTATATGATTTTGTTTAAGGTAAACCTATTTCTGATGCATAGCTCTTTGACTATAAACTTCCATTGCTTTGATTGCTCTGTGACATCTTCTGAGAATCATGGGGGGGAATAGTCCTAAAATGGCAGAAACAGAATGGATTGCCTAATATAATATCAACAGAATTGTAGGAAAGTGTATGACTTTTCTTGCTGTTTTTATGTTTATTCATTGATTGGCAGGTAAGTATATTCTACTCCCTTGTTAGGTACAGAGGGCAGCTTCTCTGGATTGGACAGCAAATTATCTGTAGGCTTCACTGATATGATGCATCTTACATGGTGGCAGGTGCATTTATATCATGATAGCCTCTTGACAGCTTCATTTGTTGGCAATCCCAATGCATGATCCCTTAGGTAATGTTAACATCTCATCAGTTCAGTGACTCTCAAAATCCTACTGTTCTTCTCATGATGTAGCAAACACTCACAACTTTGTTAGGACATTTTTAAAAGTCCTACAAAATTTGGAATACATAGTGTCACAGCTTATAAATCAAAGTGCAATGTTTATTCTGAAATGGTGGCATCTTCCCAGTTTTGTGTGCTGTACCATATTTGCAGTGATCTGTCAAAACACTATTTTAATTGGCTGTTTCCCAAAGACAATGGGTGAAAGGAAGAGGGGGCAGAAAGAGTATAGTTGGTACTTGCCTGAATGGTAGATTTAGGGGGCTTTCGCTGGGCTCTCAGGTTGAGCTTGAGGTTCAGCCTTGATGACAAGGCGGTAGGAAAAAAACTCTTCAGGGACATGAGATAAAAAAGGGATGAGATAAAAAGCGACCATTTCAGATTTAAACTTAGTTTTGATCATTCAACAAGGGTACAGACTATTGAGAAAATTGGATGACATAGGTAAAAAAGTTGGATCATTTGTTATGGAATCACCCTGTACTAAGGAGGAAGAACGTGCTTTAAGCCTCCAACTTGCAGTGTGTTGTGAATGTAGTTGGGGTGCCCAAGTGGCAGCCCAATAGACAGACATCAAAGGGGCATTGGCAGAGAGCTGCTGAAGTAGCTGCCGGATTAATAGAATGACCTGTAATAGAAAGTGATGGGGAAGCTTCAAACCTCCATATACCATCACAATAGAAGCTATAAGCCACCTAGATAAGGTGGAGGAGCTAAGCTTTTTGCCCAACGAAGTGGGATGAAAGGAAACAAAGAAGTCAGTTAATCTACACTCTTTAGTCCTGGCTAAGTACATCTCGAGTGCACACTTCACATCTAATGTGTGCCAGGCCTTTTTCAATAAGAAGAGCTGGGACAAGACATGAAGAGAATTGACTCTTGCTGAACATGGAATCTCAACAAAACTTTGGGTAGAAAGGAGAGGTCAGTTCTCAAAACCACCATGTTCTTATGGAAAATACAGATATGCTTTGCTACAGATAGAGCCCCCAACTCTGGCACTCTATGAGCAGATGTAACAGCAATTAGAAAGAGAATTTTAAAGGATGAGTGTTTAAGTGACATTTTGCCCAAGGGTTCAAAGAGAGGCTTCTGCAGAGTTGAGAAAATAGTTCTTAGGAAGGAAAACGATGGGCTGCCAAGTGGACACTCTAGGACTGCACCATGAGGAAAGCAATTTAGCACCTGATAGTGAAAGAATAGATGATGGAGTTGCTGCCTGGTGGTTCAGTGTGTTGGGTCAAAGTCCTTTGCTGGGGCTTTTCTGTAGAAAGGCAGGTATGTCAGGAACTGTCAGCTTGCACACTGACATAGCTCTGCCTGAGGACCACTTCAGAAGTTTTCCAGCTGGCCTGGTATAGACATTGTGTGGAAAGAATGCAGAATGGTTGTAATTACTGGTTGAGAGAGATGCAGTCTCTTCAGACAACTCCATTCAAAATCCTCGCAGTCAGACAAAGCCAACATGGATCTGAGTGAATGAGAGGGCCTTGGGACAGCATGTCCTGGCAAAGTGGCAGTTGCCAGGATAAAAGCTCCCACATCCATGCCCGGCCAGAAGGAGTAATCAGACCACCTGGGCCTTCTGTTCCCATATCTTATGCAGCACTTCCTGGAGAATAGATGTGGGTGGAAATGTAATGGATACCAGGAAGTCAAGGGGACATGAGGGCACCCCAAAAATTCTGCCTGAGGGATTATGCCTATCTATATCCCACATATATATTTGTGTGTGTGTATTCTGAGAGCACAAGATCGGACTGGGATATAAGCACATCAGCTGCTTATATAAACAAACCTCTCATATACTGATTTAAATAGTTTTATTGTGGGGTGGGGGGAGGTTCTCTGCAAGCTTAAATTATGCAATATCCCATCACAATATCCATTGTCAATTAGCATATCTTGCTCTTGTTTACTTATTACTCTCATTTGCATGAGCATGTGGGCACTTCAGTTCATTAACACTTCAAACAATAGTACAGTATTAATCTTCTTTGTTTCAAAGCACCTCTCCTCTCCCTGCCTGAGGGCTGAACTTGCACAGAGAATGTTCAACATCTCCTTAAATAACCACAATGTCAGTTTCCCAGAGGGGAGTGTGGGACAAAGAAGAAACTCCTCCAAACTTTTGAATATATATGAGAAAGAATATGGCTGTAGAGTGGTGGCGGTGGTGTTTTTAACAAAAGCTAAATGTTATTTTTTTAAAAAAAAACACCAACACATTTTGTGCCCCAGGGAGGTCAGTGGACACTTCTTGTTTATTTCAGTGGCATCTGGCTATTGTTCTCAGTTAAAAGTTAAACCTAGAATTGTGGGGAGACTTCCATTGCCACCCTCAAGCCTTGTCTTTGACTTACATATCTGCAACTGTCTATTTGTGTTCGGGGGGGGGGAATCAGGACACGAATAACACATGGACACGAATGACACTTCTTTTAACAGTTCACCAAATGGCTTTTTGAACTTGGGAGCTTTTAAGGAGTACGGGTTGTGTGCCCCCACTCCCCAGTGTTTTCTGTGATGGAACTAGGGCAGAAGGTCAAAAATTGTATCCTTGAAACAAATTTTGAATCCTTAAAACCCAGTTCCAGGCATTCTGCCAGTAGAATGCCAGCTCATGCAGCCAAGCCTTTAGGTACTTTCGAAGTAGCTAATCTTAGAGAGAAAGGGGACATTTCTCTTCCCTAACTATAATTCAGCCCCAAAGCCAAACCTATTGATATTCTGGATCACATTAGTCATGACAAATCATCACTGTAAAAACATTGTTTCATTGCCCCTGAGGTACTGAGAGATAATTTAACTATGTATTTTCATGACTTAATTCATAATATTTGTAACAGGGTTGAGAAAGGATGAGCCTCTGTTTCTCCTTTCTTTTTCTGGATGTCTCCTTGTGTCCATAATGGAGCTAGTCACTCCAGCTGAGGGCTGTGTGAAGACTGTGATGTTAAGCACAACAGAAGTAATGCATGCTTGGGCCACCTTACTGATTTCAATGAAAGAGGCAGCTGTACATTCACAAATTAATGCTGATGAAGGGCTGTCCCTGATAATGAAATGAATGTCAAAGCACATGCATGTATCAGATCCCCATTGCCACAAAGAAAGAGCTGTAGTTCAGTAGTAGAACATATGCAATGCCTACAAAAGTTGCCGGGTTCAGTACATCACAACTTCCAAGTCAGACTGAGAGACGCCACTCTCTGAAAACCTGCTGAACCACAGCCAGTCACTGTAGACCATCTAAGCTGAAAGAACCATTGGTCTGATTTCCTATGTTGCCGAGTCTCTGGATCAGCATGAATGGGTACAGCCTGCACCACTTGTATATTGTTATTATTATATAGTTCATTTATCAGTTGCTTTTTACAGTAAAAATATATATGTGACTTGACAACACAAAACAGCCAGAGAAAAATTTAAAACTCTGACAATACAAAATCCATAAAATGCTCTGACAACAACTCATTATTAAGGACTAAGTCCTACCTGCTTTATCACACTACAATAATCTTACTTTGTTGTTATTACCTTAAAATCCCACCATTTGCCCAAGGTGCTGAAGGCAGCAGATGCGATTCTCTCCATTTTATCCTCCCAACAACCCTGTGAGTTAGGGTAGGCTGAGAGACTATGACTGGCCCAAGATTGCCCAGTGAGATTTGTGGCTGAGCTGCTCTCCTAGTACTTATGTGCATGCACATGAAAGCTTATACCCAGAACAAACTTAGTGGGTCTCTAAGGTGCTACTTAGGGATGTGGGTGGCCCTGTGGGTTAAACCACAGAGCCTAGGACTTGCCGATCAGAAGGTCGGCGGTTCAAATCCCCACGACGGGGTGAGCTCCCGTTGCTCGGTCCCTGCTCCTGCCAACCTAGCAGTTCGAAAGCATGTCAGAGTGCAAGCAGATAAATAGGTACCGCTCTGGCTGGAAGATAAACGGCATTTCCGTGTGCTACTCTGGTTCGCCAGAAGCTGCTTTGTCATGCTGACCACATGGCCCAGAAGCTGTATGCCGGCTCCCTTGGCCAATAAAGCGAGATGAGCGCCGCAACCCCAGAGTCGGTCACAACTGGACCTAACGGTCAGGGGTCCCTTTACCTTTACCTAAGGTGCTACTGGACTATTTTTTTATTTCGACTGTGTCAGACCAACACGGCTACCTACCTGAACCTAACCACTACAGTACACCACAATAGCTCTACCAAGACATACCAAGCCAAATGCCATTTCAGAGCATTGTGTGATAGCCAATCAAGCTCAACAGATTTCGTACTTTGCCCAGTTGCCTGGAACTACACAAAGAGGTGGGCTGTTAGTCACTGGACAAGGTACAACTTCCCCTCCCCAATGCTTGGCTATGATAGACTTGGTGGATCACAAGCTCTGCAGGTGTAGTGCATATATATGCAGGGGAAGAGCTTGCCCTCTGTTCTCCAAGTGTATCAATATGCATGTTTAGTTACTTTTTTTCACATCGTCTAATTCATTTTTTACCAACTTGTATAAAAATGTTGTTTTTAATAAACCCAGCAGGAAGAAATCAGAAATACACTTGGGGTAAATATAATATATCATTCCATAATTTATACTGTATTCAAGTGCTCAGTGTTTTCTCAGGAAACGTTTAAGCCTTCCCTAGTTGCCCCAGCTAGAAAATGAAAATTCACAGATTGAAATTTATTCAACAGCAGATGTTCTAATAATTATTGTTGAATCAAAAAGTGCTAAATAGTTCCCCATTTCCTTGGGCAAAAATCTCAAATCATTATACCAATTTAACAGCATGATGTAATGAGTCTGAGATGCAACACCCCAAAGCACCTAATTTCAATGCTTTTCCATTCATCTCCTATAATACTGTTTTCAGTAATAAATAATTCTTTCCTGTCCATAGAATTTGTTCCTGAAAGCCACAGGGCCACCTGCCTTGCTTATGGTGAAGAAACTGAAATCTGTAGTTGGAATTAAATACAATACGATAATGTAACCTATTCACACCACATATTGTGTGTGATGGAGCACCTGGAAAGGGGAAAGGGATGTGGCCAATTTGGTGGCGGTCTACATCAATAGCAGTAGAGTCATAGGGCGTAACCTTGGATTTTAAATCATGTTGAGAATTTAAAATGAAAATCAGAAAGGCAATAATGGCACCAATGGCACCAAAACCATGAGTTGGATAGGAAGCTGCCTTATACCAACCTCTAGCTCAGTATTGTCTACACTGACTGACAAGGATTCTCCAGGGGTTCAGACAGCAATCTCTCCATCCCCTACCTGGAGATGACAAGGGATCTTCTCCCTGCAAATCAGATACTCCACCATTGAGCTGTAGTCTGTCTCCAAACATCCTTCTGTAAAGAGAAGGTCTCTTTCTGTCCATGGATAGGACTCTGATCCTGTGGAGGCTCTCACCCCACTAACTGGATGCTCCTGCAGGTGGAAGATAGAGAAGTGATCTCCTTTCCTGTATAATCCTATGTACAAACCTCCCCTCCCGCCACCCGGCATCATGAAGGGCTGTTTGATCCCTCAACATCAGTTTTTTGGGGGTATGGGGGATGCTCAATCTGATGGATTCCTCTGTCATCTAGGACTTAATCTACTGCTGAGAATTCCTCTTCCACCAATAGTAATGGGTACAATTGGAATGGTTGGGTGAAAGACAGGGAGGCCAACAGTAGGGGAGCTGGAGCTAATGATTGGCAAAGACACCTAATACTAGTTTTGTCCCTATCCTCCTTGCTGGGTTTTACAATGTCAACACAAACTAAGAAGGAGGAAGCCAACAACTGGTGTGACTCCTTTAGCTGGTTTTTAAGTAAGAAGGCGGGTGAGTTGGTTGGGCAATTCCTAATGGTCGAACCTCCACAATCCGCTTGTCCATTCATAGCAGCAGACTGAGAATAGGTGAAGTTCTCTATTAATTCTCTTCTTGTTCTCTCATCTCACTTCAATTTTCCTCAGAATGCTCTATTATCTAGACCAAGTGTCCTAAATTACCTACACTCCTATAAATCTGGCAACTTGTGCTAGTTTCTGGCCCAGCTATACTAGACTGACAACAACTTGTCTTCTGGTTGGAATGGAATCAGGGGTTGCTAAGGGAATAAGTCTCCCTAACACCAGACTAAATTCCTCGGTCATCCCTTGTAATTTATTCCTCAAACATGAAAAATAGGTTCAGGTGTATGCGCTGTACAAGTGTGGTAACCATTGCTTGATGGTACGGTCATAGTCTGTCTTTTTTTAAGTTGTAATTTCTTTTGATGGTGAACACAGAGACAGACCTATTTTTATTCTTTCTCCATTATTAAAATATATTTGAAGTGTTTGGTTAAAGTCTTCTTTTTGACTTCACTGAATTATCAAATTACCCTATTACTATCTGATTTATTTTAATAAAATGGATATGTGAAATAAATTTGCTGTGTATTATAGGAAGCAAAGGCCCTGGCTTAAGGTCTATTACATAAAAATTCAATTTAATTCAAAAACTTCCCTGAATTATTAAAACACCCACTTTCTGTCAATGACAACTAAGATATTTTGGCTTTAAAAAAATGTTGTGGAGCTACCTTTCATCAGCACCATATCCCCATTAGCAGACAAATACCTACTTCTGCCAGTTTTCTAGACCCATTTGATGTTGAGACATGTGGCATCCATTTCACCAATTGAGGAAAACAATAAATTTCTGGTAGAAGGTTAAAAATGTAAATTAGACTTCTGCAAACTGACTTACTCCCCAATGTCAGTGATATATTAATCTTAAACAATATATGTAGCTCCACTGAATCCAATGATATAGTATCTCTGTACTATGTCACCCTATGGAAGCTGACTGTTTTCTTAGGCATTAAGAGCACTCATCTGCAAATATGTCCCACTAATAAGATTTCTGCATAATAGCACATAGTATTACACTGTAATTCTGCTAAAACAACAAATAAACTACATTGTTACTTTCAGCCAAAAACTTTTACCTCACCCTGAATATTTAGAATGCTGGTCAAAGGGGAAGCAAATCTCTATTTTTCTTCTGTTTTCAAGAATTACCATTTATTTAGGAGAAAATCTAAAAGCGTAAAGAGTAATAATTTGAATGATTGAAAATGAACATATTTTTTAGCCAGTTGTTCATGCTGTGCAGTCATTTTCACTGCACAGACTAATATTGCCAGTGTTGTGTAATTTAGACCCCCCCTCTCTCTCTCTCCCACAAAACACACACACACACACCAGAGACAAATTTATAATATGGCTCATATATCAAGATTAATAAAAATGACAAGAATAAGTTATTTGTCAACTAATGTCAATTCCTTGGCTTTTTGTTATAGCTTCTGTTGAATAAAATATATTGCACTTGAACTCTGCATTCATTTGTGACAATGAAAGCTACCACAGAGTTGTTTTAATTATGTGCTGTTGTTTTTTAAAGGAAGCCCAACATTTATTTATTTATTTGAGGAAAACATACCCTCAACTGCAAGCTTTCTCTATAATTTATATAACTCTGAAGTGATCCATCATTTGTTCATTGGACTACATTTCTCTTAAGAAACATAATACATAAATAAATAACTCTACCATTCTGACACTGCGAAACAGGGCGAGCGAGGGGGAAAGTTATATCCAAGGTTGGCACAAGCCTGTCTGGTTAAGATCTCTGAAGGTGTGAGGGGAAGCTATGGCTCAATGGTAGAGCATCTACTTTGCATGCAGAAGATCCCAGGTTCAGTCTCCAGGTAGGGCTGCACAGCCATTGCTAGACAATGTACTCAGCATTGGTTGCAAGGAAAAAATAGGTATAAAAGGAGAATTCCTGCCTAGATCCAAGTTTGGGGCAATTACTCTTTGGTGAGGCAACCCCAGCAGAGATTTAAAATAACAAAATAGGCAGCCAGATGAACCAATAGTCTGATTTAGACCACAGGAAGCTACTTTATATTATATTCCCATGCTGAAAGATTATGTTCACACATTTTGTTTTTGTTTTTGTTTAGTAAGGCCTTTGGCATGAATGTTAGTTCTCTCTCTCTCCTCTCTCTCTCTTTCTGATCTTTTGTGATTTTAAATTTTGTGTGTGTGGTCCGCTTGAGTGGTTCAGCTCTAAAGTAGGAAAAAATGGAATACTTTAAAAATAGAATGGTTATGCACTTGTAGTTACATAGCATGCTGATAAGTTTCCAATTTTGGCCACAGAATTTAAGGAAAGCTGTACATGGAGTGTGTCAGCTTTCTCTTGGATTTGGTAGCAATCAAGTCTGAAGAATATCCTCGATACTCGTTCGAGGAGTTCGAGGAGACTAAACCCTAGTTCTGGGGATCTTACCTGGCTTCCCAAAACCCCACTGATTCTGGCTGTGGTGGCAAAATAATAGCTATAAGGATGGTGTAGGTAGAGCACTGTGCTCAGGCAGAGCCTTGCCTACTAATGTGGATGCTAATTGCATTTCCCGAATCATCAAACCGATCATTTTATGCATGGAGGGGGCCCCACAACCTACCTCCCCAGATAAATCAGCTGATAAGGTAGGACTCTGTGTCTGTGCTTTAGGATTGCAGTTCTGTTTAGAGTAGACCCATTGACAGCAATGGAACTTCAGTCCGTCTTGACTAATCTGAGTCCTATGGATTACAACAGATCTACTCTAGGCACAAGTGTGTCTGGATGCAACTCTGAAAAAAATATTTGCAAATAATAAATATCTACAGTACACTTGGGAATACAACAGAATAAAACAGAGCACTGTGAGTCCACATTCGCAATGACCTCTACGGAACTGCAGAGAAGCAACTATAAATCCAGTTTAATTTATTCACAGAAAGGGTCTACAAATCAGAGATTTTAAAGTTACTAGGATATTTATTGTCAGATGGCTAGGGAACATGAACAAATATGCTAAGAACAGTCCACTTACTCATGTTAATATGGCAAAATAGGTAATAATGGTTAGCAAGATGCAGTATATAATGCAAGTACATAGAGTGCATTCGGTGGTAACTAAACTTAGGAGAGAGAAAATGAAGTTCTGTATCTTGATTTGGCCTGAGCAGCCAAGACAGCCAAATCCCAGCCAGTGAACTTCCATGTATAGAAAGCTCTTCCTGAGAGGGGAAACCTTCACTGTTTGTGCCAAGTGGTGTTTTGGGATGGTCACCAATATCCCTCATTTAATCCTACTCCTTATCCCTCACTGATCTACCAAGCCAAATGCAGTTTCACATCATTGTTGTTTAGAAGAGGGAATTTCAGCAGGTGCAGCTTGTCATGCAAGCTGAAATTTTCTGTTCTGGAACTCTGTTGTCTTTTTTTCATCATGCCAACCAACTAGCTAGCAAGGCAGGGCATTTCCTGGATCTTGTAGCATGGGAAGAATTGGGAAAGCAATCTTAGGTAAATTTCTCTGCCTTTCTTCATAGAAAGACAGAGAAATTTACCTCAAGATTAAAGTAATACATTCTTAAACTAGCTCAGCTGGGCATCTTCCCTTTCCCCTTTCATTCATCTTCCAGGACGAAATTATTTATGCACTTTCTCTTTTGTTTACAGGAACAATGATTAAATTAAAATGAGCAAGACAAGACACAATAGCCTCGCCTTATTTGACAGGAGCTAATAAGGACAGGAAGCAAATTAAATGCACAGTAAGATTATTAGGTAAGGTAAAGGTAAAGGTACCCCTGCCCGTACGGGCCAGTCTTGACAGACTCTGGGGTTGTGCGCCCATCTCACTCAAGAGGCCAGGGGCCAGCGCTGTCCGGAGACACTTCCGGGTCACGTGGCCAGCGTGACAAAGCTGCATCTGGCGAGCCAGAGCCGCACACGGAAACGCCGTTTACCTTCCCGCTGGTAAGCGGTCCCTATTTATCTACTTGCACCCGGAGGTGCTTTCGAACTGCTAGGTTGGCAGGCGCTGGGACCGAGCAGCGGGAGCGCACCCCGCCACAGGGATTCGAACCGCCGACCTTTCGATCGGCAAGTCCTAGGCACTGAGGCTTTAACCCACAGCGCCACCTGCATCCCATGTAAGATTATTAGGAAAGGTTTAAAATGGCAGGTCCAGTTAAGGAAGTTGCCCTCACAGCTATTACAGCTTTATTAATGCATTAAATGCAACAAATAAATATAGTCACAAGTGGCTTCTTTTGAAGCAACTGTGACTTAGGTGAAAAGGGCACTCTGACCTTCGGAGCCTCTTGGACTGAGGTAGTGCAAATATTAGATGTATTTCCCATTGCCTCTTCTCCATTTATGAGTGCCCCTTGCTTTTAACACATTAGAACTGTAATCAAGCATAATATTTGCTCCCAGAGCCTTCAAGCAATCAAATGTAAAATAATGCTGGGTGATTACAGAAAGCAATTTCCACGCCTTGTATAGAGCTTGAGTTTCCCAGGGTGGCGATTAGTGTGGGGGATGTGTATAATGGGCCAATGTATACCACTAAAAGAAATATTTCTTCAAGCAGCAGTCTTGGCAGATTAATTCTGGGAAGAAGAGGAAAAAGTAAAAACCCACACACCGAGAAACAGTGTTAAGAATGTCTAGATACTTGATATTTCTGATGATCTCACTTTCTTGCTAGCCATTTGATTCTTAGTGAAATCTTCCAGAGATAGGCAGCCAGATGTACACAGGCCTGTTTCCCAGCTGATAAAAGTTAGCAGAACTATGATTGAATTGTTACACAAGCTTGCCCTTCTTGCACAGCATTCCAGAGATTTCATTTCTCCACCACCTCCCTGAAGAGTAAAAAGTGATGTCATAGCTGAAGATCAGAAACAGATCACAAAAGGGATGTTCCTGATGCTTAACTGTCTCCAGGAAAAAGGCATAAACACATATACATACCTAGATCCTTTATTATCTTTTAGCAGCCATTTCGATAATGCAGTTGGTGTAAGGGCCCATTGAATTGCTCATTATATCTTAAAGTGTGATTTACACACAATTTTGCAACCACATGCAAGGTTATAATCACAAAATGACAACATCACCCAGGACATTGTAAATAACTTTTACACTACATCAAATTGCTTCATCTTTCTGAGGGGTGCGTGGATTTCGACCAGGTGAGACCAATTTCTTTTCTACTCTAGGGCAGCTTTGCTTCATACATGACCAGCTGCAAAAGTGGTCCTTTCAAAGGGGTGGACTGGGCATGTATACCTCTCTAAAATGCACCTCAGAGAACACATAAGCTTCCATGCCAACTCCTGAACAAATGAAGTCTCTTCCTTCAGAACACAGAGCAAATGTAGAGGGCCCATTACAAAATCAGGAATCATTGTGGAGGTCCCAACTTGCATACCTTTTGATGTGTAGGGAGGAGGGTATGCACACTGGGCCATCATGTGACAGCTGCTGGCACTAACTGAGCTAAGGCTTACTGAATTGCCCTTGTGCACCCCTGTTAGAAAGCAATAGGGGAAAACCCCCAAAAAGAGGCAGGGAAAGGCTGCAAGCTATTGGCATTTAGAATTCTCCTAGGAATCACAAATGCTCAGGGAAAGAGAACTATTTGGTATGCAAACTTCATTTCATGCTGGTTTGCATTAGAATATGCTAGATTTAACATTTTCCAAAAATAGTGTTAAAAAATAATAAAATAATAATAAAACCTACCATTCTTAGGATGGACTGGTTCATTTTGCTTGAACTAAACAACAACAACAACAAAAACCCTAATAAACAAAGTCAGAAATTCTCGATGCTTTCTATGCTAATGCCATAATATATTTATTTATTCACTGTCATCTTACAAAGTGCTTACTCTTCTCATTTTTATCAGCTGACTAGCGCTTTGGGAATTAATGTAAGGTTATCTCCAAGAGATACAGTGAATTCAGGTATTGAGAGTCAAATTCTCAATAGACAGTAACTTAAATCGAGCGCATATAAACCAACCACAGAGAGAATAATAGCATGAGCAAATCCAAATTCATGAATATCTGTATGCTGCGCCCTATTCACAGATGCCAGAAATATGTGTCTGAACAACAGAAAAGCATAGAGAGCAAAGAATGGCTTTTCCTTGGAGAAACACCTTTATCTGACTCCTTTAGGAGATATTAGTTTCTTTTTTGGAATTTCAAGGCATGTGAATTTTAAAAATATAATGATGAATATTTCAGATTTGAAATGATTTAGTGATTAATTGTCGGTAGTAGCTGATATTCTATGTTAGTCTTACATAGAGTATACCCAAAGAAAGCAATGGACTTGACAGGATAGGATTGGACCCAATACTTTTCTTATATGAATCATACTGTGTTTTGAGAGGGACAGAAAATGCTTTTTTTTTTTTTAGCTACAATGCAAAGTGTTCTAATGTAGTAAAAATAAATTATAATTTAGCTTTAAAGGAATTGATTTAATCATGCATAACAGCAATGAGGCAATAAGGAGGGTAAATTGAAAACTGTTGTTGTTAATTGAATTTATATACTTCCCTATACCCGGAGGTCTCAGGGCGGTTGACAGAAAAAAATCAGTATATAAAACCACAAAATATATAATCAAAATAAAACAACAGCCCAATAAGCCCTCCATGCTTTGTGTTACCTAGTAACTTCTCATTAATTATGTTAATAGAAAAGTCACATATTACCAATGCTGTTGAAAGCTAGTAGCATTTCTTATACAGGCAGGGAAAATAAGGAAGAAGTGTCCAAGTGCACAAGAACATTGTTGTTGGCAGTAATTGTCACTGTTAGTACTACTATTGTATGACTACTATTCTATTGTATGACCAGTTCAGCCAGGCAGGTTACTTCCAGAGAAGACAGTGTGATTCAGTTCAAAGAAACAGATTCTTTATTTATCATCTCTTCTTCACACAGTGCTGGCCTCTGTGAGAGCAAGGAGCCCAAAAGCAGGATGTCCCAATTTAATCAAGGCAGTTGGGGGAATATGAGTCCTATACACTCACTGCACAGGACACTATTATTGAGCCCACTGCATTTTGAATGACGTTTTTCCTCAGAGGCACTCTCAGTATCAAACTATATTAACAAACCATTTGCAATATGTATTAGTAATTTGTTTACAAACCATATTAATGAAATTTACAAAGAAAACTTGAAGATGTTGCTCACTGCATGTAGAGACAATTTATTTTCTGAGGCACAAAACAGACCGGCAGAATAATCCTGTGGAGGGGTGGGAGGGGGAGCAGGGAGAAGCCACCAAATACAAAGCTCTCTTAGGCTAAAGTGGAATGTCCTTTTTCCCCCACTTGTCTTCTCTGGCCCATTTTTACAATATATCCTATTGCTCTCAATGGGATGAAACATAACTGCAGCAGTTCCAGAGCTGGCACATTTCCCTTCCATTCTGAAGATGCGTTAGGAAAGCAGGTGTAACTTTGTATCCAAATTCTTCAGTCTTTCCAAATAATGCCCCCTTTTTGCTGGTATCAGAGCAACCAGAGCAGTCAGTGAAGGTTTCTGTGATAACAATCAGAAGGTTTATAATGGCAGACCACCTACTCAACACAAACACCTTCTGCTTGGTAGGCACAGAGTGCAGAAGGGTGAATCTGCAGTATCCTATGGTTGGTTCCCAGATGCTGTGATCAGACTAGACAGAGAGAGGACTCGCTGCTTAAACATTTACCTCAGCGGAAAATACAATGGAAATAAACAGACCAGCAAGGCCAAACACATTGGGTTGCATTCAGCTAAGCCCTCTGCAGAGCAGACCAATTAAAATGGTAAAGTTAGTTATTGTCATGGTCTGATTGGGTGCAGAGGAACCAGTGGGAGGAACCAGCTGGGGAGCCACCAAGGGAAGAAGGCTCAGAGCTCAGGAAGTGGTGGTGGGGTGATGCTGAGTGGTCAGAGGGAGAAGAGAGAAAAGACTGGGAAGAGGAGGTGTCGGAAGCTGAAGGCGTAATGGCTTAGTGAGCTGAGACAGTCTGTGGCTGGGATAAGTCCATCCAGAATCAGAGGCAGAAGCTGAAGCAGGAGGGTGGGAGGAGAGAGGCAGAGATGAGTGAGGCTGGTGAAGAGTCCCTTCCACTGTAACAAGCTCCCCTCCCTGCTGGTCTCCCAGAATCCGAAGAGGCATGAAGTGGGAAGAGCAAAGACAGACGTGCAGGTGCTGTTACTGATTACTTGAAGGAGGAGGAGAAGATGACATAGACAGCTGTGGTGATCTTTTGTCTAGGGGCAAGACATACCAGGGATAAGTTCCTGTGCTCATTATGCCTGACACTCCACCAAGTCTGTGCAGATCATGTTCCCACGAATAAAGAGTTAACTCCAATGTGCACAGTGTGAATTACTACCAGCTTGCTCCTGTCAATTATATCTACTAAATTCAATGGGTTTACTTTGACTAGCATTTAATGCCACCCATAGGAATAATCTACTACAGGACACTGAGAAACCAAGTAACTAGCAAAGCCCTGCCCCACCAACTGCTACTGCTATTTCCTGGTTTATGTGCAGATACTGGGAACTGAATATGTGCAAAGCTTATTCTCTGCTAGTGAATGACAGTTCTTCCCAATGCACAGGGATGTAGCTGCCAATGACGATTCTCAGGATTAAGCTGCATGGACACTTGATTTTACTTTGGACCCCCCCCCCAAATGTTCTAAAGGACAGAAATTAAATTAATTCATATTAATGTAACAGAAGTAAACCAGCAAATTATTAGCTAGACTTAATAATCCGTTGATAACACAAATACACATAAGCATTTGGACTAAATCCCGGGAAATACAGCATGTCTGTAAGCAGCTCAGTCTCTCCGCATTTGCACCACGTAATTTGTAGCATAATGTGGTCCCCTATCTGTGTGAAGAAGTGTATTTAGTTTAATTCATCTCTGGGAGTTAGGATTCCTCTGAGGAAACTCTTATCCCAGCTTACAGAAATTCAGCCATTTGAATGTCATTAATATTAATGAGTCAACTGATGAATCAATATGCACTGTAATGAAATTATCCTGAAACCGTATGTTGCTGCTGCTGTTTGTTTGTTTTTAAAAAAGGATTTCAGTGGTAATAGTAAACAAGGGAAGTAAAATTACTTTAATGTCAAGGGCCTGGTTACCATGTGGGGCTGTGGGGTATACTTAGACATGGATCTCCCCCCCTCCCCTCTTTTCTATATTTTCAAAATAGCTTTCTTTGTACATGGGGGAAGTTTACAGATTCAGAAAGGCTACTGCATGTTTGTTCTTTACATAGTGTTGAACAGTGTGAGAAATTATGGGAAATCATGGCTATTGTGGCCTGAGGCAGGGGTGGGACATTTTTGGCTTGCCAGGCCTTTGTTGGACTCCAGGTCCCATCAGCCCAACCATGATGAATGTTCATGGACAGTGAGAGTTATAGTCCTAAAAATATATGGAGGGTCAAAGGTTACTTAACCCTGGTCTACAGCAAGGTGTCGTGACTTGCAGCACTTGTTATACCCTAATAATCATCTTGGGTTTAGTTTTAGACTCCAGCATTGTACTTTAAACAAGACTTAGCAGATGTTTTCAAGATGAATTCCTAGGGGAAATGTCATCCAAAGCAACCCATTTGAAACAAAGCGTATATGAGAGTGGTCGGCAAGATAATTGTCCCTTTTTTGAGAGAGATAAAAAATGATGAAGAAAAAAATTGAATGATGGAAAAAGAGGTTTGTTAACTGCATTGACTATATTCCTGATATGGTTCACATCCTGGCAGTCCAAGGTTCAGTACTGCACCCCCGTCAAGAAGAAATGTACTGTGGTCTATGATACACAGTCAAGTTAAGAGGCAGTGAGCACTGTGTCAGATACCTTTATTGATGGAAGTTATTTTTTTAGGACTGCAGAGACCAAGGCATGACAAACACAAATTGTTACAGAATCATTTTGCCCATTGAAAGAGAATCTAACCAAAACTAACGCTCCACTGAAGTTGCAGAAGGCATAGATATATTTGAGACAGACTCTGGGAAAGCAGAGTCCTTGGCAGGAGTCTTCATAACACCATTTGCACTGCCTGTTAACTTTTGCTAACAGATGTTAGGATTTCTGGAGGAGGGGCTGAGTTTTGTTCATAACAAAAGTCAGAAGCAAGTCACTTATCACTCCCTGAAAGAGGGGGAAAAAACCAGTTTGGAAAACCCAATTGACTGGTCTCAGTGATGACCAGAGACTCTTGTCAGTGTTCTTCTCACTTTCCATTTGTATGAAATCAATATAATTTCCAGAGCACTGTACATAAAAATATACGTATTATGGTCTGTATCCAGTGCTCATTTTGAGCTAGACTTTCCTGTGCTCAATTTCCATGAATCCCCCCCATTGCAACCCCTGTACATCATGAGAAGCTGCTCTTGAGTGCTGAGGGGGGTCCTCACATTTACATATGTTGGTTTAGTTGATTTCTTGATACACTTTCCAAAAATGTGTGTTTCCAGTTCTTCTTCTTCTTCTTCTTCTTCTTCTTCTTCTTCTTCTTCTTCTTCTTCTTCTTCTTCTTCTTCTTCTTCTTCTTCGAAAAAAGGTGCTGGTACTCACCATGAAGTTGTTATAGTAAGTGCCACACTTTTAACATTTGAAAATGTTAATGTTGAAATGTTGAGTATCCCCAGAAAAAAGCACTGTGTGGTTCATATGTGTTGAAAGAAGCAGTGTGCAAAACCTACAGGAAAAAGGTTTTCCCCTGGTCATTTGGCTATCTATAGCTTGCCCTTCATCTCAGTGAATCCTAGGGCAGGGTATTTTATTGATATGAATTCATTTATTTCACTCGGTGGCAGCAGAATTCTTTGGAGCAGCCACCCTTTCTCTCAAAATCCAGACAGTTTGGAGTTTGCTTATCATGCATGCATGATTTGTTCATAGTGACACTGTCCTATGTTTTACAGGGGCTGCAGGCTGCATATTATTGCTCATTTCCAACTGCCTTTGACCGAGTCAAATGCTGGTCCATCTAAGCTCTGCCAATTATTGTAAGCTTTCCAAGGCAGAGGGCTTTCATATTACCAGCTACACAATTGATTTGGCCAGGGATTGGAACTGTGACCTTCTGTGTGCATGCGTGCTTCACTCAGAGTTGCACTAAATAATATGTTTTGTCGTTTAAACTTTAAAGTATTAGCTGCAGCCAATGCTGAAGCTCCGCTGGTGCAAGAGACTTCCATGCAAACTACAGAGCACGCTCACTCCAGTCCACCACACACCCTTGCAATAAAGTCCAGAGGGTGGGAGCCAGTGTGGTGTAGTGGTTAAGAGTGGTGGACTCGTAATCTGGTGAACTGGGTTCACTTCCCTGCTCCTCCACATGCAGCTGCTGGGTGACCTTGGGCCAGTCACACTTCTCTGAAGTCTCTCAGCCCCACTCACCTCAGAGTGTTTGTTGTGGGGGAGGAAGGAAAAGGAGAATGTTAGCCGCTTTGAGACTAACTCCTCTTCTTCTTTATTTGACAGCATTTCATTGTTCGGTCCCTGCTCCTGCCAACCTAGCAGTTCGAAAGCACATCAAAGTGCAAGCAGATAAATAGGTACCACTCCGATGGGAAGGTGTTTCCGTGCACTGCTCTGGTTCACCAGAAGCGGCTTAGTCATGCTGGCCACATGACCCGGAAAACTGTCTGCAGAAGCAGACAAACGCAGGCTCCCTCGGCCTTTAAAGAGAGATGAGTATCAAACCCAGAGTTGTCTGTGACTGGACTTATCAGTCAGGGGTCCCTTTACCTTTACCTTTACCTTTTTAGGGGAAGAGAGAAAATGGAAATTCTGTTGGGCCTGTGGGGCTTTGCACACAGAGCATTGGATAATGAAACAGTGGTACCTTGGGTTAATAACTTAATTCGTTCTGGAGATCCATTCTTAGACTGAAACTGTTCTTAACCTGAAGCACCACTTTAGTTAATGGGGCCTCCTGCTGCTGCTGTGCCGCTGGAGCACGATTTCTGTTCTTATCATGAAGCAAAGTTCTTAACCCGAGGTAATATTTCTGGGTTAGCGGCGTCTGTAACCTGAAGCGTATGTAACCCGAGGTACGACTGTACTGTTTTGAACAATATAGGAGGAATTCAGCATCACACTCTTCCCATCATCCCATTGTCACAAACATTTTTGATTGCCAGACAGAACAATCCCTGCTTGCTCTCCCATTCATTGTTCTGGAGGTTCTCCAACCCCTCCAAAGCAGATTTGGGAGAGGCACAGGGTGTGCAGAGGGTGAGGACAGGGGCAAAAGGCCATTGTGTTAGTGGGAGCCCTCATGCTAGCATGCTGGGTTAGATGAATCCTAGCATATGGAATGTTTGTTGATGAGATGTTTATTGATGAATGAACAAGTGGTGTATTCAGTGATAATTTTTACTGAATCTCCCAACGGCTTTGGAACATCGTTTCTGTTTAGTGGAATGACAGATTTCAAACTAAATCCATTTGGTTAAAGATAATATTTGTGTTTCTTTCTAACATTGCAAGTAAATCCTCACTGCATCAGGGTTGCAAATTCCTCAGGAGTAACACATTAATCATGTGATTATCCTTCATTTCTTCACACCATGTTGCAGTGGAACTGATGATATAAACCAAAACACAGAACAAGTTCAGAAATGCGGAATTGAGAAAAGGGTGTGTGAGGACAATAGCTTTTTATAGATCCAGAGACGGCAACTTTTGAGAACAAGCCCTGTTACCCAATTATCATAGGGTATTTTCAGCGCCTGTTCTCAAAGAAGCAAAGTGAATCTTAAGAACATAATGATTCTTTTAAAAAATCTCTTCTTAAGTAATCCCTGTTGATTTCACAAGAAGCTTTAGCATCATAGGCAAAGTAACTTCAGCCACAATCCTCTAATTATCTCCAGATACCATTTATACAGCTCAGTTTGACACCTAGGCTGAAGTAAAGGTTAATGAAATTCTTATTTGCACATGTTGAAAGGCAAAACATGAAATGCATTCCTCACATAAGGCTGGATATGCCCTCTGTTTTGAAGAATTTTAAGTTCAGGCGAGGTAAACTTAGTGCTATTTTAAAGAAACTCTTCTTTTGCTTCTTCTTCTTCACCCAGAATGAAGAGATTTCTATTCTAGGCATGTATGGTGTCAACTGAATACTATGTATTCCAAGAGGTGTTCCTAATATTTCAACCATGGGTATCACTAATCACACAGAATGAGAAATTGTGTTGGAATGAACTGATGTGATGCTTACAACAGATGTCTGTGCAGTAATATATGTATATGAAAGATATATATGAGTAGCAGGTACACCGACTCATAAAATATTTTGTGCATTGCTATTGTTCGTGCTTGCTTAGAAAACTGTATCATTCAGTGCTCTAAACCAAGAACACGTAAGAACATAAGATGAACTCTGCTAGATCAGTATGAGGCCTATATAGTCCAGTATCTTGTTTCTAACCATCACCAGCAGATACCTACAAGCATAACAGTACCAGCACGACCATTTGTTTATCCCCAGCACCTGGTATTCAGAGCAGTGTAACTACCACTGAAGATAGATGTACAATTTTGTTCAGACCTCATTGGGCTGAACTTTTGCACTCTTATATTTTCTCCCTGAAGATTATTTTGCACTTCTGCAAGTGTTAGGGGTACCCTGAGCCTGCTGATATCTCTGTCGTGCTTTTTCAGCAACCCCATTTCGGCTTTAATACTGTTGGCACATAACAGTAGAGTTCACTGTCAGAGGGAACAATAACCCTCTAATCTGAATTTGTCTAATCTGAAAAGATTTCCAAGTTTGTGACCAGCACTATATTCAACGGGAGTGAATTGCCTCCATCTGGGAAACAATGGGGACTCTAGAATACGTTATTGATTTATGTTTTTACATTTATAGCCCACCTGTCTTCTATCATGGAATGCAAGGCAGATTACATGCTATTCTCAGGCATTCACCCATCTGGGCATTAACTAAAAAGAAATCTGTTTAGTTTCAGTGAGGTGGCAGTCTCATGTGCCTTCAGGGTTGATAGAAAAGAAGAAACTTGTAAGAAAAGCTCCATTTTTATATTCTAAAACATCAGTGGTTCCCAAACTCCCTCACCACTTGAAAATTGCTGAGGATCTTGGCTGACCACTTAATGAGTTTTTTTGCCTGTTGTAACAATTGTAACACTGTGCTAGATGATATAATTTTCAGTTGTATTTTTATTATTTCCTTTATTTCTTCCAAATTGTACAATTTGTATTAATTCCATAGAATGTGAGCTATAATACAACAAAACACAATGTAAGAAATAAAAGAAGCAATACAAATGCAGTTAAATGTGGATATGAATATGTAACACAATAGATGTGCCATTTCCTGTCTTCAACCACAAATACAGACATGCTGTAGACCACCCCAGTGAAGCTTGTGAACCACTGGTGGTCTGCAGACCAGAGTCTGGTTAACTCCTGCTCTACATATAAAGCTCTACATAGATATTCTAAACTGAACAAATTTTGTATCATCCACGACACAACTTCGAAACACCAGGTTTGCAGAGACAACCACTGACTAATGAACAAAGGCTGAAATGCAAATTTATTGCCTCTTGTTTTCTTTGTGTACTCATTTTCCTTACAGCTTTTTACATGTAAATTGCTTGTTTAGAGTTTGTTTTTAAAAAACACAAATTGCAAATGGAAAGCCTGTAATAAACTCCAGGTATCAACTATGATTAAAACCTGGCCTTGTTTCTCAAAAACAACAACATGTTGTTTAGCCTGCGGGTATGAAGATGAAAGTTTGCCATTATTAAGCCAGTTTTCAAAATTCATGTTTTGAAAGTTCACAGTATGTTTCAAAGAACAGTAGTAGATTGGGCCTATTGTATATTACAGTGAAACAATTATAATGTATGATGAAATTAGCCAATAGTTGGCCTAGTGGGGAGTCTGGTTTAATTCCACTATTTGGCAATTTCTTCAAGTGTTTGTTGTGTGATTATTCCATTATTCATTCAGTTGTCAGAATGAAAGAGGGTTAGATAGCTATTGATAGTCCTTCCATGAAGTTACGAGCATTGATGGCTATGTTCTGCCTCCACTGAGGGATGCAGCATGTCTTTGTGTACCAGTAGCTGCGAATCAGAAGTGGGCAGCGTGGTGTTGCATGCAGATCCTGCTTTCTGGTTTCTAATAGGCTTTCTGGTTGTCCACTGTTAAGAGGACACTAATCTATGTAGATTGGCCTTTGGCCTGAACTAACAGGGCTCTCTACTTTTGTGCCAGTGTGGTGTAGCAGTTAAGAACGGTGGACTCATAATCTGGTGAACTGGGTTCACTTCTCTGCTCTTCCACATGCAGCTGCTGGGTGACCGTGGGCTAGTCACACTTCTCTGAAGTCTCTCAGCCTCACTCACCTCACAGAGTGTTTGTTGTGGAGGAGGAAGGGAAAGGAGGTTGTTAGCCGCTTTGAGACTCCTTAGGGTAGTGATAAAGCAGGATATCAAATCCAAACTCCTCCTCCTCTTCTCTTATAGCTAAATCTTGTGAGGGAACATTTGATCCATACTTGTTTTAATATTGTATATTTAAAATTTTGTTTGCCCATGTGTTCATGAGTATCAACACACTCATAAAACGTGGCATTTATATTACTCAACTGAAGAACAGTTTGTCTTACATTCATTTTCTGTACCTTCTGTAACAAATTCTACTTTTAACATACACCAAATGGGGCAAAATATAGCATTTCCTTCTATCTGCAACATTGACGTCTTTTTCCGTGCACTGTACACCTGGCTTTTGATACCCTTCTCTGGGCATTTAATAGGGTGTTTTCATTATTATGGGAATGACTGAATGAAAGAGCATGACAGACAGTTGGAAGTGTAACAAGGACTTTAGCTGAAACCAGCTGTATTGGAATGCCTTTGATGATCACGGTTGTTGGAAGTCTGATATATTTCTGCTACTTCTAGCAAATCATCAGAAGGTTATTATACAGTAATTGGAAACACAATACGATACATGCCCACTTAGGAATAAGTCCCAGTGAATTCAGTGAGACTTACTCCCCACTAAGTGTATAGGATTGCAGCCTAAAGCACATATCATATGGATACACACAGAGGAAAAGTTAACATTGTTTAGAAAGTAAAATAAAACTAAAAAAATTGCTGTAATGGGATAGAATTCCAGGAATGAAAGTAAAATGTTAGTATCAGACCCTTCAAATGTCCCTATTTTCCAACGACAGTGTTGGATTTACAGAAGCCATCCTGGTTTCTGATTTGAACCAGGAATGTCCTGCTTTTCCTTAGAACATCCCTATTTTCATTGGATAAATAATGGATGGTATGGAGTTGTGTGATCCTCAAGCCAAGGATATAAGTAACTTTATAACCTTTAGAAGACATCTGGGCAGCCCTGTATAAGGAAGTTTTTTTAAAAAATGTTTAATGTTTTATTATGTTTTAATATATGTTGGAAGCCACCCAGAGTAGCTGGGGCAACCCAGTCAGATGGGTGGGATAATAAATATTGTTATTATTAGTTATTATTATTATTGGGATGTCCCTATCAGAGAAATGTTGGAGTGTATGAAGTTTCAGGAAAACACAGTTGCTATTCACAATACCTGTACTTTTATGGTCCCGATAGTTGTAAGAGCAGGTAAGATACCTTCTTCAAAGTCAGGTGATAATAACTTTATATGGCGCTCATCACTTGCACACTGAAAAAATTCATATAAGCAGACTACGGGCTGCTTATAAATGGTCCTCTTCCAAACTCACTTTTTGAAACTGGGTTTATAAGAAAGCTGCTGTTAAATGGGTTCAAGAGAGGCATGTACTTTAGTAATGACATAAGGATCAGAAGAGAGTTTAAGAAGAGGTTCTTGCAAAGCTCCTGGGACATGTCATTATAGTTCAAGTACCCCTTCCTCCCAGCCTAGAGAACTAAATTAAATTGCATTCCCCTCACACTTTACAGAATTAATTCATGCTTTATATAATGTTGGAAGCTCATATATTTCAGCATTTAAATTGTTTCAGATATGTTTTCAGAAATTACTGCTTACAAGTGCTGAAAAAAAGCAAACACAGACAGCTGTTGATCAAAACAAGGGACAACAGAGACTGGAGAATTAATGCTTTAATTCCAGACTTGGGAGCATGAACTTTTATCTTATCAGGCTGGCCAGCCAAGCTTACTGAGTGCTTCCAGTCCTGGAAGCTGTGCAAAAAATGGTTGAATTTTCAAGCGATGGAAAAGGAAGTGGAATTACTTGGGACTGAATCTAAACATGCTTCTAAAAAGCATTTGGCTTTGGGGGTAAATTACAAATAGTTCCATTTGTAATGTGAACTGGCCTGAACTTTGGCTGTTAGATTTTGCCTGAGGATGTCTGGGGAGCAGAGGATGAGAGGAATATATCTTTGTCCAACCAGAACCACATCACCTATTATGGTTGGGACTCTCAGTACATAATACGCTTAAGTACAAAGTTCGCATTGTATTCCAAACCAAATATTCCTTTTAGTTTTATCCCAATGACAGAAAAGAGAGCAGGCCACAATGAAAGCTAGACTCCTGGCCTACTTTATTGTTAAGAACAAGGCAGACCATCCAGCATGCAAACCACTGGCTGTCTATGTTTGAATAAAGTATCACATGCTGCTAGAAGGCTCACATTCTTCAGGGGAAACATTCCTGTTACCTGGAGCATCTGCACTTGGGCCAGCTCCTAATACCCCCCCTCCCTATGAACACAGACACACACACTTCATGAAGAAATCTATTTCGTAATGGAATGTCTCAATATGGACTGCCAAAGACTAACGCAATAGTCTGTTAGACTAAGATTTGTAAGATTTCTTATCCGCCCTTCGCAATAAGTCCCCAAGGCAGGTTACAACAAGATAAAATTATTGAATCAGTTATAACAATCAGTTCCTCTATTTAAAAAGCCCCAGATTAAATGGTTATAATGATGAAACAACACCATTTCATGCAAAAGAGTGTAAATTCAATAAAAGAGGTTGGCAATGCACAGCAAAATACCTTAGCTGACAAAGAGCAAGGTTCAAAAAATAATAATGAATCTTCAGCATAGTGAAAATAGCACTACAACTCAAGGACTGCTACAGAGAAAGCCCTTCCCTGGACTACCTTTTCCCACACTTCTGAGAGCAGGAGAACTGCCAGGGATTTCCTGCTCTGCCAATCTTAACACCCAAGGAAGATCAGAAGGGATGAAAGTGGTTTGTGACCAAAGTCATTTAGGGCTTTAAGTACTAATGTGAGCATCTTCAGCAGGGACCAGAAATGAGCTGGCAAGTGCTGCCCACATATCACACAGCAACACATGGCCTTGGTGTGGCAGAGTGCTATGCAATAGGCTACTTAGGAATAAGCAAAAAGCCTGGATCACTGGTATAAACCCCCAAAATATGGAGCCTTAGCTATAGCAGAATAAAGTACATTTGCACAGCTAGAGATAAACACACATTTGAAACCACAGTGATGGCTGAAACCTGCTTGAGGGAGAAATGGTGGGAGGACAGTTAAACAACTTCCCCCACCTCCAATTGTGGTTCCACTCTGTTTCCTCATTTTAAAGCAGAATCACTATTTTTATGGCATTGTGGCACTGCTAGTGTGCGGATTTGTAGCCAGTCCAAAAATATAGCATTATCTGAGTCCAAGCCTTTCTCCTGATTATAGGTAGAAATGAGATTGGATGTTACAGTCTGAATACAATGAGAGGAATATTGTCAAAATTCAGTTACCGGTCTACTATGGGAGCAGTGTGAGAAAAATATTTTGATTCCTGAATTATAATTAGGCTGCATTATGGCCTCTGTATGGAAATAAGTGATTCTCAAAGGGGGAAAGAATGAAAATCAAATTTCCATCTGAATACAAACCCTTGGATTCTAAAAATCAAGGCATATTTGTTCATTTTATTTGTGTTCTTTAGGAGAGCAGCATTTGCAAGGTGTGTTTGGCTGAGATTAGGATGCAGGAACCTGTTAATTTTGCCACATTTCTTCATTCTCAGAGATGGGGGGGAGCCAATCAATAACTATAATTATAATTTTCTTCATTGATTGCTCAGAAGTCTTTAAAGGCACCTTCATTAATTTAAAAGTGTGCAAATTTACAGAACTAAAAATCCTCAGCAAAGCAATAGCATTTCTATTTTCAAGTTCTTACAGGTTTTAGTCAGTAAAAGAGCTAGAATTAGTAATTAAGACAGCGGTATTTTCTAGCTGGCCACAGGACGAGTGTTAGCCAAAAACAATGCTCACTGTTTCTTTGGCTTGACATCACAAGAAATGACACTAAGACAATTTTTCATTATCATCATAGCAGCACTGAAAGCTGCTAAATCTATGCAGGTTAGAAAGCCAATAAAATCTAATGCAGACATTAATATAGTTTGGCTTGTCAGGCCAAAATCCTTTCAATTAAGATACATTTTCCAGAATTGTTTGTTAGCCTTTTTCTTCCACCATTTTGCCTTGTGTCAATTTGATGTTGATGAATATAGTCATATTCTGAAGACATGGGGAGATTCAGGAATTACCCCCTTTGTGAGAAAATATATACAGTCTTGTTCCTTTGTCACTGTACCAGTTTTCTTGCCTGGTCAGTCCCATGGAGTCAAATTACGCCACTCTTTCCATTTTCAAGTGTTGTGTAAGAGGGATTGTAATTTATGGAATTCAGAATCTTTTCACCTTCAGAATCACTTGATTTCATGCACATGTACCTACAAATATCCCAGGCCTATTTGCTTAATACATTTCTCCAGTATTCATGTCTCTTAGCCTCTTCCAAGAAGAACTGAACATCTGTGAGGAAAAATGGTTTGCTATATTCTTCTGCATCTGGCTGCAAACTACAGTATGTGGGGTTTTTTTGTTTTTTTGTTTTTGGTAAATACTCTCGGGAAAGTCTGGCTATAATAGATGTTTCATATCCTCAATGCAATCATTCCTAATCTACACATGAGGAACAGATATTAAACTCCAGCTAACAGACCAGTGTATGAAAAGGTAATTGTTTTCTCGGCAACTAAACAGAGAGCACAGCTGTCCAGTGTTTTGGCAACAGCATGTTCATTACTTCATGGAAGACCCTGGATGATAAGTGACCTTCCTCCCAGGCAAATTGTACTTTAATGTTTTATGCAAGTCAAATGCTGCTTTCTGACTGTTCCAAAGTAACATTTTTATACAAGAAAGAAAGAAAAGAAAAGAAAAGAAAAGAAAAGAAAAGAAAAGAAAAGAAAAGAAAAGAAAAGAAAGAAAGAAAGAAAGAAAGAAAGAAAGAAAGTGTACTTATTCAGGGACCATAAAAAATCATTTACAGATTCAGCTATAACTACTTAGATAATAAGTGTGAATAAATTGATTAGGTATTTCAGTAGGGACCAATATTTCTAAAATAAAATATTCTTTTTATTCCCACCACCCATTTTCTCCTACTGCAAATACTATTAGAAGTGCTTGTGGTGTTGGATACTTTGTAATACTATGGTAACAAGTACCAACAAGTAAATCATAAATGTGGGATTAACTCCATAAATGTCAACAGGAACTTCCCCTCCACCCCTCAAAAAACCTAATTGTGGGGAAGGGTTAGCATACTCTCCAAACTGAGGGAAAGGTCTCAGCAGAGTGAGGTTTTGTAGAAACTGCACAGAGCATGGTTTCAGGGCCAATATCCTGGGAGGCAGAAAGGAGGAGGAGATAGGAATATTAAAGAGGCTGGCCAAAGGTAGCTAAAGGAAGTGGTTTGGATTTGGCTTTTTGGAAACATGAGCACTGTACATGTACAGTGGTACCTCAGGTTAAGAACTTAATTTGTTCTGGAGGTCCTTTCTTAACCTGAAACTGTTCTTAACCAGAGGTACCACTTTAGCTAATGGGGCCTCCCGCTGCCGCCTCACCGCTGCCATGCAATTTCTGTTCTCATCCTGAAGCAAAGTTCTTAACCCAAGGTACTATTTCTGGGTTAGCGGAGCCTAACCGGAAGCATCTGTAAAACCGAGGTACCACGGTACAGACATGGCCCCCTACATGTAAAATGAATATATGGAGGGCAAGCAAGCCCACCTTTAGAACTTCATGTTCTGCTTTGCTTCACAGTCTGAGGCACCATCTTTGTTGATTGAGGGGTCACACATGCAATGTTGCAAGGAGCTAGGGAGTGGAGCTGAACACCCTTTGAACACTGATGGCAGCTGGGCCCCCTCACAAAATACATTGAGGGGTGAAACTGCCTTAGCACCTATGCTCACAGCTAAGCTCTCATGTATTTCGTGCTTGTAAAGTAGAGCATGTCAGTTCAAGGCTAGGCCCTTCTCAACAACTTCTGTGGTCGCATGTGAAGGGAATTCTTCTGCATAAAGAAGCAGTCAACAAAGTGTGCCCCTACCTGCATTATGAAGTGGAATTATCTGGGCCCAGGTTTATTAATTCAACTTGTCACAACCAACTTTCATGGGTCTTAAGATTACTTCCAGTACTGTTGGTGTCCATTTCAGATGTCTGACTCTTCTCAGTGACATACTGAAAATAAGTATAGATATTTGTGTAATTTGTTTAAGCAGTGTTGCTCATAATAAGGACCAATTTTTACAGCTTCCTTGGGGGGAAAAGGAATCATAATGCCCATTGCCCTAAATAGTTTATACAAGACTATAGAGTATACAAGGATATGACATCAACGCAAAAAAATTCCTTCCAGTAGCACCTTTAAGACCAACTAAGTTAGTTCTTGGTATGAGCTTTCGTGTGCATGCACACTTCTTCAGATATCTGAAGAAGTGTGCATGCACACGAAAGCTCATACCAAGAACTAACTTAGTTGGTCTTTAAGGTGCTACTGGAAGGAATTTGTTTTGTTTTGACTATGGCAGACCAACACGGCTACCTATCTGTAAATGAAATCTACAGTTATATATTTGAAATAGAACAAGAATAATTCTATTGCATATGAGTTAACTATAGTTTCAGCAGTTCCCTTAGTGTAGCATTTCACTTGAAAAGGCAAGGTACAGGCTAACAGTTTAGACCAGGCATGTCCAACAGGTAGATTGTGATCTACCGGTAGATCATTGGATGCCTGCGGTAGATCACTGGTAGATCATTGGCTCCCCCCCCCCAAAGAAGCTGAACAACTGTGGCTCCTTCCTAAAAAACAGCTCAACAACTTTGACCTGAACCCCAAAAAAGGGGGTAGATCACTGCCAGTTTTTAACTCTGAGTAGATCGCAGTCTCTTGGGAGTTGGCCACCCCTGATTTAGACTAACCATAAAGACAGGTTTTGCTTTTGCTTTTGCTTTTGTTTTTTTTAAAAAAAAACAATAGAATGGTAATTATTGTGTCCTGGTGCATAATTTCAGTTTGTGCATTTATCCTGTCTCTTGCATAACCACTTTCAAGCCACGGATATTTCACCTATTCAGTCTGATGGGGTCTGTCAAGTCCACAACCAGAACTGACTATATTGGGATGCCACTTTTCAAGCCGCACACCAGGGATCGTTCCGGTGCAATCCTATACATGTTCAGAAGTCAGCCTCATTTAATTCAATAGGACTCTTAGGTCAGTGTGCACAGGACCGCAGCAGAAATCTGCTAAAGCATAAGACAAGGCACATGTGGTTCTACCCATAAACCTCTATGATCCTATTGTTCCTCTTCCACTCAGCCTTCACACACACCATCTGCTGCGGTAAGCAGAATTCAGATTATGGATCGTGTTCTGTGAGACCCTGATGTAGTTTTTCTAACTTGGTTTCACTTAACAAAATACATTTACTGCATGCATTCTTTTCACAACCATTGATTTGTTTTGTATAAAGTGTCAAGAAAATTCCTTGTGGCTTTCATGTTGCATATTTATGGAATACCTATGGTATATAAATCAGCACTTTGACACTGTATTAGGTCAGCCAAAGGCAAACCTTGGTTGTGAGGAGGTGGCCATTGAAACAAAGTGTTTTCCACAGCAATTTTCTCTGGTTTCTGCAAAAAAGATCTAGCGCTTCTCTGATAAAGGACAGTTGTAATTTAAAAAAATAAAATAAACCATTAAAACAAAATACAGTGATGTGCTGTCCCAGGTGAAGAGAAATAAGGCTTTCACTTAAGTCCCATTGAACTCAATAGAGCTTATCTCCAAGTAGACTTGCATAGGAATTCACCTTGTGAATACTTTTATAAGCAAAAGTAATACCTGCTACCAGTGCTTTTTAAAATAATAATTTTAAAAAGTGTCTGTACTCACCACGAAGTTGTCACAATACATGCCAAAAGTAACACTTGGGGGGGGGGGAGGGTGCTGGTACTGCATACCCTTGAGGGCCCCCAGAAAAAAAGCACTGCCTACTACTCTTATGTTGTTACAACATCCCCAAAGATATGATAGTTATTCTGATTCGTTACATTTTTGTCTGGATTGATCTCGTCACTATTGCCATGATAATGACCAACCTAGATCAAAACAATGGATGTCAATCTTCTCTGTATCATGCCCATAGACCTAATGATCAAAAATGATACATGATCATCATCATGTCACTGGTAAAACAGCTACACAAATTCACAGTCCTCTTACTTCAGCACATTTGGAGTACTAGGAGGAGGGTCAGAATCAATTTGGGAAATGACAGCTGAAATATGGCCTCAGATTTTCTTCATGCCAGTGATTTAACATAAAGTATTCCTAATTTACAAGTCAAAAAAGATGGTGGCTCTAAGTGATATCTTTGCATATGTAATCTTAGGTAGTGGGGGGAAAGCAGTATTATTTTTTCCTACTTCTTACATCACCACCAGTAATAAAGATCCCACAGTGTGAAATTAACTGACAGTTCTTTTGATGATGAATGAGGAAGATGAAACTAGTGCATTCTTCCACAGCTGCTTTGGCTCTTTTGGTGCTTTATAAGAGTAATTTGTTTTGCTCTACAAAGAAAGGAAGAAGACAAAGTCAATAAGTAAGAGTTTGTTTTATTGGTTTTGTTTTACAATATCTTTCCTTCTAAATACATAGTATGGTTACAATGGTCAGATCTTATTATGGTAAGTTTCAAAAAGATCTATAGAATTCATGTGGGGAATCAAAGGACCAGGGCTTTACTTTTAGGAGAGAAAAACAGGTGCTGGGACTCACCATGAACCTGTTGCCCAGGCAGGTACATTAGGTGACCCATGAGAGCGGCAAAATAACCAGACTGTACAAAGGTGATGGGATAAAATCAGGCCAAATCTTTATTGACAGCAGCAGGCAGGGCAAGGGTTGGCATGGCATTGGGTCCCAGGATCAGTTCATCATTCCACAAGCCCCATGTTGATGGAATGGTTCCACTGGGTTTGGATCGCTCAGGATTGGCATGTAATTTCATGATGAGAAATCTCAGAATTCCTTGGAAGTTGGGTAGATAAGAAAAGTCTCAAAACACTACCAGAGAGGTGACCAGTATGAGTTCTGACATTTCACTTAACTACATGAATTCAGTAATTTTAGTGTAAAACTCAGGACGCAAATGATTTATTGGTTATTATTTACAGAAAAGACACAGCAAAATAGATGTCTTTTTTCTTATCGTTAGCTCCAGAATGCTTGCCAGAAGGACATCGTGTTCTGCACAATGCTTATCGCAGCATCACTTTTGATTCCCTGGAATTGCAGGAAACTGCCATTCAGGACATGGTTTGCGATCATTCCCTTCCTCAAGGATGGTACCGCTTCATGATTGACAACAAGCCTGCAGAAATGCCAACCAAGTGTATAGAGGTTCGTACCATTTTTTTTTAAAAAATATTTTTCTCAGTATTCGTGTGATTCCAGCTCACCTCTGATATATTCCTCAGTAATATTCTAGCCTCCTATGTTACCATGGATATATGCATGGTTAGGATCTGAAATAAATGTCCCCCTCCATATTGGATGGGCTAGATCAGGCATAGGCAATCTCAGCCCTCCAGATGTTTTCGGACTACAACTCCCATCATCCCTAGCTAACAGGACCAGTGGTCAGGGATGATGGGAATTGTAGTCCCAAAACATCAGGAGGGCCGAGTTTGCCTGTGCCTGGGCTAGATCACCCAGATTTTACTATATTAGTGTGGTGTATCTGACTCAAGCTATTGGTGAGTTTGTTCTCCTGGAAGTCCTGACTTCTTTCTTCCCTGCCCCAGGAGCAGCTGGAGATGTGTACATAGTGGCAAACAGATGAGTGTGAATTTCTTCACTCAATAAGCAAATGAAATTCTCTCTGGCGTTGTTCATACCTTGACAATTTCACTGACATGTTGAAAATAGCATTTACAAGTCAACACACTTTTCCTGGTTCACAGCTCCAAGCCATCTTTCTGACATCCGCTGCTTTGCATGCAAAATGTGGGTTGAGAAGTTGGCATATTGTGAAGCAACCCATGAATATGCAGGGTTTTGTGGTGTTCTCAGGAAGCGCATAGATAATGTTCCAGCTGTCCCAGGGGAAGTGGGTGACTCCCAGTGTGTTGGGCATTTCTAAACATGTTCAATCCCTCTAATCAACTACTTAAAGCTACAGCTCCTTTGAGGTTTTGCTTCTTCTATGGATGACTTTTTCATTCAAATTAAATAATAGATTATTTGGTTTCTTCTGTGGATAACTTCATAATTCAAATGAAATAATAAATTCATAAACTCATAATTCCATGCAGCAGCTCAGTTAAAAGCTGGCTTCATTTAATATCAGCTGAAGTGAAATGGGATTTGAACTGAAATGAGAAGGGCGGAAAAATCGTAATTTAACACTGTACCAAAAAACCCCCCGAACCAGTGGGATGTATTGGATTTTAAGCAAATGAATACAAAACTTAGCATTCCCTTTCTTGGTGGTTCTTTTGTTCTAAATTGTCACTGTCTAAACTCAAAGGCACTTACTTCTAAGTAGTCACATGTAAAACTGTGCTGCAATTATGTATGTTGAATTTAAGATTTGATGTTCTAGCAACTACATACTTGATCATGTAAAAAAATTATCCAGCACAGTACTAGAAAGTCCACTGAATGACCTTCAAAGGGACACAGGTCCCCATCCAGAATCTCCAAGACCAGTTAGTCAGTGTTCTTGGCTTTAACCGTAATGGACAACAGTTGTAGGAAAGGGATTAGACCTAGATTCAGGACTCCGCAAGCAGGTGATCAGCATTTTCCAAGCTGATCAGCAATCATCTTGGAAATTGGTTGTGTGTGTGCACATGTGTTCATGGTACAATGTGCCAGATCCCCCTCAATAATGTTTAGGATTCATAAATATTAACAGTCAATTATTCATAAACGCTAGCATATCTAGTAATGTGCAGCATGCTAGTTTCCATGACTGATAGGTCCAATGATATCCAAATTTCAAAAATAAAATAAAATCATTCTTATTGAAACCCATCATATATTCTTCTCCAGTCTAAGCAGACACTCTTCCCCCCCCTCAATTAAAACATCAAACAATGTTCACACGGAAACAGATGTTCAGTCTAATCCATGTTTGCATAAATCTTGAGTTTGGCTCACATGATTCCCCACCCCTCACCCCTTATTTGCCATTTGAGCAGCCAGAACCATCAATTCACATAATACATAAAGTGTGCAACCAAAGATATAATGAACCAGCTGCAATTCATGTGATTAAAATGGCTTCAAAGCTTCACCAAAGTCACCCAACTTGTTGGGGCTGGGTCACACACCCACCAAGCATGGATCCTGTGTGTGTGCCCTTCCCACATCAAATATAGAAGACAGCACATGACACAGTGATTGTACACCTGGTTTGGGTGATTTTTGTTCACCCTTGAGTAAGAAAAATATTGGTAGCATTCAACTAAATCAAGACTTATGCTTGTGTAATGGGGCTCCCCTGCACTGTCTTCTCCAACCGTACATACTCCACACCATCCCCAAATCTGCTTGAAAGGGCTGGGAGAAACCTCAGAAGAGATTTAGGAGTGCACATGGGGGAGGGGGAAGCAGGAAAAAACCTGGTTACACAAGGGTAAGTCATTCTGCTTGTGCAGGGACCTACTTAGCAGTACTTTGAATACAAATTGAAATTTGCAGGTGTACACTCATGCCACCTATGGCACATATTATCTTCTTTGTATGATGGAAGCATGCACAGATGCCCATTTCCCCTACCAGACGCATGCACCCCATGTCTGGTAAGTGTGTGAAATTGCTCCATGTCTCTGATCACCCCCCAGTCACATTATGTTTGTCTATTTCAGGACCACTGAAACTGTTCATTTAAAACATCTTCCACTGCCTTGACATAAGGCTTCCTGCATTGCAACTACATACTAGATTTTCCAGATGCTAATTGCTGCTAAGTCAAGTAAGAGTAAGCCCATTAGAGCTGAACCAAATACATGCAGCAGAGTTAATAACCATCTCATTTAAATTATATTAATCAGCCTACTCAAGATGTGAAATCTACCGTGATTTTCCAAGCTTTGCAACCTAATCTCGCACAAACATTTACTGATAAAAATATTGACCGAACACCAAACGGAGAAAACAGTTGAATGAAATGTATCAAAATACATATTAATTGATTGGTTGAATAATATGTGCTCAGAACATGCGACATCAAGACTCAGTTCACTGAGAAATTAATTGTTTTTGGATGAAATTTAATAGAGCATTTAATTTCCATATGATTATTCTTTTTAAAAAAACCAATTAATAAAGTGCAGCATTTCATGAAGCAGCTTGTAATATCTCAAGCACTGATCAGCAAGACCAGTAACCAACAGCCAGCAAAACGATGAAGAAGCTGCTCTATCACTTAAACATCAGCAGCATTTTTTCTTATAAGCTCCTACTTATTTTTAATACCATAATTTCTATGCAAACCCCAAATGATAGGTCCAACAGCCTGATTTTTTTTTTAAAAAAAACCCCACAACTTTGCAATTGCATATAACCTGGGAATGTTCAATCAATCAAATCACTTTGAATATCTAAATCCTGAATAAGTGGAATAAGACATCCCAGGGTGCAGCAGTAATTCCAGTGTGTTTTCCATTTACTTGAAATGGGCAGCTCGTCCACTTTTTTGTGTGTTGATTCTAAGTTGAATAATTTGATGGATTAGTGGCTGCTTAGCCAGGAATGAATAATATTTAAGACATACATACCTATCTTGCAGTGGCGCTGCATGGATTAATTAAGAAATGTCAGTACAGTATGCTTTAATGAAAAGTGACAAAATATGGTAGGAAGTGAGCATTCAGATTCCCACTTTGAAGCTGAACCCCTTCAAGGAGTGCTCAGTAGGTGCCAGGTAGAGATCAGCATCTGATTGCATTAATGCCAAAAACTACTTCCCTCTGAAATTGCATATTATCTTCTCTGAGCCTGCTTTGGAGAAGGGTGCTTGATCATACCACTCTTCCCAACTGAAGAGCAGATAACGTATTGAGGTTTTTTGGGTGGAGGGTTTTATCAAAAGATGAGCAGCAAGGAGTCTGCAAGAGATCTCCATCCTGTGCTACTTGACAGTGTCAACATATCTTTGCTTCCCAACCCAAACTCCAGATGTTTCAGTGTTCCACACCAAGAGGATGTTTTGAACAGCATCCAACAAACCTGAACACTTTTCACTCCCATTAATTTCAGTAGGAGAGACTCAAGTGCGTATTTAAATACCTCACTGAAAAATCAATGAGGTATCAATATGGCCGGTTCATGTCCTTGGCTGCCAGTGGCGTAGACATACAACCACTTCCTGCATCTTGATCAGGCATGCACATAACAAAAATCTTGGCCACAATCTAGCTGAAGTTAAGCAAACTGAAGACTCCTTATTTCAGTGTGAAAAATGTGTATGCTCACTCCACACTGAGCTCAATAGAAGCAGTGGGATAGCTCAATTGGTACAGTAAGAGAATCTCAGGGTTGTGGGTTTGAGCCCCAAACTGGGCAAACAATTCCTGCATTGCAGGTGGTTGGACTAGATGACTCTCAGTCCCTTCCAACTCTATAATTATATAATTCTATTATACTAAGTGCCTCTTTGTCTGTATCACTCTCCTAAGCACATGCATTAAAATTAGCTACGTATAAAACTTTACTTGCTTTATATTTAAGACACCATTATGAAGGACTGTTTATTTGTCCAAAATATCACATTCAACATCACTGATTGTGCCTATAGAAGCACTTTTCAGGGCAACTGATGACTGAGTTAACAAAAATCCATTCTGTCAAGGTGTACAAAACAATGACTGATAATACATTCCCAATGCTGCAAAAAACATGGGATATTCTTGAACATGCTTCTGTATCCCAGACTCCCCATGTTTATACAGTGGTACCTCGGGTTACATGCGCTTCAGGTTACACACTCCGCTAACCCAGAAATAGTGCTTCAGGTTAAGAATTTTGCATCAGGATGAGAACAGAAATCATGCTCCGGCGGCACAGCAACAGCAGCAGGAGGCCCCATTAGCTAAAGTGGTACCTCAGGTTAAGAACAGTTTCAGGTTAAGTACGGACCTCCAGAACGAATTAAGTACTTAACCCGAGGTACCACTGTACTTCCTGCATATTTTATTTTTCTCTCTTCTAACATTGCAACTTTAATTCTAGATTGATTCTAACACATGCACATGTGCATTTATTTATTCGGAAATCAAGTACCACCGCCCTAGCCCATTGGAATTCTGTGGGAATGCCAACAAAGGGTGAAAATATGTATGTGGATACAAATGTGTGCATGCATGCACACTCCACCTTCCAATTTTCTATTGATAGAGGTACACTTATTTCTTTAATTTCCCTACAAGGTTTGTCATGTTTGCCTTTAACTCAGTATTTGAATACAGTGGGTACTTTGATTAACTTCCTCTTTAGTACCTGGATATCAGTCATAAGCAGAAGCCTTGAGTTAGAAGCAGAAATCGGTGCGGAGTGCTTTGCTTATGGCACACAGTGGCTAGATTCCTGCCATTTAATCTGCCAAGCACTGAGAAAGGACAGGGAAAAAGAGGAGAAGAGGGCTGAGGCATGAAGAATCATAGCTCTGGGCAAGGATTTGTGCTTTATGGCCTAAATCCGTCCTGTGATAACTTCCTATGAATCTTATGAATTCAATAAAAAAACCCAACGTAATCTTTTCCCATCAGAGAAAATAATAAAATAAAATAATAATAGCCTTTCAAACAAGGCAATAACAAACAAATTAAATATGCTTTGGCAAATGCTAGATATTAATTTATCATTCCCACCATTTTATTCTCAAAGCCCAGGCAGGCTTTCAGTTTCCCCTGTGTCTTTTAGCCTTGGGGCTGCCAGGTAAAATTCAGCTGACAGAACTACAATAAAGCCAGCATAACTTATACTGTGACCTCCACTCTCACCCTGCTGTCATACACGATTCATTTTTTGTGTGTGCTACAAAAGAGCTTCTGCTACTGCTGCTGCTTAAGGAATCCAGCAGGGCTGCACCAAAGTGGGGGGGGGGGACTTCCCCACTCTTTTAAAGTCTCTCTCCACCCCCCCCAAACCTAACATAATGCTCAGATTTACCAGTCTCATTTTAGCACGACACTATTTCACGTAGCTCCAAAATTGAGGCAGAATAGTGCACAATTTGAAAGTGCTCACCTCTTTGCAAAGGGTAACTGTTAAACTCTTTTTAAAAAAGTAATGACAACCAATTTTTATTTATTTTTTTAAAGCAGCAAATAAGCCAAGTCTGTAGCACCTTCTGCTTGTGGTTAACGCTTAGCTGGAATGAAATATTCAACACAGCAATAGAGAAATCAAAATAATAATTTATTTGTCAGACAAATAAATGAGAGGCTCAGTGGTATATGGTTACCAAGCTCTGGCCTGACCTCCTGCCATTCTGGCCAGCACTTATATTCCCTTAATCCAGCCCCCTTTGCTCCTCCTGTGGCTGCCTCTGTCCAATCAGCCTGGTTGAAATTCCTATTGGTTGTTTGCTAGAACCAATCACAATAGATACACCCATATCCTCCTGTCCTTATATGGAACACAAAGAGCTATATATTGTTACATCTATAAATGACAAATAAGTAGTAATATATCTTACATGTGTCTCAACAAGGAATCTTAATTACCAGCTCACCTCTTGCCCTCCTTGCCCTATTGCCTTCTAAAACAAATGGTTAATCTTAAATTTTTATCTTCAACAGATGTCAAGGATCTTGAGTTCACATCAACATTGAAAGATCTCCTTCACTGAAGGTTTCTAAACAAATGCCTGACAACTATTTATCAGGAGTGCTCGATGGCGTCTCCTGTCTGGCAGGGGGCTGGGCTCATTTGCCCCTCTGGTCTCCTATTGCAATATGACTCTAAGAATCTAGCATTTCTTAAATCCTTTGCATAATTACATTTAAGCCAATATATTTAAGCTAATATATTTCATACATTATCATAGGTAGCCTTTTAAAAGAATTAAACCTTTGTAAAGTAAAAAGGAACTCAGTAAAAAACAGCTTCAAAAGAAGCCTCTTCAGTTTACACCCCTCCTTTCACCCCTCCTTTCCCAGCCAGCTAGATGCTTCTCCCATTAGCTCTTCCCAGCATTTATTACCCTTTAACTCTCTCAGTTTAAGAAAGAAACAGCTTTAAAAGATTTCCCCAAAATGCTCTCATTCTTCCAGCCAAGCCAGTTGCCTTTTTCACTGCTCTTGGCCTTTCAACCTTAGGAAGAAGATCTGGCTCATTTTAATGGGAGGCCCATGGTATTATTTTACTATTTGCCCATTCCTAATTGTGTTTTCTCAGCCTTTTTTATCTTCTGTAACATGCAGGATCAGTGTCCTCGCTCTTAGTCTGTAATTTCCTCTTTTACGACTTTGAGAATTGTTTATTCTTCTGCTGTAAATCAGGGGGGGGCCCTTGTCTAGGAGGAATTGCCAAGGTTCTCTAAGCAGCTGGTCTTTTGCCTGGCATGAAACATTTGAAAATCTTTTTAAGCTCATTTTAAAATATATATACAGGCCCTGATTGGAATATATAAGCTTTGATAAAAATGCAGGCTTATGATTAGATGCCTCAAGTCTTCTTGCACCTATTTGAAGGTGTATATTTTGGTGGTATAAGCTTATAAGTGTTCCAATTTGTGATAATGATTTCTTCCTTTATTCATTGTGCAGTTCTTACAAGCGCCTTTCAGGCTTTTATTTATTATGCCACCCTTCATTAAACATTTCAAGGCAGCTCACCCCAATATAAAATTCATTAAAATCAAGTACATTAAAACAACCAACATGGCAGCATCTACAGAAGTTTGAATAAATACGATAAGCTGGCCTATTCTAACCGAGCTTGTGATTTTAAACAACTTGCCAAGATCCTGGGCAGGCCTGACTCTCCCCCTCTTTCCTTCTCAACCTATTTACCAATCGTCCCATTGTTGGGAAGTTTTCTCTTTCGACATCAAATGCGAGTGCATTGGACTTGCTTGGCAATTGTTTTCTTACATATATGCAGAATGAGAAATCAATGCAGTCACTATCCCCAGTCAGTTCAATGACACATCTCTCACCAGTCCCTTGGCCAGGCCAGGGTCACCTGCCCTCTGTTCCATGACCAGCTGTTTTAAGATGTGACTACCAGTCCAAATGAGGATAATTAAAACCATCCACCCATTGTTAGAACATTTCCTCCCTGAGATGTCTCATTGAATTCATTCCTGATTTCAGGATCGCACAGAGTATTTTTGTTGAGGCTGAGATAGCATGTTCCTGGCACTTAATTGCTGTTGGGGCCTGGTATTGCTACCCATATATGTGAAGGAACCCTCCCCTTTTAGGATTTATTGCTTGCCAGATTCCATGTCCTCTTTGACTGCTGGGATGGTGAGCCCCAGGCCCTGGGGGGGGGTCCTCTCTTTCTGGCCCTCAGAAGCCTCTTCAGGCCATCCCTCTTTCCTTAAGTCACACCCCTCACTGGCCTGAGGGCTTTGGTCTGGCTGGAATGTGTCCCTGAAGTCTGATAATGCCTTGTGCTTGTCTAGATGGGAAACAGAGGGGGTGTGGGGGGGTGTAGAAACTAGCCTACTGTACAAAAAGTAAAGATTGCATTCATTGATCCACTCCCTTTTTGCATTTGCCACTGACACGCAGCCTTTGGAAGGTTGGCCAGAAAGGAAAGTCATCCTTGGGCTGAAAAAGGTTCCCTCCCCATTATAGACAGAGTGAGACCATTGTTAGTACACCTTTCCTGGTGTCTCTCTAAATGTCTCTGGCCCATGTGGTTTCCCCTCTTGGCTTTTGGGCTCCTTTGCACTTCTATCGTGTCCCCTCACCTTTACATTGCCAGGTTCTACCCTCTCCCATTTGCACAATCAAACATTTTTGCCCTCATCCCTTCAGGATTATTTGTCCTGAACTGGAGGCTCCAAGCTCCTGCCCACTTTCCCCATCAGCAATCACCTTAAAAGCTGCTCTCATGCCTTTTTGATTTCAAATACCAGCAGTCTGGTTCCTTACTGGCTCAAGTGGTGCTCACTCTTATGGGACAGGCCAGTATTGTCCCAAAATGTTCTCCAGGGCCTGTCATGAAACCTACAGCACCAGGGCTTAGACCTGGAATGGCAGAATTTGGAGGAAGACAATGAGGAAGATAAGGATGAATGAGATGGGCAAGCTGGACAGCCTTCCCTCCTTTCAGACATGTCTGGTTCCATTGCTCACATGGGAGTCCCAGCTCTCTCCCTTTCTTTCTACCAAAAGTCATGTTTGGAGGCCTTTGACATGGTCATTGTGCTCTAACACAACTTCTGAGCCCCGTGTTGTGTTGTGCTAAGCACCCACATTTTTAAGGGTGCACTGGCACCCAGAGCCCCCTAGTCCTGATGCCTATGCAGGCAGGCGTGTCACCATGCAATCTCTGAGCTCATTTCTTCACATTTTATGTACATAAAAATGTTTTCTTTTAAGGAATCTTAACAAAAAAAGCTTACAATTACTACTGGAAGGCTTTTAATGGGACTTTTAAAATACACTTATGCCTCAATTCCACTTGCTGAATATTGTTTTAGTTGTTCCATAGTAAGCTTCTGCTTATACCTCAGCTACTAAAGCTCTCTCAGTATCAGTGAGAAACCAAACAGCTTCCCAGATGGGAGGAAAAACTGTTTAATTTTTAGATCTTCCCACTTTCTCCAAACACTTGAAATTCTTGTTTACTTTATGGTTTGCTCAAACAAATGTGTAGAATTCAAACGAAGATGCATTCCTTTGAAGCTCTGAAGCAGAAAATATGTTATATCTCTTATTCCAGATATAAGCATGTCTAGGATGGTCTCATCTGTAAACTGCCACTTTTTTAAAAAAACAACAACCCAGTGACAAATAATAATGATACAAGGCAATTAATATTCTTCCAATGGCTACAGTGTTGAGGACCACAAATATGAATAACATGACCCGCACCACAGAGGTTCATTAGAAATACACAAAAGGGCAAGAAAACAATCATAGCAGATTAATGTCACGCTTCCATCAATGTGGCTGTCAGTGTCTTGAAATATTTTTGCTGCAGCACTGGCCTCTTGGGTTTTGTGAACAGACTCAGGAATAAAGAGGCTGCAGCTCCCCATTTACCTTGCAGACCACCCTGATTAAACCCTTAGGGCAGCCTCTCCATACCATTCAGAGTAACATACCCAACCAAAAGTTGACCATCCCAAGCTACTTGCCAAATGACCACAAAGTCCATACAGGCCAGAAAGATAAGGCTCCTTACTTGTCAATAACCTCCAAATCATTGTCTCCCAAGTGTAACACAAAGACTTGTACAGGCTGCAAAACATGGCCAGGCTCAAAGCAATGTTGGCAGGAGGCAATCCCAGGTCATAGGGAACCCCCCCCCCCCCGATCACAAAAAACCCAGATCCTGAAAAATTCCTCGAAAGCCACTGCAGAGCAAAGTCACACCACAGAAAAGTAGACAAACAACAAACAAACTTGCCCCTTCTCAAGCCAGTATGTTTTAGATTGGTGAATCCAACTGAGTACAACACACACACACACACCCTTTGAAGGTGAGATCCACCAATTCTAAAGGAGTGCATAAGCTGTCAGCCCTAGAGGCTGCCATCTCCAACATGGAACTCCCCCCACCCCCCACAAGGGCAGTCAGTGCTGCCACATGGAACAAGAATTGTTGAAAAGACAAGGCACATACCAATTCCCATTGGGCCTTCAGTCCCTTTAACATTTCCTTCAAGTTTTTCCACACTCTTTAGTCCTCAGTAGCGTAAGGCACCCCATTACTTTTCACCAGAAAGATCAGGCCAGCCAGTTTCCCTCACATGGTTCTCACAGGCAAACTGCTACTGTGCACACATATACAAAATACCACCAGGTGGTTGAAGAAGATTGGGCAACATTCCTTATAACTCCTGGCCACCCTAAAGCCCTACCTGTTCCAGTATGAGGGCAGGCTACGTTAGGAGTGACTTCCATATCCCTTAGAACTTCAAGAACCCACCCCACTTCTGTGATGGTCTCAGTAGGGCCATGCAGAGCTTGTCTGAGGCTCTGAGCAAGAGTCTTGTTAGTACAAAGTTATAAACTTAAACCAAACAGCAGCCAGTCCCTGGCAGGGCCCCTGGGCAGCTTAGCCTCCCCACCCACAATCCTGGGGAATGTGTATCTGCCCCCCTCCCCTATTCTGCACAGGCCTGAGTCTCAGGCCTAGACATTGATTGAGGAACCAACCTTGAGAAGGACTACTAGCGTTTATAGTCCACAGAAGCTGAACCCCTGGCCTACCTGGCAGCAAGTGAGTTTGCCAAGTCCTCAGTCCAGGATCAATTGGCATGTCCTAAGTCCTGCAGAGATCCTGGCTCATCCATGCTGAAATCCATCAACCCCTCAAGCTCTGCTGCCCTTTTATAGTTTGCATTCTGATTGCAGCATGACCATCACCTGTTCCGAGCCTACTCCAGCTGAGGAATCACACACCTCCTTCCAAAGCTAATGAGCCCCACCTGGCCAGCTTGGAAGCCGGGCTGTGGGCCTTTGCCTGCCTCAGCTTCCTGGAGCACCCCTCCTGCTTCTTCCTATGCCTCAGTGCCCACTATGTTTGTGGAGACAGGGGTCTCCCTGGCTCTGGT
The DNA here is from genome assembly GCF_964234715.1 of Podarcis melisellensis. Taxonomy (NCBI): domain Eukaryota; kingdom Metazoa; phylum Chordata; class Lepidosauria; order Squamata; family Lacertidae; genus Podarcis; species Podarcis melisellensis. Next base: position 97,186,930 of record NC_138528.1, on the reverse strand, counting down.
GAAGGGTCCAGCTGTTCTGGTTCCTGTGCACTGACCTCCCCCCCATCCCCTTGCCATCCTCAGTCACCCTGTGAGTACTTCATACACCAACTTTTCCTTCCCCACCCCCAGCTGGCACCAGTGTGTCACAGTCTCAGATACACTCCTTTCCCTCCTCTTCCATCTCCCCATTGTCCTGCCAGTTCGCGACACCTCATGAGGTGGGTGGAGCTGGCCATTTAAGACTGAGGACTTGTTGGTTGTATGGGGAAAGGTTTTTAGGTGTTACCCCACTTACTTCAAAACATTCCTGCTGTATTTGGAGGCGCTCCTGCTCCTTCTGCTGTGAGGACCCCTAGACACCTGTCCCTAAGTCCTGCACTGATGTATTTATTATGTTCTTTATTAAGCCTATTTATACCCTGCCCTTCACCTCAACAGAGGACAAAATATAGCTGATAACATCACTGTTGCACCCCCCGCTCCGGGGAAAGAATTATATTCAAGGAAAAAAGCCAAGCAGAAATGCAGCCATTTGATTGATTTGGTTTATATATTTCCACAGATGAACAAATGTGGGACACAAGCTCCAGTCTGGCTGTCGCTTGAGCCTGACTCCCTCCCGCAGCCTGGTGAGAGAAAGCAGCTCACCGCCTGTGCTACCTGGCAGTTCTTTTTCGGAAGCATCAAAGACTGTTGTCTGTTCCGGATACCCATATCGGTCAGACATTGTGGAGAGTTCTTTGTTTATCTCTTGCAACCAACTCAGGGGTGCATGGGCTACTGCGCAGAAGGTGGGTTTTGTACAGTCCATATTTGTCACCCAGATTGTATATGCCCCTCTCTTCCTACGTGCTCAAAGGTTGCGTTATTGCTCTGCACATCCCAGTGACCTTGCAAGTCAAGCATTGCTCCCAGTAAGATGCAGACAATGTAGCTAATCAATCAGCAACAGCCCAGGGTGTTTCTGAGGAATAGCTGTTATTGCTTTGGCAGAATTTAATCTACAGCATGTTACCAAGGTATGCTTAGCTTTGTTACACTTCCTACGTAACCTTTATTGCAGCCTTTTGCGTCCACATTTGGTTTAAAGAGCAAAGCTAACTGGCTGAGCATGTTTATTACTGTCTGTCTGTTTGTTTACTTTTTTGTTTGTTGACTTTTTTCTTTATAATTACTTTTGTCAAAAATAATTGCCAAACCACCAGAAGAGTTCTAGCCTCTATATTTCAAAAACAAAAGGAATGGCAGATAGCAATTCCTCACTCTGTTACACCTTCTGAACTCAGAGTCTTCAAGTGCATATAGATTGCTAGAAATGATTCTCCCTTAAGAGACTCACAAAGGCACAGATCATTATTCCTCTGTATTTGCCTTTGGGACCTGAATCTTATTGTACAAATTGGATCTCATGGATTCAACACAACGAAGACTAGAGCTATCAGCTTTTCAAAATCCTGTTTCCATACTTTCTGCAAGTCACTAACCATAGCTATTTAGGTGAACTTTTCTGCCATTCCGTCATGTCTTAGTTTGAATGGAAAGGAACACTGAAATATTAATTTGTGATTGGGCTTCTGCTTCTCAAAAGACTCCCCATTGCTGTCCTGTATGCTTGGAGCTGCTTCCCTGAACACCTGTGCGATGCTAATTCCATTTTTTATCCATAACTCTTCTCAAAACCTTCCTTTTTTAAATGAAGGTTGAAGCACAACCTCCTAATTCTCATTGCCTACTAAAACTAAGCCTAAGTATGTGCAACTGAAATAATTCCAGATTTTATCAATGTTTACTCCCACCTTTACTTCCTTTCCCTTCTTCTGTTGCTTCCCCTGGTTCAAATTTTAGGGTTGGGTTGAACAAATGTGTCACATCAGAGGTAGCCCTGTGCAAGAACTTCTACTTGTTTCCCCTCCTTCCCCTCATGCCCCTCCCTAAGATTGGCTCAATTGTGGTAGTGGTTGAGAGTTGAGAGAACCCCCAGAACAGTGGGGGATAGAGGGAGATTATTCCTTTTGGCCAGATGAAATGCTTGCCCTGATGAAACAATTGCCTTAGTGCAAAGTTGAATTCCACATCCTCATATATTATAAGCTACTAAATGCAGGGAGCTTTCTTCTGGTACTTTGTACAGCATCATGCAGATAGGCAGCACTATATGAAATAATTACAATAATTTCTCCTTTATGTCAATGAAAGATCAGTATATTCACTTGCCAAATGAGAGCTTGTCTGGTGTAGTGGTTAGCAAGTTAGTGTATTGAACTAAGACCAGGGAGACTATGGTTCAAATCCCCATTCTACCATGAAGCTTGGGTGACTTTGGGACAGCCATGGTTTCCCAACCTGACCTACATTACATAGTTGCCCTGAGGATAAAATGCAGAGGGCAGAATTAGTCATGTCACTTTGAGCATCTGGGGGGCAGGCGGGAAGTGGGATATAAATGTAATAATTAAAATAAACATTCTTAAATCTCTCCTATTGAAATCAGTGTGACTTAACAGTGGTTGACCTTGGCTGGATTGTGCATTTCATAGTATGCACACTCCCAACAACAATTTTATTATTTATACCCTGCCCATTTGGCTGGGTTCAACAGCAGAAGACAGGAGTGCTCTCTGCATTTTACTGTTTGCACCTGAGTATGGATATATTTGGCACATTCATTGTAAATGGCACACATACTTAGGAATGCCTGGGTTTCCCTGAAATATATACAAAACTAAGGACAATCATTTCAAGATGTCCAGTTCTTTGATTATTGCAACAGAAGCAGAATATTTAAATTCACATATGCCTTTCACAATAGGTATGCTACTATAAATTTTGTATTTGGGAACGAATAGGAACTTTGGAAGTTTTTCAGACCTATGAGTCCAATTAAGCAACAACACACCTCTAAACACTAGTTTTATCACTTCATGGGGCCATACTAATCTCATTTTATTTCTTTAGCTGTTAAAGAACCACACTATTTTGGTCCCAGAGGAACTGGAGCAGACATCAACTTTCAAGGTAATTTATTAGTGTTAGCATCAAATATGTGTTGTTATTTATTGGAACAGAATAGCTGGGATCCAAAAGGCCATGAAAAATGTTCCACATTCACATCTGTGCTTTTATAGTCCACTACCACCTGCAGTTGCACCCCACACCTATTCAGCTGAGCTGCAGCAACACCACTGTTGGAAGGACAGCTTTGCCCTACTACACCAGCTACTGCTGGTGAAACCAGTCTATATTTTCTAGTACTATCTCAATTATAATGATTTCTTGGCTAAACTATTACCCCACTCAAGTGCATCATGCCCCCACTCTGTTTTTCTTTGTACACAGGGGCATCTCAACTCCCACCGTTACAACCACTTGTCACCCCTGAGCTTTTGGGAGGCCACGTCTACCTCAAATGCACTTTCAGCACTCCAACTTCAGATCCGTCTATAGGTTATGCGGTGGTCTGGTCACGCCTTTCCAAATCCGGAGTGAAAGAACAGCTTCATCATGACACAACGCTGCAGACATTCTCCTATGTGGAGATGGATGGAGTTAATTTCAGATTGGGAGATACGGTAATGCTTTCTTGAAAACAAGGTCAAGCGTTCAGAGGAGCTGAATCTCTCTGCATTTATTTGTTTGTTGGTTTGTTTTTAGCTCTTATTAACTGTTCTCTTGAATCTGAATTTGGCCTGAATGTAAAAGACAGTCCCCAAGTGGGAGTACATTTTAATAAAATGTTATTAAATGCTATTTATCAAGTTTAGAACCCTGAGCATTCCAATGCATTAGATGAAGTTCACTTATGGTATCCAATTTATTTATCAGAACTTTTGTTGTTGTAACATATTGCATTGCTTCTTTTACAACTTATGCCTAAAAATGTCACTGATTAAGGATATCTGTATCATGTCATGGCACTGCTGTAATGACAAACAGGTTTGGTCAGTCTGATCAAAGGACCTACAGCACTAGCCTTACTTTCACAAACCAATCCATGTGTCCAAACCTGACATTTTCTCATCTTAGCAGCATCATAACTCTTCTTCTGGATTTCCCTCATTTTTTCATAAATGGAAAAGTATTTCAGGGTTAGAGAAAACCCTTAACTCTAGACAAAGAGCAACTTGGTCTGAAATGAGTAAATGACCTAATAATAACAAATAATTTATTATTTGTATCTGACCAGCTCGCCCCAGCCGCTCTGAGAAGCTTCCAACGTATGTAAAAACATAACAAAACACTAACCCTTAAAAAAGCTTCCCTATACAGGGCTGCTTTCAGATGCCTTCTAAAGTTACTAATCTCCTTGACATTTGATGAGGTGGGGCATTCAATAGGCCCTTGAAGGCTTTTTGAGGACACAGCAGTTCTGAAGAATAAAACTCAAAAAATCCTGTTATGTTTTAGATGCAGATAGCAGGGGTGCCAACTTGAAAGGAAAATGGTGTATGTGTGTGAGCAGGTAAGCCCCACCTGTATAATTAATCACATAATGTGGCACACACATACAAACCATTTGAATGGCAATGCCCATTAATTGTTTGGGGGCTTGGCCCTCTCCAATATTTGATGGGGGGAAGGGATCTCAACCCCTTGAAGTTGGCTCCTGTGGCATGTAAGCTATCTTTGGTGAAGTGGTCTAAAGCCAGGCAAAGGGCTAGATTGCAGCAAATTAACTACTGTTTAGACAAGTTTAGACAAGGCATCAAATAGCACTAGCAAGGACAAGTAATCCTGATCTTCCATGGCTGCTCTTTTAAAAGGAACACACACACACAAGGTGTGTGTGTAATTTGTGGTATGTGAGACCTCATTTGAGGAATTGCTACCTGTTGTTCCTTTTGTTTATGAGACCTCATTTGATGCTCCAAAGTTGTAAATTGACCTTAACAACCATCCAGCCCATTCTTCTGTCCCTTGGCAGTGCAATCTTCAGGATCCTGCACTCATCTCCCTATCAACTTATTTTTCTGAAAGCTGCTGCATGGTTGTGAGTCAAAAGGAGAGGGAAAAATGTTAAAGCTCCGCTTCCAGTTGACTGATATCCATCTACGCTACATTCCACACATTTCAAACTCTCTCAGCGATATCGTTCAAGCATAATACAAAATTTCCTTCAAGATGTTGTTCATATCATAGCTTTTAATAGAGTCATTGAGCTTTACTGGTCCAATGGAGTTTGAGCTTTTATTAGCATCTCTTTAGATGAAATTGTTAAGGCCATTTCTTCATAATGCTTATAAGAGCATTTCCCCATACTTTAGGTCCCAATCAGGCCATTCTGGAAACAGTGTCGGCAGAGAAATGTTTGCAAAACTACTGCAGCTTTAATAAATAAATCTATAATCCACTGCTCCCCCTCCCTCCCGCCTCGTAAACACTCAACATAGCCCATTCCATCTGATTTGAAATTGTAGCAGTTCCTAAGCCCAATTTAGATTATATTGACAGAGGTCATTCCATACCTGGAGGTACAGCCATCTGTAAATTACAGCAGGCACAGTGTGTGCAATGGGTAATGCTAAGGAAGCAGGATGTGCCAAAGAAACTGGCCAGGTTTTGCTCTGCACAGCAATTTGAAAGTTCATGCGGTGAGATGGCATACATTTTTTAAAAGGCTTATGCAAAATCATTTTTTTAAAAAAAGTTTGCCAGTGGCAGTGGCCATCTTGCTGATAGGTTACACTGTTTGCAAATGCAACAGCAATAAAATAAAATAAATTCAGCTCCATATACAAGCTTATAAACTGATTTATCTCTGCATTAAGATTAGAAAGAGAGCAGCTTAGCTTCCACCATGAAAGGAAAAGGAGAGAAGTTTTTTCTTTAATTACAGCCTTTCACAACAGAACAATAAATTTACATACATTCTTTAAAAAAAAATAATCACCGCTAATAGGAAGGTTTCTGATGTTTTGGAATGAATTTTCACATTGAGATTCCATATTTCAATACGCACGGATTTGCTTTGGTTGACAGTTTCATTATGAATAAAAACAAAACACAGAGCAACCCTATCTGAATTAAGCATAATCTCCATTACAAATGTCTCTGACTTTAATGTAATCTTTGTGGATAACTCAGAGAAAAGCTCATTGTGGTGAAAATGCCAAGAAATTCAGTGCATTTTATGGTCCTTTAGGAAAGAAGTAATATGGAGCATATGTTAGCCTCCTGTTTGAATTCAGGAAGATGCAAAGCAGATATACACAGGGCCCAGGGACCCTGGGAGCCAAGCACATGTGATGCTGTGCCTTCACCCAATGATCAAGACCTGCCCAAAAGGCACCCATTGCCACCTAGGCCTAGGTGTATCAACACTCACTAGACAGCGAAACAACCCTGAAACTCCATCAGCAGCCAGCAGGGTATCATTGGTGGGTCTGCATTGCTGACCTGGCTTCCCAACACCATGTATTCTGAGAGGGGGAAGGCCAAGGCAGCAAGGAGCTCAGCATGGTGTGGGTGCAGAGCCAATCTGATGCTCCCACCACTGTACCAGCACCACAGCAAGCTCTCTGCTGCCTTGGCTCCCCACCCCTCTGTAACTGCCAGTGACACATGGTGTCTGGAAGCCAGTCAGCCCTGATTGCACCACCCCATTGGTCACTACTGAATAAAGGAAGCTGTGCTTACTGGCATTCTTCATAAGCTGTGCCAGAATTTTCAGCCATTCAAAGCCTCACTTTAGGAGTCTAGAATGCATAGCATTGCCTGAGGGGTGGGTGGAATTTTGTTCTCTGCCTAGTGTCACTTTTACATTATTTTATACATAATTCAGTTTCATTTGCATATTAATCTGTAGTTCTTTTTAAAACAACAACAACAAACAAACTTAAAACAGGTATATAAATGTATATTTGCTCCTCTAATATGCATATAAGTTTTAAATGCACATTTTGATGCATTGAAACTTCCAAGAACTGTGTCGCTACGTTCAGAGAAGCACAAAACCTGGAAGGAAAGCCAAGTTGTGATTTGCATGTTAATCTGAGGGGTGTGGGTCAGGTCCTTTTGTTTAGAGACTCAGACGAGAACGAGGCTTCACCAGGGTTCACCGGGAGATGCACAATGAAATATCTCTCAGAAGCTGGAAAAGTTTGAAAATTTGCCTCAGGTTGTTGTTGTTTAGTCGTTTAGTCGTGTCCGACTCTTCGTGACCCCATGGACCAGAGAACGCCAGGCACCTCTGTCCTCCACTGCCTCCCGCAGTTTGGTCAGACTCATGCTGGTAACCTCGAAAACACCATCCAACCATCTCATCCTCTGTCGTCCCCTTCTCCTTGTGCCCTCCATCTTTCCCAACATCAGGGTCTTCTCCAGGGAGTCTTCTCTTCTCATGAGGTGGCCAAAGTACTGGAGCCTCAGCTTCACAATCTGTCCTTCCAGTGAGCACTCAGGGTTGATTTCCTTAAGAATGGAGAGGTTTGATCTTCTTGCAGTCCATGGGACTCTCAAGAGTCTCCTCCAGCACCATAATTCAAAATTGCCTCAGGTAATTGGGCGCAAATAAATTCAAATGGGCATAAGCTCCATCTGAAGCACATCAAAAGTGGTCATCAGCAAGGCCATCCTCTTCCCCACTTGCTAGTACTGTAATGCACAGGGAAAGAGCTCCATGCATTTGCAAAACTCTATCTGCTGTTATTACACCTTCTCAAGTTCCTGGATCTCATTACTGTGTTTAGGCTGAATATGCCAGTCACTTTTTTTATATATTGCAAGTGTTTTGAAAATACTGACAGTAGGATTTTATTTTACTGAAAAGCTTGGGGGGGGGGGGAATACCCAACCACAGAGTAGTCAGTCAATGTTGCATTCATACTGCCTGCAGGGTACCTTTTTCATTCTCCTCCCCCGTCCCTTGAAATGATAAGATGATAAAAGGAGAGGGAAAGTCTCTGATAGCGGAGTTACAGAGTAGAAGCCAATATTCAGCTGGAGGCAAGAAACTCCTAAGGAAAGCTATCTTAATAATTATGTGACAAACTGTCAAGTCTGTAGATCAGTGACCAATGCGCATATCTGGTGGTGAGAAGTTCACACCTGAGTTTTAGAAGAAGAAGAATTCATCCTCAAAAAGCAAGGAGCTTTGCACATAGTATAATGGGTACGGAATGTGCAGTACTTTTCCAAAGCAAATATTGTACTTCCCTTCTTGATTCTCCTGGATTGCATTCAGAATCACACACAGCGCAACACAGGTGAGACTAGATTTTTCAGATTTCCCCTTGAAAGCATCTTAATATTGAGTCAGATGAACGACCCACCCAGGTCAGTATTGTTTACACTGACTGGCAGTGATTTTCAAGGTTTTCAGGCAGGAGTCTGTCTCATCCCTATACTCTGGTTTCTCTTCAGATCATATAAATCTTTCGTCTTTTACTAAAGATTCCCGTGGCTGGAGAAGCCAGGGACCTGGGACTTTCTTCATGCAATGCATGTACCCTACATATGTGATTCAAATCCAATGTTTTAAAGGGAACCATGTGGAATTTACAAATTTCTTCCAGGTCTCCCAGTAAACTATAATATGAAAAAATTATCCTAGACCTATGTTGGTGAATTAACCAAGTTAGACTAGGGGTCTATCTTAGCTCAGTGTTGTCTGTACAGACTGGGATCAGCTCATCAGAATTTTGTGCAGGGGTTCCTTCCCAGTCCCACTTGCAGGTGGTGGGGAATGAACCTGGGGCATCCCACCTGCAAAGCAGATTCTGTGTCACTAAGCTATGGCTCCTCCCCAAATTTCAGTGGGAACTATGGATTTGGATTGCATATTCATTTTGTAAAGGGGTAAATGCATTAACGTTGGCCACCTCATGAGACGAGAAGACTCCCTGGAAAAGACCCTGATGTTGGGAAAGATTGAGGGCACAAGGAGAAGGGTATGACAGAGGACGAGATGGTTGGACAGTGTTCTCGAAGTTACCAGCACGAGTTTGACCAAACTGCGGGAGGCAGTGGAAGACAGGAGTGCCTGGCGTGCTCAACACTCATCCTTTCTTTTTTTTTTTGCATCCTATCCTTTTTTTTTTTTTTTTACAAAAATGAAAATTTCTGGTATAAGGACCACTTCACATGATACAGATTTTTGTTCAAGGTACAGTACTTGCTGGTTTAGCCTTGGAAAAGGGGAAGGGAAAAAAGTTTACTAGGGTGAAAGAACCCCATTAAGATAGTAGATGGTGTGTTGCCTCAGTGGAGATAACAATTGTATCGCTACTGTATGAGCAAACATAATTGGCCAGAACTCTTGCATTTTCTGAAAAATGGACCTTGCTGTCCTTTGGACAGTTTTTGTACATTGGGTAAAAGCGAGGAAATGGCTTCTCAAAACCGAAGCTCAACATATGATATAAAAGGTATCTCTGTCTTTTTAGAAAGGATTTATTTTAACCTAAACTAGTGCAAAGTCTTGGCCCATGAACACAGCCTAAGAAAGCAGGCAGTGAGCTTCTGTATGGGAGCTGTACTTGGGTTGTTGGAAAGAATTTGGATAGTAAAATACAAATGCACAGGCCTCCCTTTTCCCTGGTAAATTAGGCTGTGACCCAAAAGCTACGTTAGCTGAACTCAACAGCTGATCTTCCCTCTGTGAGGTTTTTTATTTTGCATTTTTCTTTGAGCAGCAGGCTTCATATCATATCATACCACATGATTTCACAAGCCCCTCATTTTCTCAGTCTTTTGTCATCTGCTGTCAAGGGATGTTGTCCAAGAAACATATTCTAAAGAGAGGTTAAGCATGTAGAACTAGCTCAACAGTTCTTTTGCCACAATCTCCAATTCATTGACCCACACCCAATGCACAACCTTTCTTTAAATGCCAGGGCTTATCCCACTGGTGACACTTGTGTGATCCCACCCAAGCTGAGCCCTGCACGATGGTGTCCTTAATATGACAGTTATGCCAATCATCTTTATTTTCCTGATAAATTTTCCTGATATCAGCTTTTATAAAACCAAATAAAATAAAACATAGCCACCACAAAAACCTGGTGGCCACTTTGCAATGACCTCCCCGCATCCTGGCCACCCTTTTTAAAACCATAATATAGAAACAGAATTTCAGGCACATTACATTTTGGAAAGTAAAGTGGCAACTGAAACTATGGCTGTATAGAGGACCACCTCTCTTCAGGACCTGGACAACACCTCTACTAAGCATCACTAAACTCTTGCACACACCCTCTTAAAGCCAGCTATGAAGGTAGGTGCATGCACTGATGTGTAGCCTGAGGGTTACAGTTGTGCTTCTCACAGTAAGCATGCGACCTTTGAAGGACAGATATGTGTGTCATCAAAGCCCTGTTTGAACAAGTTAACAGTTTAGAATAGAGACAAGGGAACATGCACACTCCCTGCCTCCCATGTCCCTGGCCATGTCGCCTGGTCTTCAGACCATGTGATTAGCACAAAAGGTCTCTAAAGGGTTTTGAAAACATTTTCAGCTGAACTTGCGTAGAAGCTTCCTCACAAGTGAAAACTCTGGCTTGTCAAGGTTTCTAGTAGTGGGGACAGTTTCTAAGCACATTCAATCAAACATACTTTAAATACAATGCACTGCACTGCACTGCACTGCACTGCACTACACTACAATACAATACAATACAATACAATACAATACAATACAATACAATACAATACAATGCAATACAATACAACCTTCAGAAATCCATGCAAAGATCTAAAGAGCAGCTTGAGTGCCGATGGATGTTGAAGGCAAGGCTTGCATGTGTGTCCCTGGAACATGAATGCCTGATTAACCATTTCAGAAAGGTACAAATTGCCCCTGGGTGTTTTGAGAGGCATGTCTTCCATTAATTATTATTATTATTTTTTAATGTATTTACCCCTGAAAATTGTGGTGTAGAACAAATACAGCTGCAGAAATCACTACACAATCACCACAAATCAGCTTTAATGTTCTACAGTGGTACCTCGGGTTACAGACGCTTCAGGTTACAGACTCCACTAACCCAGAAATAGTACCTCAGGTTAAGACATTGCTTCAGGATGAGAACAGAAATCGTGTAGTGGCAGTGGGAGGCCCCATTAGCTAAAGTGGTACTTCAGGTTAAGAACAGTTTCAGGTTAAGAACGGACTTCCAGAATGAATTAAGTTCTTAACCTGAGGTACCACTGTACTGATTAATAACCAGATGCCCTAGTTTCCAGATAGCATTATTTCTGAACGTCAAAACTACCTGATCCAAGCCCTCTATACTTGCCTACCCAGAGTGAGGGATATCAGCTTTTAATTGCTACAGAAGGCACCTATGGATATCTGTAAGTACATGGAATTTTCCATTTCAAGATATGGGAGGATGGCTGCCCCCCATGGGTTCCCCGCTTGGCGAATGCATTGGCTTTGCAGCCAGCAAAGGGAAAGGCAAAACAGCAAAATCAGTCTTCATAGGGTAGAATATCTCAGCCAAACTTTTACAACACCTTCAATCACTCTTCATAAAATCTTAATTTAAAAAGAAAAGAAAAAAAGTTGTAAAATGGACAATTTATTTATTGCAGGTCTTTTGCACTGTCACAGCTTTTAGGTGGGACTCTCCTGATCAACAGTCTTTCCCTGAAGAAAGCGATGGATTCTATGCTGGGATTAAGGTAACAGCAAAAGACCTCATTTAACAAACTTCTCTAGCATATCCTCAATGGAGATTTCTATATTAACCACCTTGCTCCGCAAGACAACACACTGTAAAATTGGCTTTGGTGATTATAAACAATGTACTTCTTAGGTGCCCAAGGAGAAAATGTCTCCAAAAATTGCCTGCCATTCTATCAATCATTCTATCAGACTTTCTAAAGGCACTAACAGCTACAGCATCTAGGTGCCGAGAAATGTATTGTGAAAGCGTTTCATGTTCATTCACCTTCCGAGAGGTGATTATATGCAACCTTAAGTAGATAGGCACAGTTCTGCAAATTCAGAGTGATTTGGTCATAATGCCTGAGCCCTTGCGTTTGTCTCTCACACAATGTGAAATAAAAGTTGGGACGTCTTTAAATGGACAGCTTTTGCAAAGACTGGCATTTAGCGTCTGCATCCTTTGAATGCTGCGCTCTCCCATTCACAAAACTCTGGGGGCAACCCCCCATTATGTTAATGGAGAATTTTAGCAGACTAAAACATTTTCTGACCTTGGCTGGCCATTCAGTAGCAGATATTTCAGGAAAGAACCTTTCTTTCTCTCTTTGTTAGCTTTTTCTGGAATGCAATATAAATAACTGGCCAAAAAAAAATAAAAATCATTCCATTAAGGAAGCTGTAGTACAGATTAGTTTTCAAAAGCTGAGCCTATAAAAACAAGGACCTGCATGCTAAGTCTGCCATTATTATTTATGGGACAATACATTTTTTATGGGGCAGACTTCACTTTGATTCATACCTAATGCCTTTGATGGGAGACCTAACAGCACAATTCCCATCCTTGGGTAACGTGGCATCTCTCTCTTTCGAAAACTCATATGACACCATATACTGCAGAAACCACAGAGATACAGACTCCAGAGCAGGGTGAGAGGTGAGAAGTAGATACCTGGCTCTCAATATCTCCCTAGCCCATGTCCCTTCCACAGGCTACAATTCTCTCCAGGCCCCATTCTGTGCTCCCCTCAAGTGTTTTTGTTTGTCTGGCATAACTCCTTGAACTGTGCTAATGCCTCTTGCTTGCCTGGAGGGTGGATGGAGAGAGATGTGTGTAAGAAACCTATAACTTTGTGTGGCTGGAATGTAACCTATTTGTTGAACAAAGGTTAAAGTCACATTCAATACTTTGACCACTTTTGTATCTGTCTCCACCCACCGCTGGCTTGCAGTCCTCAGATGGTTCTCTGAGAGGGAGGGAATCCCCTGGGCCAAAAGAAACCAAAACAAGACAAAATCTGCCCTTGCTCCAGAAACTAGAATACAGGGACTGTGTCTTCTTTTTCACTGCATTGTTAAAAATTATTATTATTATGCTTTGGCAGCAAACCTGGGAGAAGAGAGAATCTATCTGTTTCCCCTCCATTATCATTCTGTCATTTCACTTAGGGTTAGACAGAATGGTAAGATGTGATGGGCTCTGCAGAAACCTCTTTTTTTTTTTTTTTTGGAGTGGGGTGTTGTATGCGGCACAATCATTTCCAGTTATGGGTTGTCCATCTTTATCTTCAGATGCATAAGTAACTATTGCATGGCACTTGTTTATATGTAACCATCAGGGAAGGGAACGGGTAGCAAGCGTAAACTCTGCATCTTGTATTCTCTAACAGGAAAGCCACCAGAGCCATTTCATTGTGAAAATGATAGTGATGTCATGATAATGTAAACCAGTTATGTACTGTTTTTCATTTGGAACAAAATGAGGAAACTGTTAAGAAATGGGGAGACTCAGGCTGGGGACAGAGGGAGTGACTCTGCATTAGAGCATATAAAAAAGGTAAAGGGACCCCTGACCATTAGGTCAAGTCATGGCCGACTTTGGGGTTGTGGTACTCATCTCGCTTTATTGGCCGAGGGAGCCAGCGTACAGCCGGCGTACATGTGGCCAGCATGACTAAGCAGCTTCTGGTGAACCAGAGCAGCACACAGAAACGCCGTTTACCTTCCCGCCGGAGCGGTACCTATTTATCTACTTGCACTTTGATGTGCTTTCGAACTGCTAGGTTGGCAGGAGCTGGGACCGAGCAACGGGAGCTCACCCCGTCGTGGGGATTCGAACCGCTGACCTTCTGATCGGCAAGTCCTAGGCTCTGTGGTTTAACCCACAGCGCCACCTGTGTCCCTCATTATAGCATATACTCGGTATCTTTAACAGCTGTTCTTCTGTCTCCAACGTGATGCCCTCAACGTACTGTTGGACCACAACTCCCATCAGCCCCAAGCAGCATGGCCCATGTCCAGGGATAATGGGAGTTGGAGTCCAACATATCTGGAAGGCACCAGGTTGGGGAAGGATGATCTATAAGGTTTCTGTTTCAACCCCTGGCGTCTCCAACTGGACATTCGAAAGTAGCAGGTACTGGGGTGGGGGAACCCTACCTTAAGCCCCAGAGAGCTTCTGCCAGTAGTGTAACCAATACTAAACATGATGGAGAAACAAATGGCCAGACTCTGCACACTCAACTCTACCATTAGGTTGAGTGAGGGAGCTGCTTGAGGCAGTACGTAGCTACTTGAGGGTGAGGTTTAGTAGGGAGGTGTTGAAAGATAGAGATGTGTGTCTTGTCTGCCTCTGTGCTGTCTACACAAGGCAGCCATGGAGTGCAATGGAGGCTGCTGTCCTACTGCTAGTAATGAAATAAGATTCAGCTGTCTGCCCAGCTGGCTCTTGTACATGGAACAGGGAGGTGTCATCTTGCCTTTCACTTCAGGCAACAAAATGTCTCAGGTTGGTCCTGGACTCTGCATAAAGCATATGCATTAGCATAAATTAGTCCCCCCCCCTTTACCTTACACATAGAAAGTAGAGTAATGTGCAAGCCATATGACCAGCTAATTATCCTAATATACAGCCCAGCACATTTTAATTAACTTTTTTTTTTACTAGTAGCTCTGCACTGAGCAAATCGGTTCCATGCTGTTAGTTATTAGGATTTTTCAAAAGGATTTTTTCTCCTGCATCAGAAATAAGAAACAATTACCCTGCTATTCCTGAAAATGATTTTGTAATTACTGAAGATGTTCAAAAGCAAAAGGTAACATTAGGAAATTAAGGCAATTTTTACTTAATAAGCAATTACGGTGGCTAATTTGGCAGAATGTTTGAGAGCTAAGCAGAAACCTCGGCAAGCCACCAAAATAGCAATTTCACCTTATCTTGGAATAGCAGCAAGCTCAGATCTTCTTAACGTGCTATCAAAGTCGTGAGAGAGAATAAGGAAGGCAAAAGCTGAATAAGACACCATGTGGAAACCCTTCCTTAGTGACTGGTTTCAACAAAGCAAAAGCACAGCAATAGGTGCAAATAATTCATCTCTAAAGCAACTTGAGGATCCTCCTCTCCCCCTTTCCTGTTATGAACACAAGAAGCTGCCTTATCCTGAGTCTGCCCATCAAGCCCATTATTGTGCATTCTCACTCACAGCAGCTTTCCAAAGCTTTCGATCCAGGTCTTTCCCAGCTCTGCTCTCTCTGAGGGTCTTTAAATAGGGAAGTTTGGCACTGATTCTTCTGCATGCAAAACTACATGCTATACCACGGAGCTGTGACTTCTCAAGACATTGCCCATATGTCACCAACATAGCACCTGCGGCCACACCTACACCTACAGAGGTCTTCCCTGGTGCAAACAGGATCCCATCCCGCAGAGCTGGCTCGCCCATGAGGTGAGGAGGAAACACCTGCCTCAGGCAGTGGAAGTGCAAGAGGCCATGCTCTGCCTGCCCCACCACTTCTGCTGCCTGAAGGAAGGCATTCTGGCATGTGCCATTGGCGCTTGTCCTCCCTGTCCCCGGGTGGAGAAGACGAGCAGCTACGTTTTGAGGTGCACCCCGGCTCCTACCAAGTTTGGCAAAAGCCAGGGCATTTCTGTGTGACACATTGCTGATTGAGTCCCACTACCCAGATTGGAGAAGCCAAGCGGCAACATTTTGAGGAAGTGCCCCGGCTGCTGACAAGTTTAGCAAAAGTTGGGGGTGCAGTGGCAGGAAGGGCAAGTTTTGAATATATTTCCTTCAGAAATTCAAAACTTGGAAACTGCTCTTCATTCTCCCTCTCCAAATTAGCCTTAAAAATGTTTTTTAAAATATAGATATTGCCTGCTTTTTCAGGAAAAATGTTCCTCCTTCTTGAAAGGGAAACTTCTGATGCAATAACTGAAAATTCACTTGTGCCTTCAATCAGAGGCCATTTGCCATCAAAACAGGCCAAGGCTTAATATGAGTGCAGTGTAAGACTGATCATCTGTCTCTATTTCCAGTTTGTGCCAGAATCCATACAAATTGCAGAAGATAGTGAAGAGCATATTTTGACAATCCTAAGTACCATCCCTATTACCTGTCTGGGCCAGGATGACATCTGTAAAATTACTTTGCAGCTGACTACCGGGGATTCTGGTAAGAGTCTTATGTCAGTGAGCATTTGATCAAGCACTTTTGCTGACTTTCCCTGAAATCTCTGTAATGAATCTAAGAGCATAGCATAGGTAGGAGAACTGCCATCATTTACTGCTAGAAGGCTTCATAAGACAAACAAAGGGATTGGCTATAAAACCAGAGAGATGGGGGAAAGTACTTAAAGCTTGTGGTCAGTGCATTAAACTATTTGGCTTAATGTTTTAGGCTAATTTGACTAATAAGGGTATTACTTATAGTCACGTACACAAAGGTGTGTACACACGTGTTTATGTGTGTGTGTGTTTACTGCAATAAACTCACTAGCTAGATCAATCACTTCCTCTCAATCCTAGTTTCTTATTTGTAAGATTTGAACCTATTTGTATGGAAGAAAATGATAGAATAATAATAATAATAATAATAATAATAATAATAATAATAATAATAATAATAATTGGACATTGGAACCAGGATTCTAAATATCTGGCCCTTTTATGTTGCTGGCCACTAGGGTAATTTCTCTGGAAGCCTGGTGATGGCTTAAAAATATCATTGCTTTGAGAAGTTGGGCTACTGTAGCAGATGTCATATCTTGTGTACTCATAACTAACTAGTGCAATAAATATTAGGATCCGGTTGCAATGTTACTTAGATGATTAAAAAATAATGGGTGGTTCTTCTTATCGGGAACTACTTCTCCTTATCAATGAAAGCTCTTAGGCTGCAATTCTAAACACACTAACAACTGAACACAGCAGAAAGACGCCAACATCCAAAGGAATGCACTGTTGTAAATCTGTTCTACATTTTACTACTGATGCTTCAGAAGAAACATCTGATGCACTGATGAAATTATAAATGAAGCAACACGCAGTGCACACAACCCAGAAAAGCCCCCAATAAATAGGGAGCTACACACACACACACACACGCCTATTTGTGCAACAGACTCCGGCTTGTGCAAACTTCCCCTTCTTCTCCTCCCCCTGTATCCCCCATGTACTTCTAAAATGGGGGATATACAGAGGGGAGGGAAGAAAGGGGAAGCCCCACTGCCTTTGCTAGTGCAACACTGGATCTTGCACGTAACATTTCAACCAACGGTGAGGGTCAAACTACAGTGTCCAGCAGCCGCGCCGGGTATATGGGGCAAAAGAGTCCTAAACCCCCTCAATATTTTGAGGCAGGGGGTGCAGCCCCCCTAATATTGAGGGGGCTACCATCCCCCACTGTCCCTGGGTGTGTGCCAGTGTGGCGAGTGGGAGGCTGGGAGGCCGATTTTCACCCTCCGTGCTGCCCTCTGCAATCGTCAGAGCATCCCGGTAGACACCCCCGCGTCCAAGCAGGTGTGGCCTGATGGGGGGGCGTCACACATGTGATGTCACACACACACGACAGTCCTACCAACTCGGTGTGCCTGGTGCCCAGAATTCTTTGAAGAAAAGAATGTGCTTCAAATGTATAGATGTGCACATAATAGATAACTATGAGCTGTGATGATTCTCTATCCTAAGGCTTGCAGTGTAATGGTTTATTTTATCCTGCGAACCTCCCTGAGACCTGAAGGTATAGGGTGGTATACAAAACAAACAAATAAATTAATAAAATGCCTACCTGAGAGTAACTTCCATAAAATTTAATAGGACTTAGTTCTTAGTATACACATATATGTAGGGTTATGATTATTTTAATGGTGTTGAAGAAGATTGTTTCAGTGATATAAAATACAATACATTTTATATTAGTATGCATTTACAGCTAAACATTTCATGAGTATTGATATATTTGTGTTATTTAACTGATCCTTGATCTAAAGGCCATTTCACATTTTACCTTATCTGACACAGAGATTGTCAGTATTGTGTTTAATGTATGAAGAGTGACACAAATGTCATTTTTTTGCATGAGGCACTGCTGCTGGGAAGCTGATATAAGAGTCCTTATGCAGAAAGACATTTTCTCAATCCATCACCTATGACAAGGCTACCCCCCCTGCCGCCAAAGTGAAGATGACTTGTGCCAGAAAGCAATATGTGAAGAAACCTATAGAATAGTTTTTTAAATACTTTTTTTTTAAAAAAAAAATCAGCTCATGTTTGAGGCTGCTGGATGTAAAATATATAACACGGATTTAAATTGATTAAATGACATATTTGAAATTGAAAGACCTACATTGGCTCCCAGTACGTTTCCGAGCACAATTCAAAGTGTTGGTGCTGACTTTTGAAGCCCTAAACGGCCTTGGTCCAGTATACCTGAAGGAGCGTCTCCACCCCCATTGTTCAGCCCAGACACTGAGGTCCAGCGCCGAGGGCCTTCTGGCGGTTCCCTTGCTGTGAGAAGCCAACTTACAGGAACCAGGCAGAGAGCCTTCTCGGTAGTGGCACCTGCCCTGTGGAATGCCTTCCCACCAGATGTTAAAGAGAAAAACAACTTCTAGACAACTGAAGGCAGCCCTGTTTAGGGAAGCTTTTAATGTTTAACAGACTACTGTATTTTAATATTTTGTTGGAAGCCGCCCAGAGTGGCTGGGGAAACCCAGCCAGATGTCAGCACTGAAAAGAATACTGAATATTGGTCCTTCACAAATGCAGAAAGAGATCTCCAAATTCAAGCAATCCCATGATGAATTCTGTAAAACAGGAGATTTCTGTTTTGATTTGTTTTCTGCTGTGATGCATATTCTGGTGAACTCCAACCACAGGCAAACTCATCAAGTTCTTTAAGTTTCTAGAAAGAAAAGAAAGACTATTTTATTCCCCAGGGAATTGAGCTGTTTGTGAGGGATGTTGGCTTCTGATATCACTGTCACTAATTTGATCTGGTCTTCTGCTGTTGTTAACATTGCAATCATATACATGCCAACCCAAGATGGGACTTACTCCCAGGTAAGCAAGTACAAGATTGCAGCCAAAGTATTGCTGTTTTTGTGTATTGAACGCATGTATTCCATCCTTCTCTCTCTCTTCTCCTCTCTTTCTCTACAGCTATAGAGCTATATATAATATTTTTATATGGCCTTTTTGTGCTAGTACTTACCAGTATGGAGTAATGAAACCCTTTTCTTTTCTTTTCTTGGAAGGGGGGGGGGAGAGAGAGAGAGAGAGAGAGGTGGTATATGAGATTTAAAATAGAGAGAAGTGTGTATTTTTCTTGCTGTCATTTTTTCCATGTAATGGTTCTGTTTGAGTTCATGTCTGGCGGTTGAAATAGCAACAATTATTCTGATCACAGATGGAAAACCATCCATCTTCCTTTGATTAAAAAGAAAACCTAGCTATTAACTTCTCAACAGAGTTATGAATTCCAATATATTTGCATTTTAGATGATCTGGGAAGGAGGTCCCCAGACATCGCTCTCTCAGCATGCCAGGTGGCTCTGGAACACATGCCCTGCGAGGAAGGTAGCTGTGCAAGAGCTTCGATAACTGTAAGGGCTGTGAATGACTTTGCCGAGGATGGAAACCTCACCAGCTATATCAGAGTGGAGCCTGTCCAAACGAGCAATCCGCTTTGGTGGGATTATACACCAATGGATGTCAAAGTGGGTTAAAACAAACAATGAGTTTGATAAGAGCATTCTAACCAGGCATTGCTGTCCTATTTATTTTTGTATTTGTAATTCACTTTTCTGTCCCAGAGAAAATCCCCCCTATCCACTTTATGTGTACCCTTGTACCATGTTCTCCCCTCCAACCACCCCAAGTAATTTCACATTTGATAATCTGAATAAGGCCAGAGAACTGCAGCTAATCATGTCTCTCTAGTGAGTGTAACTTTTTTATATTTTTATTTTCAAATACAGTACATGTTTATCCCATTGTGTCCCATTTGGAGCTATAAAGTTATAAACACACTACACCTAAAAATGTGTGTGAAGCAATCTTAAGTCTGCTTGAATGCAGACAAAGGCAATGATCGTAAACACATGTATTTGAAAATAAGTATCATTGCCTGATTTACATATGGCTACCGTATTTTTCGCTCTTAGTTTTTAGAGGGGGAATGCAAGAAAAAAATATTCTTTAAAGGGAGCGCTGAGCAGAGCCTGTATGCATCCCAGGCTCTGGTCAGCACTCCCTTTCAGAGCCTCCTGCCTGCATTCGCTCCATAAGATGCACACACATTTCCCCTTACTTTTTAGGGGTGGGAAAAGTGCATCTTATGGAGCGAAAAATGCGGTAAATGCTTATGACCAGCAAGAAAGCTAAGATTGCAGAACCACAATTGAAAGGAATCAATGGAATTACTGGGGTAAATCCTAATAAGTGTCTTGAGATTCTGTGTCAATGTTTAACTCTCTGTGGTATCACTTTGTAGACATTGACACTGAATCTCAAATTTGTTGTTCTAATAAAAATATTTGTTTCATCTGCTAACAAGGTTCTGATACAGTATATAGTTGATTTGATTATATTAAAAGCTTACAACAATGATGCCAAGATCAGGGTCTAGTTAAAAATCTTCACTAAGTCATTTAATTCAAACTACATACTATAGCATGTAAAGGTCAAAAGAGCCAAGAATTGCTTGCTTCTAAATATGATAATGAACTACTGTTTCAATATACCCTATGTTATACTTCTGGTTTTGAAACTGGTTTTATTTAAACAGGTGCTTTAATTTCAGCCAGATATCTCCTTCTTGCGTTATGCGGAAAGTTTCACATTGCCACACTAACAAAGCAACTCATTATATAAGGTTTTGCTTGACAAATTTGATCTTTGTGAATTCTGATATGAACAGACCAGATCTTGGATTGATGTGCAGATCTGATCAGAACTTAGTATTTATCTCTGTTCTCATTCTTGAAGGTTCAGACACAATTATTGGCTCCAAAGACATAAAAAACTTGTTTTTAAAATGTGTGTTTTCTGAGAATTTTGTTTGGAAGAACCCACTTTTAAAATATCATGGAATCATAGAAGTGTAGAGTCAGAAGGGATCCCAAGGGTAATCTAGTCCAACCCCCTGCAATGCAGGAATCACAGCTAAAGAATCCCCAACAGATGGCTATCCAACCTGTTTAATAACCTCCAGATAAGTGCACCACCTTCTGAGATAGTCCATTTAACTGCCATCAGAAACTTCTTCCTAATGTTTATCTGGAATTTGAATCTCTTGGTTCTGGTCCCACCCTTTGGAGTAGCAGACTTGGGTACTATGGCACCCTGTGCAAAGCCAAAATTTGGCAACTCCCCTCCAGCCCATGCTCTGCCTTCCCAAATGCAGGTAAGGAGGTGCCCAGCTTTGGGAAGGAAGCACAAGGGATTTGAGTGGATCCTGGAGCCCTTCCACCTCCTTCCTAAAGCTGAAAAAGTGCTAATTCGGCTTTGAGAAGGAGGCAGGAGGATTCCAGGACTCTATCAGAGCCTCACTCCTCCTTCCCGAAGCCCATTTCCTTGCTTACCTTGCATGAGACAGTGGCCCCTCGCCTCAGTGCCCAGTGCGTGCACATTGCTCAAACGGCACTAAATCTGCTCCTGAAACAAGCTTGCTCCAACATTGATGTGACTCCCCTTCACATATTTGTAGATGGCCATCATATCACCTTTCTGTCTTCTCTTCTCCAGGCTAAATATACCCAACTCCCTCAACCATTTCTCACAAGGCTTGGTTTACAGACCCTTTACCATCTTGGTCATCCTCCTTTGCACATGTCCCAGCTTGTCAATGTACTTATTAAACTCTGGTGTCCAGAACTGGACACAGTACTCCAGCTTGGCTCTGACCAAGACTGGATAAGGTAGCACTATTCCTTCTCTTCTGGACATTATACATCTGTTGATGCAACTTAGAATGGCATTAGCTTCCCACCCACTTGGTGAATCACGCTGTTGCCTCATGCCGAGTTTATGGTCTACTATGACCCCTAGATCCTTTTCACATGTACAGTTGCCAGTGTCACCCATCCTATATTTGTGCATCTGATTATTCCTGTGTAAGTGTAGAACCTTATGTCTGTCCCTGTTGAAATTCATTTTGCTACTTTTGGCTCTGCAATCTGTTAAGAGCATCTTCAGTACTAATTCTGTCTTCTGAGGTATCAGCTACACCTTCTAGTTTTATATCATCTGAAAATTTGTCCTTCACCAGGGTTGTAACTGACAGTAGTCACACCCAGAACAGACCTACTGAAATGAATGAACATGATTATGTTAAATCCATTAATTTCTGAGTATTTAATTAGATGCAATCATCATACTTACATGTGAATTTTCTTGTGGTTTTTAAGAACTCTCAGATTAACGCAGAAACTAATGACTTATTAGTAAGCACGTGCAAAAATGACATGGATCAGAAATAATTGATTCATTGATCGCTGCTTTGCTTTTCAGGATTCTAGATTTCACACACTTCCAGTTAAAAACTTTTTTATTGTAAACTTTTTTTGGATGGGCAGGGAGAGACTTGTTTTTTTTTGCTGATGTTTACCTAGAAGAAATAAATTATATAGCCTTTATATACTTGCTGGGTGCATATAAAATAAGTAATGATAATAAGTAAAACACAGGAAATACTGATCCTGTAACACACTTTAAAAGTCACATTTTGTTTCATTCACCCATAAAAGTCAAATGCAGCCCATAATGTTTTATGAGTAAAAAAATAAAATAAAAAATGGAGCTCTGCCTCAGAGACTGTATGCATTACACATCTCATTTTAACTAGGTCACAGTTCAAGACCTCCCCACAGAGAACTGCTACTCTTTGACTGATCCACACATCATCACATTTGATGGATGGTGAGTATTCTTTCATGAAGCTATTTGGCTTCACAATAATGATATGCTTTAGTATTCTGTTCAGCTATCTAGGATGCTATTTTATGAGTTTACAGTAAATGCTGTAGTGCAGAATCCAAGGGATGTTAAACACACACATGAAAAAAAATGCCTTCCAAGTTTCTAGCATTTGCTGTCACACCCAGAAAGACTTGTGAGACCAGAAAATAGGATGATAGTTATAGCTATTAAAATATAACAACAAACCAATTAACCAGATTAACTAAATTCCAATAGCTTCTGCAAATGAGGATTTAATTAAGGCTGTGTGTACGCTATACTTTTAAATCACATTTGAAGTATATTTTCCTCCTCAAAGAGCTATAGGTGGTGCAATTTCTTAAGAGGTGATGGGAATTCCAACTCTGTGCGAGGTTAACTGCAGTGCCTAGAATACTTTTAAAGGTATTGTGTGCACACTCCTGGACATATAAACTGGTTTTGTGTGCCCCCTCCACAAGAGGTCTGAAGGGTGGGAACATGAGAATTGGCCTACTCTGTGGTGGTTTCCTGTTTGTGGATGCTCTCCCCTGGGAGACTTGCCTGGCACCTTCAATACATATATTTAGTTGCCAGGCAAAAACTTTCCTCTATAACCAGGTATTTGGCCTTTAACTATCTGTGGCCTTTTGTAAGTAGGTAAGGTAAAGGTAAAGGGACCCCTGACCGTTAAGTCCAGTCGCGGACAACACTGGGGTTGCAGCATTCACCTCGCTTTATTGGCCGAGGGAGCCAGCGTACAGCTTCCGGGTCATGTGGCCAGCATGACTAAGCTGCTTCTGGCGAACCAGAGTAGCGCATGGAAACGCCATTTGCCTTCCCATCAGAGTGGTACCTATTTATCTACTTGCACCTCTTGAGTCATCTTTTAAGAAGGGAAGAGGGTGGCAAATGCGCCTCCACTGAAGTGTGGGAATGACATTATAGAAGCAGGACATTTTTCTTGAATATATTCAAAGCAAAGGGATAACATTTTATGAGAATTAAGCCTAATGTAAGTATGAACAATGGCTAGAATTTTATTCAATACATTTTGCTTGGTTCATAGCAAGTTTTGACAGATGATCATGTTGACCCTTTTGTCTCATCGCATCCCACAATATGGCTGTTCATAGGATTATGCCATAACACTGAAATCTAGGAAACTGTGATCCTTAGCATGTTTGCTCCAAAATGTTCCATTAATGTCAATGGAATTTCCAAGTGATTGTTATTAGGTTAGACTGCCACAGGAATAAGAGCCTTCTGTATCAGTTGCTGTTGAAAAGCATCTTGTTCAGCCATATGGAAAAAGCCAATCTTCTGTGAGCATTTTGCATGGAATCAACACTCATGTAACCACCTCAGCTTATGTCATCCATAGCTAAATGCAGAGTGTGCTGCAGCCACCATGTTGGCATGCGTTCCAGAGCAAGAACATCATCAGCTTCTCAGTGAACCCTAGTAGACTTGAGCTCATGCAACAGTGAAGAGTAAAACTGACAAATTGTTCCAGACGTGGCCATTTGCCAGCTGAGAATCCAGTTAAGAGTAAAACTTATGTTTACAGCCAATATGTTCTAAAGGGGGGAAAATATGACTTCATTTTAATGCGATTCTGGCAGAGCCCTAATTTTTCATTTGAAATGTTCACCTAGTCATAGTCAACCTTGTCGAAGTGGGTGATTAGTCACAGAAGATATTATTTGAGTGCTGGTTTTGCTTTGAAGAACATCATGCTGTAAAGCATCCAGTTACAACTAAAACATATTTATTAAGGCCCGGAGGCAGAGATATTTTCCTATTTACTTTTATCAAATGTTTATCCTCCTTATCCATGCCTGTTGCCATGACAGCGGCTCTCAGGCAGCTATGAGCTCCTCACATGAATTCTTATGCACTCCCAGCTAATAACTCTGGTGGCATTAGTTTGCTTATGTTGATGAAAAAGTGTTTCTTCACCAAGAGTTTATTTTCTTTTCCCTCTGAGGCCAGCCACCAAACTGGTCTAATTAGGGAGCCTTGTTGGTTAGAGTAAAAATGAGCAGCTAACAAACTGTGAGTAAATCCTTCCTTTATGTTGTTCTCTTGATTGCTTAGGCGTTATGACAGCTACATGACTGGAACTTTTGTGCTGTACAGAAGCCTGAACCGAGTGTTTGAGGTGCATGTGCGCCAGTGGCATTGCAGCAACCGCCATCTTGCCTTTGCTTGTAACTGTGGTGTTGCCGCATGGGAAGATAATGATATCGTTATCTTAGATATGTGCAATGGGCAGTTTCTGGAAACCAAACCTCAACTGGCAATTAAAAGCATCAAAGCCTCGTCACAACCAAATGTCAGAATCATGGAGTCCTATGGAGGGAGAAAAATTACCGTACGTATCTCAAATTTATTTGGGTTTTGGTTTTGATAATTACCAATGAGAGAGATTACTTTTGTAACAAAGCAGTGTGAAAGATCGAGTATCCCTTGCTAAGTTGAATGGCCAACCACTGGTGTGTATTAGGCTGTCCTAGCTGAGGTAAATTCCACTCAATGTAAGGCTAAGAAGTGTCTTCCAGTGGACAGAATACTGCCCATAAAACATCATAGCAGGAGTTCAAGCCCTGACTTAGCCACAAGCTTAATGGTTTAAAATACAATCATTTCCTGTGTGAATTGGTCTTACAAGGAATATTCTAAAAGTATTGGCCATATATATATATATGGACGCGGGTGGCGCTGTGGGTAAAACCTCAGCGTCTAGGACTTGCCGATCATCATGTCGGTGTTTCGAATCCCCGCGGCGGGGTGCGCTCCCGCTGCTCGGTCCCAGCACCTGCCAACCTAGCAGTTCGAAAGCACCCCCGGGTGCAAGTAGATAAATAGGGACCGCTTACTAGCGGGAAGGTAAACAGTGTTTCCGTATGCTGCGCTGGCTCACCAGATTGAGCTTGTCACGCTGGCCACATGACCCGGAAGTGTCTGCGGACAGCGCTGGCTCTCGGCCTATAGAGTGAGATGAGCGAGCTCACAACCCTAGAGTCAAGACTGGCCCGTACGGGCAGGGGTACCTTTACCTTTACATGCATATATATATATATATATATATATATATATATATATATATATATGAATGAGACCATTTCCCAAGGAAAATCACAGAGGTGATCTTATTGTCATGCATGCATGCACACAGACGCACACACACACACACACACAATTGCTGATGGAGTTCATATTCACCAGATTTGCTCCTTCTCCAGATCTCATTCCCTTCAGGAGCATTTGTTCGAGCTGATGTGAGCGACTGGGGAATGAGTTTGACAGTAAGGGCACCAAGCATTGATTTTAATAGCACCAGAGGTTTATGTGGCATCTTTGACAGAAACAGTCAGAATGACTTCCATGGGCCTGATGGGAGCCCTTTACTTTCTCGCCAAAATAACACGTCTGAGGAGGACTTCATAAAAGCTTGGAGGTAAGGAAAGGAGATTTTCAATGGTAAGGGATGCGCCGAAAAATGAATCGCCATTATAAGAGCGTTCTATACAAGCTGTTCAAAAAGTGTTCATTTTATGATCCGGCACAGAGCTGCAGTGACAAAAGAAAATGCACTGGCCTTCAAGACCCCTCAAATAATACACATTATCAGCTACTGTTAGAGAGATGTTTCATATTCACAAATGACGTCACATTGCCAACTGCCCTGAGATCCTTCTGAGCTGTGACAAAGGACAGTTCCCAGCCATCCAGGAAAATGTAAAATAGGGATAGAAGGCAGAAATCAAAGGCTTTGATATTTCCTCTGTTCTTTAATTTCTGAATGCTGATGCCAAGTACATGGCTGTGGAATTCAAAGACAGATTTTGACAAGATGTGGCAAAGTGCGTAGAATGAAATGTTAATATTTAAGAAGCCTATTCTGTTAAATAAATAGGATGTATAAAAACCATCTGATATGGATGTTCAAATGCCAGCTGGAGGACTTATAGGCACCTTCCATTTCAGAGAACTTTCAAAAGTGGAATCCAAACACCTCCATTCTTCTTCTAAAGCAAGTGTGGGGCATTTTTAACCCTCCTGATGTCACTGAACTATAATTCCAAGCAGCCCCAGCATGTATGGCCTGGGAGTTGTAGTTCAGCAGGAACTAGAGGGCCAGAGGTTTCCCACACATCTTCTGAAGCATCTTTAGCTGTGACCAAGCACTTGGGAAGTACTAAAGCTCCACAGTCCATATAATGCAGGAAGAATATGATTATTAAGGTGAACACATGCAGCAACTTGCAGAAGCAATTCTGGCTTCTGCAGTCAGGAGTTTTAATGGAGCAGCATTGTTTCTTTCTGCTCTCCTCCGAAATGCTGCAAAATTCAGCACCCCTACAGAATCATCTCTATGGTGGAATAGTGGACCTCTGCCCCTTACTGCCACTATGTGCCTTTCACAATGTGTGACCTACGGGTTTCACAGTTATATGACAAGGCTCAGAACACAAATCATTACCTGCCCTCCTTTTTCTGAGTGCAGCAAGTAATGACTTACTCTCATCACGTTTTCGGACCTCTGTGCAAAGCCTTCACATCACACATTGTGGGAGGTGTGTGGTGGACAAGAGCAGCGCACACTCAGTCATTTATGCTTTGATCCAAAGTCTTCATGAACCAACCTGTACCTATCCTTCAATATCAACACTCCCTCATTAGGACTGATTTGTACAACATGGATTTGCAGCACATGCCAGGCCATTCTAGGTTCAACTTTCCTTAAGGCACTTTTTACAACCTGAACCTATTATGCAGGGGTTCATGGCATCAGCACCCCAAAAAGGGTCTTGTTTTCCCCATAGCTGCAACCTTGGATAAAAATCAAAATCAAAATTGCTCTCAAATGTTTCTCTAGTTATCTCTTCAGCTTGCTGCTTTCCTTCCAGATCACATTACTGCTCCAAAACTGTCTACTCTAAACTCTGGCTTTATCTATTGAAGGAGGGGGCCCCAACCTATTCACTGTCTCACACTGAACCCCTTAATTCCCCTTAATGGCTCATCACCCAGGCTTTCACCTTCATAGCTTGGATATTCTAGGAATTAGAAGTCTTGATTAAATTATAACACTTGCTGGATTAAAAAGGTCTGGAACACAGCTTCAGACCCCAAAGTCATATCTATTAGCCCAGGACACACTGTTTGTGGATGTTGTTAATTCAGGGATTTATGTTGTATTCAATATAGGTTTTACATAAGAACTACAGATGTGGGAAATGAAACAGATGATTTAGGTGTCATTTGTGAAAATCACTGAGAAAACACAGCAATGTTGTTCATATAAATAATGAAGCTCTCCAGATTTTCAAAAAGCATGTTTACGAAATCAGGTAGAAGTAATGGAGATGGAAGCTAGTAAAGCATTTTCAATTGGCTGCCTTCAAGCACTTGGAACTTCAGCACCTCCAATCACCAGGGACCAGTTGGAGAGTTCGCCTACTGGTAGTTCTGTTCTCTTATTTCCACAGGTATTGTTCATTGCAGCTTTAAAACTGAGGGTGTCCCATAGCTGTTTAAAGCACTACATACTTCCTGCAAAAATAAAAGAGTTTAGAGTTGCAATCGTATCAACACTTAACTAGGAGTAAGACCCATCAAACTCACTCTGTTAGCACTGTTAAAAGTTCTAAACTCCTTTTTAACCTGCAACTCAGGATATTGCTTAATGATTCTAAGGAAGTTGACCGTAGTCCATGAAAACCTATAAATGTACGTGTGCTCTAATAAATGAGTCTTTAAGGTGCCACAAGACTTGCTTTTTCTTATCATAGTTATTTTTGCTTTTAAGCAGGTATACATACTTAAATCCCGAAAGTCATATTGGAGTGATACAGCCACATTATTGCATTTCACTCCAAGTAAAAATGTTATTATTAATAATATTTTTCCTGCTCACTTTCTTCTGAAGGTTAGCAAAATAATAATAAGTTCCAGTTGAATTCTAAGATTGTTGCTACAACCCTGCTGATAACAGTTTGTTATCTTCATCTCACCAATGCATGTTCATACTTTAAGATCCAAGCAGAGGAATTCATGCATTTTCCTGTTAGCCACTGGAGTAAATAAGTGTTCAAGGGCATTATTTTGAATACTTCTATTACCTTATGCAGCTAGGGGCCATATACATGTTGAAGGAAACTTTCTTGCATTTATCCCTAGCCGGGTGAAAAAACTACATGTGCTACATGCACAATTCCACAGCCCAATAAGGCAATGGAGGTTGTAGGCACATGCCCCCTTTTAAAAAGCCACTATTCCACTGACCATTTGTTTAGTATGGAGTCTTGGGATTGAATCTAGTCATACAGCCCCTCCCCCTCTCTTTTTGCTTCAGCTGCAAGTGGAGGGGAGACCACTTTCCTTCTCTGATTGATGTTATTTCACCTTCTTTAAAAAGTGCTTTGCATGTGGACTCAAACTCCAATTATTTCCTTGTATCTTTTTAATCCAAAGGATAAATGCTGATGACCTTTGCCAAGTAATCACTTATGATGTAACCATTATGTAAAGCAGTAATCTCATCTATAATGTCCTATTAAGTGCTAAGGAGAATTGTAACTCTCTCCTTGTTTCTGACCAGGTATGCACTATGTACACACTTCAGCCTATGAAGTGCTGTGCTTTGGAGTTTTCCAAAAACACTTTGTAGACATCTCTTTGCAAGTGTCCATACCTGCACATTAAGCAGACAGCATGAGCAGTTTTAAAGCACAGTGGTTTGTTGTTGTTTTGCTCCTTCCTCTTTCAGCACCCCAACCCCTTTTAAAAAATAATTTTGCCTGTAAGTTTATTGATATACTAGAGATAGCAGAGAAGGCAGACAATGTACTTTATGGCTTTGTGTATACATATCCACTGATAGATGGATGGATAGTACATTTCTCCTCAGCTTTTGGCAGGATGCTAAGTACACATGTGTTCTTAGGTTATCACTCTAGGGAAGCTTATGCATTATGCCATACACATGTGCAGATGTTTGTGTGAATGACTGTTCCTTGGTGAATTAAATGGATTGAAGTCCTAAAAATGTGGAATATTGATTGGGTGTACTGATGCACATGTGTGGAGTATATGATCATGTGTGATGTTCAATTGTATCCACCCATTCAGGAAGGAAATATGTGGGAAAAGAAGGGTTCATTTTCTTAAACTAGAGATCATTGGTTATACTGCAGAATATTGGGGCTCTGTGTTTTTCATATTATAGCTGTCATGGGGGAGACAACTTGAAATATTTTCAGATTAAAATGCAACTCCTTCTTGCTCTCTAGGCAAGATAACCTATGTCCAAAAACCGGGGTGGGGGTGGGGAGATGTACAATGTGAAGAGGAGGAAGAATTCTTAGGTAGGCACAGAGGCTGGGTTAGCAGGCATTTCTGCATCAATGAGATGTTTTGTCAGTTCAAACATTTCTACTGAGAAAGACTACTTAAAATGCAAGCCATTTGAGAAATGTACATGCAGCTGGAGTTTTCTTTGAAGTTTTAACACAGCCATTTCAGCATTGCTGAAGAAACAAGGAGCTGCAGTTGAAAGTTCAATGAAATGAAGTTTCATTGGCTCCTCGGTGTTACCTGGATGCTGGGTTGCATTTGGCTTAGCATGTTACAGGCTGCACAAACCTGCCACAGATTATTATTATTTAATTTAAAAATGTGGAATTTTGTATTCATATTGATTGTATTTCAGTGTATTTTCTGTATTTTACAAGATAAATATGGAGGATGCTAGGGGCTGAGACCCTCTTTGCTATGCTCACTAACCTCCTGCTATTCCTCCCAAGTTAACCCCATAGAGTTTCCCTTTCCCATCCCATGCAACTACTAAACTCACTTTTCACCTTCCCAACTCCATTTCAGAAGCCACTTCTCTCTCTTTTTCTGCTGCCCTGCTTTGCACACATTTTCACCTTCACCCCATGCCTTCTCCTTCTCCTTTTGCACACACCTCTTGCACACATACCCCCCCCCCAGTAACCACTTGCATCTTCCTCCTTCCACACATTGCAACTGCTAAACACCCTTTTCATCGGCCACCGATTGTGAGGCCACCATTCCCTCTCTTCTTACTCTACTCAAACTTCTCCTTCAGTTCTTCAGCTGCCACATGTGTGAGAGACAAAGGATGTGGAGCCCCCAAATACTCCAGAGTAGTTTACTTAAATCTCTACCATGGTTTGAAACTGCCATTTTCCTCTTAGTTCCCTCCAGCTCTGCTTTACTCAATAGTCTGCTGTTTTAAGCTACCACTTCTTCCCTCTCAGTGTCCCTTGCCTTTTCTCCCGTGCAACAGACATGGGTGCTGTGCAGCCTGCCTTCACTTTTGGTTCCCTATACCACCCTGATATCAAGTCAGAATTGTGACTTGGCACCACAAATCCTCCAACAGGGGCTGTGTGATGATATACTTACATTTTTATTATAGAGATAAATAACTATGAAAGTTTGATCAGTGAGAGAACACCAAGCCTTTTTAACTTTCTGACCTGCTTCTCTTTTATTTTATCAGAATAGCTCCAGGGATGAGTTTGTTTGACAAGAATCCACCACTGTCAGAATGGAAGAATAGGACACATTACTGTCTGTGTCAGAAGGAGCATTCACTGTATTTACAGTCAGTAAATGCTCTACACACTTTTCAGCATTCTCCTCCGGAATCTTTAGGTTGTTTTTATGAGCGTGTGGATTACAATTCTGTAATCCCATATCTAGATGTCACACCAGAACATCCTACTAACTTGGATGCTGATTCTGCATTCCTAGCTGATGGAATATTACCACCTAGATCTCTTGAGCAGTGGCATTTGCCTCAGGCAACCAAAAAGAAAGACAGCCCCAATGGCCTTTTAAACCCAATTGGTCAAAACATCTCATTGAAAAAATCAGGAAATGAAACCTATTTTGAGTCTTCCGATCATTGGAAGGAGCTATCAAGAGAAAAAAGGCAAGAAGCTTACTGGGAATCCTTATCTGCTTCCTCTTCTCAAAGCTTGAGTCAAGCTGACTTGGAAAGTTTCACCTACTTTTTCCCAGAAGATTATTTTGAAGGGAGGCGGCCTAAAGTTCAGGTCACATGGCCTACTCCAAGTGGCCTAACCTCAGCAAAAGCCTTAGCAAGCTGTCAGAAGGTTCTTGAAACCTCTCCCATTGGCTTGGCTTGTAAAGGGCTTCTGGGCACCCAGCTGGATGTGGCTATTGAAATGTGCCTTTTGGATGTACAAAGCAAGGATGACCTCACATGGGGAGCATCAATGATTGCATTTCTGGAAAATTCCTGTGAAAAAAAGGTGCTGGAAAACATAACTATATGGTTTGATTCAACAAGTGAGCTACCTGCTACACATAAAGAAATAATCAGAGCTCTCAGGTGCCCTAATCTCTGTAATGGACATGGGCAGTGCAGTATGTGGGGATGCCAGTGCTTTGAAGGATACGATTCCCATGACTGTACAACCGCCAAAAGTGAGTAAGAAAAGAATTATGTTTGTTCGTAACCTGTGTATCTTCCTGTAGCATTTGACTTAATGGAACATCTGCAGAGAGCAATTTGCTCTTCAAACAGCTTCACTAGTTAAGACCTATGATGAATTAATAATCAGGTTTTGACCTTGACAAGCTGATCGCAATACCTGGCTGGCTGCTCTGGAGGCATGTGGGTTTGTGCACACAAGTTTACCTTGGTAAACTTGCAAAAATGGATTTGACAATTCCCTTAAACAAACTGGTTTGAGAGAAGCGATTTTCTTTCTTATCATCCCCATGCTACAAAAACAAACTCCTAAAAAAAAAGAGAGAGAGAGTCCCCAACACAGATGTTATACTAATTTCAGAAGGCTCAGTTGCAGGAGTGGGGGTGACTATCTGGAAATGTGGACTGTGATGTCATCAGTACACTGACGACACTCTGTTCTACCTTTCTTCCCCATCTACTCATTCCATGGAGGCTGTTGAAGGAACTGATGTCTGGAGGCAAATTTGAGCTGGATCAGGACAAACAAGTTGCAGCGGCAGCCAGACAAGATAAGGATGTTGTGGGTAGGGAAACTACCTAGATGGAGGTTTGCAACTTATCCATAACCAATTGGACTCCTCCTTTGCACAAGCTCAAGCTATTTATTTTCTAACGATCTCAGAATTGTCAATTGCAACTTTACCTGCAGAGGATGGATCTCACCTCAGCTATCCATGCACTAGTGACATCCATGCTGGATTAATCTAATGCACTCTATGTGGGGCTACCTTTAAAGGTGGTTAGAAACATCAACTGGTGCAAAATGTCAGGTGCCAGGCAGTTGGAACATGTGACACCTACAGTCACTACACACCAGGGGTGCCAACTTGAATAAAATATTGAGGGGCAGGTAAGCCCTGCCCCACATAATCAATCACAAGACGCAGCATGCACACACTATTTGAATGGCAATGCCCATCAACTTTGGAGGGGGACGACCCCCTCAAATATTTTATTGGGTGAGACCAAAGGGACCTCAGCCCCTAGGAGTTGGCTCCTATGCTACACACACACACACACACACACACACACACACACACACACAAGTCCTTTATCAATTTGGCTTCAAATCAAATTAACTTGTATGAAAACCAATTCTGATTGATTTTAAAAAATGTTTACATTATCCCACAGATGAAAATCAGTATTCTTTTCTTTTTAAAAATAGTTCAGTTTTGTAGGGAACTTTGATCATCCCTTCTTCTTCTTCTTTTAATTGTTTCCTGATATTTTAACTTTCTGACATTATATTACAAAATGACCAACTAATCCTTCAATCTTAAACACACATTTTTAGGAGAAAATCCCACTGATACCAATATAACTTGCTTCCACATTGCTATTTGTGGTTGTAGCCTGTCCACTTACATGAGATGGAGACTAGTAGCTGAGAATCAGACTGCAAAATCAGAGGAGACTGCCAAAGGGAGTCGCTCTCTCTTCCCTCGCCCCCCATTTCATTTATAAAGTGATGGCAAAATCTCCAACAAACAATGTCAAGGTAATGCACAGCAGCCATTCCAGAAGGTGAGGCTGATGAACCTGGG
The DNA here is from genome assembly GCF_964234715.1 of Podarcis melisellensis. Lineage (NCBI taxonomy): Eukaryota > Metazoa > Chordata > Lepidosauria > Squamata > Lacertidae > Podarcis > Podarcis melisellensis. The sequence continues at coordinate 97,153,040 of NC_138528.1, read as the reverse complement.
AAACCTTTAACATTTGCTTTTTCAGTTTTCCATAATACACCTGAGATTGCATGTTATTTTCTCATAAAAGGAAGCTTCATCTTAAAGATCACTCACCCAATTCACACACAGTCCTCCAGATACATATTAACCACTTGGGTGCTACAACAGAGATAAGGAAATAATAAACAGTTGCACTTATTAGAGTGATAGCTTGAACTTATGACAAATAATATTATCGTGCTCCCTTTTAAGCTGTGGTAGATGTATCATGGGAAGATGTGTTGCTGCCAGTATAGACATCTGAGGGTTATCTAGGCCCAGGTAAACTTTAAGTGGCAGATAATAACTGAGAAATACACATGCATACATATAAACAGATGGAATGCAGGTGGAGCTAAGGGTTAAACCACAGAGCCTAGGACTTGCCGATCAGAAGGTCAGCGTTTCGAATCCCCACAACAGCGTGAGCTCCCGTTGCTCAGTCCCAGCTCCTGCCAACCTAGCAGTTCGAAAGCACATCAAAGTGCAAGTAGATAAATAGGTACCACTCCGGCGGGAAGGTAAACGGCATTTCCATGTGCTGCTCTGGTTCGCCAGAAGCAGCTTAGTCATGCTGGCCACATGACCCGGAAGCTAAACGCCGGCTCCCTCGGCCAATAAAGCAAGATGAGCGCTGCAGCCCCAGAGTTGGCCACGACTGGACCTAATGGTCAGGGGTCCTTTTACCTTTTAACATATAAACAGATCTTGTTTTCAGCACCTGTCAGATGGGCGCTATTGTCAATATAAGAGAACAAGAGAGGTGTCCATGGTGAGGTGTCCAGCACCTTTTTCTAGAAAAACAGCACTGCATATAAACATATACTATGGGTGATGTTCAAGTGTTACTCAGAGTAAGCTCACTGAAGTTAATGGATTTTAATCATGCTCATTACTTTCAATGTCTCTACTCTGAGTAAAAGATAACTGAACACCACCCTTTCTCACATTCACTCTTAATTCACTTACGCTACATACATACTTCCAAATGAAAGTGCAGGATCAGGGGATTGGAGATACAGAATTTAAAATTGCTACTTCATGAGTCCCTTTGTCCACCTTCCTTCTCTGAAGGACTGGCCTGTGTAGCAGGTTACTTGTCCAGAATGAGCTAAGGCCACCAGGGTATTCTGCCCAGACTAGACTTTCCTTGTCACCTTTGCAGCTAAATGGCCTGGAACCCAAGTACCTAAAAGTGCACCTTCCCCAATATCAATAATCTCTGACCCTATGATCTGCAGCCTCAGTAATGGTGCTGCTTCTTAGTGAGCATGTCCCATTTGTGGAATGCCCGCCTTGGTCAGGTGTGTCTGTCTCCCTCATTCTTGACCTTCAGGTTGAATTTAAAAGCATTGCTCCTGGCACCCCTGAGATAATTGTTGGGTAAAATGCATTTTATAACCATTTTATTGCTGAATTTATTGTACCAGTTGCTGGAAACTGCAGGATGAGAGTGAAAACTGGGATCATCTCTTCCAAACAGAATAGCACCAACAAATTATGTTTAAACCTACATTTTTAAAAACAACAACAGCTCAGGTCTCTTTGAATGGAGCCTCTTAGCATTATCTCTGTGTTTGTTCACAGACAAAACTCCCCCCCCCCTTTAACAACCAGCTTAACCCTCTGAAAAAACACGCACAAAAAATACGCTCTTTTATGTAATAACACTACAAAAACATGCAACAAAACAATGTACTAACAGAACGATAGTTTCCTTGACTTGTATGTCAAGTGTGCATAATTATGCCTTCTGTTGAGGAATGTATACCTTGATACTTGTGCTATAGGGAATAAAGTAATCCTCCAGTGAACCTTTCAAGAAACAAAAAGGTGAAGACATTGCAAATAAGGATTGCAGAGACAATGTGAAACATAGCCTTGGTACCTGCATTTGATGAGCACAGGCAAGAAAAGCAAGCTTGAATTGGTATTGAATTATGTTTGCTCTCTGGTATTTTGTAAAAATCCATTCCAGCAAATTGTATAAAATATCAGGTTTAAATGTATTGTCTATAACATAGTAAAAAAAGAAAGAGTTTCAACAGAACATAAGAAGAGCTCTCCTGGATCAGGCCCGGTGACCTATCTAGTGCAGCATCTTGTTCTCAGAGTAGCCAGCCAGATGCCTATGGGATGCCCCAAAGTATCATCTGAGTTGAGATAGTTTTCTAGTTCCAATGTATCTTTCTGCTTAAAATATGGGGGGGGGGACAGTTTTGTGTATTTCAATGAATTTCTTCAAGAAAAAGAAATAGGGGTTACATAAGAACTGTCTTCTTAGATGAGAGTGGTGGTTTATCTAGATCAGAGTTACCCCTTTGACTGTGGCTGAACAGATGGTCTGGGACATGGATGGAGAACTTACAGCCCTCCAGAGGTTGCTGGACTACAACTTCCATAATTCCAGAGCACTGGTCATGCTGGCAGGATAGAGGGAATTGGACTCTATCAACATGTGGAAGACCAGAGGTTCCTCAGGAATGATCTAGGGAGATCCATAAACAGGGAGATGTAGTGACAGACACCCCTGTAGCTTATTCCCAGGGTGTACTTGGAGGAAGTACGTCTGTAAATGTGGAGGCTGTCCTTCTGTCAAAACTCTGAGTATGGTCATACCACATGTTGCATTAGGTTCATGTTGCGTCTTTTCAGCTTGCGAATGCGGCAAACCCGGAAGTGTATACTTCCAGGTTTCACTGCACGCGCAGAAGCGTTCTCCATGCTTCACACATGCGCAGAAGCGCTCTATCACGCTCTGCACTTGCACAGAAGCACCGGTCTAGTTGTGGACTTTTCAGGGTGCAAACGGCACCCTGGAACGGATCATGTCCGCAACTAAAGGTACCACTGTAGACAGATCTAATACTATATTATCATATTTTATTTTCTGTTTATTCTTATACTGCTCCTTTTAAAAGCTATTGATGCTAGCTGCCACCAAAAGATCTTTTGGTGGTGAATTCAGTCAGGGTTGACAGGTTCAGGGCAAGATGCACAAATGGGGACTAATGGTTATTCTATAATTACACATTTCTGAAAAAGTTATGAAAACACTGAGTTATTTGCCGGTACCTACGACCAAAAGAAAACCTGGAATATTATAATACATGGTCCCCAGAGTGCAGCAAGATGCACATTTGTTAGGCAAAGCGACATGTCTTTACCTAGGCAAAGTCACCTGGTTGTTTGTCCAAAGGTGCTAGCAGTATGGATTAAATAGGGTCCCCCCCGCCGAGAGCTGTTTGTTCAATGCCCCTGATTTTAAGGAACACCTTATTTATGGGTGTCACATATTTAGTTGACAATAGTCAGATAACACTTAAGGACATTCAAGTAAATTTGAGGAGGATGTGGTTGTGCCGTTAGGTTCCTTCATCCATCTTCCATGTGTTCAAGGTTCAGCAAAACACAAATAGGCACTTGTTGTAGACATGTGTAGTGAACAAGTGGACACTGAGGGAGTAGGGTCAGTGGCATGTGAAATGAAGGGGAAGTGCTAGCAGCATGGTCCTACTTCCCTTTATCCACATGTAGCTGGTCCACATGAATAGCTTATGATCAGGACTAGTATGCAGCCTAGGTTTTTTCTAATATCAACTTGACTGGGTGGTTCATAAATATACCCTTTCATTTGCTGGTAGTGCAGTTGAGAGAAATCAGAGGTTGATTTTCTAGGTTTTTTTGTTTAATGATATAACTTCTTGTTTCCAAACCCATGAGAATAGATCCACATTTTATGTCAAAGCAAGACCTATTAATTTAAACAGAACAGTGGGTTTCCCCGAGGAAAGCAGTGGGACAACAACAATTTAAAAATCTTTTTGGACCTGTAACTTGAAATCATGGGACAAACAAAAATGTGGATGGGCCCGTAATCACATCTGAATGCTCTAGAACTAAAATGTAGATTGTACCAACCCTTAAATACCCACAACTCAATGCAAAATTGTCCAGGTGGCCAGATTTATAATTATCATCAAACTGATATGGAAATTTAGAGATGAAAAGCAGTTACAAAATTTGGCAAGACTCCAGGAAAATGTCACCCTTTAATGCTCCTTTCTAGCGTCATTAAAAGAAAAAAAACTCCCAACACCTGTAGAAGGTGCTTAAAATGTCATTACCTACTGTAATTAAATGGAGAATTCAATTATCATGGATAACAAATCAGGCTGGCCTGCAATTTGTGTACACTGACCATGGTAGCTTTTTTTTTTTTAAATCATAACCAACAAGCACAACTTAGGAAGTTATATAGAGCTTCTGTAATACTCTGGGGAGCAATCGCAAAATAAAAGGTAATGAGGAGTAATAAGGACAAATTAGTTTCACTATGGTAATGGCAGTTTAAGAGCTTTCTGGGTGTGAATTTCAATTCCACTGTGGAATGTCCAGGAAAGAAGAGACATCACAGGCAAAAAAAAAAAAAGTCAGAGTTATTAAATGTTTCATTTGCATCCTTTTCTTACTTTGATACATCACTTTACCTTGGGCTACTTAGTCCTCAGATCTATATTAGTGAAATCTTCCCCTACTTGGAATGCAAATATATCCATAAATTTACTATTTCTACGCTTGGAAAATATATATCCAAATGAATGTACATATTTTGGAGCCAAACCACATCCCCTATAGCAGTAGTTATATGAGTTGTGCTTAAAAAAAGATTTTAAAAGAATATTAACCATTTTCCATGTTATCCTTCTAACATTAGACTGGATTCAGTTCTTATATTGCATCTTAGATTAGAGGATATTAATTGAAAACAAGTAAAAACATTAAGGCTGCAACCCTATACACTCTTACCTGGGAATAAGGCCCACTTATGAAAGGAGCTTAAGGAGCTTCCTTTTGAATAGATCTTTTCAGGATAGCATGTTTCATAATCCCATTGGATTCAGCTAGCACCACAGACATGCAGAAAGTTTGGAATGAAGGCTTTATGAACTATCATAAAACAGATGGTAGACAAGACTGAAGGAAGCTTGCTTTCTCTTCTCAGGATGTGGATAGGGGAGAATTTAACAAAATAAAACAAAACTTACAATGAGAGCCATGCGCAATGTGACTTGGAGAATGGGCCAGGGCCAAATGTAGGTTTGACCCATCAGTGATGAATGAAAGGTGTCTTTATTGTTAATACTTAGGCAGCGTATGCAAGTGAAGCATTTCACAAAACTGTTGAGCTCCAATTCCACTTTGTAATGGAAGGGATCAGGCATATCAGTTCATCCTGAATTGAACAAGACAGATTCTTAAAATCATGTACTGTTGCTTTGCCACCTATGTTCTGTGGAGTCATTAAGTGATAACACCTTATGGAAGCAAGCCAAGATAAGAACAATCACGATCCTGGAAAAGTCACTCAAAGATAGATGTGCATACCCATGCAGGACATAGAGTTGGTATTGGGAATTTGGCAGGTAGACAGAACCACCTTGATAATTGCGCCCAAGGTCTCACCTGATATTGACTGCCTATGAAAATATATTTTATGCATATTTCCTCCCATTATTTATACATACATATATACATACATGGATATGCACATCATACATACATATGTACGTACACACACAAATTAAGCTCTTTGTGGAATGAAACTAACCAATGCTAATACCAGTCTGAGTACTCTACATTATGTAAGGCAATGGGGTGCCCTTTTCCTTGATTTGTTTTGCCTATTTACTCATATACATTTTTGTTTATTTCTCTTTATTTTTCCCTTTTTGTTCCCCCACCCCCTTAAAGAACCAACTACTCTTCAGTTATTGGCATGGAAGGGGTTATGAGTATAGGGGTGGGTTGCAAGGGATATAGTAGCTAAAGGTTGGGGGGAAAGTGAACATTCAGGAATACGTTACTACTAATAATATTTAAAAAAATAGGCAGGCATAGTGGTGTGCTATGCTATATACAAAAATGACTTGGAGCCACTTTGCACGCTGTAAAACTCCCATGCTGCATTGTGGTAAAATAATGTATCAGACATAAATGGAGCACAGCAGTAGGACCTACAATGTTACAGTGAATTCCCATCCTAAATATTTTGTGTATTGTACAGTGGTACCTCAGGTTACATACACTTCAGGTTACTGGTGCTTCAGGTTACAGACTCTGCTAACCCAGATATAGTACCTCGGGTTAAGAACTTTGCTTCAGGATGAGAACAGAAATCGTGCTCCGGTGGCACGGCAGCAGCAGGAAGCCCCATTAGCTAAAGCGGTGTTTCAGGTTAAGAACAGTTTCAGGTTAAGAACGGACCTCCAGAACAAATTAAGTACTTAACCCGAGGTACTAGTGTACACCATACCAGTACTGCATATAGCATTAAAAGCAGGAGTTTGTAGTCCCCATTGTTTGGTCTGTGATTATAGACATCTGCCTCTGTTCCTAGAGCTGGCGAAACGTGAACATTTTGAAAAACAAAGAAAAACATCAATAGTGCCCCAGTTTCTATTGTTTTAGCTTCCATTACTTTCCATCCAAAGCACAAATCTGGCTGGATTGTAGCAGGTCCATTAGCCTGATAGATACAAAAGTCAATAGAAACTAAATTTAGAAAGGATATCAAATCTTTATCATAAGGGACCTGGGAGGCTGCATGGCTGTTGATCTATATTGTACCACCGCAAATCAAATAAGGGAGATTAGTCCTTTTGGTGATTAGTTTATTTGCTTTAATGCAAAGCAGTGAAAACAATTCTGTGAAACAAGCAGTTGGGAAAAAAGTCTTATTTTTAAGGCATCTAGGATTAACTAACACATGGCTTCACAAAAGAACGTGCTCTGATTTTAAGTGGCAAAACCATTCTCTAAAAAATACTATGTGCAGGCATGAAAAAGGAATTCAAACCTAGTGGGCTGAAAACACTGTAAAGGGAACATCCTCCTCTCCACCCCCTGCAGTTCAAAATCGTCCTTTTAAAACATAAATACATTACCTGCCCAAACAATTTCAAAACAGCAACTATTCATAATAAATATTTGTTTGTAGATAATGAGATCATTTGTGTTTTAAATTATTCACAGTGAGCCATTTGTCCTGCATCAGTGTGCACACACAGTCCCTGCATGTAAATAATAATTCACTTAAGTAGCTTAAAGTGACAGGAACTAAACATGGGTTCTTTAGTGCAGGGAGTTTTTCCTGATGGTTCATACACTGGCAATTATCCATGAGCATGTTTTTCTTAAAGCACCACACTGTCTTCTAGTCAGGCATAGTAAATCAACTGTCACCTGTCTACTCAGTCTCCAGATTTCCTAACGCCTCTCTTGCCTTGGCCTGTTGCAGGTCTTTTCTTGGAGCCCAGCTAGGGAGCTGTATACAACCCTGTTTAATAAACATATTGCTTTACAAACAGCTATGAGTAATCAATAAAATAGGGACGCGGGTGGCACTGTGAGTTAAACCACAGAGCCTAGGACTTGCCGATCAGAAGGTCGGCGGTTTGAATCCCCTCAATGGGGTAAGCTCCCGTTGTTCGGTCCCTGCTCCTGCCAACCCAGCAGTTCGAAAGCATGTCTAAGTGCAAGTAGGTACTGCTCCGGCGGGAAGGTAAAAGGCATTTACGTGCACTGCTCTGGTTCGCCAGAAGCGGCTTAGTCATGCTGGCCACATGACCTGGAAGCTGTACGCCGGCTCCCTCAGCCAATAAAGCGAGATGAGCGCCGCAACCCCAGAGTCGGCCACGACTGGACCTAATGGTCAGGGGTCCCTTTACCTTTACCTTTATGAATAATCAAGGTTCAATATGCAACAGAGATAACCTGTTTTGCAAAGCACTAATTTCAGAATTCTCATGTCCCCACCATTTACTACAGAGGCGGGGAACATCTGGCCTGCAGGCATCTTTGACCGCCCGGCCATCCAGTTTGTTTCCCTAAAACTACATCCACCTGCCTATCAGCTGATGTCACTGGCGATGTCAGCCAATGGCTAGGGGACAGCCTTTAATCCTGCTTAGGCTGTATCACCCTGTTCCCAAAAGAAATCTCCCTGCCTTTCCTTTTAAACTCAATGTCACTGCGATTTTCAAGGGGTGGGAGACTCCCAAGCACTTTAGAAAGCATCCTCTGAAGACAGGAAGTCTGAAAATGGCTACTGTAAAAATAGAAGCAGGAAGTAGTAGCAGTGGGAAGGAACCAAAGTGCTCCTTCGACGTTTCATATAGCAAAGCCATTTAAGAGGACACAAGAAGGAAAATGAAACCAGGAAGAGAGCTGAAGTTTTGAAGCTCAAGACTTCAGCAGTTAATCTGTTGAATGGCTGTTAACAGTATGTTACCGACGGAGCAGATGCAATCTGAACTGCAAGTGTACGAATAAGGCAGCTCAGCCAGAATTTCGGGTCACGGGTTTTGATGCACTACCTGTAACAGGGCAGCTTTATGGGCAGCAAAGAACATAAATAGAGTACAAAGTGCCAGTTTGAAGCACTCCATGGGATGAATTTACCAAACATAAAGTTGTTTTTCAACTGTAAATGGCTTGCCAAGACAGCTTATCATAATGATGAATTTGCAGGTGTAGCCTCTGATTTGTGCACCATGGGAAGTTCTTTTGACATCAAGAGATAAAGAACGGCATGATGCCAACTTTGCTAGCACCACCATGGCATTAAAGGCATTAAAGAGCATAGTGAATGAGTTGATCCAAGAGTAGCAGGGGATGCACTTTGAAAAGGCCAGGTAGAAATGCATACATAGGAACCAAGATGCAGAAGATTAATTTTCGGTCATCAGCTGTAGAATTAGAGGAAGAGAGTCAAGTATACACCTTGAAACAAGTAAGTCTGCTTATAGATTATGCCAAAGTCATCTTTCTGGGTCATTGTGAAAGGAGGAAAAGGTAAAGGTAAAGGGACCCCTGACCATTAGGTCTAGTTGTGACCGACTCTGGGGTTGTGGCGCTCATCTCGCTCTATGGGCCGAGGGATGTGGCCAGCATGACTAAGCCGTTTCTGACGAACCAGAGCAGTGCACAGAAATCCCATTTACCTTCCTGCTGGAGTAGTGGGATTAGAATGATTGTGGGATTAGAATGCAGAGTCCAGGAGTCCAAAAGGCTTCTTGGAAAGAAAAGGAATTAAACCTTGTGACAGCTGCTGGAAGTGGGGACATTAGAGGAGAAACCACCCACTGTCATTAGTCTGTCCCAGAGGAAACAGCTGCTTCAGCAGGGCAGTATATTCTACTTTTCATTTCATCACAGTCTCCTTTTGCTTTTTCTAGCAGAGAATCTTGGCTGGGTTGTTTGTTTGTTTGTTTGTTTGTTTGTTTGTTTGTCTTTTGCCAGGGTTGGCATCTGCTGAATGGACCCCAAACCATTTCTGAAATATATACTGTGATCATGCTGTCATATATTGCATTGTTCGAATTAGGACTGCTGAGATATAAACTGCTTTGAGCTCTTAGGAAGTAAAGCACCAGGTGAATACCAAAGGCTCAATCAAATCCACACAGCTGGTATGTGAGGAATGATCCTTGTAGGACATAACAGAGTTCTGTTCCTTGTCCTCTTCCACCTTGCTGGGCATGCCCCTTCAATTTGAATTCCTTGACAGAGCAGAGAGGGGTTGACTGGCCAAGGATAATGGAGGCCTTCCATCCCTTTAAACAGCCAGTCGCAGTGGGTGAGTACATGCATTCCACAGTGGGAGGGGAATGGAAGCAGGACTCTGTTGTGTAAATAGAAGGGATGGGAAACCTATAGCCCTCCAAATGCTGTCAGACACCATCAGACCCATCATGGTCAATGATCAGGGATTATGGGAGTTGTAATACAGATGCATCTAGTAAACCCTAGATTCCCCACCCTCTGCTTCATAGACTCTCTCTCCATTTTAAATATTCCTAATAGTATTCCTGAGCTGCCGTCTCTGCAGCTAAGGGGACTGTGCATAATAAGCAGCAAGCAAGGCATTCCCTTTTGCACACTTTTTCTTTTCTTTTTTTACACACAGTTTAATTGCTATTTGTCCTTTTAATGTGATTATACACATTAATGTGTCAACAAAATTCTGCACCGTTTCATTAAAGATGACATGAAAGTTGAGGAACCTCAAATTTATCTATCCACATTTAAGGGGGGGAAATGCCATCAACACACTTAAGGTCAAGCACTGTTCCTGGGACAACTGGGTAGTATGATCTGAAACAACAGAGTTCAGTACTCCCTGCCCACCCTGTAATGTAGCAATTAGAACATTAACTGAAATACTATGTCAGATTTGCTTACAGTACATTATACTACAAGTCCAGCAATGGCTGATTTTCCTTTCCTGTTGGTACAGTCTTTAAAAGACACCTATAGGGTGGTTAAAGGTAAAGGTAAAGGGACCCCTGACCATTAGGTCCAGTCGTGACCAATTCTGGTGTTGCGGCGCTCATCTCACTTTATTGGCCAAGGGAGCCGACGTACAGCTTCCGGGTCATGTGGCCAGCATGCCTAAGCCGCTTCTGGCAAACCAGAGCAGCGCACGAAAATGCCGTTTACCTTCCCGCCACAGCGGTACCTATTTATCTACTTGCACTTTTACGTGCTTTCGAGCTGCTAGGTTGGCAGGAGCAGGGACCAAGCAACTGGAGCTCACCCCATCACGGGGATTTGAATCGCCGACCTTCTGATCGGCAAGTCCTAGGCTCTGTGGTTTAACCCACAGCACCACCCTTATAGGGTGGTTAGAAGCATGGAATAGAGGTTTCACATCTCCTTAAATATTGTGTGGGTGAGGGAAAGTTGGTAGGCACAGAGTACGCATGGGAAGGAAGCTAGATGAGTGATATTCCTTCTTATGCACAGCTGGAGCTCTCTCCTCCCTTGCCACCCTAAGCATCTATAGTTCATTTCTCTGATTTCTCAGGTACGTAGTTGTAATTATGCAGATACCTCTGGTCCATGAGCAGAATAAGATTCAGATGAACATCTGGGACATGGGTGGGGAACCTTCTTCAGTTCAAGGGCTGCATTCTCTCACAGTCAACCTCCCAGGGTCCACATGCAAGTGGTGGGTGGAATAGACACAAAGATGGGTGGAGCAATGGGTGTGATTCATACCTTTTTCTTTCTTTCTTTTTACACAGTAGAGTACATTCCACCCATACAAAAGTCAGTGGTTTATACACACCCACCCACCCACCACTCCATCAGGGAAAGTGAGAGGTATTATGACGGAGCAAGGACACATTGCACACACTCTAGGAGGGTGCAAAGCAGGACCTGTTGATCTGCAGAGAGTTCTAAGGGCATTTGGCACCTGAGCCTGAACTTCCCCACCCATGGAATAGAGGAAACAGGTTGTAGGTGGGGTCCAAATGTCAGAACGGTTTTTAAAAACAATGGGTGTGTTTTTCACAAAACAGTGCTTATCAGCAGAACCTGTTCCAAATAGGCATGGGATGGGATGTTCTGTACAGCTCTGCTTTCCACTACACTAACAACAACAATTCTCCATTAATTGTACATTATGACCATTTCAATACATGTTGAAAACATGCCTGGGAATGAAAAGTAGGGACCTGGTGCATTTCCAGTGCACTTCACATATGGCAATGCCTGTGCTTGAAAACAATCATATTCCCTAGAACAATGGGAGAAGGTCATTACAGAGGGCAACATCCCTGAGACTGTGAAGGCTGCAAAGCACAGGTTTCAGAAGGCTCCAACTGGCATGAGGGTTCATTATACAAGCAGGCATCACTCTTACACTGTTGACCCCAACCAGTCTCAACAGGCTACCAGAGCAATTGCAAGAACTCTTAAACAGACCCTACTGTCACAGTACGTAGAAAATGTTTTATTGAAGCTCCAGTTCTGCAGTGCACTCACAGGCTAAAGATGCTCCCCTAATTTGTTAGGAAAGGCTTTATAGACTCCAAAATGTAGCAGGGTCACATCCCACTAGAACATGCTTTTCTGCTTTCTGAAGAAACCGTTGGAGCAGAGAGTGTGAAGGCTGCATTTTAGCATTCAGCTGATACCAAGGTGTCTGCATTCATGACTTTTGACCAGAGTGCAGAAACCCGCCAGGTTCCAATTTAAGTTGGAAACACCTGTTGGTACGTACTCAGTCTGTACTTATTACTGCAGGATGCCTTCCACGTGCACCACAGTACTGGTAGAATAGATTTGTTGCTCTGGCCTTGATATCTGAAATATTTTACGTATTTGTATGGCCTACTGAAAAACATATGCATACATATATAAATATCTTGTATGAGCTATGACATAGGCAGTACAAATATAAACAAGACAAATATAAAAGCACATGAAACCCAGCACAAGCACACAGGGGTGTAGTGTGGGGGACTTGGGGGGTTGCCCCTCTCCTTGGCTGGGGAGCACCATGTGAGGATGTCGCCAAGGCAGCATTCTGGTGGGCCCAGCGGGCTCCCACTGTGCCCCACCACCCTCAGGGCACACCCTGCACACCCAACCCAGGTGGCAGGAGCATACTCTCTGCTGCTCAAAACACAGTAACATAAAAGAATGTCAGCACCGGTATAAAACAGAACAAAAAGAGGAGTCTCTGATGTAAGAAATGAAAGCAAAATACAAACTTGATATTTTGCAGGAAGGCCCCAGCAAACCTTTACACAGCAACAGAGACTATGATGCTGCTGCAATGCAGTTTTTATAAATTAAGAGGCCTGAAAGATTAAAAAGGTTTTTGTCTGGCACCTAAAGGCATTAATCAAGATGTTAAGAGAATCTTTTCCAGGGAGGGCATTATTTAAGGGTCACTGAAATGACCCTTTCCCTGATCACCATCTTTCTCATTTCAGGTACATGTGGCAGGTACATGTGGCAGAAAGCAACTTTCAGGCAAAATAGTCACAACTCATTTAGGGCTTTAAAGGTATGGCAATCCTTTTGAGTTTGGCCTGGTAATGAATTGGAGGCCAACATAGCATTGGCCCTTATTAATAATTTAGTTGTTATATTTTGGACCAGCAGCTGAAGTTTCTGGACAGGGTTCTAAGACAGCCCCATTCATAGGCCATTGAAATAATTAATGGAGGAAGTCACCAGAACATGGATAACTGTCAGAAGACCATTTCTGTCAAGATATGGGTGTATTTGATTGACCATCCAGAGCTGCTTAAAAGTCACTTAGACCTCAATTTCAACTGACAATGCTAACTCTAGGACCACTTCCTGTCAAACAAACCCCTCCCGCCAACAGTGTTTTTGTATTGTCTGGACTACATCTTAGCTTATTGACCTTCATCCAGTCCACTGGTTTAAAATGCCCACTGTTTTTCCTTGATCAGCTGAAAAGGAGGTGTGGAGTCGGGTGTCATCTGCATACTGGTCACACCTCAGCCCACATCCCTAGTTGACTTCCTCCAGCAGCTTTGTGTAGATGTTGGCTAGCATGGAAGATGAAATAGAGCCTTGACAAATCATATACAGTATCATAAACACCAAGGGGGATCCATGGTTTCCCTTTATGCTTCTGAAGACAATCCATTTAAACAGAGTGTATACAGGAAGCAGGGTGGTATATAACTGCCAAGGGGAGTGTTAACCATGAAATTTTAATGTTGATTTTAAAAATTGTGCCATTTTAAGCACCAGCTTCTGGAATTGACTACCCAGGTGAGAGCAGAACCAATGTACAGTGGTACCTTGGGTTAAGTACTTAATTTGTTCCGGAGGTCCGTTCTTAATCTGAATCATCACTTTAGCTAATGGGGCCTCCCGCTGCCGCTGAGCCACTGGAGCATGATTTCTGTCCTCATCGTGAAGCAAAGTTCTTAACCTGAAGCATTATTTTTGGGTTAGTGGAGTCTGTAACCTGAAGCATATGTAACCTGAAGCGTATGTAAACCGAGGTACCACTGTAATGCAATACCTCCAAAGCCTAACCCAGACAACCTATTTAGGTACTAAAAACTGCTGAAAGGTTCAACAGGATCAGCAGGGTAACAACTACCACCCACTCAAACACATTGTCTAGGAAGGGGATGTTTGCAACCAGCCAATAGTAGTTCATCATGCTTTGCAGAAATAACTCAGTGGGCCCTAACACTACAAGCTGTGGCTGACTGTGATTTGTAAATTCCAAAAACTTGGAAATTCTAGAGGGAATAGTAGGCAGTGCTATTAAAACCTCATGAAAAACATAATGAAGCCTTTATTTTTATGCGCTACCCATCATTTATCAAAACTGCTCATCCTGCCTTCCTAATAGTGTTGTGTATTACACGACTACTGAACTAGCTGATGAATGCTGATAAGCAGGAAACTGGCTCTTTGTAAATACAATATTGTTGTTTAATGATGCTGTTAATACTACTGATGGCTCTTAAAAAACAACAGCAGAAAACAAGGGAAACAAAAGAAGTGCTTTGCAGTGGTAGAGCATAATCATGTTGCTTCTTGGATCTATTTTTCCCATGTGGGGAATTCTTACTCTTTCATTAAGATGACTAGCCAGTCAGGTGAGCTTACAATAGGGAAGGAGAGGAGAGCAGCTAGTACTTGGAAAAGGGGTATTATTAAATGTTTAATGTCAATCCTAGACCAACTTACCTGGGAATATGGATGGAAGGATCTGCCAATGTTGTTTTTCTCAGTTTCTCATTTTTCAACTCTTTTGTTCTTCACATTTTACAGCAATTTGCATTCTTCAAAAAATCCTCATGGAAATTCATCGGCATTTTTTGGGTGAATTTCTCCTAATTTTCATATGATGTTTTGATTTAGTACTACCTTTGCAAGCAGATTTCCCTAATATAATTAATGTTTGTATATTAATTTTCAAACTTTCCCCTAATACATGCATTTTTTCGAAACATTGTTTGGTTGAAAAATTGCATTGCAAAATTCTGACAAGTGCGGATTACTGAGGACTGCTGTGTTTCAGTTTGAATATTGTTTTGGAAAGTGGACATTCAGTTTAAATCTGCTCCCAGCCTAATTTCATCTCCACCACTAGCTGGCAGTAAGCCCCACTGAACTCCATCAGATTTACTTCTGAGTAGACATTTAGAGATGCTCAAAGACACAATCATTCATCTGTTTGTTTGTTTGTTTGTTTGTTTGTTTGTTTGTTTGTTTTTACAAGGAAAGGAAGGTATACATACGTGCTTTGAATATATAGATAATTTAGATTGTAGTCCTCAACATACTAATGCATTAGCACATTCAACAATGTAGATCTTTCTGAAATAATAGGATTGCACAGTCAATGAAATTGCATCCACTCAATCTGCTGGTCTGTCCTTGCATGCAGGGAAAGTCTCTAACTCACAGAGGGTTTTGAGACCCATCAGCTACCCTCACCTGGTTCAGCTGGTCAGTCTAAGCCATTTCCCGGGATGTGGCCTCTGTCACATGCTGACAGCTTCTAGGAGCCACAGGTGAGAGTTGAGTGCAGGATGGGGACCAAAGGTAGACAAACTACCCTGAAGGAGGACAACAAGTCCCTCACCAGAGG
This sequence comes from Podarcis melisellensis, assembly GCF_964234715.1. Classification (NCBI taxonomy): domain Eukaryota; kingdom Metazoa; phylum Chordata; class Lepidosauria; order Squamata; family Lacertidae; genus Podarcis; species Podarcis melisellensis. The sequence continues at coordinate 97,137,568 of NC_138528.1, read as the reverse complement.
TACTACCCCTCCTCTAACATCCCATACATCCTGGTGAGAAAGAACAAATGAGAAAATCCTGGCTTCACAAATAAACAACTACCTGACATTCAGAAGACATCTGAAGGCAGCCCTGTTTAGGGAAGTTTTTAATATGTGACATTTTAGTGTATTGTTCATCTCTGTTGGAAGCCGCCCAGAGTGGCTGGGGAAACCCAGCCAGATGGGCGGGGTACAAATAATAAATTATTATTATTATTATTATTATATGAAGCAGATATGCAATATCACTTATTTTATTTTGCAGTATGAAACTAATAGCATTTGTGTGTGTGTGTGTGCAATCCTGCAAGACTTCATTTTGAATTTATTAGTAGCTGCTAGAATGACCTTTGCCAAAACCTGGAAGGCTCACGCAGCTTCCCATCAAAATCACAACAGTTACAGAAGGTAGAGGTGCAATGCATTTTGTTAGGGTGACAGGTTATGAAAGGGCTCCTACTAAACTCACAACATTAAAGCTGCAATCCTACACACACTTACCTGGAGGCAAGGCCCGGTGCAGTCAGCAAGGGCTTACTTCTGAGTATTAGACTATATTGCATAAAAGCCTCGATATCCAGCTAAATCATATATAATAAATCAACCACCAGTAAGTGATAAAGACTTTAAACAATCACATCCATGTATCATTTGATTTTGATAACAGTTTGAATTTAGAAATTAATGTGTAATATGTTTATAGTCAAGGTGTTAAAGTAGAAGGGAAACTCCCTATAGGAATAACTTGAATAATTGTTATAATAGTTCTGCAATAGTCACAATGTTGATTTTAAAAAAGAAAAATTATTTTTATTTTTATTTAAAGCATACTCCAAGATCTGTGCTGGTTACACTCCTGTGAAAATATATACAACAGGATTAAAAAAAATGAACACCAAAAAAAATCACATTTAAATTGTACCTGGTTTCTATATGTTCTTTGTTTCTTTGTTTAAAGCACAACACATATATTCCACTCTTCATTGAATATTTTCAAACCCAGACTGGGGAGCAGTAAATCAAAACAATAAAACATACATAGAAAATTACAATATATAAAAATTACAAAATTGTAAAAAGATCCATTACATAAAAAGAAATTAACAGCTGCATCATAAGGCAAACAGAGCTAAACTACCATTATAATTCCCAGTTTAACCAAATTCCTGGGTTAAGACAAAAGAACATTCAACACTCTGAACTAAATGGTCCCAATGACAACCCCATTCCACCTCTCACCTATGTGAGCCCACTGACTCCTCCTCTGTCTCATACAAAGAGGGGTCCACTGTGCACCAACAGACTCTCACTCTGCAGCTTCTGAACAAAGTAAAACCTTTTGTCTCCACTCTCCAACCCACCCAGACTCTTACCTGCATCCACAGAAAGAACCCCCCAATCCCTTTGCATAATAGCAACAGAGCAAAAGAACAGGAAGGTAGCAGTAACCCACAGCTGGTGTTTCTCTCTTGTTCTTGGTTTTGAAAATGCCCATGGGCTTCAAGGAGCTTCAAGGTCAGTAAGGAGGAATGTGCAGGTAGAAGTTCTACCCCCTCTTACCTCTCTCCTTATATGCATTTTATACACATTCTTCCACTAAAATAACATTTTGTGTGCTTTTTAATGCATTCTTCCCCTGAAATATGCATATTTGTTCACAATTTTTCAGTAAAAATGTGCAATCTTATGCACGTTCTTTGAACTGAAACTGCATTACAAAATCCAGTTGATAGCACCTGCATTCCTATTCACGTATAACTCCTGGATTGGTGAATTAGGCTGGTCTGCTTTAAAATGCTACCTCTGTCCCTACTGCAGACCGTTGAAACTGCAGAACCAGTATGGCTAATGTTGTCTGCACACGGAATGGAATAATATTGCTTGGGGGAATTGTCACATATCCTATGGCTTTTGCTATTATAAGGATGATCTGTAGTAATTCTTGAACCGTCAAAACGACAATCAATGGATGGCTTATCAAATAGCTTCCGATGAACATCCCCTTGAGCAACATTCAACCGGAATCTTTGATCCTGCTCAGATCCAAGTCCTCAGAGGAACACCTTTTCTTGACATATTTTCCCCACACATACACACTTATGGGATCACTTCAAGTGCCACATATATGAGATTACCAAATATTATTTTGGATTAAGGGTATTTTCAGAAATCCCTGATCAGCCTTCAGCATAAGCTATCTAGGATGAGTGTATGGAGTTTAAAAGCAGTAACTGCAGCGTGGAGCTATTTTGTGACAGGGTGACAGATAAGTGGTTGCAGTTGCTGTGTGTGTGTGTGTGTGTATACATATACAGTGGTACGTCGGGTTACAAACGCTTTGGGCCACAAATGCTTCAGGTTACAGACTCCGCTAACCTGGAAGTAGTACCTCGGGTTAAGAACTTTATTTCAGGATGAGAACAGAAATTGCGCAGTGGCGGCAGCGGGAGGCCCCATTAGCTAAAGTGGTACCTCAGGTTAAGAACAGCTTCAGGTTAAGAACAGACCTCCAGGACGACTTAAATACTTCACCAGAGGTACCACTAATATATAGATAGATGATAGATAGATAGATAGATAGATAGATAGATAGATAGATAGATAGATGATAGATAGATGATAGATAGATGATAGATAGATAGATAGATAGATAGATAGATAGATAGATAGATAGATAGATAGATAGATAGATGATAGAGCCCACCCAGCCATTCCTGTATAGGCTTCCTCATTCCTTAATGCTCCCCGCCTTTACTCAAAAGTTCCTGTATTTAGAATGTCAGCTTGGTGACATATGAATGCTCAGAGTGGGATTCCAAAGGACATGCGCCTGCAAGTAAAGCTAAAGAGAAGTAATAAAAGCAATACAAAAAATTATGTGCATGCTCATGTACCACAGTCCCACTGCTACATGTTTGTTTCCCTTATAGAGCATCCAGTAGAGATCACAGATCTAATGAATGGGGGTTTCTGTGACGTCCGGACGTCTGACTGTAGCAGAATCCACGTGTTTGGACACAACTTCAGAGATTCTTCTGATCTTCATTGTGAGATCACCCGGATGACTGTAAGCAATACAAAAAGGGGCTCTCTTCGTCAGGAACCTTTACATATTCTCTAGGTCTATAATTTATTGAACACAGACAGCAATGTTTGCCATAGTATTCTGTGGCAAAAAACATCGCATTGGGAGATAGTGGCATGTCCATAGTACATTTCTGAAAATAAACCCACAAGCTTATCACTGGGTTTTCCCACAAAAAGCCACAGTTCTATAATGTTATACTGCAGTGTGAAAGGAATATTAGACATCAGGACAGAAGTACTACAAATATCATCACTAAAACGCATGCAATAAACCCCATGTCTGAAGCAGCCTGAGTCTAAGCCGGCATGGCTCTAATACTGTGAAGCTGGAGAGATAACATGAATCTCAGCTGGTCCTATTTCTTGTTTACTGGCCTGCATCTAGTGGTTTGATTCTCTTAGTCTAGTTATATGTGTATATTGCCTGTTATTATTGGAACTGGAAGTGATAAGTTTTCTTTCTGGCATGTACACTTTATACAATTGGTGTCACATCACCTCAAGATTGGTCCATAAGTGAATCAAAACCATGCAATCTCTTCCATTTCTCAGCGAGATTTTATCCCAGTTTTACCCTAGTTCACTGATGCTTGAAATCACAGTATTATTATTTCTCAATTTGGTGCATCTGGAATCTATACGCTTGGTTGTATTTCTAAATGCATTTGAATTTTAAGTATCATAGCTAACTATCCAAGCTTCCGGATACACAGCTGTAGTCTACAGCTGAATGGTGGACTATTAAGATTATTATTCTACATCTTAATCATGTAATATGATAGCTTTATAAGGCTGCATATAAAAGAATGTATGGTTAAGAATTATTGGGATGAGAGGGGTTCTCCATCAGAGTGTTTCAAAAATGGATTCATTACAAAAAAGTCTTTCCCAGTGAAGCAGAAAGATACAGAACTTTCTGAAATTGTTTGTAGAAAGTAGACTTCTATGTGACAGGATGTATCCTACAATCCTAGAGATCCACATAGAATATTTATGTACAAATAGACTGTGTTGTGAGCCATAAGTTTCATGAAGGGCATGTCTAGATCCCATGCATTTGAAATACAGAATCACACGAATACTACCAAATCCAGCATCAGTCAGGAATGCTACTGATAGGATGACACAATCAGTTTGTCCCACAAATTACATTCCTTCAGATGTTGTTACATGAAGTTGCTCCAGCTATGGGAATGTGGAAATGGCACTTGCCACAGAAGATAGGATTCAGGCATTGAAATAACATTTCCAGTTTTGACATGGGGAAGTTTTTAATGTTTCATGTTTTATTGTGTTTTTAATATTCTGTTGGGAGCCACCCAGAGTGGCTGAGGAAACCTTGCCAGTTGGGTGGGGTATAATAATAATAATAATAATAATAATAATAATAATAATAATAATAATAATACTGCCATCAGCCAAGGTAACTGAGCTGCGAAGGTCTGATCCATCCATTTTAAAATCCAGTTCCCAATACCATGAGGACCTCAAGTTGCTCTGCTTCAGTTTTATATAAAAAAAGCAATTTTCCAGCTCTCACCAAAGTAGGGGAAAAAACTTGAAAACATAAAACCGGGACTTCAAATATTACAGTTGTCCCCCCCACACACACACACACAAACACTTAAAATGCATTTCCCCCCGAAGACTTGACATTGCATGTTTAGGTTATGAAGCTTTTGCTATTAAATTCTGAAGGGCACTGTTTCTAAAGTCACTGACAGAATAGTGCAATCAGCAGGGTGTTTGCAAAGGCAGATCTAGGGGAGCATGATCGGTTCGGTCACACCAGGCGTGGAGCTTCTGGGGCGCCACAGCTATGACTCCCAATGGAATGTGAGAGATGGGCGGGCAGATTTTGGCATCACCAGGAGGCCACTGAAGTTTGAGACACCAAGGTCTGCCACTGGTGTTTGTTTTATGCATAAATACATTACAACACCAGCAAATCTTAGAGCCAGATTTGACGCCAATTATGATTATTATTTAACAGAGTAAGCATAGGGTTAGTATAGCTTCCTTCCTTCCCTCCAGCTACCTAGAGAGGGGAAGGACTTCGGCTCGGGGGTAGAATATCTGCTTTGTATGCATAAACTTCCAGGTTCAATCTCCAGATAGAGCTGGGAATGTGTTTCCTGTCTGAAACCCTGAAGAGCTGCTGTCGGTTTGTGGCAACAATACTGAGCTAGCTATGGTTTGACTTTGTATAAGGCAGCTTCCTGTGTAACTACATAGGAAGAGTCATACAGAAGGGGTTGACCTGCAAAATATGTAGCTGTGTGCATGTTTTCCTTTGTAGACACAACAGCAGCTACAGAGGATAATTTGAACCAGAGATCAAATTGTGAAAGCGGTGCAAGTAGGAGATTCATCATTGCTCATCAACTGGGGTGGGGTAATAATAATAATAATAATAATAATAATAATAATAATAAATTCTACCCCGCGCATCTGGCTAGGTTTCCCCAGCCACTCTGGGCGACTTTCAACAGAATATTAAAAACAGTATAAAACTTCACACATTAAAAACTAAACAGAGCTGCCTTCAGATGTCTTCTAAAAGTCAGATAGTTGTTTATTTCCTTGTTATCTGATGGGAGGGCATTCCACAGGATGGGTGCCACTACCAAGAAGGCCCTCTGCTGGGTTCCCCGTAAGCTTGCAGTGAGGGAACTGCCAGAAGGCCCTTGGCACTGGATCTCAGTATCCGGGCTAAACGATGGGGGTGGAGACTCTCCTTCAGGTATACCAGGCCGAGGCCGTTTAGGGCTTTAAAGGTCAGCACCAACACTTTGAATTGTGCTTGGAAATGTACTGGGAGCCAGTTGTAGGTCTTTCAGGACCAGTGTTATATGGGCTTGGCAATAAAGTTTGCAAAATTGGCATAATCTCTGAAGCATTATAGTATCTGTTGGACGATACACCCCATTTCATTGTGCTTATACCAATCAGATTTGAACATATTGAATTCCTTTGTTTTCCTCGGGAGTTCTATTGTGTCTGCTGTGTTAATCCACTTAACACAGCAGCACATCTGATCAAAATCTTCCATAAAGAAATTTTTATATATCCATATAGATCACTTAAAATCTACAGTAAGTACATGTAGACCTGCAATAAGTCACAGACATCTTCCTGCTCTGTTTCCTGCAGTATCACAATGGTGAATGGGTATCCAGAGACCATGAAAACACCAAAGCAACGTTTCTGAATCTGACAACGGTGGACTGTCAGATCCCACCTCTGAACAATACAGGAGCAGGAGCTGTTCGTTTCATGATGGATGCTGAGCCTTATGCAAGATGGCAAGTGAAAGTAGGAATTTCTTGTGCTACTAGCAAAACAATTTCAAAAGACATTTCTCAAGCAGCGTGATGATAAAATGGGAGATTACGGATTTCTTCCTGCTAATCACTGTGAATAGGAGTGCACACGAGAGCAAGAGATCTTTAGTATTGCCCATAATAAATAAGAAAACAAAGAAATAGCAGAAATTACAGGCATTGTGGGCATTTTAATAAGTAGTCTTAAGGTGCAAATTACAATCACTGTTCCTAGTAATCACCCTGAGCTGATATAGTGGGTGAATCAATTCTTAATCATCTGCATTTCATTTCAAGAGACACGGCTGAAATTCTTGATTAGGTCACAAGTGCAGAATGACTTCAGCTTCATACTGCTGCCTGTTGGGGGCCTTTCTGGCTCATATCCTCCATTTTGAAATTGTTGTACAGGACAGCTCTACTCAAAGAGATGGCAGAGAACAATGCTGAATACCTGGGGATCTTCAGTTTTACTGTAGCTGAGCACAAGTGGCTTTTCTGTGAGCTGCTTCTGCAAGGGGGTGGTAATATTTTTGTGGCCCAGCCACATGGATGTAAGCCAAACTTACCATCCTTTCCCACAGAATTGACATGTCTGCATGTGGCACACCCAGAATGCACTTCAGCTTGCTGATTCAGTGGTTGGAACCTACCCAGGTCAAGAGCACTCCAGACCCTGAGATCTAAGGGTAGCCTCTGGTGTCATGGGGGGGCAGTGGTCTTCAGTGATGTTATTAAGCACAACACACTAAGCATTAACCACAGTTGTGGAGAGCATGTCATTCAAATAGAAAAACACAAAGTCTAATAACGGAGCAAACATGTCACCGATCAGAAATTAAGACAGAAAACCTAGCTAAAAGGGATGTTGCGATGCTAGCTGTGAACTGCTATTGTGAACAGCCAGATAGGACAATGGTGCCACAAGTGCAGGACTTTCAGGCTCCCAAATGCAGAAGTGCTGGCTTATTTATTTACTTGTTTCATAAAATTTATGCACCACTCGATTCACCATAAAGCAGCCTAGCCAAATGATGAAACAATAAAATTGAGAAAAAAATCACAATCATACTTTACAACATTGAAATACCAAAACATATTAGTTACCTCAACTTTCTAAGCACATGGGTTTGAATGTTTTTAGCAGGCACAGTGCAGTCAAGGTGCCTGCTTGATCTCGATAGGCAAGGAGTTCCAAAGTGCATCTGCTGCCACACTAAACTATTGAGTTCTTACAAATATATAACAGGTATTATCTGGCACCTGCAGTAGTGCCAGTTCCACCTATTGAAGTGGTTGAGTGGGCACATCTGGGGCAGAGTAAAGTAATATGAAGTGAAGTAAGACATATTGCACTCTAAAGAGAGCCCCATCACACACCCACACCCAAAATAGACCTATGGAGTCAGAAATTACCAAAGTTCATCACTGGTAGACCTCAACATATTTGTTTCACAATTTTCTAGACAGGCAGCCAAGAAGATGCCTAATACTCTACCCTTGCTGCTTTATAGGAGACTTTGATCTGCCCGTGTTCCTCCAAAGCACAACAGAATAGTTGGGATGATTTATATACATTTTGTTTTTATTTTATTTTTTTGCAGTAGCTTATTAACTTTTGAAGAGGAGATCAATGTTTATTTTTGTTTTAACCAAAGCACAGCAAGCAAATGAATGGGGTTTATTTGAATATCTTATTAGAGGCTGCTAAAGTCCTAATCATTATTAATGTTCATCTGTTTGATCATTAGTGCGGTGCTGAGAAAATGAACACCTTGAGGGCTTTAGTAAAGGAAAGAAATTAAGGTTAAAATTGCATTAAGAGTGATCAGTTTATACAGATGAGGTAGTACTTTTGCCTGCAAAATGGCAGGATGCTAAACTAATCCTTCTTTCCGCCTCAGAGCTTGATTCGCTTAGGCCTAGAATCCATTTTCAGCACCAGGAGTTTGTATCAGTCGTATCATCTCCTACACTAACATTATCTGGGACCTTTATTTCTATATATGCTAGCTCATGCGAAGACTGGGTCTGATTGAGTGCAGAGTACATTGACCCACCCCATCAAATAGCTACATCCAGTCCCAAATAGAAGCATGGCTTTCCATTTCAGATTTGAGCTGCAGACCACACACTTTGCAGATTAAACCCTAGCTAGAGACCCTTGAAAATGTTTTTCCCGTCTTATTAAGATGGCTTGTCTATGAAGAATGTGGCTAGGGAGCCCCTCTTCTAAATCAAATACTGAGAGAATTGAGTTCATTCTTTAAATTATGTTAAGTTATGCTAATTCAGTTTCAAATTCTCTGAATAGATTGTAAACTTATTTCCTTCCTTTGAATTGCAAATGCTAGGCAGTGCTATATCCTCACATACCTCAGTCCCACCTGTTCACACCTGAGTGGAACAGGTAGTATTTTATCAGTTTAAAATAATATTATGTTTCTGGAACCGTTTACTTAATGCTGATTTTGGGGGGCGTGTCCCATTCTCTGTTCACCAGGAAATATCAGTTTTGTGTGTTTAGCTTTACATGAGTTTTCTTTCTGTTGTTTGTGATTTTTGCCTCTCCTTTTTTCTTCTCAATCTCTTCTGCGCCTCACAGTGATGCCTTCCATCTGTTTAATGCCGTGGCTGTTGTTACCCACTAGACCTACTAGGGTGTCAAGGAGGTGATGGGTGCATGGCCAGTGGAGACACCGGGGTGTGGCCAAACTGTCATGGGTTTCTCCCCGTCTCTTTCTCTCTTGAAAAGATAATGTGAAGAATTGCATTTTTACAATTATTTAGTACCTAACTAAGCTATGTGCCATGATTACAGCTATGAGATACAAAAAAAATACACACACACTTATTCAAGTAAATTTTGCTCAGAGTAGACTCATAATAATAATGATGATGATGATGGCAACAAAACATTCAGCAACACTGAGTTGAAAGAGGATCATATGGTGGTAGTCTTTCCTCCACTCCTTTCATTTGAGGGGATGTAGGAAGCAGTGGACCTTGATGGCAGAAAGTGAGGAGGAATTAAAGAACCTTTTAATGAGGGTGAAAGAGGAGAGCGCAAAATATGGTCTGAAGCTCAACATCAAAAAAACGAAGATCATGGCCACTGGTCCCATCACCTCCTGGCAAATAGAAGGGGAAGAAATGGAGGTAGTGAGAGATTTTACTTTCTTGGGCTCAATGATCACTGCAGATGGTGACAGCAGCCACGAAATTAAAAGACGCCTGCTTCTTGGGAGAAGGGCAATGACAGGCCTAGACAGCATCTTGAGAAGTAGAGACATCACCTTGCCAACAAAGGTTCGTATAGTTAAAGCGATGGTTTTCCCAGTAGTGATGTATGGAAGTGAGAGCTGGACCATAAAGAAGGCTGATCGCCGAAGAATTGATGCTTTTGAATTATGGTGCTGGAGGAGACTCTTGAGAGTCCCATGGACTGCAAGAAGATCAAACCTCTCCATACTGAAGGAAATCAACCCTGAGTGCTCACTGGAAGGACAGATTGTGAAGCGGAGGCTCCAGTACTTTGGCCACCTCATGAGAAGAGAAGACTCCCTGGAGAAGACCCTGATGTTGGGAAAGATGGAGGGCACAAGGAGAAGGGGACGGCAGAGGACGAGATGGTTGGATAGTGTTTTCGAGGTTACCAGCATGAGTTTGACCAAACTGCGGGAGGCAGTGGAGGACAGAGGTGCCTGGCGTTCTCTGGTCCATGGGGTCACGAAGAGTCGGACACGACTAAACGACTAAACAACAACAACAAAGGAAGCAGTGGCAACCTCTTCAATTTTGGTGGTGATGCAACCTCTTTCTTTTGTGTCTTCTCATACCCAGGCTAAGTAGGCAGATTCAGTGCTTCCATCTGCTCTGATGTTTCTAAAGGGGTAGCAAAAGTGGTGTGACATGGGTTGCCAGCACCCAGGGTATTGTGCCTGTTAACCAGGGGACCATTAGCACTCCCTGAGTCCTTTCCACCAGTCCAGTATTGATAAAGTCAATGAAATACTCTACCATGGGGGACGCGGGTGGTGCTGTGGTTGAAACCACTGAACCTCTTGGGCTTTGCTGATTGGAAGGCCAGCAGTTCGAATCTGTGCAATGGGGTGAACTCCTGTTGCTCTCCCCCAGCTTCTGCTAACCTAGCAGTTTGAAACCATACCAGTGCAATTAGATAAATAGGTACTGCTGCAGTGGGAAGGTAAACAGTGTTTCTATTGGCGCTCTGGCTTCTGTCACGGCATCCTGTTATGCCAGAAGTGATTTAGTCATACTGCCCACATGACCTGGAAAGCTGTCTGCGGACAAATGCTGGCTCCCTCAGCCTGAAAAGCAAGATGAGCAGCACAACCCATAGTTGCCTTTGACTGGACTTAACTGTCCAGAGGCCCTTCACCTTTACCGTACCTGTATCTTTAATGTGCACATTTGAGATATTTGCCCCACCAGTCCCCGCACTCACTCCTGCAGCACCTCAGAGACCAGCAGCTTCCCTATGCAGAGATACTGGGGTGGTGGTGGGACTCTCATTCTCCCTTGGCACCACTCCCTTGCCCCAACTCTCTCCGATGATTGGTCTATGACCGATAACTTACTTCTCCTCCTATTCCATGTTGTCACCACCGCTCGCAGCACCAGCTGGCAAGGGGGCAGTGGCATGGGGTGAAGATCCTCAGCACTGCTTGCCAATAGGTTGGAATGAAGGGGCAATAGCTCGGCGGCCTACACAAGAGGCAACTGCGGCACCCATGAGTGTCAAGAATGGTGGAGAGCAGGATGAGGGCATGAGTATACAGTGGAACCTTGGGTTACAGAAGCTTCAGGTTACAGACTCCGCTAACCCAGAAATAGTACCTCGGGTTAAGAACTTTGCTTCAGGATGAGAACAGAAATCATGCTCCGGTGGCGCGGCGACAGCAGCAGGAGGCCCCATTAGCTAAAGTGGTGCTTCAGGTTAAGAACAGTTTCAGGTTAAGAACAGACCTCCAGAACAAATTAAGTTCTTAACCTGAGATATCACTGTATTTTTAAAGCCCATGCAGGGACGCCCTGGCAATCAGCCATTGCTCAAATCCACTCCTCAGTCTGCCCACATGAACATTGGGATATTTTCTGTGTGAGGGGGAAGGCACGCTTTTGAAATTTTGTACCCCTGTGGCCCTGCCCACACTACACCACTGGTTATAAACACTCAGGACAAATGGACCTCTTAATCTTAAACCAAGTCAGAGCAACCAGTTATCCAGGGCTTCAGGTAGGGGTATCTTCCAACCCTACATGGAGATTCAAATGAGGACTTCTGCAGGCATCTCCTCTGCCACTGAGTTCTGGCCCTTGAATAGCACCTCTTCTAAAAATCTGAAAACTGAGAACCTATGTTAAATCCCCATAAACCAGAACTTGCTTTCCAAATTCTTGAACAATGAGCATAAAGGATTTTTCTCCAACACAGAGCAGGAGGGCAGATAAATTCTTACACTATCTTGTCCAACTGAATGCTTAGCAACTATATCCAGATGCCACCAACATCACGCCAATCATGTGCATTCAGATATTATGTGAAAAGTAATACTGGTTATGATGTGCCAAAATGTAGGGTCCACTTTGTTTGTTTGTTTGTTCCACTATTCTGTCACCAGCTAAACTGCATGTCTTCTGTGCCTACAGGAAATACATATGGCAGGGGTGGGGGCAGTATCGGCCCTGATTTTCTGCTCATTTCCCCTTAGATTGAACACTTCAGGCCTTACATCTTATGAATGAATAGCTGCACTGAGTATGGAAATCCATCTTAGGGGGAGTCAAGGGCAAAGGCTGCCATACAGAATCATCTTCCTTTGAAGCAGGCTCAATAAAATCTTGTTGACATCTATGAGATTCCTCTAGAGTAAATGTTTTATGGATTGCAATCAAAATGTCTGAAGCAGGATTTATTGTTCAAAATTGTGTCAACTTGAGTAAGAAATTTACAGGAAGAGGTTAAACAGAGCACGGCAGTTATCAGAAACTCCAGATTTTATCCGAGTGAAAAGATATTTTGGTAATAAATGAATGGCTTTTCAGTTTGCAGCATCAAGTGATTTGTTAGCTTGCAGGAAAGTAACTTGCAAGTGGTTTAATTTATCTTCTTGGCAGACATTTAGTTCAGGGGTGTATTGGGCATGTGCTTTAGAATGTGCAGACAGTATCTGTATGGAACATGATCACATAAAATGATATGATATATTTTTTGTATATTTTAGATTTCTAATGATGGTTTCCAGTACAGTAATTCAAAAGTCCTGACCTTGTATGACGGAGTCTGCCAGGATTGCGAATTCCATCAAAATGGGCTTTGTAAATTAAAGGTAATTTCAAAGCACTTAGAGGTTTAATACAGAACATCCATCTTTTCCTTAACCCTCCGGTTTCCCTGGATTGCCTGTGTAGCTTGACAAGTGTTGGAGAAGAAAATGTGTTTATTGATCAGCTGGGAAGCTAAATATATTTTCTTCCATTCACTTGTAAATTATGCCCTTTTTATATCAATCGTCAGGAAGCCAACACATTGTACATAAAAAAACATTTCTTCCAAATTAACATTTTATATACACAAAGAATTTAGCACCTCCATGCTGGAAATGTTCATGTAAGTAAATGAAACTTGGAAACAGCAGAGGTTCTGTAATTATCTCAAATAAGGCATCTTTCACACTCAGAAGATTCCACTTTACAGAGAGCCTTTGCTGGGACAACATTGCTCTCAGTCTCCACAAGCAACATTTCTTTGTAAGACATGGTGTCAAATTCTTACCAGTCCTCTCAGATTTACTGGGGGTATTGCAGCTACCAATCCTATTACCTCTGGGCCTGTTATCTTCAAGTATAGATGTGATTGCCACAGCTGAGAAACAACTCTCAACAACTACACAGGCGCAAAACTGCTCTGTAGTGACTTTTTAACATGAGGACAAGGTCTACTGTAGTTTGATTTCAGACCCAACTCTGATAGGTACTTCTAGCAGCATTTTATTTTATTTACACCCTGCTAAGTTCACTCTTTGACCCTTTACACCCTGATGCAGCCTAGTCAGCAAACTAGCTACATGGTTCTATGCCATAAATTCATTAATTTTGTAACTTTCCCACCTGTTGGCTCTGTCCCAATTGCATTATGTGAAGCAACGTACTTTTAAGGGTTATGCAAAGCTCTGTGGTTTAGTTATCATTCTTCTTGTTGTTATTTACGTTATTTATTACGTTATTTATTTATTGTTTAGAAATGAGCATCCCGGGATCAAATAAAGAGATGTTATGAAGCAGATTAAAGAACAAAAAAAATTATTTTTCAAAGCAAAAGAATGACTTATTCAGGAGGTTTTATTGAAAAAGAAGCATATAATATCATTCTAACTAATATCCTGCCTTGACAGCTGGAGTTGGGTTCCATCCATACGCTGTTGACATTCAACTCCTATTTCTTCTTGCTATCAGAATCATGTGTGGCTGCACAGATTCTGCACTGGTGCTCAGCCACTGTAATGGACTGGATGAAGGCTAGTCGAGGTGGAATTAGATCAAGGTGCTATGACTCAGCACTTTTTGAGCTTGGGAGACAAGCATATGGCCAGTTCTCTATGGGGCTGTGCTCCCCTTGTAGTACTTGCTGATTCTTCTCTGTCACTGGAGAGCCAAGTGATTGGCCAGTTATGGCTGTTCCTATACAGGGATGGCCTTGCCATAGTAATTCATGCTCTGATAAGCTCCCAACTGGATAACTGTAGTCCACAGGGTGGCTCTTGCAGACCACTTGGAAATTGCAACTAATCCAGATGTAGTAGTTTAGCTTTTGAGTGGAGCAACTAGCTGGAGCCATGTTAATACAAAACAAAATCTGCATTGACTGCCAATATACACCGGAACATCATACTTAAGAATGGTAAAGATCGACAGATTAGATTCTAGATCACTGTTCATTCAGACAAGTCTGTCTTTTAGCTTAGCAGAGGCGAATAATATACAGCATTACATGAAGCATGTAATTCAAAATTTACAACCATTATCCCCTCATTAAGTGGAAACAAGTTCAGGCACCTATGCACTAAATCACCAGCTCCCACACTACCTGGCTATTGGCCATGCCGACTAGGGATGATGGGAGCACAACAACATCTGATAGGTACCACGTTGGCTAATCTTGAAGATTCTCAGCCTAGCTCCACCCACCTGGTGTGAGTGCAGCTGGTGAATGTTACCAAGTGGGATAGAGCTCCAACATGCCAGTTTAAGTGTTATTTTGCAAGCCACTGTTTATCCCATCACTCAGCCTTTGTTTATTTTCTAGAGGGCACCAATTTGGGTGGGTGATGGAACTTGCAACCTAGTAGGGAATGCTCAGCTTAGGAGTGGTTTTATGCCACTGTAGCTATCTGTTTGGAGGCCCTTTGAAATAAAAAAAGGGGGGAGTATGTAGAGAAGGATGGGATTTTGTATGATTTGCCCACATGCCTAGATACATGCTAATCTCTATATGGTAGTGGATGGCACTGTGGCAATGGTGATTTTCACCTGACCTCCATACCGCTTTAGTTGCTGTTCCTTATGGGGAAGGGTGAGGCAAATGGCGAGGCCAGGACAGTGGAAATTCACCAGCAGGAGCGCCAGATTGTACCGACTTTTCCACTGCCTCTCCCTTCTCTTTCCCAGTAAGCAACATCAGTCAGTGAGTGCTGCCACGCCACCAAGCCATCTGCTGCTGGCTCTGTGTAAGGACTCAATTATTGCACAATGTGCATTGTGTAACATCAGCAAGCCCATATAGAGGGAGGACTAGAATGTGCCTGGGAGAGAGAACTGCTTTGTTTTGGGACTGTTGTTCAATATGACCTTTTCATGTATGTCTTCTTTTAGTATGCCTTGTCCCCCGAGAAGCAGCATGGCTCTAGGCATGGGGAAAGTCATGGTGCTTAAGTTAAGGCAGGCAAGAAGGCTTGCTAGTCCTGAGGCCATCACACACACAAATGGAAATGACTGAAGCACGTTGTTGCATCCCATTATAACCAAGGATTTGTGCTATTGAATGGGGATATGTGGCATTTTCCCCTTTACAAATGGCTTCCGAGCAGATTGGCAATTTTAATTGTATGTGAATGAAAGGAGAATTTTAGGAACTCTGAGCAAACAGTTTCACTTTTTTTACTGGGTCATAAAGCAGCGTTTCCTCATAACTGTAGTCATAGAGTTCTGTCATACAGAATTTTAGCTATTATACCCTTAGAGTGGAGCCCAATTTCAGCAGGACCAGATAATTAATCACTCTGATAACAGGTGTCTGGGATGAATGATCTTGTACAACATGTTAGTGATTTTCATATGATTTTTTGTTACAGTGGCATTATCCGGCAGCCTGAGATAAGCCATTCACAACTACAAAAATCTCACAATGAAGCTGGCAAAGCCTGTGTCATTACAGCAATTTTTAAGAATACACTTGTATTCTTCCCCAAGGCAACAGAGTGCTAGCATTTAAATTGCTGTCATTTCATTATTCCTACAGCAAAATATTTCAAGCAATTACTTGCTGCTAATTTATCTTTCTTCCCCTTACTTGCAGGAAAATGCTTGCAATATAGATGGATTATGTTATGCAAAAGGTGATTCGAGCCTTACGAGTCCTTGTCTTCTCTGTGAACCAGATATTTCCAAATTCACCTGGTCTATCAATGAAAGTAAGCCTAAAATGCATACAATGTTTCTATGGTATTCAGGTTTTGTTGCGAAACCAATCCGGTGTTTTTGAGAGAGGGATATTCTTTTTCTGGACCTGTATGTTGTGTACATTTCTAACATTTCTCTAGGCCAGCATTTATTAAGCTGGTGTCATCCTGATGTTCTGGATGACAATTCACATCTGTGCTGTCTAGGCTGTGGCTGATAGGTATTTGTTCAGAATATCTGGATGACCCAGATTGGCCAAGTTTTTGTAGGATGTAATCTACAGTAGTACCTTGGTTCTCAAATGGCTTGGCTCCCAAACAAATCAGCTCCCGAATGCTGCAAATGCGGAATTGAGTGTTCCAGTTTGCGAATGTTTTTTTGGAAGCTGAACATCCGATCTGGCTTCTGATTGAGTGCAGGAAGTTCCTGCAGCCAATCAGAAGCCACGCCTTGGTTTTCAAATGGTTGTGGGAGTCAAAGAGACTCCCAGAATGGATTAAGTTCAGCAATCAAGGTACCACTGTACTTTCCTTGGAGAAGGCAGATTCTCATTAATAGGAATATGTATATTTTGGACCCTGATGATTATGCAAAGGTTCCAGGTGTGTGCTCAAATATTTCTGAGCAACATCATGGGGAATGTTTTTCTAGGACAAAGGTGAAACTGTCAAGCTCCTTTGTTATTTTTGCTGTTCAGTATTGTTTATGCAATCTTTTTATATTTATACTGGCTTTTTGGGTATGTTAGATTTGCCATTGTGATGTTGTTTTATTATATTATGAAATTGTTTCGTACTGCTTGGTTTTGAAACGCATTCCTGTTTTCTTTGTTGCAAGCTGCTTTGAGAATGGTGTCTCTCTGTGTGAAAGCAGCATGCAAATAAAATTATGAATGAATATATTTTCACATCCTTTGAAGACAGAATAGTCTAATCTGGAAATATGAACTACAGTGATCAGGTGACTTATTTTCCATCAGCAAGGAAAACCAGTAAATGATACTTTGGGCCATAGCTACCACATGGCAGTAATGCTGGGTCCAACAGTATCCCTGAATCACACAGTGGTCCTTACAGTGGGGTGACTTCACCCAAAACAGATATGCCATGTCATCCTGACTACTGAGTTCCCTGCAATCACCAACTCTGTCTTATCCAGGCAGAGTTTATTCACTATCCTCAAGTCCGCCACTGATGATATACATCCATTGAAGGATAGCACTACACATTGCTTCCTGTATTTAAGAGTTAGGTCAAGGCATTCCTTAATCCATTTTATGATACTTAATCTATTTTAAGAGCATGGTTATATTACTTTGATGTTTTTATTGAGAGTATTTTTTTAATTGTATCTAGGTTCTTATTGACTAGGTTCTTAACAGACATGATGACTGTTTTCAATTGGAATGCACAGTATAAAGTTTAAATGTAAAATAAATAAAAGCTTTCCTGAATGCATTGCTCAAGTTTCTCAAACATGCTGGTAACTGTTTTTGACTAAAATGTTCTAGAGGTATTTTATCGTCTTTGTCAACTGCTGTGTAACATTAACCGTAGCCACCACAATCAAGCTCAAATGTTAAGTGTATGCCACTAAAATGATAAAATGTGTGCCCTTGCTGCCCAGAAAGAGGGAGAAACATGGCAGAGAGACATTCACACCATACATTAAAAGTGCATTTATTTATGAAAATATTTTAATCTGCTCTTCATTTAAAAAAAAATCCAAGCAGTTTACAACATCTGTACAATCAAATACAATAAAAACCTCATCAACTACCTATTACTGAAATATATTTCTTTGATTGCCTGCATAAGCTTAGCAGCATAAAAAAGCTTTCAGCAGATGTTCAAAGGGTGAAAAAAGGCACCTGCTGAATCTTTCTTGGAAGAGCGTTTCCCAGAACTGGGCCAAGGACACTAAAGGCTTGGTTTCAGGCCACTGTCAGATGAGCCTCACAAACCTTGGGATGACCAATGATGCTCCTGCTCCTACTACTTTAACAGTCATGGCTTTCCCCAAAGAATCATGGGAGCTGATTCCCCCTCACAGAGCTACTATTCCTGACACCCTTGACAAACTACAGTTCCCAGGATTCTTTGGTGGAAGCCATGCACTTTAAATGTATGATGTGAATGTACCAACAACCAACAAGACTGTGACCAGTGATGTATTTTTGCCAGCAATTTTCTGGTGGTCCAGGTGGTAGATGTAGTTTGAAAACCGCTGTCTTATGGAATTAGAACATTCTGTACATTATTGCATCTTGCTGTTTTGCTTAGATAACCAGCCTCCTGTGTTCCAAGCCCCAGCCAGCCAGCTTCTGACGTTTGCAGGAGAGAATTTTGTGTACCAACTGCTAGCAGTGGATCCCGAGGGATCAGCCGTGCTGTTCATCTTAGAAAGTGGACCTCCAGAAGCCACCCTCTCTCCTGCTGGCCTTCTCATTTGGAAAGTCAGCTCTGCCGAATCAGAGAGCTTTGAATTCACCGTGTCTGATGAATGCAATGCACAAAGCAGGCACTCGGTTCAGGTAGGAATAGGGAACCCTTCAGAAAACTGGTTTATCACACTATCCGTTGCTTCCATTATAGCTAATAATTTGTTACTGTCTTTAAAAAGCTAAGACTTCAGCTATTTTCAAGTAAGTGCATATTATCCAACATGACAGTAATGATCAATTAATCTAATAAATAACTCGGAGAACGTAAAACCCATATATACAACGAACAAGAGAGGGTACTATCGATTGCTGTCTGAAAGAACACTTTTGCCGAGCCTCTTAATGGTTCATTAATCTGCTTTAAAATTCACTGTGTGCATTTGGATCTTTGAAGAAAAGCACATAACAACATAAAAGACCAGGTTTTCGCCATAAAGGGGAGAACATAATTCATTTGCAATGATATTTTTAGAGGTTCCCATGCTCTTATGTCGTTACTCCAGAGCCTCGGCTCCCTGGCAGTGCTTCTCTTCTGCTTTGTCTTTATTGCAAGGTGTTCCATTAATCCTTCAATAGGGTGGGCTAATGAGGTAAATGCATAGGAGGAAACTTACAACCAGAAGTGTCTCGCTCACAATGGATAATTGTTAAGGAGCCTGGAACGAGATAAGTGCAGGATAAATATTAACCCACAACACTTGTTACAGAATTTACATGGTACCGCACCCAGACTTACCTGGAAATGCATGAAAAATAAATAAATCAAGGATTAGATTCATAGTCTGTATAAGGCCAAATGAGATGTTATGCCAAATACACAGCTGCCACTGAAAATGGCAAGTGTGTGACTAACTTTCCCCTTCCTCTCTGCAATGCTAACTGTGTCCTGATAGCTCATCTTTATTTAGTCCATGCCAGCAGCCAATGATGTGGCGCAGCAGTGGGGAAATGCAGGATGTTGTGGCATTAGGAGATGAGCAAGTTCTGCCAGCTATTACAAAGATGCTGGGACGTGATGCATACCTCCAGTTTTCAGTGGCTATTCCATATTTCTCATGTTGCATTAAGTGCCCCATGTAAGTGCTGCTTCTAGTAGACATGCAACAAGAGTGGCAACAATAGAGAGGTCCTTTTCAGTAGTGGGATGCTCTCCCCAACGAAGTTCACCAAGTACTGACCATATCTGATTCTCTTTCTATTGTTTGGGGTGATTTGCTGCTGGTTGGTATTTTAATGCTGACCATGCTGATGTTGTGTGTTTTGCTGCAGTTTATTATAGGTTTACTTTTAGAAACTCTCTCTGGTGCTTACTTTTATGTAATTTTGTATCTGTATTGCATTTTTTGATGCAAGCCATTTTGAGATCTTTATAAGATGATGAATAACAATAATATGGCCCTCAGTATGTCTCAGCTTCATTTCAGAGAATATTTCTTTGTATTTATAATTTCATATTTGGAGCTACAAACCATGGTTACATAGAATTCTAAATGACTAGATCTTGAAATAGCTGTTTTACTAAAAGAAAGTTTTAGGAGGCTGGATACTGAACCCTCCCTTTTTAGAAAAGGTAGTTAGATGCTCCATTGCAATGCAGTGCAAGAGAAAGAAGAAACATCATCCCAGTGCTTTCCTCTTTTAGATTGCAGTGAAACCATGTGGCTGCTTAAATGGTGGAACATGTATCACCAACATTAACTTCCCTCCGGGTGTTGGTGAATATCTCTGCATATGTCCCAGTGGATTTGAACAGGAACTTTGCCAGAACAGTCGTAATGACTGCCAATCAAACCCATGTGGGATTGGCTCCTGTATCAATGGAAAAGATAGTTACATTTGTAAATGTCCAGCAGGTTGGAAAGGTAAGCAGAGCTTTGCATTTTTTTCTGGAGTCTCCTTACTGTTTTCTGGTCAAATTTTGAGGCAGTCTGTGTGGAAGTAGTGTCTGGCACACTGAAGCAGTATCTGAATATCTTTTCCACATGGTGGGGTTAATGCATAGAACCTAAGGATGGACTAATCTGTCAATTTCAATCCCTCATTTTCCCAGTTTTAAGTTTAGTTCACTACATTGTGTTTTTTTTCTTTAAAAATCTTCACCAAAAAATCATCAGCATTCCTTTGGTTGGTAAACTGCCAGGTAAAATTTGGAGAGGTGCAAATGGATTTTGGTCCATATATTGTTTTGGGAAGTAAAACTTAGATAGTTTTGCATTGAATTGTTAACCAAACCAAATTTCTCTCCCACTCCTTTGAAGCAAGGAGACAGAATCAGTCATTTTCTACTTACTAACTCTGGGACACAGGCATCTGACCACTGTTCCCCACTACTGTACTTTGTTGCTTAATTGTTGCAGATAGGGTAACACGAATGATTCTGACATCTGACACTTGTGCCTGAACTGACACCTCAGGATAATCAAAACACAGGTTGAGGAACTTTGGAGTATTTCCACACTAAGGCCCTTTAGTACATCTGAGACATTGCTTTTCTCCTATTAGCACAAAATACAAATACAAATTCCACACAGCAGCAAATATACCCCATTTATTACCTAGCAATATCATTTTTCTGGTCAATGTCTTTCTAATATCTTTCTTCAAGTCAATCAAATTCACCAAAGTTGCTTTCAGCAAATGGTAATTGAAAGCATCTTGGTTGCTAGTTCAGCCCATTTAGTTGCTTCCTCTTGTTCCTAGCTGGGAGATTATAAACAGTCTTATTTGCTCCCTGAGTAGCCACTCTGAATTACCACAATGTCAGTTTCTCTTCCCCTGGGGTGGGGGGTGGGGCTTTAATTATTTATTTGATAGGCTATACAGTCTATAAGTCAGAAGCTATTCATTACCTAGCTATTCATATATTAAATTCAATCCCTTATCTTGGAGCTTAAACAGATCTCCATTTCCAAGCGGACATCTTCAGCAAGCAAAATAGTCACATTTCCAGTGAAGCCGTGATTTAAGTAATCAAGGCTTTCTAAGAATATGATCCCATGTTAATTTCTGGAGAGAATGAATTTCTCTACAAAAGGGTTTAAGGCCAATATGTACAATGATTTAATACAAAAGAAGGTGTGCAACAGATGATGCTAACCACCAAGCAAAAGGGGGGGATATCAGTTCTTTAGATTGTAAGATAACAGGGGAATATAATAATCTTTTAAGCTTGTCCTGACAGTAGCAAATACACTGTGAACAATGGGGGCCCTTCCCTCCATTTATCAATAATCATAGGGAAAGCGATCTGCTTCAGTTACCCCCTTTTCCTTCAGGTTCATGTAAATAAAATATTCACTGTTTTTGCCATTATTTTCCTGTAGCAAGTAGGCTTGGGGAGGGGAAACCAAATAAACAAATGATTGAGTGAAATAGGAATATCTCTCACCTGTTTTAATGGCAGGTGAAAAATTATATGCAAGTGCAGCAGAAAGCCAGCTGGGAAGGTAGATGATTTCACTTCAGGGCAGGTTCCATTACAGCAATAAAAGCTTATCCTTGATGTTGTGTTTATGTCTCAATTCCCCAGAAAGCCATCAATAATCTAATGAGAAGGCAATGCTATACTGCTCAAGTGACAAGACTGTTTCAGCGTCACTTCTTTACAAATGATAGCAAACAGATAGTAGGAACAAAGACACGAACTCTTTAGAGAGCACCTTAAGTATCATCTCTGGAGAAGCAACTCGTGGAGAGTGCAGGAGGCATTGTTATGCATACAGAAATACAAGGGCAATCTTAATTCCTCTCTGCTGTCATTGATAAGACAACATTAATTTTGGATGCATGCCAGGGGAACAGGTAGAGGGCTAAAGATTTTTAAAAATGAGCAAGAGCCATGGGAATGCCTGTGTAAACTGTGGGCCCAGAGTTCATTCGCAGTAATTTTAAACTTCCATTCGATACCTTCCCACTGGGACATCTAAACACATTGACAGATATTTAAAGGGTTTGGTGCTGATGCTCATTGCCACCATTTTCTGTGCATAAAGAGCACGGTGAGGAGCACAGATATCGACAAGTTAGAAAATAAGGTGGGGGGGCATAATTCACAAGGAAAGCACACCCTTTCCTGCCTTCCCTTTGCAGTGTCCTTGTGTAAAAGAGTGTGAAGATTTTCACAGTTAGGGAGAGAAATACCCCTTTTGCCAAGTTGGGAGAGCTCTAGTCATGTGTGATTAGATGCTCCAAAAGGCTGTTGAGGGTGCACATTAGAATGGACCTTTGGAGAGATGTGGACCTGCATAGACAACACCTGCATTTGGATGCAGATTCAGTCCCAGGCTTGTCACATTGCTCTCCAATGAAACCAACATACAGATAAACAAGGAGTGCTTCCATCAGGACTGTGGATGCTATGCATCAAATTGTCTTTCCATTGTGACTGCACTACACTGGCACACCCAAATATTTTCCCACTCATATTGCCTCCATTTTGTTTCCACATTTACATTTTGCCTCTCACCTACCATGTTGTCTACCTTGGGTTGCTAAGATGGCAAGGACTATCAACCAGAAACAAGGATGCTGGATTGACCAGGCTAGCCCCTACCATCTATCAAAATGAAAAACAGTGTGTCCTAATCCCTAAGTGCCATGGGCTGAAGAATTCTGATACATGCAAATGCCAGACCTCCCTGCATGTGTGCTAATGTAATCAGTAGAACACTCATCCACTCATTCATTATCAGTACCACAAGGCCTGTGCTCTTTTATGGTTTTCCTAGCACCACATGACCTGTCCATCATTTTCTTTCCATTTTCAAGAAAGTGATCCTAACATCACCATTGCTTTTTCTCCCTCTGGAAAACCCATATCATCAGAAACCATAATGTTTCTTTCCTAATTTTTAAATGGTTTTTGGGTTCCTGAACCAAGAGATTAATCATACAATCAAAATGATTAATTTGATAACAAAGATATGGCAAAAGCCATTCATATATAAAACTATCGATCTTACAGAAACTTACAAGCAGCAGATCCCCGAAACCAAAGATATCTGAAAAATTTGGGTTCTAAAGAATATCTGTAGGAGAGGGAGTAATTAGTAATTTAAAGCATCATGGAATTTATGTATATGGGAACAAACAACCTGCCCTAAACCCACTGGTGAAGTTTACTTTATATTCTATAGCAGAAGAGCTAAACAAAGCTTCAAATATTTTGTGTAGCTAAGATTATCATTGTCACTTAATGAACCCCATGTTGATTACAAAAAAGCACCTGGTTAATAATCTGTGTTGACCTTCCAAAACACATGACCAGATTTCCAACCACTCTCTTCAACCCATTTCTTAATAGCAGATTGAACTGCAGCAATTCACTGATTACCCTATTTAGGTCCATCTCTCTCACAGACACAGTTTCACCTGCTGGTTTCTTTGTATCAAATTTCTATCCAAATCATGGAGACAGCTCAGATTGTTTTTTCTTCCAGCCGGTCAGCAAAAAACCTTTTTTGCACAGCATAATCAGCTTTGGTTAGCAAACCCAAAGGCCCAAATAGTGACCCTAGATTTCAAATTATATGATAACATTGCCGGGATAAAAGGAAAACAAGAAAAGCATGAGGCGCAATTTGAGAAAAGGGGGTTATTCATTTCCTTCGGGTAGCTAATGCTTTTCACCATAACTCTCAAGGTTCCACATTTTTGATAGCAATAAGCTGACAGTAATGAACAGTGAAGCAGCAGGAGGATGAAATGAACCAGTGGGGAGTTTGGGTGGCAAATGAATGACATATTCTTCAATGAATTTACAGCTGAGACACCTGCCTAGTATGCATGAAAGTTTAAGCTTAGGATTAATCAGAGGCTTTTCTGTTTATTAACCTCCACTGTGTTTTTCCTGGCACAGGGCTTACTTGTCAGGACGATACAAATGAATGTGAAGAGGAACTTTGTTTTCCTGGTGTCTCATGCACAAACACAGTGGGATCTTACACATGTGGCAACTGCCCCAATGGGATGCAGGGTGATGGTAGAAGCTGCAAATGTGAGTATTCTTTGTTTGTTTGTATTTATTTTTATATCATTTCGTGTGTGTGTGTGTGTGTGTGTGTGTGTGTGTATGATTAAGCAATATATATAAGTATCCCATCCTGCATAAATTCTGGTGCTTGTCTACAAAAACTGTTGCATGTGAAAAGGTGTAGAAATAAAAATACAACACACACACCAAAGTCTGCATCAGAATAGGCTGGATGCTTCAAGCTGAGTAACCCATGCAACATCTGGAACATGCCTTCTTCTTTTTTTGCACAGTATAATCAGCTTTGGTTAGAAAGTACACAGGATTAAGACTGAGCCTTGATGCTTGGTATCCTGGCCACTAGAAGTTCTTCACATGGCTTCTGAGAGCCTTCCTGACTCACCACTATACATAGAACCAGCCCCTTCAAGTGGTGGATCAAGCATCAATCCCTCCTCAAGGGTTTTTGTCATTTGAGGCATGATGCTTGAAGGGGCCAGATTCCGTTTTTTTGAGTCTAGCAGCTCATGCATGCTTAGTTCAGAATATCTGAGAATGAGCACAGGTAACCAGAGATGCTGCAAGTGTTGCATTAGGTCTGGAAGTGCAGGGGGAGTTTTAATAAAAACTTAAATATAAAAAGTGAAATCACAAAAATAGTAAGTTTTTTTAACTAATTGAACCCATATTTTAAATTGGTTAATACAGAAGGAGGATTATTCCCATCCACATATTCTATATTTCTTGGTAGCTGCTAGGATGACTGTTTAAACACAACAGAATGAGCCAAATTCTCCCTTTCTTGCCCAGCTGCATTCAAAGATCTGGGATGGAGGAACTTATTGATTTCAAACTCTGACAAATGGAAAAGTCCATCTTTGAAATCCTGTTACCTAACAGGATTCCAGTTCATTATAACAGGTCTCAACAATGTGAAATGTTGCTTATATACTAGACCAATTCTGTTTTAGTTTTCATCATTTAGCAGCTTATTTTTCAACTCAGGTCGACTGATTTATGATGACTTTTTTGATATTGCACCTCTGTATTTTTGTTTGTTAAACTGTAACATATCTCTGACGATTTGGCCGTACTCAAAATTTTGATTTTCTTCTAGTGCCCTCACTCTTCAGACTTTATAAACTTGATTGGTTTAGAGGTTATGCTCACCCAACCTTTATTTCTTTTCGTTGTAGCCTCCTCACACAAGAGATACATTTTATTTACTTAAAAATCAATAAAAATCTAGTTACAAAAATATGTCAGTGGGTGAGCGCTGTGCGTGTGTGTTTTAACCCTGACTTCAAGAAAAGAGTGTGGTGCTCAGAATTCCCTGAGCTGGTATTAGAGAGGGTGTTTAATGAATCATTCACTTCATTATGCATAAAATAATTTATGAACACTCCTGAGGATCTAGCCACCTGCCTTCTTGATTTTTCTGTTTGTGTATACTTGTCTATTAACCTTCAGTGTGGAGGAGAAACAAATTAAATGAACTAAAGAGGGAATGGCCAAGAGCTTCACTCCTTTGTTGATTATAAAAGAAAACAGCACTCTCTCTCTCTCTCTCTGTGTGTGTGTGTGTGTGTGTGTGTGTGTGTGTGTGAGAGAGAGAGAGAGAGAGAGAGAGAGCGCGCGTGTGAGGATAACAATAGCTTACAACTGAGGAATCCTAGAATCAATGCACCATCTATTGTAAAGTTGATTAAATCTTTCCTTGCTTAAATTTACAATTTAGCCTGATATAAACAGCTTTCTAGTCCTTTGCTTGAGTTCAGGGCATTTTGTGGCTGCCTTGAAGTGCATCTGTGTTTTGTGTGGGTTAATTCGATTAAGTGTGACTGGAGAAAGGAAGATTCAATTAAAGTCTAAGCAAAATCCTGCCCTTAGCCAAAATGTAGTTGCTTATTTGCACACAGCCAAGCTTTTTAAAAGCTTTCTTTGACATAACAGTTGTACCAAGCCTAAATAAGCAACTTCACTGAAGTAATGAAAACAGTTATTGCTTGCAAATTCCTTTTTCATGGAAGATTTTCTACTGCCTTGCCAACTTGGCTTGGAATGACATTCCAAGATATAAGAAGAGTTACTGTTCTGAGAGCTGAAACAAATCTGATTCAATAACTGGAGTGCCTGGCTTTCCAAAAAACAAAAAACAAAAACCCATTGGCATGTAAAAGCAGCTGCAGAGACCTCCAAATTTGATTAGAGCAGCTGTGCTGAGGGACAGTGTTTTAATCCTCCTCGCCTTATGCAGCAGAATATCTGAAGACATGTGGGAATGGAATGAGGGTAGAAAGAGTTCCACAGCCCCAATGCTAGCCAAGGTCAGATAAGTTGGATGTTACACCACCATTGTTGCATGACAATAATGAAAGTATTGTTTTATCTCTGTTGGTGACACTAGTTAATGGAGAGAAATAGCCCACTCTGGCGGATGCAAGAATATGATGCAAGAAGCTGCTAGCTGTCTCCTAAAGCCCATATTTTAAAAGCCTCATGCGTTGCATCTGAGGCACATCCGTGGCTTATTACCAAGATATGGGCCATTAAGTCAGCCTTGAGGGCTTTTTTGTTATATTTTGCTTTATTCATCACAACAGCATTCCTTCATTAGCACGTCTCATGGCGGCTCCTCTTTTGTAATCAATGCCTTATCCTCAGCTGGGTCTCCAACGCTAACGCTTATGCTCATCCTGGCACCACGCAAAGTCCCACAAATCCTCATGCCTTGGAAAAGTTTCAGCTATATGTTGTGCGCAGTAGGTGGACTATGCTAACCTGTGCCTAAAGCGCCACCGTGAGTAATGGCTTCCCAACATTTGATGGAAAATATTCACACTTGCCTTCTCAGTGAAGTTAGCCAGTAGCTAATTGCTTTGAAACATGGCTCCAAGTGGAATATTCAGTCTCTAACTTATTGGAGGAAATTAATATTTTAAATAGTCTCCGATGGACAATTTACTTGATTTACTTCCTTGAGCACTTTAAGCAAGAGTGTCCAAAGTACAGCTCTTGAGCCAGCTGCTGCTTGGAGACGTCACAGTGTAGTTTGGCAACGATCCATTTTGTATAAATGCAAGCTAGATCTGGAGTAAGGCCAGCATGATTTTGTTTTTAATTGGCCAAGGTAATGTGTCATTTTAGTCCCTCCAGCAAAGTCTGTTACTTTATCAAAGGTCGTTTGGGTAGCAAACTTCTCTTTGCACGCCCTCCATTAGATGTGGATGCTAAATTATATCTTGTTTTGATGAGACTCCAGATGCTGACTCATTTGACCGCCTTTGTTCCCCAGTTGGCTTCTGGGATAACATCCTGGAGGGTTATCTGATTTGATGTTAAGTCTTCATTTCCATCATTAATCACAGCAAAACTAACACAGTGATTCTTTCACCTCTGCTCTTTTTTATTACAGTTGAGGACAGTGCTGACATGACAGAAGCTTTCATTAATGATAATCATAATCCTAAAGGTGAATGGAAAAAGAGTGAAGGTAAACAGCCAGTCATACCTCTAGAAGCGAAGACGTTGCCTGCAATTAAGTATGTTAATATTACTGATGTTCATGGTAAGTGAAGTGTGATTAGATGAGTGTCAAAAGGTTTCTTTTCAGACTTTGTTGTGTATGTACATAGCTGTCACTGGTTGCACAAAACTAGTCTCCTAAACAGTCTTTGCATAAAAGCTTAAACATATGGATTGAAAAAGCATACAAATCACTTTTAAATAACATTAGCTCTTCAATGTGTTGGCGGGAATATTAATTATGATTGATATGAAGACTGGGTGACTGCCTGTGATTCTTAAATTATGGGATCGGGCCCAATAAAGCATGGATGGGCAACCTTCCAGGTGTGACCTTCCAAGAAGCTGTTGGACTTCCTATCAGCATCAACCAGTATGGCCAATAGGAAAGGATGATGAGAGTCTAACAACATCTGGAGGTTGAAAGGTTCCTTATCCCTGTTTTAGGGACACAATGTTGCTGCTATGAGAAAAGGAAGTTCCTGCCTTCCTGTTTTAGAACAGCAGATTCCTGTCTAGCCAAGACTGGGGGGGTTGACCCTATCTACTAAGGAAATAAAAGATAAATAATATAAAGCATGCGTAGAAAAGTTAATTCTGCCCAATGCACATGTGGTTTCAAAAGTACAAAAGAAGAATTGTATCTAGCCCAGCATCATTCTTCCCATAATAGACAACAGGGTGTCTCTGGGAAGGCTACAAAGCCCTTATTATCCTCCTGCTCCTTCCCAGCAACTGGAATTCAATGGGGCACTGTTTCTGAACATGGAGGTTCCATTTAACCATTCTAAGTGACAGCCATTGAAGGACCCTATCCTCCACAAATCTTCTATAAAGTAGGGGCTGATTGATCTTTCTGTTCCTAGTCTGCGTTCTTTGGCAGTTTTTTTTTTTTTAATATTCATGTTATTCCATTTCTGCATTGAACCAAGAATTGGGTTGTTGTTGTTTTTGTAACTCCCTTCCAAATGCAACCACTGCCACCACAACCCATTCACTGTTCATTGCAGAAACAGAATAGAATGGTGATGATGGAATTTAAACATGCAGTTTCCCCCCAAAATATCTAAATGTGCGTTTTGATGACTTTAAACTGCTTCCAACTGCCATGAAAATCCAGTAGATTGTTCAATTCTGTTCTGCACATTATTCTGAAAGGTGCAGATCAGGCAACAACAGAGTTAATAGATGACAGGAAAACTACATCTGCTAAATTGCCATGCCAAGCTACTGTTAAAGGCACAGGAGCAGGGTCAATGTGGTTTTTTTTTAATTTCCCTAAGTAATGTGAAATACCACTTTTTCCATGCAAGCAAGTATGAGGGGAGGCAATGTTGCACCCAGCCCTAGAGGAAATAGTTGGTGACGTTAAGGTTCCAGACCCATGTTTGCAAACCAAAGTGAGATTTGGGGGGATGTTTCAAGGGGAAACAGGCTTTAAGCAGGAGGGTGGGGCACTCCCTTCTCCATTGGTCCTTTCCATTTCAAAGCACCCTCTCCAACAGATGCTCTGCAAAGGAAAGAGGGCCTCTAGGGCTTTCATAGATTTGCTTGTGGTGAAATATACGTTGTTTGCCTCCTACTAATGCAGCTTCCTCGCTTACGTAATTGTTCCCCAGCACTGAAAAATTACCATTTCTATTTCACTCCTGATAAATGCCAAGCACCTTTGAATAGTAAACTTTAAAACATGTAATTAGAAGGCTAATAAATCTTGCCTTAATGAGAAACAGCTGGCTTGATATGTTGCGCCTTCAGGGTTTTCTTATGCTTGGCACACAATTTTGGGACATTCAACATTAATTATATTTTAAAAGAGTAAAAATAATGGAAAGCCTTGGCCAAAGCTCATATTAGCTCCCTGCTTAACTTTTTAATTAACTTTCCCGTTAATAGTTTAATATTGAGAAATGGCTCTTGGATACTGTTTTAGGTCATGGAGCAGTTCTGCCACCCATTACTAACTGTGCCAACAGACCTTGTTTTCCTGGAGTTCTCTGCATTGACCGTAAACCTCCAGATATTGGATATCTCTGTGGCCGATGTCCAACAGGTTTATCTGGAAATGGACGAATCTGTACAAGAGCATCAAGACCAGGTACCTGCCTTTCGTTTGGGAAGTTAAATATGATGATGATGATGATAAATAATAATAATTTTATTTATATCCCGCCCTCCCCAGCCAAAGCCGGGCTCACAACAGTAAAAGGAAACACAGCATTCTAAAATCAACTCATTCTAAAATTAATTCAGAATCAAATTAATGGCAACCATTAGTCTAGCATTAGTCTAAATAAGTTGGATATTGGGTGGTAGACTTTTTATATACATTGTAGCATTATATTTCAAGGTTAGCATTTTACTCAATCAGTAAAAGAAAAGGATCATCAAAATGCCAGGTCATACTATTTGTCCAACCAGCCCAGGATTTTCTACTCCGACAAAAAGAGGCTCTTGGAAACTTGATCCTTTGAACTGAAGCTGCTGGGGATTGAACCTGGAACCTTATACATGCAGTTCATGTGCTCTACCACCAAGCTACTGAGACTTCATCGCAGCAGTTGTGCTCTAAAACAAACCATCTTTTTGAAATGGGAGCTGAAAGCAGCTCCCAGTTTATAGCATCCACAAGCTAGTCAACAGTTTAATACTATGATGTCATTGGTTAACTGTACCCACTTTCCTTGTTGACTGTGATCAGAAGGACGGCGGTTTGAATCCCTGCGACGGGGTGAGCTCCCGTTGTTCGGTCCCTGCTCCTGCCAACTTAGCAGTTCAAAAGCATGTCAAAGTGCAAGTAGATAAATAGGTACCGCTCCTGCGGGAAGGTATCTGGCATTTCCGTGCACTGCTCTGGTTTGCCAGAAGTGGCTTAGTCACGCTGGCCACATGACTCGGAAGCTGTACGCCGGCTCCCTCGGCAAATAAAGCGAGATGAGCACCGCAACCCCAGAGTCGGCCACGACTGGACCTAATGGTCAGGGGTCCCTTTACCTTTACCTATATCAACATTACCCATTTAGAAACAGATCCTTGCTTCAATGACAGGGGGTATTTGATAATAAAAGTGTTCAGACTATCTCTCAGTAGTGTGTTGCACATGGTCTAGCTCTAGTTTTCAAACACTGATTATTTTATTAATTTATGTATTTGGATTATGAAGAGTGCTGTGATGATAGAGAAAGAGGCGACCCCCAGGTCTTAGGGACATGGCAGAAAACAAGGCACATGGCCACAAAAAAGAGTTCAAGGTTTTGGCTATCAACCAATCAGATTTCTTTTCTTTTTTTAATTTTCCCAATTCTTCATAGCCTCTGGAAGGACAAACAGGATAAATTATCCTTGTCTGCTAAATGGTGCCTGAAACTTCATCAAAAAGCTTGTCAACTGTTCATTTAGAATTCTGAGGAAGGTTTTATTTAATTATTTAAGTGAGAGTTCCTATTTATATTTCTTATGATATGACTCTTCTGCAAAGGTAGCACTCATCTGTTGCACCATTTTTAATATAATTTTAATTTAATACCAAATTCCAAGAGTGGCACAACTGAATTTTTTTTTTGACTGAACTGAAGCCTATGGGCTTTGGGGGGAAAGGCTTCCATTCAATAGTTTGATGGTTTTTCAGTATGAGACTTTTCAGTTATCATGATGGAGTGCAAAACTTCACTTAATCATTAGTTATACACGCAATTCTCTTTAAATGGGGCCTCCTGAATGGACAGTTTCCTATAATGAGCAGACTCTAGGAGCAAACTTTTTTATTTGAGCAGAAAGAAACATCAGTCATGCCATTCCTCTTTCTGTGTTGAAGAAAGGTGTAATCCGAATTGAGATAAAAGACCACAAGTAGAACTTATAGATGGTCATTTGGATTTGCATCTCTCATCCTTGAGAGATACAGATAACTAACTTGTGAAGTAGTACAAGTGAGGATTTCCTAAATTTGTGCTAACATAAAAAAAATGAAGTGTGAAAGTATAGGTGCAGTCTTTAGTCATTGCTTCATTGTTCTTTGTTTAGCAAAATAGATTATTATTAACATGTTCTTAATAAGCCTTTTAAAGGCTTTTCCAAGCTCAAGGTTCCAGTTGTGTGGCTGCACCTCCATGTGTACAGGATAGGCTCAAGTACTTTATATAACCTGATGAT
Source organism: Podarcis melisellensis (assembly GCF_964234715.1). NCBI lineage: Eukaryota > Metazoa > Chordata > Lepidosauria > Squamata > Lacertidae > Podarcis > Podarcis melisellensis. The sequence continues at coordinate 97,105,344 of NC_138528.1, read as the reverse complement.
TAAAGTGGATGAAATGGAAGAGTAGATAAATTAAATTTACATGCATGAAGAATTATGATTATTTGAATAATAGTTTCGATCTGCCAAAGAACACTCTTCCAGTTCCTAAACAAAGATCTCCTCTGACTAGTAAGATTCCAAGTGACATTTAAAATATTTAAACGAAAGGAGCTTCTTGGTGGCTCACACATTTTTCTGTCTTATCAGATGGTTTTGATTCAATAGTCATGATTTAAGGATTAAGAGATAAGCATTTATTCATACAAAAATTGCAAAATTGCCCATCTTTACCAAAGTGTTTTTGTACTCATGGGGGAAGAAAAATAAGCTTTTTCTTTTCTTTTTGCAAACAGGAAATTATTTTTCAAGACAGCACCTGGGAGGAAAAAAACATTCTAATTTATTGTCACCAAGTGCTTTATTGTAACTGACTACTGCTTAGGGATAGGAATGAAATCTAGCGCTATTTGTGAGCTCCAATTATTGCCCCTGTTCCATACATCAGCTTCTGAGATGCATTTTCTTACTCTGGTAAAGAGAAAAGTAGAGCTTTTCTCTTGTTTCACTTGTACATTTTATTGCTGAACTGTATTTTCTCTTTGAAATATGACAACAATGAAAATTGCATAAAGGCTTATTAGCTATAAGAGAGAAGCTTAGCACACTATTTGTTAGTGTTGCAGAGCAATACTTTGGGTGAAGTTACTCTCAGGTTTGCACCTGCCATTACTGAGCAGTAGCTTCTAATCAACTCAAGCCTTAGTGTCAGAACTGGGATTTCCGAGGTTGTCTAGTGCAAGTCCCTACAGTTGCGTGTTACGATCCCAAGACCTGCCCCAATAAATAAAGACACAATGGACACGGAATTAAGTTTAAGGTTTTTGGCATAATTTTGGTCACAACTTTATTGATTACAGATCGTGAGTGGTTTGCTTAGGCATTGGTTCCTGACTAGCTGCACCTGACCTCAGCAGGGCAGCACTGACGCCTGGACTCCGGCAGACATCAGTAGGGGAAAACATCCTGGGGGAGCATTGGACCAGGTTCAGACTCAAGCTCACCCCAGATGTTCCCAGGGGCTCTGGTGTGGCCCTAACCCCTAGAAGGGGATCAGATAAAAGCAAGGCAAGCCCCTGGATTTCTTTAACAGAATACTCTTTCGCACATGGGGGGGGGCAGGTGTGACAACCTCCCTTCGACCACACCTTGAACCAGTGCCTAACCACCAAACCTTTCAAAGTTGTGATGATTTGCTACGCGGCAGGCAAAACCCAAGTGGCACCAGCCAATCAGCCAAATGGGAAAATTCCTACCGGGCCCCGTCCCAAGAACAGATGACCCACGACAACATAGCAAGGTCATAGCAAGACCCTAAATATAGGGAGGGTGATCCGCTGCATGAGGCACTAAGAGGAAACTCGACGCAACATGCAGCGGTATATATGGGCCCCTCGGTTAATGCATGAAATGATTCCATTGTCCAGATTTACCCCAGCTACCGAGGGACCACCAATTGGGTTCTTGTGGCTACCAATCACTCCCACCCACAACAGGAGTGAAGTCAGTTTTGATGATCTCACCGCAAAGCATGCTCTCTGGGAGGAGGACACAATTTGCCAGGACCCCACTAGTAAAGCATGCTTAATAGAGCTTGGGTGGCCACTTGCTTTGCAATTTCCACTGTCAAAACAGCCCAGGGGGCCTCCACTGCTGTCCTTCCCTGGCACTGCAGCTAGTGGCTGCTTGTATTTGATCACCCAGCTGCACCTGCTAGTTGACAACCAGCCTCTTCCTGCCTGGATGGGTTTAACCAGTGACATATGTGATGGAGGCAAATCAGCTGCTTGGCTCTGACTATTTTTCCCCGGAAGGAGGACAGTGGCCAAAATGGCTATGTTATTTCAGGCTGCACTTTTTTTAGTCATGGCATACCAAAACATGCATTTTGAGGTGCTGTCATGGCATGCCAAAACATGCATTTTGAGGTGCTGTGCCTGAGAAAAAGTGCTGTTGGGGGCCCCACAATCTCGTACAGGTCACATAACTCACGCAGGGGTACAGGCCCAGAAGACGGCACCCTGGGCAGTGTAGTTTGGGATGGGAGCAATGCCCAGCATTCAGTGCTGGGTGCCAAAGCCTTGCATTGTGGGAGATAAAGCAAGGCTACTTCCTGTTGCTCACCTGAGCTGATTGGCTACCATCCGATTGCAGCATATGCCAGTCTAAGGTGGGAGTATATGCAGTGCTGCCAAGTGGTGAGCACCAAGATGATTGGCAGTGGGCAACGGATAGTGAGGGCCCATATAAGTTTAGCCCTGGTTATTCCCATGCACATAATTTTGAGGCTTATACCTTGATATTTGCCGGTTTTATTTTGTTTTTGTTTTTTGATTAACAAAATTCATTAAAAAAAGATATCAACTAGTTGAGGGCCTAATATATTTTCTTTCATATAAGCAGTAACAATAATATAAATATGATTGAGTGTTTTTGTCCTGCCCTTTTCAATGTTGTGAGAAGGGGTTGCGAGAGAGAGAGAGAGAGAGAGAGAGAGAGAGAGAGAGAGAGAGAGAGAGAGAGAGAGAGAGAGAGAGAGAGATTTTCTATGGAGTTCAGTTAGTCACAAAATTCTCTGGATCAGGTGCTAGGTATTAGTGATGCTGTCTATAGCCTCATCCAGCCTGGTTCCTATGTGCATTTCTCCACAGGAGTTCCATCTTTCCCAGGGAGTGTAGGGAGAGATTAAACTTTGCGGGGGGGGGGGTAGCAGTTGGCTTGCATGTACAATTCAGCTTTTCCACTCCATCCACAAGGGATAAATGCAGACTACAAATAAAGAGGAGGAATGGTGCAATTAAAGAAAATGGGATTTGATCTGAAACCTGCTGAGATTTCTTTCAGGGATAGCTAGGAAAAATCTAAGCAAAACAATGTCTTGTTGTGTTGTAAAAATAAAGGGCATATCGAAAGAAGAGGAAAAGGATGTCATCGTGTCAGAGTGTTGTGTTATACATTCAGTGGTAGTAGGCGGCAAACTATTCAGATGTGCTGTGAAAATTACTGTGGACCCAGGGAAGTAATAGCTTTTTGCTTCTGGGATGCAAAATAAATCCAGTAGTACCCAGTAGATGTTACTGGAACTGCTGCTAGGAGTCATCCTACCTCTCAGGGAAAAATGAGTTTTCTACAATAATTTATCTTGCCTAAGCAATAGCTACTAAAAATCTAGACACTTAAGGGGAAAAAAAATACTACAGGGAAGTTTTCTACGGAGTATTCAGTGACCTAGATATAACACCCAAAGGTAGACACGATGGGAAGAATATTTTAGATAATTTAAAAGATAAATGATTTCCAGCCTTGCTGATCCATACATTCCATCAATCTAGAATATGTTAAGCACTCCAAATCCAGATGATATATTTAGCAAGCAATGTAGCTCAGCAACAGAAGACCCATGAATCCCAAGCTATAAAACCACTAGGGAGAGGCCCGTGTTACAAGCCATGAATAATATTTGCATTCAATCACAACATCTACCGCAGATTACATCCCTTTTCTAACAAGGCCCTGCTATTTTCCCCTCCCCCCAACTCCACTTAAGCAATTGCACTTCCTTCCTGCGTTTTAATAGAGAAGACTAACAACCCAACTACTAAGTATCTAAACAGAGGAAAATAGTTTTGTGTGTAATTGTGAGAGGATTTTGTAATCATTTAAATGTAGGTGTTTGGGTGATTACATTTCTATGTAACTATGCATTCTAAATAAAGAGAGCAGCCTTTTCACAACAGTGACAATGAATGCTAGTTTGGTGGCAGCCACAGACAAAGCTTAGATATTCTATCCAGCTTTGTTGAATGCTTTTCTTGAACATCACAAGATGTACTGATGGCAGCCAAGCTTAGATGGTTTTAAAATGGGATTAGACTAATTCACATTGGACATTCTGTCCAAATGCTTGGTTTGGCCTACTATTCAGGCCCCTGAGAACAGGGGTTGTTGCTGAAATTTAAGTTAATAGTCCCCACCCCCCCATGGATGACATTTTGGATTATGCCCATCTGTGAAGTTTATGGGGCTTTGTCCCAACAGTTCCAGCCAGCTATGGATATTTGGTTATCTTTCTATTCTGCCAAACCACCTCAAATGTAGAAGATCTGACTTATCAATATTTGCTCAAATTATGTTCTAAATATTCTTTTGTTACACATCCCTAAAAAAGATTGCCACCACAATATCTTTCACAAAACAATCTGCTTAGTACATCATGAATAATATAATAGCCAAGTATTAGATTTATGGGCATAGAATGAACAGACACAATAATTATTCAAAGGTGAAAACAAATCTATCTTTATTAAAAATGTCTTTACATGTAATATATATGTGTAATATATGACTAGATGTTCTTAAGATGCTTCAATGTTTACTTCATTTGCACTTTTTCTTTAAAGGAAGCTGTTATATTCACTTTGCTGAGTAAAACCCAGATGCCAATGGTCCTTTTCATAACTCTGTCCAAGTTAGCTCTTCAATAATATGGTAGAGAACAAGATGTAGGCTTCTCTCTCTGGTCAGGGACTCACTGGGAGTATATAGAGTCCCACAGCTGTCACACACTGGAATCTCCACTTCTTGAGACAAACTGGCAGGTTCTTCCTGAAAAGTGCCTTCTGGTCAGGAACGTGATAATCAGGATGCATCCCAGAAGATGCCACACAGTCTTCTCTCTTGAAGTCTTCTTGCTACCTGAAGCCAACTGCCTTCCACTGTCACTGTGACCAGAGGTTATTCTGGAAAACCACATCTAGTGCCTTCTTCTCCTTGGTAGCCCTCACAGCTTATCCAGTCTCCTACTTAGGCTGTGCTGTTTAACTCCTCAGGCTCTTCCCTGCCTAAATTGCTTCAACTGACCATACTGACTTTGGACAACGTGGTAACTGCCATGTTATACTACCCCAGTCAGGGACCTTCTGACCAGTGGCTAATTGGCCTCTCAAAACTGAAGCTTTTATGTTCTCCTGCCCTGTTTATAAACTGACAGACCTAACTGTGAAGCACTAAGACCTATGACAGCTTCTTTCATGATTTGTTTAGCAACATAAATGACAATTACAACAGCCCACAATAAGTTTAGTATACAAAGTAAACAGTTGGGCTTTCTGTAAATGCAAGTTTTTAAGCTCTCACTGTTTACCAGTTCATAATCACGACAATACACATTTTTTAAAAAAATCTACAGTGTGTTAACAATGTTTTACCTCAGACTTTACTAATTCTCTATACTATCCATTGCACACAGTGGTAGTTCCACGGTAGCTATTGACCATGGAACAATGTGTGTGAAGTGCCCTGAACACTTGGTAGTGCTGTACAAATGTCAGGTATTAACAATGACTAAAATGTTTCTTACATTATTTTGGTTGTGTTCCAAAATACACCGAAGACTTCTGCTTGTTATTTAGAACAGAAGATCAACAATCAATCACTAAAAGTCACCAGTCTATAAAAAACATCAACATCCAGTACAGTACTAAATTTAGTGAGCTATTTAACCAATATAAATATACCTAGGGGACATTACAAGATTATAGCTCAGTGACATGTTTTGAATGCGGAAGATACCAGGTTCAGTTCTCCTGTTAGAAGAATCAGGTAGTGGGTTATGTAAAAGATATTTACTACCAAAGATAAGTACTAACAAAGTAAGATAACACTGGGCTAGATTGGTAAATAGTCCTGCCTGCCATAAGGAAGCATGTCCTGTTATAAGGAAACCTCCTATATTCCTAAGCTGCTAACACACACACACACACACACACACACACACACACACACACACACACACGTATACACAGAGAGATCTAATCATTTGAAAATAACTGTGAAATCATGCAGAATTGCCTAAAGAAAGTGTTCTTGGGGGGCATTTACATATACTTATGTGATATTAAAGGCATCTATTATTTCTTTTGAAGCAATTGCAATTTAGAAAAAGAAATCTTGATTTTCATCACATGTTAAGTAAATGTCACTTTTATGTATTTAAAGCTGGAAATAATGTGGTTGCAATTTTAGGCCATTTACTGCTTGGGAGTTAAATGAAAGACAGAATTATTTGCAAAATATTTAAATTTGAGCCATTTTTCCTTTGAAGAAATGGCATGGGTTTTCTTTTGAAAAAAATATTATGAATTTCTTCTGCCGTCTGTTCTTATACATCTTAATATTCTCCTGTAGCTCAGAGAACTAGATCAGACCTCGCTAGTTGTAGCTCTTCCACATATACCAATATTGCACAGTTTCAGCCATGAGGAAAAGTCAGTGACAGTCCTAGAGTCATCAGATAACAATGGCATTTTTTCTCTTTCTTTGTGCAAGTATTGGAAGGGGAGCATGCCTGAAATACTTTAATAAAACACACTATTAGGATCCTATTTCTTGAGAAGCAAATATGCTGGTATGGTAGGTCCCAAAAATCCATACAATAAATCTAGAGAGATAGCAGTGATGCATAAGCCCCGCTTCCTTGTATTGTGGAGCACTTGCCCCACCCTGTATGGTTTACTATACATAGTCAAGCAGACTTCTCACTTCCAGACAATCCTACAGCACATGGAGAGTGGGAGTGAGATCACTAATGAATAAGAACTGTTCTTCTGGATCAGACCAAAGACCCAACTAGTCCAGCATCATGTTCTTATGCTGTGTCAACCCATGGGAAGCCTTCTAGCAGGAGCAGTGCACCACAGTGCACTCCCCACTTGCATATTTATCAATAGTCCCGATTTGATTGGGACATTCCAGAATTATGGAAGCCATACCAGCTTCGGATCCCAGGATGTTCTCTTTGAGTTCCTGGGGGAATGCAGTCCCCAAAAGAGTCACTAGCACAGATTGTGCTGGCTCCTTCATGCCTTTCTTTGTTGCCTCCCCACAGCAGCTGTGGCTGGAGCTGCAACAGTGGTACCAACAGCGCAGATGCCTCTCCTTGCCTGCCTGCCTGCTTCTCCCTGATGCTTGCCCATTCCAAAACACTCCAAGTACTACTTCTGGCTCTTCCTCCTCCAGTATAGAGATGTGGAAGAATGCAGAGCAAACCTCTCCTATCACTTTCAGTCTCCAATTGAAAAATTGGCTTTCTGCTCTATGTCCCGATTCACTGGCCCAAAGGAGGGCTCATGGGAGTAGGTGGGTGCAGAGATACCAAACAAGGATGTCAAAAATGTCAGTGGTCAGCTTAAATGCTTTCTTAAAGAAAGGTGTAGACTTACACCAAACACGGGATGGACACTGCAGCAAGGAGATGGCTTGTGGGCACCCAAGCAAAGGGGCATACATTCTTTACACCCAAAGCAGCAGGACTTCCTTGGCAGGACTTCCTATCGCTTCATCTGACCAGATGAGGTCATAGGTGGCAGCACCCTAAGCCCACTGGTAAGGATAGTATCATAAACAAGCCAATTAACTTATATCAAAGCAAGTGAATATTAAACATATATGTGATCATGATTACAACAACTAGCAATTAATTGTGGGTTATCTTGACCACCCAAGATGGCATTCGCAGGGCTTCCAGAACAATTCCCCTTTGGTTCATCACACACTCTCAGTGGAAAACTGTGCACCAGAGAAGGGAGCAGGGGTTCATTGCTGAGTGCCTAAGAGCCAGAGCAGCGCCTTTCCATGCCATAGAGATTCAGAGTCTTAATTGAAGTTTACCAGAAGTTTAGGCTGTATTGTCACTCTACACCTTTCCCCATATTTATGTCTCTACTTGCCCCACATCCACCAATCAGTGCACTGCTGTCTGTCCCCCACCCCCACTCTCTCAGCGTGCTGACAAAACTCCAGGAGCACAGCCCCTAAAGATGAGCATCCCAGTTTCCTCTGCAGCATGCTGGAGGATATGCACAACAACAGAACATAGCTATCATAGCTAGTAGCAATTGATAGCCTTATCTTTTACAAATGTGACCATCCCTACCTTTTGTGGGAGCCTAACAGGCAGCTTTTATGGTCCTGTTCCCTTTCCATGCTGTCTTAATTTCATGTATAGAATAATGCCTTACAGGGCTAAACTGATCTGTTTCTTCTCATTTTGTTTTTGTACTTCATCAATACACCCAATCAGTCCCTTGCCAAATGCGCCTAATTTATATGTTTACAAATGTACGAAAAAAATAATATTGCTAAAGACCTGAATGCCCTGGCTTTCTTCCCACTTTATCTGGCTAGTGATTTTGAAAGCTAGCTGGCTACTGTGTGCATTAAGGTAATGAAATTCAAAATGAAAATAATTTTGATGGATTGCTCTGTCTTTAGAGAACACCCTTCTGAGTAATTTCATAATTATCCAGATAATGGGAACATTATCTACCTGTTGTACCTTTAATGTAACATATATATGTGTATGTGCATTTATCTGTAAAAAGTCCAATACTCTACTTATGCTGTCATAAAAAGGCAGTTCACAGCTATTTTTTCCTTAATGTGAAAAATAGCGTTCAGGATACTATGGAAAGGCTGCTGCATATGTGTCCATTATCCTCACTCCCAGCATCCAAACATTTCAATGTTTCTGCAAGTTGTTTGCATGTTGGCTTCCAGTGTGATTAGGAACTGAACAGGTTAAGTACATTTGTGTGTGTTTAGCCTTGGACTTGGATCTTGGGAAACAGATGTGTAATGAAGCTGGGGGAAACTGACTTCACTGTCCTCTACACCCCAGCAGACTCTCAGCCCATTGCACAGCCTCTCTTAAAGGTCACGGGACTATGAGGAGGATAGAGAGGAAAGAGGGGATCCCAGAAAATAATAAGAAAGTAACACTGATATTCAGAAGCTCCACCTGCACAGGTTGCCTGTAGCCAGTTTTGAGGTATTCCCATCCCTTGCAGCAATCTATGTCACAGTCCCCGCCCCATTCATTGAGGTCTTTTGACCCTCAAGGGAGCCTTTTTGTGCAGCTGTGTGAGCTACTAGGAGGGTGGTGTGGAGGTTTTTCTGGATCCAACCTCCTGTTCAGAGATTCTGAAGAATGAGCACGTGGTGTTTGGGAAAGAGGACAGTAGGTACAATCCTGATTCATAAATTCACATATAAATTTACTGGAAGCTAGTGCTCTCTGACACTTCTTACAGATTTCCATAGCTATTCTTTCCATAGTTTCACATCCTGGCCATAAGAATCAAATCATTTTTTCAGTTTTAATTATCACTGATGCATCCTTGAAATATATTAGCAATAATAATCTTAGTATTCTATATCCTAAAATTCTATTGCATCATCTACTTGTTTTATTTTCCTTAAATGAGTAACTTGTACTTTCACTGCTGGCACTATTTCTATTAAAGTCATGAATATATGTAGTTCTGTGCTGTTATCACATTTTTCACAAACAAATATTATCTTCTAATTAGAGTTGAAACAAATATTTACATTTTTGATTCTGGCAGGCATCAGACATGAAATCTCATAAGCTGTCCACTGTGAAATACTAAATACCACTGAATGTCAGCTGTCAAGAACAGTCAAATATTAATTACTACTGTGGGCCAATGATAAAATACCGAATGCCTTTTCATCCCATGTCAGCTCTCAAAAACTGTAAAATAGCAATCAACTGCATAACTTGTGACCAACCAAAGTCCAACATAGCCCAACAGACTTGTATGACTGCCCATCTGACTAGTAGGCCCAGTGGGCTATATTCAGGGCGAAATCCAATGCTATGTACCGTATTTTCCGCCCTATAGGACACACTTTTCCCCCTCCAAAAAATGAAGGGGAAATGTGTGTGCGTCCTATGGGGCGAATGCAGGCTTTCGCTGAAGCCTGGAGAATGAGGGGGGTCGGTGCGCACTGACCCCTCTCTCTCTCCAGGCTTCAGGAAGCTATCCGCTAAACGTGGGAGAGCCACGTGGCTCTCCCACAGCTAGCCGAGACTTTGCTGGCACCCAGAAGCTTGGGGCACGCTTAGCTCAACACGCCCCAAGCTTTGGGCTTCATGTAGCACTCCGCTAGCTGTGGGAGAGCCGCACGAAATCGCGCGGTTCTCCCACGGCTAGCGGATAGCAGCCTATTCTGCTCAGCCCTGCACCTGGGGGGGAAATATTTTTTTTCCTTTATTTCCTCCCAAAAAAACTAGGTGCGTCATATGGGCCGGTGCGTCCTATGGGGCGAAAAATATGGTAAGTGGATTTCTGCTCAGAGAATGGGACCTCCCATTCCTCTGCTCCTACAACCTGCTTCTGACCATGAACCACTGGATTCACTGTCAGCTTGGTCACATGGTGTGCAGGTTGTGTTTAAAAGTAAAGGGTAAAGGGACCCCTGACCATTAGGTCCAGTCGTGGCCGACTCTGGGGTTGTGGAGCTCATCTCGCTTTATTGGCTGAGGGAGCCGGCGTACAGCTTCTGGGTCATGTGGCCAACATGATTAAGCTGCTTCTGGTGAACCAGAGCAGCGCACGGAAACACCGTTTACCTTCCCACCAGAGCAGTACCTATTTATCTACTTGCACTTTGACATGCTTTCGAACTGCTTGGTTGGCAGGAGCAGGGACCGAGCAACGGGAGCTCACCCTGTCGCAGGGATTCGAACCGCTGACCTAGTCCTAGGCTCTGTGGTTTAACCCACAGCGCCACCCGCGTCCCTCTAGGTTGTGTTTAGGAGTATATAAATAGATGGCCTTTCCAGAAGAACCTCAAGGGTACATCTCCATCTATCTGATTTAAAAGGTCAGTTCGGGAGTTATAAGACTGGTATGATTTAGAAAGAAGCCAGTTTTATTTATTTATTTATTTAAATTTTAAACTTACATCCCATTTTAAGGAAACTGTACAAAAACTGCTCATCCCCATTTACATGGAGCCTGCACCAACTTGGAAAGCAGCAGCATTCAACTCAGTGGAGCGTAGTTCTGAGCAGACATGCTTAGTATTGCACCACTGGTAAATATAGAGACTGGGATGAGAAAGGAGATAGAATGCACAAAGCAGAGGTTAAGCAAAGAAAGCTTCACTTTTGGCTTCAATAGAGTTTAGAGGGGGGTTATTCTCAATGGTACAGCATGCCACTGCTTAAAAAAATAATAATTTTGGCTGTTCCAAATATGGAGGTTTCCCCCTTTTTGTTTAAAACTGACATACAGTGGTACCTCTAGTTACGAACTTAATTCATTCTGGAGGTCCTTTCTTAACCTGAAGCTGTTCTTAACTAGAGGCATGCATTTGCTAATGGGGCCTCTTGCTGCCGCTGCACCACCGGCACACGATTTCTGTTCTCATCCTGGGGCAAAGTTCTCAACGCGAGGTAACTCTTCCAGGTTAGCGGAGTTTGTAACCTGAAGCATTTGTAACCTGAGTCGTTTGTAACTTGAGGTACCACTGTACTCAATTTCTCCCACCCTTTTCTCAAACTGCCTCCAAAACTTTCATGCTAATTTCATGTGCTGCAGAAAGCTGGAAAGACATACCAGGGAGGTTGCATAAGGAAACTTGTCAACTTTCTTATCTAAAAGATCGGATATTGGAGGGAGTGACAATCCTTTCTTTCATCTGGCTAATATTATATTTGGTCTGGTATGTAGGAATGAAGAGCTAATGATGTCCCAGCAGCATCCTCCGAATACTTATGCATAAGTAGTTTTATGGCATCATCCATGGGATGAACATTTTAGGACAAGTCAATGTGTGAAGAGTAGACAGCTGCAATGACCCATATATATCACATTTTGTCAGAAATTGGAGTACTCAGGGTTTGCCCCCTGCTGTTATTCACTCCCATCTGGCGTGTTTACATAACTGAAAGATACCACAGCAGAAGTAAGGGAACAGGTCTAATGGCTGGCATGTGCGTGGTCAACAAACATAATCACCACCATTGCTATTTCATCATTGGCAGTTTTTACTGCTACTACGCTAAACATTATTTAACCAGCATGAATAACCTAGGAACATTTAATTTTCTACTGGGACATAAATGTACTTAATATCCTCTGAATTTAATGATAGGCAGGCCAGCACTCTCCACATCTGATTCAGAAATGATCCATGAAAATGGATTACTTCATTGTGAATTTGACAGGTGTCCAAAAATAACCATTGCTTTCCTCTTTTCACTGATTGTTTTCCAGTTGACAATGTGCATTCGTGATGTAATGTTATTCCAAGTACATGAGGGCCAATAGGCCTTCCAGCATTTTCCCTCCTACTTATGTAGGGAACATGAGGAGAGAAGAGTGGAATTTGGTGTCCTACCCAATTCTTCATCGTTCCTTTAGGTTCAGCATATCCTTCTGCTTTTCAGTGTAATGTTACACTCACCATAGCCCTGAATTCTGATTGTTTCCTCCTGCTAAATGCTCTCTGTAGCTTTATGTTGCCCTTTTCATAATGAAGTAGCTGGCACGGAGAGGGATATATCTAGTGCAGCATTTGGGGAATATCTTAAGCATTAAATGGATTAACTAGAATTAAATGCTATTTCCTCTCACATCTTATACAGTTCAGAAAAATATCCTCTGACTTGCACTCCACCTCATCATTGCTGCATGCCAGGACTGTGTTTGCTTTAATGATTGAAGCTTTCAAATTCTTCGATCTCATTTTATTCAAATGCAGCAATAAATGGATTTAAATGTCAATTACACTGTTCTGAAAGATTTTCATTTGAAAACCGAGGAATGATCTGGACTCTGAGACAAATAAATAAGTCCTTTAATATGACATGAGTAAATAGATTGCTCTCACTTAATACAACCTCTTTCGCTATAAAATAACTCAAGATTTTAGCACCACTCACTTGGCAGCAATGAAGTCTTTGCAACAGTGCTTGCCACCGTTTTTATTTCAACTAAACTTTTAAAAACATCTCACTGGTAAACTACCAGTGAATGCTTACACACACACACACACACACACACACACACGCACACACACACACTACATGGAGATGTACTGAGAAATCTTTGAGATTTGGAGAACAAATATATGTCCATTTTTTACTAGAGTTACTTCAAATTAAATCCCATTAATTTACTGGAAACGAATTCTGGATGTCATTAGGATTGCAACTGCATCCTAATCCATATCTGCCTGGTTCATATACTGGTTCCTGTGGTTATCACACATAATTGTTTTATATTTTAACTGAAAAAATAAAAAATAAACTATGATAATGCATACAACAACAATAATGAAACAGCATTTTATACAGTGTATACACACACACACACACACACACACACTCATTTTAGGACCAATGAAGGTTCTGGAGAAGGGTATAGCCTGAAGAGGGAGCTAAGCGCTGGATAGAGAGCTGGACTGGAGGGCTATATTTGACCCCTTGGGCCTGAGGTTCTTTACCCTTGCTCTACACCAAAATTATAAGCAGTTTAAGTTTTTTGAGAAAGGAAGATAAATGGGAAATGGATGTAGTTAAGAGGTTTTGTTGTTTAGTCGTGTCCAACTCTTCATGACCCCATGGACCAGAACACACCAGACACTCCTGTCTTCCACTGCATCCCACAGCTTGGTCAAACTCATGCTGGTAGCTTCGAGAACACTATCCAACCATCTCGTCCTCTGTCGTCCTCTTTTCCTTGTGCCCTCCATCTTTCCCAACATCAGGGTCTTTTCCAGGGAGTCTTCTCTTCTCGTGAGGTGACCAAAGTACTGGAGCCTTAGCTTCAGGATCTGTCCTTCCAGTGAGCACTCAGGGCTGATTTCCTTCAGAATGGATAGGTTTGATCTTCTTGCAGTCCATGGGACTCTCAAGAGTTTCCTCCAGCACCATAATTCAAAAGCATCAATTATTCGGCGATCAGCCTTCTTTATGGTCCAGCTCTCACTTCCATACATCACTACTGGGAAAACCATAGCTCTAACTATACGGACTTAAATTCTTCCTCTGAATTTCCTCATTGACACAGAATCTGAACACAGAATCTGAATGATCTATGAATCATTTGAGGAGACTGAGTGAATGAGTTGACATGATCACAGTCACATTGGAAGCCCCCTTTTAAATAGATGTCATGTATACACATGTGCATGCAAAGTTTGTCTGGTGAATTTGAGTAGTACATTGAGGTGATTAATAATATCATCATTTACCTGTTTTAGACCCTTAAGCAGTAGCAGCTGCCAGGACATTGTCCTGTTCACTTCTGTGTAGTTCCTTCCTTATTGCTGCTGCTGCTGCTCTAGTGAGTGCTGGGTGGGCCGCCTCAGGGTTCCGTCCTCTCCCACATGCTTTTTAATATCTATATGAAGCCGCTGGGAGAGATCATCAGGGGGTTTGGGCTGGGTGTTCATCAGTATGCAGATGACACCCAGCTCTACCTCTCCTTTAAATCAGAACCAGTGAAGGCGGTGAAGGTCCTGTGTGAGTACCTGGAGGCTGTTGGAGGATGGATGGCGGCTAACAGATTGAGGTTGAATCCTGACAAGACAGAAGTACTGTTTTGGGGGGATAGGGGGCGGGCGGGTGTGGTGGATTCCCTGGTCCTGAATGGGGTAACTGTGCCCCTGAAGGACCAGGTGTGCAGCCTGGGAGTCATTTTGGACTCACAGCTGTCCATAGAGGCACAGGTTAATTCTGTGTCCAGGGCAGCTGTCTACCAGCTCCATCTGGTACACAGGCTAAGACCCTACCTGCTCACGGACTGTCTTGCCAGAGTGGTGCATGCTCTAGTTATCTCCCGCTTGGATTACTGCAACGTGCTCTACGTGGGGCTACCTTTGAAGGTGACCCGGAAACTGCAATTAATCCAGAATGCGGCAGCAAGACTGGTGACTGGGAGTGGCCGCCGAGACCACATAACACCGGTTCTGAGAGATCTGCATTGGCTCCCAGTACGTTTCCGAGCACAATTCAAAGTGTTGGTGCTGACCTTTAAAGCCCTAAACGGCCTCGGTCCTGTATACCTGAAGGAGCGTCTCCACCCCCATCATTCAGCCCAGACACTCAGATCCAGCGCCGAGGGCCTTCTGGCAGTTCCCTCATTGTGAGAAGTAAGGTTACAGGGAACCAGACAGAGGGCCTTCTCAGTGGTGGCGCCTGCCCTGTGGAACGCCCTCCTAGCAGATGTCAAAGCAATAAACAACTATTTTACTTTTAAAAGAAAACTGAAGGCAGCCCTCTTTAGGGAAGTTTTTAATGTCTGATGCTGTACTGTTTTTAATATTCAGTTGGAAGCTGCCCAGAGTGGCTGGGGAAACCCAGCCAGATGGGCGGGGTATAAATAATAAATTATTATTAAATTATAAATTATTATTATTTCAGATATCGTGATATATATTGATCTATCACGATGTTTAGCTGGTGATATACCACACTATTGAAAACCAGTTATCGCCCAGCCCTAGTAGAAACCTGTTAAATTTTAGCATATAGTTATACTTGACTAGAAGGATATACTACACACACACACACACACACACACACACACACGTATGTGGAGTGTTGAGCACCAGTGCATATAAAAACATGGCTTCTGACATTGTTGAGTGCCCATACCATGTCATTTTCTCTTTGATAATTTTGTTGACTTGTTCAGTCTTCTTGGTTTCCCCCATCCCTATTATTTTTTTAAAAAGCCTGGTTAGGTTATAGATTCTCTGTGTCACAAAAGAAATTCAGAGGGGAAACCCAGAGAAGCGGTTAATAAAGAGGCGAAGAGAGATAAATGGAAAGATGGGACGATATCTTACACTCTTGTAGCAAGACTCCTTAGACTAATATAATTTTTCTATACTCTCCCGACAATTTAGATAAGGCATATGTGGTGTTGGTGGCGTATGTTTCTAGTTTAAAGTAATGAACTACAGAGCACAATACGTCAGAGAAATGTTTCTTTGCAGTCATTTCTCTAAATGAAGGATGAGCTATTCAGAGTGTGCTACTGAATGTTAACGATACTAAAGCTATACAAATTGAAAATTTATTGAATTGTCTTAATAATGAGATGCATTCTTAAAATTATAGAGTACATTGTAAAGCTGTGACAAGAAAATAGGAAGCCAAGTGGGGGAAATATTCAGCATGGCCAGTCAGAGCGGCTTATAATGATCCACTGGTGGGTAAATGCCCAGGTGGAAGTAACACAGGTTTAATTGTGAACAGGACTGCTAATGCATCTATATATTGAGGCATTTCATTATATCGATATCTAAATATTTATTTAAAGAAGAGGAATTGAGAGAGTGTCTAACTCTCATGGGTAGAAGGGCAATAAAAACCCTCTTCAGTCATTTGGTACCCACTGGTTTATTCTCCACTGGCATCAATTTGATCAGACATCAGCTGTCAATCACACCATTCACACCTACCACCTAGTGGAAGGAGAGCTAAATTTACATGGATAGGCAAGGGATAGGGGTGTTCCCTAAACCATTTGTGGCTTCAAAGGTAAAAACCAATGCTTCAGATTGTGCTCACAAATGGAACACAGGGAGGGAGCCGATAAATAATGTCCAATAGTGGAGTCACGTGCTCCAGTAAACACACCCAAGCCCAAATTCTGGCTGCAGGATTTTGTTCCAACTGTGATTTCTAAACACTTTTCAAAGGCAGACTTGTGTCAAGCCAGTTGTAATAATTTAGCCTGGTTGTCACCAAAGCATGTAATAATGTTTCCAGTCATATAGAAGCACTCTGGCTACTTTTCTGATCTATGGTTTTCAGACCCAGTGATGCTGAAAACTAAGATAGGAAGAAAAGCAGGTTTGGGATTCCTTGCAGGAAGATAACATGAGTAATACTACCCCAATTTACAATTATAGCCAAGTCAATGTTTCAAAGGAATATTTGCAGGTAGATCCCCCAGCACTAAATGCTAATCTTTAATAAGCACACTTTCTTTCTTTCTTTCTTTCTTTCTTTCTTTCTTTCTTTCTTTCTTTCTTTCTTTCTTTCTTTCTTTCTTTCTTTCTTTCGTTTCTATACTGCCTTTCATCTGGGGATCATAGTATAAATATAAATATAAAATACAATATAAAAACACAAGGATACATAATATAAACAAAACAATACACACACACCCAATTTTAAATTGTTTAAGTACTCGCCAAAGGCCTTTTCTGCAGCACACTTGCCATAAGTAATAAACAATGTGGCCATGGCCCTTCCCTTTGATTTTTTTTAAGCTACAAAGACATTGACGTTCCCCATAATACCAAGCATGCAACTTGGCAAATACTCAGATTAGGAGGAAGTCACTCCAGCTGTAGCTCATTCTGCTTACATATTTCCAAAGATGCATGACACAGGAAGGAAGGAAGGAAGGAAGGAAGGAAGGAAGGAAGGAAGGAAGGAAGGAAATCCAGTTTGATACTGCATATGCAAAACACTTTGTGGAGGGGAATATAAAGTCAACTTTGACCTTGAATACTGTTATTGGTATTTTCTCCCATCCAATCCAATATTTAATTACTTGGCAGGTTAAATAAGCAAAATGAATAAGTCTAACCAGCTCCACCTCAGCATAAAGATTTATGGTATATAGATTTTAAAGTATTGATTGATTGCATGAAATACGATTTGAAGATATGAACCATGACCTTAGAAAAACCTTGCAGTTTCAACCTTTCTTTGTTAGACAAAAAGTGCCACTTTAAGAAATAAATAAAAAATGCTGCCCCTGATTCTAATTTCTATTAACGAAACCTACTTTCTTCTCAGGGGTTGGTAAATTATGTAGTGCTTCAAATGAGAAATAATGTGATTATCCTGCCGGCAAAAGTACAGTTCAGAATTAAATGGAAGAGGAAACGGGAAATTTATTCCAACACTAGCAGTTTTCAACAGACATCCCCATGTTATGGTTCCCATTGCATTTTATTCATCAGTTCAAAATTTCACTAGGCAATCTCTATAGTGCACACAGTGGTGAAGACCCAACTGCACTATGGATATTCCCAAACAACTCCATTTTGTGGTGCATTAATGGTATAAGCTGCCCCCTATGGTTATAGGGAAACGTATAGAGTAGATGTTTAAAACAAAATAACATACAAAGACTTTGGTAAGGAATCAGGACTACCTGCTGTCAGTAACACTGATGTAGGAGAAAATTTCTTTCTGAATCCATTGTAGCACTAGTACCTCCATTGTCCTTGATTTCTGCATGATGTTCTACTGGCTCACTGCAGTGCCAATTCTATGCATTAAATCGGGGAAAGTACTATGCAGAAGAGATCTGATGCATGGATAAGCCTGCTTTTGAATGGCAGCTTGATTTTGTAAGGCTCTTCCAGTCTTGAAAGTCTGTAGCCTTATTCAGAAAGGGAGGGCAGGGGTGGTATTGATGGGGAAAGGCCTCTCCCATGGAGAGGGGTGACAGTAAGAGTATATTAAGAAATAGCATGCATTTCTAGGTCTCAAAAAGGTATTTATCATGTGCACTATTTTTGCAAACATATCAAAATCTGGTTAAGTCATAGCCCAGTGATAGAGCATCTGTATGCAAGTTGGTGGGTTCAGTCCCCACCATCTCCAGGAAGGGCTGAGAAAGACTCCTGTCTGAATACTAGAGAGATGATTCCATTCAGTGTTGACAATATTGGGCTACAATGTTCTCACTTAGATTCCTATGGTCCTAAGTAAAAGATCATCCTGACAACATCCTTTACAGTGTATTTATATAATTGTGATCATTTGAACTGGTATGCAAAGCTGGAAGGTGCATTCTAGTATCTTTCTCAAACCATTTTGCTGAGGTTCACCCTTAAAATAGACCACCTTCTTCCACTCAAGTTTTTATTTTACTAATTAACACTCACGTGTGTGTTATAGAAAAGGGGAAAAGGTATACTGAGAAAGCAGTTGTTTTCCTGATAGAAATTCTCCCCCTTCCAAGATACTATTAAGTTAGATTGAATGGGGTGACATACAAGAAAGAACCTGTATCACACTTACTTATTTCCCCCTCCTTCAGCAAGGATTTTGATAGGCAAAAGAGGAAAGGGTTACAATCTCTCCACAGCACCACTTCCCCAATCAAACCCACAAGAGATCCTGACCACATATCTCCCATGTCAAGGCTGTCCATGCCACTAGCAAATGTTAAATACTTCCTGTTACTGATCTGTATTTCTTTCTGTTTAGTGTCAAGGTCCACCCAAAGTGTGACCGACGTACCAGTGAAAGTCACCGGGGATGTTAAGGTTTCTTCCACTCAAGATGACTTAAAGAAATCAAATAATACTGATTCGAGACTCTCAGAAGTTCACGTCTCCAAACCAGAAACAACTTTCCTTACAGCTCGATATCCTATCACTGTTGATATTCAACCACTAGCCAGTGAAAGAGTGGAACCTTGGCCTCAGGCATCATCTGTGAAGAAGCTGCTTTTGAATTCCAAACTGTTTCACAGACGCATTTCATTAGATGAAGCGAAAAATAGCACCCAGAGCCTTCTTCTGCACCATGAAACAACTCACCAACGGGCATCCCAAATCTTATCACGCTATAAGAGTCATGCCCAGTCACTTGCCAGAAGAAATGTTTCCACTCAACAGAAATTAAATACAAGGCCACATGCTGATTTGCAGACTCATACCTCATTTGATGGACGGTATTTTGGGAAAAAGTCTCTTGGGACTTCACACACTAGATCTGCTCTTGGTTTTAAAGCAGGCCACCCAGGTACTTCTGTTTTAGCAACACCATTGGCCTCCTCATCCCATCTGAAAACTACTTTTTCTGGTATAACCCCACAAGGCCACATCCGCCCAGCAGGACCTTCTACAAAAACAAGGATTCCAGTATGGACATCTAGGGGCAGAAAGCCTCATGCCTCCCCAGCCAATCATTTGGGCCTTTCCACACCAATTGATAGGTTGCTACTTGAGAAGAAAGTCCCCTGTGCAGATACACCATGTTTCAGTGGTGTGCTTTGTGAGCCAACAAAGGACAGGGAATTCAGATGTGGGCCCTGTCCATTTGGATACAGCGGTGATGGAATTGAATGTCAAGGTAAGAGATGGGAAGAAAGTAGGGCCTGTGTTAATATTTCAGTCATTTCAAGTGCTGGGTTGGTGTTTTACTTATATAACACATTTACACTTACACTGTATAAGTATGTGAGTATACGAACTCATTTAAGTATATCTACTATGTGTATATAGGTCGGGAGTCTGAGGGTGCAAATGGGTTTACAATCTTTATTCCAATTAATGTATCAGGAACTGTGGTAGGATATAAGACAAAATATAAATAGAACAAATAATAAATAAACTGTTGCAGTCAGAGTTGGTGAGGTAGACTCTGCCACATCCATAAAGACCACACTGCCTAATTTGCAGCAGGAAAGCTATGCAGAGAATAAACTATGAGTAGAGGATAAAGGGTAAAATATAGCTTATTGGATTGATGTGGCTGAGATATGCCTGTTCAGTCACTGTTTCTTTATTCTAAGGAACAATGAAACTTCCCATGGGACATTTATGCCAGTGGAAGGGGAGGAAGCTGGGTTGTTGTTTTTTGCAGATTTCTACTTCCTGCAGATTTCCTGAAAAGGTGCTTTGGAGGTTGAGGAAATCTGAAACAGTGAAGAAGTTGGCACATGGAACAAGGGGAAGGGGGAATTGGTGAATTTTTTCTCCCTGCCTTCCTTTCCTGGCAGCCTACACTGGATTGGAATCCCTTCCATGAATGGAAGGAACCCTTCCATTTGACAAAGGGCATGTCTGGGTCCAACATCCAATAACTCCAACATCATCTCTGGCTGTTTTTGATTTTCCAGAATCATGGATCATGTGCTGATATACTAGCAACTGCTAGACACTTAGGAGCAACTACTAGGAACAACTATTTGGTATGAGAGATAGAGGGAGAAATGTCTGAATTCATAACATTTAGAAGTAGAGTCTACTTCCTTCAACAAGTTGACCACTGAAATTTATGACCAAATTACTTGAATTAAAAAATGGGAAAACGTCTATTGTCATCTGTAACGTTAAAACAGGCATAAATGAAACTAACAGAGTGTACCATATGTCTATTAGCTATACAATTACTCACAACCTATATTGTACCAAATTATAACTTAACTTTTAAAATCTTCCACTAGTAGTCTGGAGGTGAGGAGGGGATAATTGTCCTATGACCTGATATACATGTCTCCAGAGATATAATCACTGTGTTGCATTATGAAAAAGATGATTAACTTTCCTGCTTAAATTAGCACATTAATTAGACAATTTAAAGGAGCACGGTGAAATAATGTTATACACAATTACGGGAGACTGGGTATATTCCTCTTTCGAAATTCTTCTTGCAAATTAAATTCATCATTTTATTATTAAATAACCTGTGCTATTAATCTAATTCAATTTCCATATGCATGGAAACCTATTTGCCCAAGAAATATAGCTTCTTCACCTGCTGTTCCTAGGACTTGTCTAACCCCATATATTAGGCAGGTTTACCACTGCCTGGGACGCAGGTGGCGCTGTGGGTTAAAGCCTCAGCGCCTAGGACTTGCCGATCGAAAGGTCGGCGGTTCGAATCCCTGCGGCGGGGTGCGCTCCCGCTGCTTGGTCCAAGCGCCTGCCAACCTAGCAGTTCGAAAGCACCTCCGGGTGCAAGTAGATAAATAGGGACCGCTTACCAGCGGGAAGGTAAACGGCGTTTCCGTGTGCGGCTCTGGCTCGCCAGAGCAGCGATGTCACGCTGGCCACGTGACCCGGAAGTGTCTCCGGACAGCGCTGGCCCCTGGCCTCTTAAGTGAGATGGGCGCACAACCCCAGAGTCTGTCAAGACTGGCCCGTACGGGCAGGGGTACCTTTACCTTTACCTTACCACTGCCTATCTCAAGTTTTCATAGATGCACCTGGAAATAGATGCTTATAAGTCAGATGCTAGTTATTCATGGCCATAGCAAGTGCTAATAGGTTACTTTGTATATTTGGTTATTAACTACTTAATCTCTGTTACCTTGTTCTATTAAAACAAATTACACTGTAGTTTGTGAGGTACTTTTTTAATTCATAGTTAATATTTTAGTTTACAAAATACAGTTCAGCATTTTTTAAAAAACTGTGTGACAGGTTTTTTCAATCAGCATATGCTGATTGTCCCTTTTGAATTAATACAGATTGCCTTTTTATTTATTTTAAGAGTCACCATGAGGGTTATTTATTGTTTGTTAAATTACTGCAGGAAAATAATGGACCAGTTCCTTCCCCCTAAACACTCAGCATTCATAGAAGAAACAAAATCAGTGTCAAAACCAACACAGCGACATCTAGTAAAATTATATAGACGGACAGACATATACACATGCACTATTTTTTGCTCCGCAAATTTAGCCATTGATTTTCCATACAGTGTGAAATCCTTAGTCTCCAAACTATATTCCCAATTGCACAAAAGTCTACTCCTTTAAAATAAAGACAATCCATCATCCACCCACACTAGAAGCCTTCCACACAATTAAAACCTTTCACTGGTTTCTAAAAGCTCAAAGTTTACAGAAATGAAGTAAAATAGCACCAGACCCTAATCATGCCACATACTGTACATTCAAACATTTTCCCGATGTGCCACTTGACCTTCTGGTGTGTGAAATCCTTGGGCTCAGATAAATTCATCTGGTAACAAAAACCAAACTCCCTGTTTCAAAATTTCCTTTTCCCACCTTCCTTCAGCCTTCTGTGCTAGCAACTGCCTCCACAGATACATTACTCTTATCTGACCCTTCTTCGTTCTTGCATGCCATCAAATCCCTTTCCTTCTCTCTCCTCCTTTCCCCTTCCCCCCAGTTTTCTGCTGCCAGAATTACAGAAGCATTTTTCCCAAATCATGAGATAGTGGAATTTTATAAAATTGTTACAGGGGAAAAAACCATCACACACACACACACCAGCTAGGGTTCTGTTCTGTGCCTGGTATTCTTTCTTTTAAAAAGCATTTACATAGTTACTAATTGTATCACTCGTGTCATATCTTGGGTAGCTGCCACTGATTTAGGGCGTAAGGAGTCATGAATATTCTACCTATGCAGGATCTGCAAGTGAGGTATCTGTAGTGCTTCTGAAATACAGCGCAGTGCACCAGAATATGTGCTGCACTGAATAAAAAATAGGAAAATGCTCTTGCCGTTTTCTTTCTTTTTTATGGCATGAAGTGCTTGTGTGTATCTATGCTTCTCAAAGAACCAACAAAATATCAAACAAGCCTTATTTTAAGTGGTGATTATAGTTGGGTACCATTCCACTTCTTTCAGGCTGATAGAACTGAGTCTGGCCTAGCAATCCCATTTCCATTTTTTAAACCCACTTCAGGCACTGCATTTAAGCACAGTTTATTACAAGGACATGGACAGACATTTCTTCTTTGAGGTACCAGGTGGCAGACTTTGTGATAGCTCTGGGTGGAGTCTGTTGCTTTTTGCATGTCAAAATGTGAATATTAAAAATTAGGTTTGCAGACTGGATATTTTGTTATGTCTGCTAGAACAAGCTAATCTTTAAGGACAGTAGTAGTAGTAGTAGTAGCAGTAGTAGTAGTAGTTCCTAACTCCTGGTGGTGGGAGCCAGGGTGCTGAGGTAGTTAGAGTGTTAAAACAATAAAGTAATGCAAAATCCTACAGTAATATTCTTGACAAATGAGGCCTTCAGAGAACTGTAGAATACAGTAAATAAATGTCTTGTGGAAGGAATAAATTGAGGATAAGAATGCTAAACATTGAGTAGCACTTGTGCCTGACAAAATTAACTTTTCATCATTATGAGTACATGCAAGAAATAATTGTATTTTGTATGTAATTCCTCTCCCCTGAGATTTATACCAGTGACATATTTACAATGGAATATCCAGATAGATGTACAAAGATTATGACTTTGGCTTTGTTGCCCAAAGGAAGATTAAAATGAGGCAACTTTTCATGGCTGAAATAAAATGTTAACACTAGTATTTTACTAGTTTAAATTTCAGTAATAAATTCAAATGTCTTAATCAAATGGGCCTCATACCTCTCATCTGTATTCATGACAGCTTTGAGCTGCCATGCCTCAAAGTTTACATTGCCTAATATGGTTCTTAAAATATTGTGGTACGCTTTACTCAAGCTTATTAGAAACAGCAACCTCTATTGGACAAAGGCTGCCATCCATTTGCCAGAGTTGTGTTAGCTTTTATTATAGGCTGCAGTCCATAAACCAAATAATCTAGAGTACCTCCTTCAATCATATCATATGCAGTTAAATGTTGAGAATCACTGGGCTTGTCCGCAGGCCCCAGACATCAGGCTTTATTTTATCATGTAATTATTCTAGATGTTGATAAATAATTTACTATGGCTATTATCCGCCAGGCACCACTCTTGTTCATGTACATCCATTTTAAATAGTGATTGCAGAGCAACAGCACTTGATGGGACTGTGATCAGTAATTACATGAAACTCTCTAATGACGTCTGTGGTCTGTTTTGAACAGGTTGTATCTCCCTTAATTGTTTAATTAGGTGAAGTAAAAAACCGAATGCAGCTTCACCTTCATCAGAACGCATCCAGAGTAACAAGATGAATGTTGCATAGGCTGTTTCATTTATGCTAATCATAGTTTCAGTAATAAATCTACCGTTAATTTTTATTTTATTTTACATAAGCTGTTTGTATTTCTGAATGCCAAAATAAGTGCAACCACACAGCACTGATTTTTGCGAGTATCCCAGATGCTATGTAGGAGAGGCCAGCAAATATGGCCTGGTGTTTTATTTTTTAAAAATAAAAGTGATTTTTAAAGATCTGCAAGTTTATTTCGATGTAAATTACACTTAGTTCAGTGAATTCACACTATCTTAGTCCTTGAGCACATTGCATTTATAGTTTTACAGGACTAACGTGATGATTCTTATCACATCATCTAATAGAGAAATTGGGTGGAAGTGAACTGAGCCACTCAAACATAAGGTAGTGGTTTCAACATGTTTGGGGGACTCACTAGAGACAAAGAAGACAGTGAATTAAAGAGTTAAATGAAAATGATTTTTTAAAATTAAAAAATCCTGAAGTCTAGAAAAGATCTTGGAGCTTCCAGGTCTTGTGAATGTTGTTTGCAGTTGAGCAGATAAAGATAAGGAATGCTACAGTAACTTCCCATGTCCATCTCCATCTGGATATAGAACTTATTTGTTTCTTTTCTCCCCTCTCCTCCCCACCTTCCCAACCAAAACAATGGGCAGTTCCATGATTTCAGTATAGCTGTGCCTGGGTTGCAGTGTGTCCATCCAGAAACAAAAGTCAGCAGTATAGACAGGAGTTTCTGCACTTTCTTTGTTCTTGTATAATATGGAAAATATGATGCATTTATTTTAGATCCTTAAACTTTTCTTTTTTACTTACTAATACCTACATGCTCTATTGCTTTTCCAGTGCCTGTTAAACACATTCCTTTTTCAACAAGCCTTCTAAAATGTTTATCCCAGTTGGTATATGTTTTGGATTTCAATTCATTCTATGAATGTGCTGTTGTCGTTTCAAAATGCTTATATAAAGAGAATTGGTTTTATATATGTAACCGTTTTTATGTATGTTATTAGATTGTGTGTAGATTGACCATTGTGGTAACCTGTGGGGAGTTTTGCATGGAAAACTTTGGGCTGGAAATCTAAATGAGCTTTAGCTGCTTTCCCAATCTTGAATGAAAAATTAGTGGTGATCTAAAAATTGAGCAGGGGTATCAAGAGGTGATCAGAAACTCCCTCTATTCTTTGCCATTTTAGCTGACATCACTTTTGTTTCATATCTTTCCCCCCTTCAACCCCCCCCCTTTTCACCCCCGTAACTTGCAGTTTTTGTATTAAACAGGAATCTCCTTAGGCTCACAAGAGATGCCTCCCCATTCACTCAGCAGTTTCCATGTTCTCACATTAAAAATGGGAAATCAAACGTTGTGGTGACCATATCATCACTCCCTGGTATTTTAAAGGCCATTGAAACCATAAAGCATTGAATCCTTATATGGTGGAACCATATAAGGTGGACCATATATGGTGGACCATATCATCACTCCCTGGTATTTTAAAGGCCATTGAAACCATAAAGCATTGAATCCTTATATGGTGGAACCATATAAGGTGGACCATATATGGTGGACCATATCATCACTCCCTGGTATTTTAAAGGCCATTGAAACCATAAAGCATTGAATCCTTATGTGGTGGAAATAGTTTGGAAAAAAGCTTTACTTCGATATATATTTTTTGCAATAAAATTGTCAATTTGCTGAAATAATGTTCTCCTTATTACTATTTTCTGCCAACATAAGAAAATGTGAGCAAAAATGGGTCATTTTATTTAAAAAAAATAAGTTGTGGAGAGTTTGTAGGATGGGAAGAAAATTGTCACATAAGAGACATGAGCAGGCTTTGGAAAGCCATTTAGTACTAATTTTTTTATTATTATTATTGGTGACAGCTTGCTTGTTATACTTTATATATCTTTCTTATGTTTTCTCTAACTAGGATGTTCACTTTTCAACTCTGGTTTCCTAACAAGCAGCAGATTTCTTTTAATTTCATATTCTGTATAAATGTGTGAAATAATAGGTGAAGTGATTTGGCATGGGAAGTGAAAAAATGCAGTGCCCTTCACAATTTAAGATACGATGAAAAGAGAAAGATGACTCACAAAGAGAAAAGAAATACATAATACTTGGTGAAATTTATGCCTTACAGGGACAATGTGACAGTAGTTGTTAAAATAGCTAACAATTTTCAGGAACATCCCCACCCCAATATAACTGACTGTATCACTTCATAAAACTAGCGGCTTCGACCATATACTATGATATTATTTCAATGGTTACTTATCTGCATCATTATATAAAATGCTCGTCTTCTTTTCATTTAATGGTAAAAATGCCAAATTTGTTGCAACTGTTTTAGGAAAGCTGTAGGTGGATTTCACTAAACATTGCAATTCAAATTTTCTAAAATTTGTACTAATTCATTCAGAATCACAGAACTGTCCAATTATGCTGATCAATACACAGAAGCCAAATACTGTTGCAAAGTATTTTCTCAACTTCTCAACTGGGTTTGTACCTTAAAGGAGAGTAGTAGTATGCCTTGTAAGATGGGTCCACCAAAATATTAATGACTTAAAGGACCTTGCAAATGGTTGCGCTTTGAGGCCCCCAAGCCCTTCCTCTGTAAATAACTTCACACTGACACATAATTTTAGTTTAAGTTATTGGGCAAAATTTAGGCCACAACTTTATTGATTACAGCAAAGTGAGCGATGTTGGCTTAGGCATTGGCAACAGACTATAACTGACTCTCTGGACTGGAAGTCTGAAAGGGTAAACACCAAACGAGGGAGCAACATCGATGAAGACCAACAAAGCTCACCCCGGGGTTCCTGTGATCCTGACATGGCCCTAGCCCCTCGTGCGGACTTCGGACGAGATCTAGGACCCCCAGATTCCTTTACCGGAATACCCTTATTCATGGACGGGGCAGGTGATGGCCGTACCTCCCTCCCATACACTTCAATAAGCCAATGCCTAACCGTCAAACCTTACAAAGTTGTGACGATTGCGAAGGGGGTAGACGAAACCCAAGTTGCTACATCCAATCTGCCAAATGGAAAAAAAATCTTACCCAGCCCCTGCTCCAAAGCAGGCAACCCAATCCAAAGCAAGGCCACAGCAGCAGCACCTAAAATTAGGGAGGGAGGGCGGGTGTTTGGCAACACAATGCAAGTTCCCCCAGTTATGCTGTGCTGCTGCTTTTATAGGCCCCAGGAATTGCGCCAATCGCTCCGATTGGCCCAAATAGCCCGGCGTGACCCTGGGGCCCAAAGGTTAAGGCTTGGGCCACACCCAGCAACAACTCTCCCAGCGGGGGTGCCTTAGGGGCCCACACGCAACCAGGACCCTCATTAAGGAGGATCCCATATGTCAGAGTACAGGCACCTGAAACTTGAGAAGGAGCTGAATTTCACCAGCCCAATTTATGCTTTAAAAATAAATTGATTAAGCTGCAGGTCTTTCTGAGGCTTTCAAGGTAGGTGGAAACCAGACACCACCACTTCTTCTTCTTCCTCCTCCTCCTCTTCTTCTTTTTCTTCTTCTTCTTAAGATATCAGCCCCCTCCCAAAATAACCCCCTCTCTCACAGTAACGCCCCACCCTTTCATAATTCGTCTGTTTCCTAGTACATATGGGGTTCCCAATAGAACCCCTGGGACAGTGTTTTGGGTGAGGAAAGGAGGAATTGTTCCATCTAGCAAGCTGAAATGCTTCCCATGGTTGAACAATTGCCTTAACGTCATCCTGAATTGTTCCCTTCATTTCTAAGATACCGCCTCAAAAGCTATTTCAGATTGGGCAAACATGATATGTAAAGATGCACATCTCTGCTCAATTTTTGGGTGGGTGGTGGTGGTGTGGGGATGTTTCATTTTTGCTTCTACCATCTGTTTTATTGGTGTTTGGCCTTAATTTTATGGTGCTGATTGATTTATTGTCAATTGTGATTTTAATGTTATTGTTTTCTCCTCTCCTGGAACTCTTGAGTAGGCAGACGTCGGATATCACAAACAAATAAATATGGGCAATTAGCACTCTCGTAATGTTTCTGAAATACTGGTGTAACCTTCAGATACTAGGAGGTGGTGCTGACACAGCTATTGATGCCCTCTCTTCTAATCATTGACTTATGCTGTTACTGCAAATCTTGAAGGATAATATTTTGCAGTAGTGGAATATAGAAAAATGCTATGCGAGAATAACAGAGTGCAAGTCACTGGGGCTCCTGATTGTAGCTAACCTGTTATACCGTATCAAATCTCTAATTATCTGCTTTCTGTATTTTAATGTAGCATTTTGTGATCCCTCATGTGAGAATGGAGGAACATGCATCACTCCAAATATCTGTTCCTGTGTTTATGGATTTGTGGGTCCTAGATGTGAAACATGTATGTGCATCTGTTTTTATTTTGCCTTTCTTGAATTTAATTATTTTCTTTGTTGACATCCCTGTATTTTCAACACATTATCCTAGAACGCAGCCTACGTTTAGTTTTCATAAGTAGTAGTGGACACTGTGGTAGGGCCATGCTGTTCATCTGACCTCTGCTTGATCACTTCACTGCTGCTTACTGGGAGTTTGAGAGGAAGTGGTGGTGGTGGTAACATTGGAATTGTGCAAACACACCAACAGGAGCAGCATATTGGTTCTGCTGGTACATTTGCCCTGTGCCAGTCTCACAGTGCCTGGTGAGCAACAGCAAGATGACTGAACAGAGGCCTTTTCAGTAATAATAATAATAATAATAATAATAATAATAATAATAATAATAATAATTTATTATTTATACCCTGCCCATCTGGCTGGGTTTCCCCAGCCACTCTGGGCAGTTTCCAACACAATATTAAATACAGTAATGCATCAAACATTAAAATCTTCCCTAAACAGGGCTGCCTTCAGCTGTCATCTAAAAGTCTGGTAGTTGTTGTTCTCTTTGACATCTGGTGGGAGGGTGTTCCAAAGGGCAGGTGCCACTACTGAGAAGGCCCTCTGCCTGGTTCCCTGTAACTTGGCTTCTCGCAGTGAGTGAACCGCCAGAAGGCCCTCGGCGCTGGACCGCGGTGTCCGGGTAGAACAATGGGGGTGGAGACACTCCTTCAGATATACTGGACCTAGGCTGTTTAGGGCTTTAAAGGTCAGCACCAACACTTTGAATTGTGCTTGGAAACATACTTCAGTACCAGCACACAGTTGAGTAGCAGCTACAGTCTACAAATATATTTAAGTTTGAATATCACCCCTGTGCTGTGCTTTCCTAATGCACATTACAATTATATAAGAAGTCTGCCCAACTGGCTGTGCATGAGCACTGATAACAGAAGAAGCCTTGTGTACAATAATGCTTATGGAATTCAAGGCTATGCAAGCAAATGCAAAAATACTCAGAGAAAATAAAAAAGTAGCAAACTTTGCCATTAAGGTTCAAACTATTGTGAAGGGTGGTTAGCAAAATAATCTGCCTTAGAACAAAAGCTGTCTATATTACCTTTAAACCACAAATGTGTATTATAGTGTTGGAATAGCACTCTTTGCTCCATTTTTGAACACTAGGTTACCTAGGATGGATTATATGCACTTATATTACTGGAATATTTAAAAAGTGTCTCTGTATAAATCCTTTCATAGTCTATAATTCAACAGGAAACAAAAGGAAGTGACATATCATTCTCATTTCAGTTTTAGTTGCAAATGGGGTAAGAAAATTTCCATAGCTGCTCTGGATTTTGATCAGCACAATTTGAAGCAAAATAACACAAACCAGTACTTTGTACTTTGCTCAAATAACCTTGGACTAATTTGTTTTTTTAGTGGTATGTAATAGGCATTGTCACAATGGTGGGAAATGCATTGCACCGGATGAATGTGAATGCAAACCTGGATGGAGCAGCCCTTTGTGTGAGACAGGTAAAGATGTACAGCAGAATCCTTTATAGCTTAAGGGTGTAACACCCTCACTTGGAGGCAATGCCCATCCATCATTTGTCTAGGTCCAGCATGTACTTCTAGCAGAGTCCCCCTCTCCTTCTGTGTCGTCTGTTTTGAAAAATCAGAGGTCTAATTGGCATCGTTTAAGCTCCACTGTTCAGTCTCCTTATGGTTCTGACTGCCTAATTTATATTTATAGCCAGATTTGACAGTATATCACATGTGGGTCTATTTATTGTGAGTGAGGGACAAAAGTCCCTTTAGACACCGTTTCCTGTCCCTCTGATCTGGTGACATCTATCCTATCAGTAGTTCTTGCTCTCGCTCCAGGATCTCAGATGCCCTTAACTATTATGGGACTTGTGCCACTCCCACTGGCCAATAGTTGAACGTCACAGTCTGTTGGCTCCTTCTGCTGGTGCATAGGAAATGCCATCGAGAGCTCAGGAACTGTAGCATGTAGTTCTTGAAAGAGCATGTTGTATAGGGGCATCTCTCTTTGGTTCTACGTGTCTTAGAGCTACCTGCAGAAGTGTTTGGTGACTCCCCCTTTTCCAGAGAACCAGAGGTTCACTTGTCAATATTGTTTGTTTTGGTAAGGGCCACCTGAGCCCATACATCCCAGTTCTATGGTTGAGATCATCCAGAGGAGCACTGTTAGTTGTTCCCTGTATTACAAAGGCCTTCCAGAAGATATCTGGAAGGTGTCCACACTTTTGACTTTTAGGCATCTCCTGATGACTTTTTTTTTTTAGCTCACAGGGCTGATTTCCAGCTATTGAATTTTATTTTTGATTAACCAGTCACTTGAGGTTTTTACACACACACACACACACACACACACACACACACGTGAAAGATCACATACAATAAAAACAATACAGCACCAGACCTTTCCTTAAAAATAAGTGGTTAAAATGGAGAAGAAAGTTCTAAAGGGCTGGTTGTGGCAAATAGCTGATTCTGTAAGTTCACCCTATCTGTACTTATTAACCAGTCACTTTAATGATTATCTGATTATTATTTTTTCAAACAGTGCTTTGTATTTTAAAATTGTATGTCTCCCGGATACAGTGGTATATAAATACTTGTATGTATGTATGTATAAATAAATTTTCAGGAGTGTCTGGTGCAGTGGGACAGTGCTGTACTACCGGCCTCCCAGCTGTGGCGTTGCTGCTGCTTGCTGAGACAATATGGGGCAGGCATGGTGGGAAGGTTGAGGCTGCACAGAAGCAGCAGCAATGTGAATCTGGTGCACCCCATGCCAGTGCCCCCATGCAGTCCTGATCTTGCCACTACTCTTTCCTTGTCCCAGTAAGCAGTAGCAATGCAGCTGTCAGGAAGGTGGCAGCACAGCATTGTCCCCCTGCCCCATACATTCCTGTTATTATACTGTTGATTGGTTTCAGAAAATCTCTGGGACTGTTAGATTGCTGTCTTTTTCAGCCCCTGCAAATCTTTTCTGCAATAACAATGTGTGTGCATTTAGGGATAAAAGAGACACACATTTTTATTAACGTACTTGAGCACAATTAGTTTCAAGTGAACCTTACTTTCTCTAGATTGTGCCCATAGAGTGCTGTCCTGCATTGTTTTTGCCCCACATATAATGCTCATGGATTTCAGGGGAGGATTATGCATGCTGAAATGATTATCTTATTCATATAAACTACTAAGCCTGTCGCAAGATGGTTTGTTCGGAGCAAATGACAAATCTTGAAATGCATGTTTATAAACCCTCTCATTTGATCCACAAACCAATAAAACAAGCCTGGGTTCCCTTAAGGTGTTTTTGCCCAATAGGAGACCAAGATGATTTGTGCACACAAGTGCCGGTTTAAGTGGTTTATAGATTTTCTTGACAGACTCCTCAAATCCTTTACAGCAATGCTAAAATGCAATGCACACCTCTTATGTGCTATGAACAAATGGAAGTTATGTCAGTGTATAGGAGATCTCAATAGCACCACATTTCCAACAAGTTGGGAAAGCCTAACTTGCTTACGCTAATCCCCCTTCCCCACTCCACCCGCAAAACCACTGATCAGCCATCCAAAACTGCCCAAAGAGGAGCACATTATGCCTCAGGAATACAAGCCCACCTGAGAGAAAGATTACAAAACAATTAAGAAATAAAACACACTGCTGGTATGGGATGGACGGGGGATGTCTTGATCACAGTGAAGCACTGTTTTAGCTGCCATTTTGGATGGTGACCCTTGTTTAAAACAAGGATTCTTTATCGTTTATGAAAAACCAGGAATAAAAATGTATGGTTGTGTACTAACCAATGAATTTCTCCTCAATTGTATGCAGCTATTTGCAATCCGGTTTGCCTAAATGGTGGGACCTGCATTCGGCCGAATACGTGTGCTTGCCCTCATGCTTTCTTTGGACCTCAGTGTCAATTCGGTAAGGTGGAAAAATAGAATCCCACTGGTGAAAATATACCTTTCCTCTACTTTAACATCTTCATCAATTATTTGCTACATCCACTTGCATCACAGTTTTATCCAGAACAAGTCACCTACCGTGTAGCCAGCATATTGTTTAGAAGATGTGTAGAATAATGTCTCAACTGAAAGCTGTGTGATACATTCTATACTTTCTTTTCTGCAACAGAGTGGAATGTGTGAAAAATATATTGAATGTACCATTGCAAATGGATTTGCAATGTGTAATTAACTGAACTTCAAAGTATACGTTGGCAAAATGTTACAGTGTAGAAGACAGCATTTTATTATTCCACTTCCCAGTATGTTCACAATTATAGGAAATAGCCTGATACTTACCCACATTAATCTAAATTCAATGTAAATGAGAAGGACAGACTATAAACTGCTTCTCTTCTTTTCTTCTTTATCAGGGGCTGAACTTTCACTAACTGAGTTGCTTTGACACCCTTAGAAACAGTCTAGCTGGATCTTTTCTTCTCTTATAGGGGTGGGGCGAGGCATCTGATATAAACTTTTGGTTACAAATGCATGCATATTTTCCTAATCCTGACCTAATCTAATCACAAAAGACTGTGTTTGCATGTCACAGGAAACATGGTTCCCACTTTACTCCTCCCTGCTAATGTGTGAGAGCAGTCAATAGTTTTTTTCCTGTCATAGATGTTTTAGTTACTATACAATTTATGCTATATATCATTCTGTCCTGTTTTGTTTTGTGCATTTGTAGAACACTGCCAAAAACAATCTTCATGTGGTGTTATTGACTAAGGCAGGATTTCCCAAACTTGAGTCTCCAGCTCTTTTGGACTACAATTCCCATCATCCCTGACGATTGGTCCTGCTTCTAGGAGTTGTAATTCAAAAATGGGAGTTGTAGTTCAAAAATGGGTGAAGATCCAAGTTTGGAAAACCATGAATGAATGATTTGCGATGGAGTTTTCCCTCATAGGGTTTTTTTCCTGTCTTTTTCACCAATTCTGTTTGGAGGAGGGAAGATGGATTGGGAATATGGCATGGAGGAGAGGGGCTTTAGCCCTTTGTGTCCAGGTCATATCAACCACAGCACCTCAATTCACTGTGAAAACATGATAATTTCCCTCTCCCCCAAGGCCACAGCAACTCTTATGGCTAGAAACAAGCAGCTGTGGAAACGTGAGCTACACCAATCTGGAGTCTTGGATATTATTCTAGGCACTGCCTTGCTGGTACTACATTCCATAGCATCATGCTGCCTAGAGATTATGCTGCTGTTCCCAGTCACATTAGTAGTAAGGCATTTACTTTCTTTCTTTGCTTTTTCAAATTAGCTTTCTGCAATCCTCCTTGTAAAAACAATGGACAGTGTATGAGAAACAATGTGTGCTCCTGCATGGAAGGTTATGTTGGAAGAAGGTGTCAGAAAAGTAAGGTTTTTTTTTACTTCTCTTTAACTTTTCAAATATATCCTGCCTTAGAAATGCATTTTCACCTAAGGAAGTTTCTTATTACCAAGCACGTTAAATAGGACATTTAGCTTGGATTAATGTACTAATCTTCAATTTTTATATCGTGGCACGTATATTGGCAGCCTCACTACAAAAGGCGGTACATCCCATTAACAGAGGTTTGCTTAGACCATGTCCCAGTGTATTAATGGCGCTATCATGGCATCAAAGAAAGGGAAGCGCTTAAGCCTATTTTGTTCTGATCTTGTCTATGTATATGTTTAAATTCATTTCAAGTGAACTGAGCAAATCTGCAGGGTGAAATGAGCTAATTAGATGGCATTAAACTTAGTGAGGAAAATTATTAAAGCCCAATCCACAGCCTCTGACTAAGACCATCTAAAATGTCACTGTGCTATCTTTCTAGCCTAATTAATACAGTTAGCTAATAAGATTTTTGCTTTACTTCTTTCTTCCTATCAGTCATAATTCTCTCTACACCTTAGCATATCTATTCGCATTTGATTCCTGTAGTCTTATGGGAGATTTGTTATTTTGGCAGTTGTACAAATTCCACAGCAACTCCCTATGTCTGTCATACAGGGAATTTAAGACAGGCGAAAATTCATTCTCCCGAACTTCTCTTGACACGCACATAAACCAGCTTGAAAGTGGCAAGGAGGGAACTGTGAAGCAACCATACATGGCATGAAAAGGCTGTATATTTCCAAAGGACTTTTAACTTTCAGACAAAGAAAAAAGCAGTTCAGAATCCCCCTCCAGCCATGCAAGCTGCCTTATTCCCCATATTGCATTGACTATCCCTTCAGCTGAAAGAACAATGAAGCACCATCCTTGCTTTGTTGCAAAAATACACAACTAAATAGAAGCCCATGGCTGGAAGAACCTAGAAGGGAGAAATGGTGGGGAGGGGAGAGATAGATAGATAATGCCTTAAGTTTGACATCTAGCTTTTTAGGTCAGGGTACATTTAAAAAGTGCTGTTTCTACATTTAAAATATATTGCTTCCATTTCTCAAAGCAGACTGGGCAGTATTGTTGCAGTTCTGCCTGCTTACATGGGAGGTTTCTCAGTCAGCAGCTCTGAAGAAACATTAAATACTGAGATGTTTCCCTCTCTTTTAGCTAACTGTACCTACTTAAACATTATTGCTTCTCTCAGTTTACACTGCTTTCAGGATATTGAGTGGTAGTCAACCAAGTTTTCCTCAGAGAAGACCTAACAAAGGTAATGGACCTAATTTAGTTATCTTCTGCAATTTTAGTGGGTTGACTCTGAGGAAAACTTAGCTGAATAGGCTAGCTCAGCTGGTAGACACAATCTCAGGATTGTGGGTTTGAGCCCCACATTGGATGAAAGATTCCTGCATTGAAGGGTGTTCAGCTAGATGACCCTTGTAGATCTTTCCAACTCTACAATTCCATGATTCTATGAATATTACACATTTACTGGAATGTTTTCCTTTCATTTTCTGTAGAAATATTTTTGAGATGGAAAATATATTATTTCAGAATAGTTCAGATTTAGAATAGACACTCATCAAATTCTTTCTGTGACTAATAAACCAATACAGAAATGGTTTGTGGCTGCTCAGTAACCATGAAGTGTATTTGGCATGCATTCCTAGATTAAGGCTAGAACTACACATGAGTTGCAAGCACTGGTGCGAGCATCCAATGGATACTTCAGCAAGAGGTAATTTGAAAGGCCTAAATGCTAGGAGAAGAAGCGCTTAACCCATGTCCTGCTTTCTGTCCCATCCCCCGTAGCTTCTATTCTTGTTTCCACGGGTATATTTGCCTTCACAAATATGCATTTGATACTCCACAAGGAGGCAAATCATTTGCAGGCTGATGTGAAGGGGGAGTGATCCTGATTAGTGCTGGGCCCTTGCTTTGTGCAACACTACAAAAGTTCCCAAGAGCCAGCTGGTTGTCAGGCACATTGGGAGCTGCACAAAGTGATCTTTGGGCAAGCTCCACCCTTACCATTGTGGGCCAAATGGCAAGCCAAATGGCAAGCCAAGCCAAGAAGGACACACAGACCATCCCTGCCTCAGATGCATGGAAGTCACTTGTGGAAAGCTGACTCCCCTGCCAAGCAACTACAGCTCAGCTGGTTAGAGCATGCTGCTGATAATGCCAAGATTGCAAGTTTTTGTCAGGAGTGCAGCCTACACTCGAGTAGGACTCTGGCAGAGACACATGCCTGACTGGCATGTTCCCTCCCTCCTGGTCAATTGTTCTGGTGCTTCATAAGCTTTCTTCAGCCCGAACATCACAGCGACTGATGCCAACCAACACCAGCACACTTAGGGATCTGCAGAGTTTGCTCATCATGCGTGACAGACTTCAGCAACTCAGCATTTTGGCTAATCTACTGTATTTACATATAAACACACATGGAGCACTGCAATATGGCTCCCTCTCTCTCTCTCTAGCATCAGACAGCAAAAAGAAAAAGGACAAAGGACAATAGTCCCTCTTCACGGAACACTGTAACACAAACATCCTGTCTCCGTCACTTCCCACTCTGTGGAGTCAAAACATATACCATCATGTGATAGACAAAAATCCCATGACTGCAATCATGGAGCAGGAATTCTAACAATTTTATCCCTGTATGGGGCAGCTGCACATTCCTGCATGCAGGGAGGTTCGCTAGATGATCCTAGGAGTCCCTTCCAACTCCACAATTCTGATTCTGTGACCCCTATTCTAACTTTTAATGCACTGTTTTATTCTGTATTATCCTTTCTCTGTAATATTTTTAAAAATCAAGTGAGCTTGAAATGATGACCAATAAATTTCTTATTATCACCTTAAATCGAAAGAACTTTAAGCACAAGGAGGGCACCACAGTGAGAGGTGACAATCACCCTTCGTTCACTTATGAGTTTGTGGAAGTGCTCCGCTTATGGTCTCGTTTCCTTCCTTCCACAGTTTATTTGTTTGTTTTAGCTTTCTATGGAACCTTTTCCGGCAGCTGCCGTTGCGCGAGGCAGAACATATTCTTCACCATGTCTCTTGTCATTCAGTCTTGTTCTATCGTTGTTTTGCTATGTCTTTAATTTTAAATAAAATGCATTCAGGTTGAAAGTGGATGTTGATTGTTGGTGTAAACAAATATAGCGCTGGAGCAGGGCGGTGGGGGGGGATGTTATGTAAATCACACATCTTGGATTGGCTGGCAGCTGAAGTGCAGAGATTTCAACACTATATGCTTGCTGACAAACAACCACACTGTGATTATGCTATCCAGACTCTTGCAAGCAAAATGAAGAGGATGCCAGAGCTGACAGCAAAATGTATGATTATGCATCAGTTACTGTACAGGCTCCCTATATCCTCCTTGCTGAGAATTCCATTATTCAGCATCCACACAGGGCCAAACAACAAAAGCTCTCTTAAAGAAAATGCCTTTCATGGCAAATTATATATCAGAACCATATTTAGCCATACTTCAATTTTAAAGAAATAACACTACTTGAACATTGATTTATTACCCTCTTAAAGCGGGGGTCAGCAGCATAAGGCTTTTTCTCTAGCCTATGGGCTTTTCTCTCCCCGCCCCCCGCAATGTGAAGCTGTGGGTTGTTTTTTAAAGAGGGAAACATACACAATACGTTTGGCGTAGGTTGGAGAAACATGGCATATAGGCTTTACAACGCTTATCCTTCTTATAAAGTCTTGGATTTTAAAAAATAAAGACTGGCATAAGCTAAACAGACATTTCTTAAGTCGAAGTAATGCACAATTATGACATAGCTCTGTACTTTTCAGTTAGGAACCCATGACTTGCTAGCTCAGTCAGTCGAGTGTGAGACTCTTAATCTCAGAGTCATGGGTTCAAGCCCCACATTGGGTAAAAGATTCCTGTATTGCAGGGGGTTGGACTAGATGCCCTCATGGTCCCTTTCAACTTTACAGTTTTATGATTCAATGATTCTAACCATTCAAAGACTTCTTTCCAGCTTAGTTATACGTCAGAGTAGGCCTACTGAAATGAATGGATGTATGACTAACTTCAGTCCACTTATTTTAAGGGGTCTGCTCTGAGTATGACAACCCATAATATGCTGAGACGTGAAGTAATAACCATACAACCTTTTGAAATTTATATTTTTTAATTAAAATAAACCCCTCCAAAATTGAATGTCTTCTTTTGCAAATATGGTTGTTGAATAATTTTTAATGAAGAATTATCTGCAGAAATATCAGAGAAGGGTGTTTTTTTTAACACCCTTAATATGTTAATACATTAAGGATGTGAGTAACTAGTTTCACAAATCACTCCATCTAAAGTAAGCTAGTTGGAGGAAAATTGGTAATTTCTGGTTGGGATTCAGAGAAACGTATGAGGGGAAGTTTTGCAAGGTGAGCCCCATCCTACATTAGTGCTCACTATTTTAAATTCCCCACATTTCCTAGTGTATCCAGCATAGACTTGTAGAGTTGCAAGGTACTTTGAGGGTCAACTGGTCCCACCCCCTGCACTGCAGGCATCTCAACTAGATCATAGCATCGATCCAGTGCAATGTGGCTGCTAGCTTCACATGACTACCCAGGGCCATCATCAGGAGTTGCTTGGGTCCCGGTAGATGATGTTGGTCCTATTGGGATTATCAGCCATTCTCTCATAACGGGATTAGCTCAGCTATATGAGAACTCGGTCCATAGATGTTGGTTCCTCAGCCTGCTACTGGCATGTGTTTAATCTTCCTTTTGTGATGAAGGTTGTTCTGAAGCTTCAACTGTTGTCTGATCCTGTGCCTAGCTTAGATCTAACTTCAGTATGGCATTGAAACTGTACTTGTGCCTCTGAGTGATAATATTCATTGGAAAGTAGCAGGAAAACCATGCCTTTCTGAACATATTTGTTATTGACGACTCTTGTCTAATGTGCTATTCAGGGCCATCCCTACCATTCAGCAAAGTGATGAGGCTGCCTCTGGTGGCAGATGCTTAGTAGTGTAGAGTCCACGCTGTCATTTTGTCATGCAGCCTGTTCTGCAATCCCTAAACCAGATTGCTGACCTTGCATGTGGTGAAGGACTCTACCCAAATGTCACTCTGCTCAGCTTTTCTACATGGAATGGGGGAAGCACTATTCTGCAGCAAAATCTCTGCAACTGGCCCCGATGGTATTGGTGACAAATCTTGAAAATAATTTGTAGAAGCACTGATATCAGTACTTTCCTGTAACAACTGTGTACTCATCTTTACTGTGTGACATTCATTGAATGTTTGGTGCTGAATATTGAGTAAGGGTGTTAGACACAAGCCAAGAACTAAACGCTTATCATCATCCCTATCATCAACCACAGCAACAATCCATAAGAACGATTACAACATAGCCATTAATGTTCAGACAACACAGATTATTAAAACATAATATAATCAGCAGTAGAAAACTAACAGTAGTGAGGCTAAATGATGTTTCACATATATAAAAAAAAAACCTAGCAACAATCGAACTGAAAGTTGTTATACATTAAAAATGAGCTGAAAATCTCTAATAGAAAAAAGCAATTTTGGATAGGAAGAGCTCTCCGGAGCTGTGGTACCACTACAGAAAAAGCTGTGTCTCTTTTGCTCATTCAGTGGATACTTTAGGTGGCACCAAAAGCTAGACCTCTAAAGTTGATATTAATTCATAGAAGCTGGAGTATGCAAACTCAACCCTCCAGATGTTCTGAGGCTACAATTCCCATCATCCCTGACCACTGGTCCTGTTAGCTAGGGATGGTGGAAGTTGTAGTCCCAAAACATCTAGAGGACCGAGTTTGCCTATGCCTGTTCTAGAAGATTCCATCACAATGATATATTAGTCTATCTATATTTCCTCCTGACCAGATGTTACCAGCTTTAGAAGATTCATTTCCTCATGAGCAGACATTTATCTGCAGCCAATCTACCTGGACACCTTGATGTAACTCGATGTACATTGAAAGCTTGACAGAGGTACCTATCCACAGGACGCCTGATGGAATGCCCATTCACACTACAGGGTGTAGATGGGAATAAGCCTCCATGGTGCATGCAGGGGAAACAATTGGGCAATTAATTCTGCATCTGAATGAGAGATTGTCCTCCTTTGAGGATGAGGTTTTAGTGATTCTGCTGCCACTGTCACTCTAAGTAATATGGTATGGGAAAACACTTTGATGGCAAAATTTCTTAGGTCAGAAATGAGGAAGCCATGGCCCTTCCTGTGTTGTTGGACCCAATTCTCATGAGCCCCAGCCAGTGTGGCAAATAGAGATTATGGGGGCAGTTCTCCAGCAATATCTGGAGGGCCATAGTTTCCCGGCGCCTGACTTAGAGGATGTGGAGAGTACAGCTGGATACTGTTAAGAGTCCCCTTTGTTGTGCATCATTTTGGCTGATACCTGAAGACAGGTTTTTTGCACTTTGAAAAAAATAATCCCTCAATGAAGGGTATGGTGGAATCTTGAAAAAGCCAACATTGAAGCCTAAAAAAGTAGTGAACTCATTAGCCTTAAAAAACAACAACCCACATATAATAATGCACCACAAAACCACTGAATGACTTGTCTCACAATTTTGTGGGGTTTGTAGTTTTGAACATTCTTAATATCTGTTCACATACTGCATGAGGTCCTTGGGGGAGGTGTCAATCGGCTGTTAGTTAAGAATTCTGGTACCTCTCTTTCTTTTATACAATGTACCTCAATCACTTTAGTAACACATCTTCTGATAAATGATATCAAAGAATGGTATATTATTTTCACCAGTTATGGTTAACGGCTGGTCATATTTAATATAAACTAAATAAGCTATGTTGAAAAAGGTATGTACCTTAGCTATGGAACCCTTTACTAATGATGTATTTTTCATATGATTCTCTGCTCACCTAATCTGACCATTGCAGTTTATAACACTTTCCCCTTGAAAATGCATCAAGAATACATGCTGTCCTATCCTACTATTCAATCATTTATCATTATTTTTTGGCATTACCACCTAGCAGCTGTATCTGATACATTTGATTGTTTGGCTGGTTAAGAACATATCGCTAGGAGGTACTCTCTTGCCTTTCACTGAGGTGGGATAGATTGTTGAGGTCAATTTACCAGCCTCTCGGGGCAAAGAAATCCAATGTTTCTAAAACTGTATCTTCCTAGTCAGCACTGCAGCATAGTCCTGTTCTCCCCTTATCTCCAGTATTGCTCAGGCTATGTGATGACAGGTAATTATTGTCCTGGGGCTAAACAGAATCTAAATTATAGTTTCAGGAAAGGTTAGTTAGGTACATGGACTTTCAGTTCTTCTGAAAGAGTCCAGACAAAGGGAAAGGGCTTGTAACTGACACCAAGAAACTGAGTTAATATTCTCCCTACATAGGATTCCTCATTTTGTTTCTTATAGCTAAAATGAGAGGTATTAAAGTGAAAAACCCTGTCCCTTTGTGCTAAATTATGGTCTAATGGAAAGGGTAATCTTATTAAAAGATATGAGATGCTGCAGTATGCAAGAGAGATGAATCACGACATTCTTAGCATACTATGTAAAACTCAGCATTAATGGTGTTCAGTTCTTTGTCTACCTATTTCCAGTGCCAGTTAGATCAAATGGCAAAACTTGCATTGCCATTGCCAACCTAACAGACATTAATACCATAGGTAAAAGGTAAGGTAAAGGACCCCGGATAGTTAAGTCCAGTCAAAGGTGACTATAGGGTTGTGGCGCTCATATCATCATGATATGATAGCCATGTTCAAATATATAAAAGGATGTCACATAGAGGAGGGAGAAAGGTTGTTTTCTGCTGCTCCAGAGAAGCAGACATGGAGCAATGGATCCAAACTACAAGAAAGAAGATTCCACCTAAACATTAGGAAGAACTTCCTGACAGTAAGAGCTGTTTGACAGTGGAATTTGCTGCCAAGGAGTGTGGTGGAGTCTCCTTCTTTGGAGGTCTTTAAGCAGAGGCTTGACAACCATATGTCAGGAGTGCTCTGATGGTGTTTCCTGCTTGGCAGGGGGTTGGACTCGATGGCCCTTGTGGTCTCTTCCAACTCTGTGATTCTATGATTCTATGATCTCGCTACAGGCCGAGGGAGCCGCCGTTTGTCCACAGAAAGCTTTCCAGGTCATGCGGCCAGCAAGACTAAACTGCTTCTGGCGCAATGGGAAGCTGTGAAGGAAGCCAGAGCACATAAAAATGCTGTTTACCTTCCTGCCACAGCGGTACCTATTTATCCACTTGCAATGATGTGCTTTTAAACTGCTAGGTTGACAGAAGCTGGGACCGAGCAACAGGAGCTCACCCTGTCACACGGATCCGAACTGCAGACCTTCCAATCGGCAAGCCCAAGAGGCTCAGTGGTTTAGACCACAGCGCCACCCGCATCCCTACTTCAATACCATAGAAAGTTAGATAGATACTACATGATGATCCACCTTATCTGGAATGGGCAATTTCAATGTACTAAGTGGATATCAGTTATGAATTTTCAGTGAATAA
The DNA here is from genome assembly GCF_964234715.1 of Podarcis melisellensis. NCBI lineage: Eukaryota > Metazoa > Chordata > Lepidosauria > Squamata > Lacertidae > Podarcis > Podarcis melisellensis. The sequence continues at coordinate 97,062,474 of NC_138528.1, read as the reverse complement.
CAGACCAATCCAAACATCCCTTATGCTGGACTGAGGGCAGGGGATGGATTAGATGGAGGCACTCCTCCTTCCACCCACAAATGACAGCCGACAGAAGTCCATTACTGGGGCAAGAAAATGGTCCAGCACATCCACTGCCACAGCTGCAGATGTAAAGGAAAAGTAGAGCTATGTGCTATCAGCATTTTGCTGACATTGTACTTGAAAACTCTGGGTGACCCCACTCAGAGGCTTCATGTAGATCAGGCATGTCCAACAGGTAGATCGTGATCTACCAATAGATCATCAGTGGATCAGTAACTCCCCCCAAAGAAGCTAAAAAACTTTGGCTCCCTTAAAAAAAGCTTAACAACTTTGACCTGAACCACCAAAAACAGGGTTTTCCTTCCTAAAAAGAGCTCAGTGTCACTTTCTTCCTCCCTAAAGAAGCTCAACAACCTTTACCTGAACCCCTGAAAAGGGGGTAGATCACTGCCAGTTTTTAACTGTGAGTAGATTGCAGTCTCTTTGAAGTTGGCCACCCCTGATGTAGATGTTAAACACAAGGGGGATAAAATTGAACTATGAGGCACCCCCCACCATTGAATGCTCCACAAGGCTGAAGAGCACTCCCCAAGCATCACCCTCTGGAAATGACCATCCAAGTAGGACCAGAAGCACCGCAAAGCGGTGACACCCACCCCTAGCGCAGGCACTCCAGAATGATACCATGGTTGATGGTATCAAAACAAACAAACAAACCACTGAGCGGTTGAGGAGAATTAACAAGGACACATTTTCCCTGTCTCTGTCTTGATAGAGGTGAACCCCACAAACCTATAATTCCCAGAGTGGTTTTATAATCAACCCCTCTACAAACAGAACTCTTGGAATTAACAAACTACGCGATTATTTGGGGGAAGCCATGACTGTTCAAAGTGGTATCATAGTGCTTTAAATGTATGGTGTGATTGTGGCTATTGTCAAATCTGATTGAATTTATGGCATTGTGGTTGCAGCATGTTTACCACTTGGCTAAGATTATCCATGTCACTATTCTCAGGAACAGGAAGATCCAAACTATGCCACCAAAGCACTAGCAAAAAGTGACACATTAGGAGACAACAGGAATCAACATGGAAAAAGAAAGGGGAGAATTGGGGTATTAGTTCAGCCCCTGGAAAGCAGTAATTCAGCCTGGACATTTGTTTCAGTCCTAACAACAACGTACCAAGAAGTTCTGACAATTGTGCTTTTGCTCTTAAGCAGAAATTAAACAAAACAATTTATTGGAAACGTTATAGGTCTATACCACCTATTCTGTTTAATACTTTTCTAGTTAGCAATTCTTTTTTCTGCTAAAAGTTATTTTTCCTCATTATCAACAACAAATTATTTTAAAAAATGGAAAAAAATTAAAATGGAACTCTCCATTTCCTGTGGCAATTACTCAATGGATTGCTTTTATATAAGATTTTCCCCTCTGGTAGGTAAGGGAAAAATGAATTTTCATGATCTGTGGGGTCAGTATGTGATGCATTTCTGCAGGAAAGAAATCCTGAATCTTTTTCAAAGTCATGCTTGCTCCTGGGAGGATTAGGATAATTCAGTTTGTTTGCAATGTCTGATAATTTATTTAGTTTCCCAATGAGAGCCTGTAACATTTTGTTTGCTATTTTAAAATTGGAGTTTTTCCACCGAGGCCTAAAGTGGGATCTAGATTGGAGCTAGTTATCACCGACAAATGTTGAAGGCTGCCTTGTGGGTATTGAAAATGGAATTGTATTTAAAGAAAATTAAGAAATGGGAGAATGAGGCAATGGTGTTAGCAAAAGGAAGCAAAGAGAAAATACTGCATTTAACTGCATTGATGGCTCACTGTAAACTGACTTTGCATAGCAAGAATCTTCTAGTAAAGTGGTACCCTGGGTTAAGAACTTAATTCATTCTGGAGATCCGTTCTTAACCTGAAACTGTTCTTAACCTGAGGTACCACTTTAGCTAATGGAGCCTCCTGCTGCCACCTCCACCGCGTGATTTCTGTTCTCATTCTGAGGTACCTCGGGTTACAGACGATTCAGGTTACAGACTTCGCTAACCCAGAAATTGTACCTCGGGTTAAGAACTTTGCTTCAGGATGAGGACAGAAATCATGCGGCGGCAGCAGCGGGAGGCCCCATTAGCTAAAGTGGTACCTCAGGTTAAGAACACTTTCAGGTTAAGAACGGACCTCTGGAATGAATTAAGTTCTTAACCAGAGGTACCACTGTAATTGAACAGGGACTCAACAGATCCAGGGACCTCTCCTCTTATTCATTGACTGCTAAGCTTACTTAGGAGTCTTTGGTGAAATACTTTGTCAAAAGCTTTTTGAAAGTCCAAGTATACTATGATTGTTGTTATTGTTTTATTAGGGAAGGATAAAATAACTCATTGTCTCTTACAAAGCTAGATTCTGGAGTACTAGTCTTTAGTCCATCTGTCCCTCCTCCTCTCCATATCTGAAAAAGAGTTGCTAACTTTCATTTTTCAAATGTACTGGTATGGTGGTATTCTACTATGATAGATCTGGGGTGCAGAGTAAGGCTGGATGTAGAAACATCAAAGAAGCATTTCAGTTAAACGCGTTGCAAACTTCGTATGACAAATCGCATTGGCAAAAACAGAACTCCACAGCGCCACCTGGTGCCACAGTGTTATAATGCATATACAGTGCATATAAAATGCCTTTTCTTTACCAATCTAGCTGAGTTCTAGGCTGCTGGAAGTCTGTAATGAAGCATAGAGGGTCATGGTTTGTGATCAAAATTCTAAGGCCAAAAATTCTGAGGCTATGTAGTGAGATGGAGCCACAGACCTTCTCTCCTGATACCAGCATTACTGCAGCCTATTTGGATGGGGGTGGGCTGGGGCAGGGTGGGGGTGAGGTTGGGGCTGTGTTAGCATACTGCTGGGAGTACCAGATTGGATCCACCAATGTGGATCTAATATATAGTGCCAAACGTCTCACTACCACTCTGCCCCGTCCAGGTAAACTATGGTGAGACCAATGTCAGAAGCATGTCTCCATATCTGTCAGGGACTGGGCAGAGGAGGAATGGTGGAGACTGTCCCCCCTTCTCCTGAATCTTCCAAGGAAGGAGGAGGAAGACAGTATAGATTCACAGGCAGATGAGAGGGCAAGTTGGGAAATCATGGGAGAGCCAGAGCAACACCTGGCTGACATGTCATTAGAAAGCATTCCAGACCCACCCTCTCCCAGAACCTGGCGAGCCTTGAAAGTAGGAGAGCAAAGAGCTCGAAGACACAGGGCACTTATCAGCTCCCGTAGAAGTGACAAACGAGGAAGTGGGAGAGACGGAGGGGTGGAAATTCACTCGGGACAATGCCATTATCCAAGAGGCTGGGTTCTATAGGCTCTCTCTGTAAATACTGAATAACAAAGGACAGTAAGAAATCTTCCCTTGTCTTTATACTTTCCTGGGCAACAGCCAGGAGACAACATCTCCAAGCCAACCCATGGACTGCAACTGAATATCAATCTGTATGAATTGTAATATGAAACTCCTGGATGAGATCAGGAGTGCATTTAGCACATTCCTTACTAAATGCAGAAAATAAGAAAAAATAATATTTTGACTGGCAGGTGCACTCCAGAGTCCCAGGCAGAGTTCTGCTACCGGAAACGAATGATTCAATCTTGTGAGTCATCCAATGGGAATTACTTTTGAGCAAGCATGCATTGCATTGTGCTGTACAGCTGGAGTCCTGGGCACATGTATTTGAGAGTGACTCTCATTGCAGTCACTAGGACCTTCTTCTGAGTAAGCAAGGATAAGATCAAACTGATAAGTCTATCACTAAGTAGCTTTCTCCAGTTTACTCATTTGTAATTTGGTTCCTGGTACATTGGGCTGCAGATGTTTGAGATAGCCACTTGGGCCAAAGGACTTTGAAATAAATGTTTGAAGTAGTGTTTGCTTAGCCATTTTTTCCTATCTTTCTTCTAGCCACCGGCAATTCCAGCCTTATCTTGTCTGTTATCCTTGATGGATAAAATGCAAACGCATTCCTGAAATTGTGTGAAACTAATCAATTCTCCACCAGCTCTTGCTGATCCAGATGAATGCCTGAGAATATGTTTTCCAATCAGGAGGGGAATGGCTTTAACAAGAATTTGGCCATCAGCAGTAATAAGTGGTATTGGTCTGCCTACATCTGCCACTGAACATTTCTTGTTTACTTTTTCAAGAATCATTGTAATTAATGTCTCCCTCATTTCTCTGGCGAAGCAGCTCTTATTGAAGGCTCCTTGAAATGTCTCTCGCACGCAGTGGACCTCAGCAGATTTCTAGAAGGATTTACTAAAGCTTTCAAATCCCAAAGTTTAAGACTTCTTCACTTCCAAATTACTTTAATTACACAAAACTTTGCCATCACAAAACTTGCAACAAAACCGAAACAAAACTTCTTTTTTGGGGCAGGGGGAGTCTTGAATATTCCTCAGTCATTCCCCTTGTTTAACTATGCCACACTGCAGGTGTCTGTGATCCTATGTGTATGAATGGAGGAAGATGCATCAGCCCCGACATTTGCGACTGCCCATCTGGCTGGAAAGGAAAGCGCTGCAGTAAACGTGAGTCGAGCTCCTTCCCATACAAAAAGACACTATTTGTTTATCACTCAGGCCTGCCAGCATGAATTGTAATCTCTTTTAAATGCTAGGATGCCATATAGCAAATGATCTAGTTTTGCTGCTTCAGGACTTTGTGGAGAAAACAGTTTTATATATTGGCAATACAAATTGATATAAACATTTTATGCTTCCAAATAGAAAGATTAAAAAGAAAAAAAAACACCCTTCCCCTGTCTTATGCAGCTGTCTATCTGCTATGCAGATTTTTCTTTACAGAAATTCAGTTTTTGTAGTATTAAATGTGAAGTGTTGATTTTCTGTTTTAGCAGCCACACATATTTTGTTACATTTTATGGAGAAATGACATATATTTCAAATCCAGAACTATTTAAAGCCTGTAGTAAAAGCCTTTCTATGCCGATATATTCTCAAGGTCATCACAAGCACATTCATTCAGTGCATAATTTACACTGTTAAGCCTAACCACATTTGACTGCAGTTTACATAAAAAATATAAGTCAAATAAGTCATCTGTTCTGAAAATGTTTGGGGAAATAACTTCCACCCCCTTACATGGTTATTCATTATTATGATGCTGGCAGATAAGCTGAATAAATTTTAAATGAAGATAACAAACTGTACAGAAGACTTATTAATATACTGGCTTGACACATCGTATCTGTCTTGCTGATAAAACATTTCAAGATTCAGCACTGGATTTCATTCTATCATTATTGCTAAGGCACAACACCTGCTATTCCTGAGGTTCTCAAATATTAACTGTGCCCCGGACAGCCAGTTAGTAACCTCATCACTCAAAAACATAGGGTGTTATCCAATGTTAGCTGTACTCAGAGTAGACACAATGGAATCAAGCAACCTAGGATTTAAGTAATTTATGAAGAACATAGGGATCTGACAACCCAAGTCAGACCACTGGCTCATCTAACTCAGTATTTTCTACACTGACTGCATCCCCTCCAACATTTTATCAAGGAAAACAGGGATGTCCTATTTCATAATAATAATTTTACTACTTAAACCCTGCTCATCTGACTGGGTTGCCCCAGCCACTCTGTGGTTGCCCCAACCACTCTGTGGTTGCCCCAACCACTCTGGGTTGCCCCAACCACTTCCAACATATATGGAAACATAATAAAACATTAAACATTATAAAATTTCCCCATACAGGGCTGCCTTCAGATGGCTTGGGGGTCGGATAATTCTATACCCTCCAACATTTCTCCATTGAAAATGGGGACATACCCTCCAAAATTTCTCCAATGAAAATAGGGACGTCTAAGGAAAAGTGGGATCAAATCAGAAACCAGGATGGCTTCTGTAAATCTGGGACTATCCCTGGAAAATAGGGACACTTGGAGGGTCTGTGACTGGCAGCATAGCTGTCAACATTTCCCCTTTTTAAAGGGAAATTCCCTTATTCCAAACAGGATTCCTCTCAAGAAAAGGGAAAAGTTGACAGCTATGACTGGCAGTGGCTCTCTAGGTTTCAGAGCTCTCTCCAAGCTCTACTTAGAGATGCCAAGCATTGTGTCTGGGACCTTCTATATAAAGAGAAGATGCTCTACCATTGACCTATGCCCCTTCCTCAACTTAAGCTAATTGATTTCTATGCTCTGAGTATTACTTCATTGGTTATCACCCGTAGTCCAAGATCAAGGTAGCACCTCAAGAGGCAAGCCTATACTTGGTCTTTGTTGAATATTGAAGGGGATGGGGCTCAGACGTCCCACATAAGACAGTCAAGGGAAGGCAGCATCTCTTCAGACTTGAGGCCAAAGCCACCACACCACACAGTTCCAGGAGAAGAAGCACCCAGCAAGTAGGTGATAGTATGTTTAAATGCAGGGCAGCTTATAGTTAATGGTTGCTAGCTATTTTATATTGCAAGCATTTGTGTTGTTTCATTATATAAACTGTATTATTGATCAGTTGATTTCTAGTTTTTTTGTGTATCAGTTTAGAAAGCTACATTGAAAGGTGATGCAAAAACGTAACTAAATAATATAGTTAAAATGTGAAGCACATTAACAACCAGCTACTACTACAAGAAACTCATAAATTCCTACTATGGCTGGTCTCCCCCCTTGGCATGGTCTGCATGCTATTCATTCTGTCTTCCTCTCAACCCAGGAGTCCTTTTTCGTATTCAAGCTCATTCATGAGGCTGGGTCTGTGGGATCTGCTTGCACAAGTTTTTCCCTGACCTATGCCCCATGCCTTTAAGCAGATCGCGGATAGGACCCTGTGTACAGCCATGGCTACTTGCCTGATAGTGAATTCTTGATGATATCTCAGCCCAGATAAGGGGCAAAATCATTGGTTGCACAGAGGCAAGTTTCCATATAATCACCAGCACTGCTTACGTGAATATTGACTGGGAAATCCTATGCAATTGCGCTGGCCTGATTGATGCATGCAGATTGTTTACAGCAAAGATACTGCCCCTCAGCACCCTTTAAAGGGCACTGATCTGGTTAAAATCTCATTTAATACCCACAAGTTTAGTCTGAAATTAATGGATTACTCAGCTAATCACACCAATCAATCAATTAAGGCTTCAGGCCCTAATAGGAAATGAAATTTTAATGGCCAGGGAATCTGCCTTTGGAACAAATCCGTGATGAAACTAGCAGTCAGACTAACAGAGATTAAGGAGAACTTTCTAATCATGGAAATTTCAGAATGCTAATTGCCTCGTGAAGAATGCTCATTAAGCTCTTTTGAGATTCGACCATTTTGAAAATAATTGAGGGAAGCTAACACATGCCATTCACTTACGAACAATGGGGGCATCCTGCAGATCATCTCATTTGCCTCTTTTCACCTTTTTCTTCTGTTCAGCTGTTTGCTTGCCCAGCTGCTCAAATGGTGGGGAATGTATCGGACCTAATGTCTGCCAGTGCGCGGCAGGATGGGTGGGTCTCCTGTGCCAGATTCGTAAGTACTTGTCGCGCTTTGGTCATAGTTATGTTTTCTGTTTGCTTGCCTTTGCCCCTGGCCTGAAGAATATGGTATGCTTTCAGTTGGGAAAAGAAGCACGCTATTAATTAAAGTAACTGGAAAATGTGGTAAACAGCACAGACTTTGAAAATGCTAATAATGAGGAGAGTGGATTGATTTGTGGGAACCATGTTCATCTCAATCCATAGCTTCTCCAAACTATAGTTTTCCCATCTGCATATTTGGTGATGATCCCAGGGTAGGCTACAATGCAACTATGGTAAAGTAAAGGTAAAGGGACCCCTGACCATTAGGTCCAGTCATGACCGACTCTGGGGTTGTGGCGCTCATCTCGCTTTATTGGCTTCCAGGTCATGTGGCCAGCATGACTAAGCCACTTCTGGCGAACCAGAGCAGCGCATGGAAATGCCGTTTACCTTCCCGCTGGAGTGGTACCTATTTATCTACTTGCACTTTGACGTGCTTTCAAACTGCTAGGCTGGCAGGAGCAAGGACCGAGCAACGGGAGCTCACCGTGTCGCGGGGATTCAAACTGCCAACCTTTTGATCGGCAAGTCCTAGGCTCTGTGGTTTAACCCACAGCGCCACCCACGTCCCGCAATTATGGTAGACTATGGTAAAAACAACAACAACGCACACACACTAACATAATAATGTCATAACATTCTGCTGGATCAGGCCAATGGTCCATCTAGTTCAGCACCCTGTTCTTACTGTAGCCAATCAGATGGCTATGGAAAGGATGCAAGCAGGACCCAAGCACAAGAGCTCTCTCCCCTCTTGTAGTTTTCAGAAGCTGGTATTTAGAAACATACTGTGTCTAACAATGGAGGCAGAGCACAGCCAACCGGAATAGCAGCCACTGGTAGCTTTATCCTCCACTAACCCAAAACATTATTTAAAGTACAACTCATACTTTAACAGAGCAGTAGATTAATTACAGATATATGTGTAGCTGGCCAGGTAAATTCAATCCCTGGTTAAAGAGGCTGTTGCTTAAACGTTATGTCAGCACCAGTCACATTTCAGAATGGAGAGCATGAACTTTGAAATGTACGCAAACTATGATTGTAAAAACAAGAAATATCTGATTTATTTCATAATACTGAATTATTTGTTCCAAATTTAATACAACCCCCCCCCCCACAAGAAAAGGAATCCTAAGAAAGGATTGCACTGGAATCTTCAGTCCAAGCTGTGTCTTTCAATTTCTCTTCCCCCTGCCCTGCCCTTCAAATGCACACAATTAAATAGACCGTTTTTAGTCTTTGTTAGATCTGCAGAGCAAATGACAAAGCCTATACACACAAACTATCATTGCTGTGGGGGATGCAGCTTATCATATGCACATTTGCCCACAAATTTTGTTGTTTAGTCGTCTTAGTGCATGCCTTGGAAACGCTCACTTTCTTCTCAAAGCTTCTCCTTTTTTTATGTCCATGGTGTTTTCTTGGCAAAATACTGGAGTGGTTTGCCAGTTCCTTCTCCAGGTGCCCCAAAAATAGTGATGCTATATTCAGGAAGCTTACTCCCAGGTAAGCGTGCCTGCTCTTGCAGCTTTCATGGTATGACAGAAATCTTCTTGGTGGCTAAGTATAAATTGGAAAAGCACATTTCTTTCATCCTCAAACACTGTCTCTGTCTTTCTGTATAGAAGTCAAATTAAGTAAAACAAACTTGCAGTTTTTCATGTTGAACGGGTTGGGGGGGATGTAATCACCTTATCATTTCATGCATAAAGTACTTACATGGAGGAAATAATGAGCATCTATAGGGCTCCCCACCATAATGCTTCAGTTGAAAATAAATGGCAGATTGCTAATAGCAATACCAACACTTATGACCACCTGCTGGTTCCCCATGTTTTGATTCATTTTGCTTTAATGTTTCCTCCTGTTGTCTGACAGTATGCAGCATGCACACTTAAGAGAGAGAGAGAGAGAGCAAAATATTATTTTGGTTCCTCTATTAATTCTGCAAAAGTTCTAATCACAGCAAGTTGGCTTATCATGCTTTCTTATTCTGAAAACTGTTTTGTCCAATACGAGATCATTCAGTTTTTTAAAAATAGTTTTGAATAGGTGAAAGCCAAGCTAGCTATTTCACCTGATGTACTACTCTTTGAGCAGTGTAAATCATTTCACAGTGGGCACCACCAGTAAAGATCCTCACTTTGCATCTTTTATTTATTATTAAAAAGACTCCAAATATGACTATACAAAATTAAGAAAACTAAAACACTGAAGAAGAAAGAAGAAATATATGCTGGTCCAAATGTTCACTAAATGGGTACAGAGTGTTTAAAAATCTACAAATTAAAAATCATTTCTATTTAAGATTAAACAAGATGTTTTAAGATTCTATTTTATTGTTTTTATTTATTCACTTAAAGTAATAAATAACAGTAATCCTACTTTTCTTTATCCAAAGACAAAGCGAAACACACATTAAAAATCAATAAAATAATCATTTTACTTATGGAAGGTGAACCTCACAACAGAGCAGTATGCTAGCAGTACAAAGTATCAGGTTAAGAGGTAAATGCAGAGATGAAGCAGTCAGAGGCTTTCTGAAAGAGCCAAGTTTTTGCCAAATATCTAAAAGGATAAAAGTGCTGGATTCTGATGTACCTCTTTAGAAGGTTTTCCACAGAGTGGACACCAAGATTTCCTAATATATGTTCAATAAGCTTCTTATGGTAAAGGCTTCAAATGTTGAATAAAGTGTCCATACGGGGATACCTGACAAAAAAGACTGTTTAGTTGCTTAGATATTTAGCATCTACTCCATCACTTCTTAGTGCAACATTTACAAACCACACATGGTCCTATGGGCCACCAAGCCATGTGGACTGATTCAATGGGAGTTAAGGATTCCAGAACTTAAACCAGGAATTCCATGACCTAAGTATGGGATTCACTGTGGTGAGACAGTGAATGTGCAGTGTCTAGTAGGCTGTGTGTGAAATCAAGAGCCTTGGAGCCTTCTTCATGCATAGTGACCATTGGGAGTTGTATGCACATCAGCTTCTGTAACTGGCAAGCAGTATGAAGTATCTAGGTTTGCCAGGCTGGTATTCATCTTGGAAGCCTGGCCTTTGAGGCTTGCCTGGACAAGTGTTCAGATTATGGAGGTGGACATGTGGGAGCTCTTCATGTAATCCATTGATTCTTTCCAATGTCAGGTTAAGACCCTCCTCTTCTAAAATCAACAGCTACATCTTCCACTTGCTGCAGTTCACAGTTCATTTCCCAATTTCCAAAGAGGCTTTTTTTTTTTTAATGAAAGGGGTTTGGCACAGTGGTGGCTGACTTGACACTGCCATGGCTGTGTTGCCAGTAATGATTGCATTCCCTTTGGACTGGCAAATATCAGCACGGGGGTCCTCATTCGGTATGCAGCTGCTGAGGGCACTCATTCGCTGTGTCTGACACTGCAAACTGCTGTGTTTGGAAACATCCTAGGAATTAATTAGAAAAATGAATGAAGCTGAAATAATGGGGAAATCCTCTTCACTGACCTCCCTGTCATTTATGCTGGTTATCATCTGTTCTAATATAATATTATTGAACACACACTAGCTTTCTCATTTGCCCTTCAGGAACAGTTTCCTTCCATTCGCATGTCAAATCAGCAGCTTCATAATTTTATGAACCTTTTGCTGCCTCTATCACTTTTATACTCTTGCTTCCAGATTTTCTATTCCATTTATACAAGGAAGGTAACATTCTCAACAAAGGTTGTTATTTGCATGAAAATTACTGCTCTGTTCTTTTTAGCACACAGGGAAACTTTTTTTATATAGTATGGTGCATTTATTGATTATAATTTCAGCACAAACTTGGCTTATTAAACAGCACTCCTTGCCAAGACGATAGAGGATAATGCCTGTGTCATTGTTAGTGTTTAGTGGTTTGATGTTCCTTGTAAATGCATTTATGAAATATTCATTTAAACCCCAGCTATGTTATTATCTTCTGATTTCCATTCCAATTTTCTTCTGAAATTTTTAACTCTCCTTGCAATAATACATGGGGTAGAATGGGAGTGTGTTCTACTTGAGTACTGAATTATTATTATTTTTTGCTAGTTATTCTTCCCTTTAACATACTGTGCCCCATTAGCTCATTTAATTTCCTCACCTCATGTGCAAGATAGTTCTTTAATATCATGTAATGCCTATTGTTTTATTACATATTCTAGGCAGTGGAGTTTCTCCTGGTCCATTTTTGTGCATCCAGTGTCTTACATCTCAGAATTCTATTACATTACTTCTGTAATACGATAAACAGCTCCGCTCCCTGTAAGCATATAATTCTATACAACCAGGTTGACATATTCCATCTGGCATAGAGCTTCTGTATCCCTTAGAACTCTTAAATGGACTGGTGATTTATTTTCCCTGTTATTGCATCACTGCAGTGGTCCAAGTTGCACCTGTGGTCTTCTGCCTTTCTCTGAGCTCTTAAGAAACAGAAGGCTTATCGCAGGTGCAAGGTATCCATCTGTGTACAAACCAGCAAATTCTAATCAGAGCTCAAGAAATGCTGTATGAGACCAAACGTTTATGTAGTCTATCATTCTGGCTACAAGAGTAACCAGCCATATGCTGCTGGAAAATGTACAAGTTCAGGTGTGGTGGGGAAAGGCTTTCTTATCTCTGTGTGAACAAAAATTCTATTTTTAGCAACAGTCTTTTATACTGCTGATGTTCATGTTAAGGGGTAACAGGGACCCCTGACCATTATGTCCAGTCGTGGCCAACTCTGGGGTTGCGGCGCTCATCTCGCTTTGCCAAGGGAGCTGGCGTACAGTTTCCGGGTCATGTGGCCGGCATGACTAAGCCGCTTCTGGCGAACCAGAGCAGCACACAGAAACACCATTTACCTTCCCGCCAGAGCGGTACCTATTTATCTACCTGCACTTTGACTTGCTTTCGAACTGCTAGTTGGGCAGGAGTAGGGAACGAGCAACGGGAGCTCACCCTGTTGCAGGGATTCGAACCTCCGACCTTCTGATTGGCAAGTCCTAGGCTCTGTGGTTTAACCCACAGTGCCACCCGCATGTACAGTAGCATAATGACTAGGAATCAACTGTCTATGGAGTTAGTTCCATGCACCAAAGGCAGCTTGAGACTTGCATTTCTCAGGTAGAAACTTATGCTGCACGACAAACTATGTTGGAGCTGAGAGGATGTTGAAAAGCAGTTTGTGATAGGGCACTAGGTTCAGCTGTCCAAGGAAGAAAGTAATGAAAGCTCCTACATGACCTAAAGCAATTCTTTGAATTCCAGACAATGATCATCGCAGGATAGGTAGTGATAGCTAGCAGAGTAGGACTGATATATGGATATATGGATAAGAATAATGCCATCTTGGCCAAGCAACTTACATGGGTGTGTAATATTTTCCTCTGCCCTGCTCATTTGGATGAGAACTGCAAATACGCCTCAGTTCCGCATAACAGTGGCTTGTGCAGTTGTTCCCTGGAAGGCTACCTCTGGTTCATGACACATTCTGGTAGTGACCTTGAATTCCACTTTTCCTATTCAGTGGCACACAATGGTAGAAGTTACAGATAGGTAGCCGTGTTGGTCTGCCATAGTCAAAACAAAAAAAGTCCTTCCAGTAGCACCTTAAAGACCAACTAAGTTAGTTCTTTGTATGAGCTTTTGTGTGCATGCACACTTCTTCAGATACCACTTCTTCAGATATCTGAAGAAGTGTGCATGCACACAAAAGCTCATACAAAGAACTAACTTAGTTGGTCTTTAAGGTGCTACTGGAAGGACTTTTTTTGTTTTGACAATGGTAGAAGTTGGTCACCTTTCAGCAGTAGCGGTTGGTTCTGGTGGTACAGGTAGGGTATCTCTGCTCACCTGCCTTCTGAGGTATCACTGCCAATTCCTGAAAGGGAGGGGGAGGAGACATGGGGAATATAGCTCAAATTTAGTGCTCATTTCCACGTTATTTGCTTCCAGAAAAGAGCTTACCTGCAAATAACATAGAAATTAGTGCTAAACTTGCACTGTATTGCACTGTATTTCCAGACATGGTTTTTACATTGTGTGAAAACTCAACTATCATGTGGAAATTAACAGATAAAAAAGGTTGGAGAAAGGGAAAAAACTGGTATGTGAATACAGATCCAGTAACAAATCTATAACTTTATTGTACCACACAATTTAAGAGACAGAGAGATACTGTATTTTGCTAGTGACTTCTGGTATCTTTGCCTCACAGACAGGCAATTCAAATAACATTGTATCAAAACAACATTGGCTATAATCAGTATAAGTTCGCTGCTAGGAAAGATTTTGTTGTTTAAAAAGAAATTACAGAAATTTCAGCTCCTGAGATCTAATTAAAATAATAACATGACATGTGTGTTCTTGGACTAGTGCCTTATGAATTGGCTGTTCTCTTTTTTCTCTGCCAAAACAATGTCATAGGAGCACACACTGCTAATTAGGAGAGGAAAAAACTGGCTTGAAATCAGCAGCCCTGTTGCCTTAACTTTTATGAAGGTGGGAAACATAGCTGGGTTTTAGCGGAATACCACTCAAACAGAAGCAGGGGTCAGTCACACAAGTGATATGATGCATAACTTTAATGAACTGATATATCTTTTAGAATCATAAAATAGCTTGCCAGCATTAGAAAATAAATTATATGTCCAGACAAGCTTGAAATGGTGAACTATATTACTTATAAACACTTCATAATCCTGTTTATTTATTTTTACAAAGTGGTGATATTTCAAAAGGTTATTTATCACATTAGACTAGATGAACTAAAGCAAACTCATTTCATCCTGTATAGAAGGTGGATTGTATGCTGCAGTGCTCTTTCCTAATCATCTGTCTATAGAATTCAGAGGATTATGCAGATAGTTTACAGATTTGTGTGCCAGGGGTATAACCCAATCTAATCCATATTTGCTTGTGATCTTCTATCCAAACATGGCCCATCAGCCATTGATTGTCATTTTCTTCTTGACAGAAGGGGGAGTCTGCAATCTAGGTGGGTGTGATGCAGTAATACTTGAGAGGTCATTCTAGGACTTTGGGCCTTCTTGCCTCATTGCTCTAATGCAGGCATGTCCAACTCCCAAGAGTCTGTGAATTACTCCCACTAGCAGTGATCTACCCATTGGATTAACCAAAGTTGTTGAGCTTTGCTTGCCATCTATATGTTGTTATGATTTAGGAAATGGAAGAGATTAAGCATTAGCCTGTGTATAATGAGTGGGGCACTCCTTTGTTCATCTCATCAGAAGGTGATTTCACACCTTGTTAGACCTTGCAGGCTAACATTTACAAGCAAAACTGAGACTTTTGAGCCAATGTGATTGTGAAGGACCTTGACATGGAGGTGAGCTGATACTTTCTGGCAACATGGCAGGCTGATGAGGCACAGTGTTTAAGCTAGAAAAACCAAGGTGTTTCAGAGTCCCATTGAAAAAGTTCTGGAGTTAAGCATAGAATGAAGTGCTTAATTTCCACTGATACTACTAATGGGATTTAGGTGAGCCCAGTTTTTCATGGATCACAGCTGCTGTAGTTGCAGGGGCATGGTTCAGATTTGCAATACGGGGCCATTGTCATCATCTGCATAATCTATATTAATGGGTTTTGAAATTCCTCTTCCATTGTAAGGTAATGTATTATAAACAGAAGTCGTTGTTAGTTCTTCAAGGTAGGTTATCTTAAAGTGTGTGTGTGTTATTTTGTTGGAACTGAAAAGGTCACTCTGGGCCCATTCACCAATGGAACTCAAGCCCCATACTTACATATTTATTAAAGAGGAGAAATTAGAGTCTTCTGCCTTTCTCTGTTAGTTCAAGATAATAGGCAAGGACAATGAGAAGCAAGCATGTAATGGCTTTGGAATGAAGAGCTCCCATTCAAGGAAGTTATTGTTCTCTCTCCTTAATAAAAAGTTATTATAGGAGCAGAATCATTAGTCACTCAGACCTTGCTTTACAGTTGGCTAACTCATGCAGAGAACTGCTCGTGCAAGTAATCCACTCACGTGAACAGTGCAATGTTAGAAGAGCGTTTTGTTATGAGATTGCCCCTTCTTTTCAGTGAATGGCATTCGCATGTCATCAGAACAAAGGACTACAATCTTAAAGGGGTTCAGTTTTTTATGCCCACACAAACAGACCACTCTAAAAAGTTATGTACAGATTTAGTATGTTAATAGGTTTTTGGAGCCTCTTCACAAAACTCTTCCAGACCATGGCAGCTGCTGTTCTTGGATCAGGCTGCCTGACTCTGGGCTGGTGATATGAAAACCAACATCACTGGATGAACACAGCATGGATTGGTGGCTTTTACCATCCAGTTCCAAATGCCTGAAATTCGAAAGGTGCAATCAAGCCCCCGAATCTGATCCACACTGAGTTAGCATGTGGATGACTTCTGAGGGTTGAAAGAACTGTGACATGGGGGTGGGGTGCGGGAACTACTTCACAACTGAATCTGATGCAACTGAAGGAAATCTGATGCAAAATCTGATGTAACTGAATAGTTTAATATAATTGCTGTTTAAATAGAAATGATACTTACAAGTTCTTTTGTTGCAGCTGTTTGCGAGCCGAAATGCCAGTTTGGAGGGAGATGTGTCAAGCCAAATATTTGTGCCTGTAGAAGTGGGCATGGTGGTTCAAACTGTGGAAAGAAGGTACAGTCGTATTTCTGTAATGTTGATCCCCTACTCATAACATGGGCAAAGAACTATTGCAGAACGAACAAAACATTTTGGATGGTATCCAGCATTGTAGTTCCATTAGCATGAGGATTTATGTGTGTGCAATGGCACACACACCTCAGCTTCCACAGATCTGCTGTGAAGGATTTGGGGAAACCCTGGAACAGATTTAGGGTGTGCACAGGGAGGGGAGGGGGGCATTCCACTGTTCATCCAGAAGTCTTTGCACTAGCAGAACTACTTCCCTGGATACTGCCCTTCATGTTTCCCTACATGTTTTTTCTTCTTAATATTTTTTATTTTAACCAGTCAGGCTTTGTGTGCCTTTTTCAATAACATGAAATCTCCTGAATCAAGCTTGACTATACGTTCAGCATCAGGGCAGAGAATCATAGTGTTTTCTACTATGTTTGGATAATGTAGTACGATACACTATGACAGCCTTTTCACATTCAATATTCTGGAACTGAAGTCACATCTTTAAACTCAGAATTACAGTTATTGATGCATTTCATTGACAGTGACATTCTCCCAGGAAAATAAAACTTCTATATTGACATTGGCATGCAGCAGATGCAGATAAGATGAAGCAAGACTCATTGTAATTTTCAGACTGCACAAAAACTATTTAAACTGGTCAACTGTAGCCAGCGGGGAAAATATACCTTGCATTTTCTGAAGTGCTCTATTTTATATCCTATTTTGACACCCTAGATTTCAGTGAGATAAACTGAAGCGATTGATTGTCTGTGTGTGTTTAAATTCAAAAGTTTTTATATATAGTTTTTTTCATGGTACAGTGAGAACTGACCTTTCTGTTATATCAAAACCAAAATTATCAGGTTTGTTTTCGAAACCATTGCTATGATTGCAAATGTGCAGTATGAGATCTGTCAGTTCACAAATGAAGTGGAACTGTGCTGTACTTTGTATAAAATATCAAATCAAATGCTGAGCATCCATTTTTCCTATCAGTGAACCATTGCACAGTAAATAGAATTTGGAGAAGCTTTAGCAGAAGCTTTAGAATATGAGAA
The DNA here is from genome assembly GCF_964234715.1 of Podarcis melisellensis. Classification (NCBI taxonomy): domain Eukaryota; kingdom Metazoa; phylum Chordata; class Lepidosauria; order Squamata; family Lacertidae; genus Podarcis; species Podarcis melisellensis. The sequence goes on along the minus strand of NC_138528.1, from coordinate 97,045,123 downwards.
ATGCCATGCTACTGGGTCACTGCAGTGGTCACTAGCTCAGTTTATCTTGTCATCAACAGAAGTCAGTTCCAGAAAGAAGATTACAGCCCATTCCTAAGCATAGCTTACTTTGAACAAAGTCCAGCTGAATTTCAGTGAGATTATCTTCCTCGTAAGCATGTTCAGGATTGGCATCTAAAATGAAAAGTAAAAATAGCAGCAGGTATTATAATCCACCTAAATCCTAATATTAATGCTAGCTTCTGACCACTTGGGATTTAGCAGTTTGTCACATAGACAAAAACTCTGTGTTCAATGCCCTGATCAGGCATTTTATTCCCAAGTTCATCCAGCGTGAGAGGAGGCATTGGTGAAGCCACACTTTCAACATGGCTGTCTGCAAGGAGGGCCTTTTTGCTTACAAATGTATGTGTGAAAGCTTCCATCTGACCTGGAACCCTTGTATGTAACTGTAATGGTCAAAGGCTTCCTCCCTGCAGACATTCACACTGTATCTGTAGATGCTAGAGGGTGGGACTAATTGGTATAACACCAGTTCCCAGTTCATGTGTTGGATAAATTTGTGAGGAAACAAAATTCAGCACCTTGGTCATGCACTTTTGAGACAAGGAGCAAGTAGGTAACATATATCTTTGAATTGTTCAACGCTTTCTAAATCCAGCTGCAATTAGATGCAATTTATATTCACCTTCACATAGAAAGTACATTGAACTTGATGATTTCTCAGTAAATCTGTTTAAGATTATGCTCCTAAAATGCTCTTTGAAAGCAATGGGACTTAAGTGATCAGCAACTTGTTCTTTGCTTTGATGACATTTGGTCATAACTAATTTTAGCTGTATCGGAGCCATTGTTTATACAGTTCTTGCAATAATAGAATACTATTAGGTTCAAAAAAGACTACACAAATAGAGGCCTGTCTTTATGTTGTGTTATATTTTTCTTATAAGTCTCAGAAAAAAAACATCTAGATGTGATAGGGGAAGCAAGCAAGTTCTCTTTAAAACAAGGTTTTGACTGAGCTTCCCTGGAATTCTGGCTTCTGAAACACTTGATTTTTTGAAACACCCCTTCAACCTGGGTCAGAAAGCAGAGCCAAAGGTCTAGACAGGGGTGGGGAACCTGTGACCCTTCATCAGCTGCTGTTGGACTACAACTCCTAAAACCATCAGCCATTGGCCAACCAACCACATTTCTGATCTAATTTATCTCCTTTATGTACCAACCCTACCTAGTCAGAACTTGATTTTAGTACTTCATTGTTTACTTTACTTTTCTCTTTCTCTCTCCTTCTCTTGATATCTTTTAGCAAGGGACATGGTCAATTACAAGTTGAGTGTGAGGAATTTCATATTACCCCCACAGCCAAGCCTTGTAATCACTGCCTGGCAGTGGAACAGAAGAGCCCATGGAAAACACCAAGACTCTTCCCAACTCTCTCTCCCACCACCAAATGGCAGGGATAAAGCATAATAACAACCTGCCTTCATCTAGGCCTTTCCTTCCAGGCTGCAAACACAGCATGACCCTGGAGTGCCTGACAATAGTGCAGTCATGAGCTCTTGTCTCCTCTCTTAGCTTCCTTCCCTAAGGGGGCAGTATTTAAATGACATGCGACTACACAGCCTTGGAGCACACCCTGGGATGGTGGAGAGCCTAGCATGAGATTCAGCATGACGCCATCTTAGTAGAGTATGTCCATTATCTCAATCCTCATAATGCCTGTCCACCACCAAAGGCAAGGTTTCTTTGTTTTTGTTTTTGTAGAAGAGAATGTGACCCTAAGAATATCTGTTTCCCTTCCCTCAATGAAGAGAGACTCACCAAGAATTTGACTTGATTCAATTGCTTCATGTCATTAAGGAGGTAGAAAATGTGAAGCCTGACAGAGTAGAAAATGTTTCATATACCACTGGTGAAATTCCTGCTTGTTGCTAATTGATGGCATGGAATAATTTCATATTCAGTTTGAGGGGGGTATTTCCAGAAGCCTATCTTTGAGAGATAGTTAAGGAGTCATGGAGTTGTCCTAGCCTTCTGCTTTTGTTCAGTTTAAGTTAGTTAAAGTTAGCGCTGCTGCATTGGTATTGCTCATTCCTTTGCAGTTTTTGGATCGAATGGGGTACAGGTGTTCAACTCCTTCAATCTGGATTAGAAAAGCAGAGAGCCCCCACAATGGGAAATAGCCAATCTAGAGTTTTGGCCCTGACTTCTGTCCGAAGAGGGAGGAAATTTCCCAAAGGATTTATAATGGCCTCCAGAAAGCAGGGCTGAATGGGAATTTGTGGCAAGAAATGTTCTTTTTACACTGAATTGGCTGAAGGACAAGGGCATGTGTAATTGCATCTTGGCACCTAAGTGAATCCCTGTCCCTCTTCTCATTTTAGCCTAGAAAGGGAAAAGTAATCACTGGATAGACAGGTTAGAAGATTGACTTCCTTCGCCTGAAACAAACCTCTGGTTTCATTGTCCAGTTAGTAGCACTAAAACATACACACACACAAACACAGTGTTTAGGTCTCTGCCAAATACTGGCTAATAAACTACAGGAGACAGGGATGATGAAAAAAATTAGTTCACATTTTAATGAGAAGCTACCTAATTTGCACTTCCCAAAATTATATGTATGCACTGGAATGCAACTATTCTTCAACGTTTTCACTTATCTGAAAATTGCAATACAGTTCTCTAACTGAATAATGTATTTAGGAAAAGTGTGCATAAAAATGTATATATTAGTAAATATAACACAAAAATGCAGTATGGCTTTTGAAATGTGTGCATTAGAGAAATGCACACTAATATGATGATGGTGTGTCAAACTGAGCCAAAGACTAGAAAAATGAGAAGCTGAGAAATACCAAAATGGACAACTTCATCCATCCTAGAGAAAGAAGGATGGCTTGCCTCAGTTATTCAATTGTTAGGGCAGAAGTGTCATTTTTATTTTTAACATTTTATGTAAGTTTCATTTTTTCATGAAAGAAGGGGAGGGTTCTATAAAACTCTTATTTCTTTGCTTTCCTTTGCCCCCCCTTCACATATTTCCATTTGATGAGATATTGAATTACATATTACAGACATGACAATGTGTGGCAGTGGTACTAGGATATATGTTGGAGGATAAAGAATTTGTAATAGTATGCCAAACTGCAGTCCTTGCAAGATTCTGACAATTTAGCAATTTTGAGGTAAACATGAGGACAAATGCCCTTGCTAGCTTCTAAAAATCAAAACCGACAGACAGAAAGACTTGCTCATGAAAGAAGAAGAAAACGCTAACAAGCTAAGAACATAGCTGTTTTGTGGGTAATAATACTGCTTTTGCAATCATTAGCAAAAAGTCAGATGGAATACAGAAATCTAATCAAACACAACTGATTTATGGACTGTTTGTACCTGGATGCTTTCTTGAAATTTGCAGCACTTTGCAGCTTAAGGTAGACATTCTACAAAGCCATGTATGAGCTTTTATGTTCTCTCACATTCTTCTCTAGAAAATGTATTGGGCCAAAACCAATGTAAGAGTTGCACTGGCAGCAGTAAGTCCAGTTTACTCACTAGGTGGCCTTTGGCAAGCCTATCTGCCTCCCTCCCTCCCTCCCTCTCTTTCTCCACATCAGCTCTGAGTTTTAGTTGGGCACCGACTCCCATTAGTCTCCATTCCGTCATGGGACAGGATGATGGAATTGCAGTTAGACAACATCCGGTGAATATCCCTGCTTTACAGAATTATTGTAAGAATTATAACTAGATAATGTATGTGTAGCATGTTGAATGCTTGAAAATCACATACAAACATTAAGTGTTCTTTATATTAAATATTTAATATGAATATTTAATATTCTTTATATTAAATCACAGGAAAACAATTTGCACCATCAAATATTATATATCCAGGTTTGATACCAAAATACTACACTTGATAGTATCAAATATGGAGTATATGTGTGTCATGTCAGATGCAGAGAGATCCAGCAGTCCTCTTCTCTTAGACATGAATAATCCTCCAACTCTTTTGTCCTGCACATTTCTAGGTCTCTTGTAGTCTTGCAAGACAAAAGCTCTTTCTGTCACCTAATATCATGTTTGGGGGACTGAGAAGATTTACTTCCACCCTTAAACTAAGATGCTTTTTACTGACAAACCTTCACAGCGTAGAAATGGGCTGAGCACATTCAAACTCATATAGGCAAGGTGTCAACAGTCTCACTGTGTCATATGGAAAATAGCAAATTGGTTTTGTAGACACTCCTGCTTTAGAGGAAAGAAATTTAATTCCAGCTTCAGAACTGTCAACCCCACTGCAAATAACAGAGTCAAAGCCAAACCATTTCAGCAATATAGTTATTTTCCTCTGTTGGAATGATGGAGGAGAAATCAGCCGTTGCTACATGATACCCTCGTGGGTGCGTGTTTTGGAAGCAGATCTGTCACATTGTTCCACAATAAAGACAACCACTCCAGGTGAAATTATTGGACAATTATAACACTTGTTAGTTGCCTGCTTGGATCAAATTCTGAAATGTGGGGTAGTTGCAGTGTGGTCATAATTAAAGAGAAAAAAGGGGGGTTAAGAAAAAAACCAGACAGAAGCCATGCTATTACTACATTAGAATATTTCATACTTGTTTTGTGACAATGTGGGTGTAGGCCTGTTTGTCACCTAATCCCTTCAGCAGCTGAATCCTCATTTCTGTTTCACAGCTCCCCATAGGATGAAGAAAACAGCAGAAGGACAATGAAGACATTCATTTTGATGCTGAAATGCTAAGACTCCCTCCTTTCTTTTAGAGTTGGCAGACAATGCACTATAGAAACATGGCTAAATTTCTCCCTCCTGCCTCCACTCATGGCAAGCATTAAGTCATGTTGAGAAATTACTGATTCCAGAACATACTCGAACAGCTTTAGCTAGTTGCCTGTGTCACATTAGGTGACACCATTCTCAATCTCAATATATATATATATATATTGCAGCATAGTGCCAATACCTCAGTTACTCACTGACTGCAAGTGCCTATTTCAACTGTGACTTGCAGAGTGTTTTAGAAAGGCTGTTGCTTTCTGCTACCTTTGGGTTCTATAGAGAAGCCAACATTGAGGATTTTGGGGTGTACCCTAATCCATTTTTCTTGTTCTTCTTGTTTGCTCTGGCCTGCATTGCACACTTTCTGAATTCCAGTTTTACCTGTAAAATTTCTACAATTAACTCCAGAACAAGAGCATGCACCAATTCTCTTCAGTTTTACAAAAGAAAGCAGGTGAGATTGAAGTGAGTAGGAGACACACATGTAGGCCCCATCTCCAGTATCCCCACATACACCAGTGGGGAGGGATGGGGAAGAAATTCAAATCACTTTGCATTTAAAACCGACTCCACCAAATTCACATTTTCGAAAACTATATGGGACCTGAAGCACAGGTACCCTTAAAATTCACACTTATCTGAACTTTGCAATGCAGTTCTCCTACCAAACAATGTTTACAAAAATGCATATTTTAGGAGAAAGTGTGCAAAAAGTGAAGCTTTTCATGAAAATAACATACAAAAGTGCATTATAGCGGGAAATCGCTTGCTAAAAAAAATGTACATTAAGTCAAAACTGCATGTGGAAAGATGTTTATTAGGAGAACTTTGCACTAAGATGCTGATGAATTCTCACAAAGAATTTTTGGTAAGGAAATCACAAATGGCTGTGCAGAACTGAATTTAAGATTTGACAAATGAGAAACTGAGATAATCAAAACTGACAGACTCTTCCATTCCCACCAGTAAGGAATGTGGCTGGAATCCTCTCTGCAATTAAATTCTCTAAACTATCAGGGTTCTTGGATGATCGGAGCAGCCTAACCACATTTAACTGAATGTAGTTGGAATCTCCCTGCAGACCACGGTTAAAAGGAAAGGGGTTGGGACCGTGTAGTTTCCATTGCTCCCTGCAGAGTTTGAGTCCTCACACGTTCTGAAGAATGCTTGAATATGGCTGCAGATTATCTCTGCTCAGTTCCATCAGTTGCTTTTCCACACATAAAACATATATTATCAATATGCAGGTGTGCAATGATAAAACACTACCAAAAAAGAGCAGTCTTTATTTGAGCATATGTATGCTTGCAACTCCCCCCCCCCCCTGCACTGTTTTACTGAGGCACAGGGATTGGTATGTCTGTGGCTTCATTCAGGTATTTACCTGAACCCACACAGGCTTAAACCAAGGATAGTGATGGGGTGTACCTGCTATTGCAGGAGGTTTGTAAGCACATTCCACTGAATGTCAAATACATGATGATCTAAAGAGAGACCTGCATCCCTTGGGACATTGGAGTGAGTGGAGCCTGTGTGTACAGATTAAACCCATGTGAATTCAGGCTTTTTTTGCTGTGTTTTATCAATGGCGCACATGCACAATAGCAATACCAAGGGAGAAAACAAATATGAAGGAACTGAAAGCAGGGGCAAACTAAGTTCAGCGTGGACTCAATTTAAATATAAAAGAACCCCCACATTGTCTTGGACTGTAAACTTTCTTGCTTGGCATGGGTGCAGTGCTGGCCTGGTGGAGCAATCTCCCCTCTCTTCCTCCCTGCACTGTTCTGTGGGCTCTCCTAATCCCCCTGAGTCAATTTTGGGAGGCACGGGGGGGGGGGGGAGTTGCGCTAGCAGAAGTCCTTGCATGGGCTTACACTAATAGGAGTCGTTAGTTGAATCTGGCCAGTGTGTTTTGGAGCAGTCACAAATAGAACCATAATGTGTGAACAATGCTTTTCATGAGTAACCTCACAAGAGCAGCTTCTATGAATGCAGCAGTGTGCTGTTTAATCACAAGTGATCTATGGAACTGATGCCAAGATGCTGTGGCATTTTTGTGATAGGCTGGGTTGCTTCACACCAGCTGAGTAGACATTCCAACTGTGCTTTGGATCACAAGATACAGAATCTTTGCAGAAAATGGATGAGAATGTGTCCTTTTAATGCTAAGAAATTTATAATGATTAATGCAGATTATTTTCTACTTAAAGTGTTTCAGTTCCTGTAGCTGTTAAGTATATTTCTTTGTATATTGCCACCTGCCTTTTCAATATGCGAACAATGTTTGTTTTGTACTACTTTTGCAAAGACTAAAATGTTTTATGTAATTGTACTCTTTTCTTTGAATAAATATTATTTTTGTCCCTCAACTTGCCTCCCCACCCCAGTTCTTTCTTTGTTCTCTTCTATTTTCATGAATTCTTGTCATCTCTACAAAATTGTGCAGAGGGAAATATGAAACACAAAGGAACTCATGGCACCAGCATATTAGAGAATGTTATTCTAGATAAATCTGTGATGTGCACATAGAAATACAATTGTTATTCTAGCCTCACTGACCTCCCATCCATGCTACATGAAGAGAGGACCTTTTACCGAAGGAGTATTCGGTAAAAACCCACACTTCTGTGGGTTGTCCAAAACTGGGAGATGGTGAGTTTGGAACTGAGTTTGAAACTCCAATTCAACGCTTCCAGGAAGGCACTAGAGCAGAAGGTTGGCAACAGATGAGTGTTGCAAGATTAAATTGATGGTAGCAATTATGTCTTTCTTCAACTACAGGGAGAATCAATAAAAAAGAAGCTATATTACCTTGCTTCCATTATGCCCATGATGGGCAGTGTTGATGAATAGGAAGTCCTTGCCAAGCTTGGATTTGGGACCTAAAGTAGATTTCATTCCCACAGTACATCTCACTAGTTAAGTTAATGTGCCTCATTGTTTGTATTTTAATATAGCAAAATTTAATCTCTGCTGGAGATGGGCTGGACAGAGAGAGATCATAAAGGAAGGATGGGAGAGACTGCCAAGGAACAGGCCAAACATTGACTTCCAAACTTATAGAAGCTTGTAATGTACTGATGGCGCTGCACAAATATGCCTTATTGCTCTTGGGAAGCTGTAGTTCACGCCACCACCTTTGGCAGAGAAAAAACTTGGAAAGTCAAGCACACACATTCACCTCTGCCAATAAAACACAAGGTTAAAGCAGGTTTTAGATCTTGATGAGGGATGGTAACTCCCCAACGTGACTGCTAGAAGCAGTTAAGAGAAATCACCCAAACAGACAAAAGATACCAGCAGAATGCTGCAAGGTCTGATGGTCTGGTTACATAGCTCAGAGCAACCACTGAGCTATGTGTGAGTAGCATCAAAAAAACTTCAGTGTATGTGTCCACTGTGCAGAATCTGTGTTGCTTATGTACAGTGGTACCTCGGGTTACAGACTCTTCAGCTTACAGATTCCGAAAACCCAGAAATAGTACCTCGGGTTAAGAACTTTGCTTCAGGATGAGAACAGAAATCGTGCAGCGGTGGTGCAGCAGCAGCAGGAGGCCCCATTAGCTAAAGTGGTGTTTCAGGTTACGAACAGTTTCAGGTTAAGAACGGACCTCCAAAACGAATTAAGTTCTTAACCCGAGGTACCACTGTACCTAAAAGCCTGACTGTGCATATTGGTACACGGCCCTTTCTTCTTTAAGTAGAATATTACTATACTTCACTGTTCTTATCATATATCCTTACAACAACCTTCTGTGACAGTTGGAAATAACTACAGCTATGCCAATGTTTTCACTGAAAGCTTCAAAGGGGATGGTGTTCTGCAGTTGGGATACCACCACAGAAAATGCCCTATCACATGCGACGCCACCAGTCTGTGCCTTGAGACCCCAGGTTCTGCTTCTCTTCTGTATAATAAAACGGGGGGGGGGCTGATTTTCAGGAGAGAGGCAGCAGAGGAGACAAGACATTCTTTTCCCACCTACTGCTTTCTTTCCAGAATAGCCCTTGCCTCAAGCTGCTTTTGTAAGCTGCAATCCCGTACCTGTACACTGGACAGAACCATGGGTTTGGGGTTCCAGTAGGGAACAGGGAGGCATGGGAGAAAAGTTGTTGAAACGGGAAGGTCTTGGTACCCTTTCCTATTACTGCCACTTCTCCCTTTAAAATAATTCGCCCTTCACTATGTTTCAGAGGAAAAACAGATTTGAGGACATAAACTAGTGTTGGGATTTTCTTTTCTGGGCCAGGATTTCAAAGCTGAACATACGTAACCAAAGATTGTTGCTGGATTAAAAAAAAAAAAACCCAGCTTCACAGCTCTACATATCTAAGAAAGGACATATCTAGGCATATAGACTGCATCTCAGTGTTGAGACTGTCAGCAGTGACATATCTTTTGTACACTTATCATTATATTCCTCCTGCAGATGCCCTTTTGCTGTGAAAACCTCCTGCCCTCTTCTCCATTTGCTTATCATTTTCACCTCAGGTCTATTATATCCAGATTAGGCAGTAAGCAATTCTTTTAGCCTTTGGAGCTGTAAATAAATGATACCTATGCTGAAAATATTTTATATTACATCTCAGCAATACTTTACAGCAATTCCCAAAATAACGCAACAATATATAATACGCCTTAGATTTTTCTGATTTAGCCGTGTGAAAATGCTGAATTATTATTATCAGCTGGTGCCATTTTAATCTTGGTGAAGAATGGATCTAACTATCTTCATTGCTTATTCTATGTTGCCCATATATTCAAAAGTCTGATGGTCCAACTATGTACAAACCTCTTTCTTCTTTAGATATAATAATGCTATGTTTTACTGTCCTTCTCATATACCCTCACAAAAGCCAAATGCAGTTGATCTTTACCCTCAATGAACTTCATGACAGAGTAACATTTTCAATGAGCATAGCTAGCTATAGTTTATTTTTCTTTAAAACCCACACAGAAATGTGTACAAGGATACCAGCTTTCCCTCAACTAATGTTTTATTTAAAACACCACATGTATATATTTGGAAGCCAATGCAAACCACACTACTATGAATATAAATTAACTCCTGAGACGGTGAGAACAGATCATCAAGTAAAGCAGAAGGAAATAGCGACAAAAGCATTGCATGGAGGTGTTAATAGAACATTTTGACTCCATGACAAGAGAACAAAAATGGAATTAGGTGTGGCACAACTGCAACAAAATTAGCCATGGTCACTTGCATTGTAGTACCTGAAAACAAAAAGAGAGAGAGGGAGCAAGCAAGGAAGAGACTTTTGATATCATATATTCCAGAAGGTAAAGAACCAAACTATCCAAGAGAGTTTCTGAGAAATGCATAAAAGCCAACATCAGGGAGGGAAACAACTTCCATATTTCACATGAAAGTCATAAGAATGCAACCAAGCGAATGGAAATTTACATTAGAATAAATCATTGTTCATAATTGCCATGTAATTGAAGCCTTTCACAAATTCAGAATGTGCAATACAAAGGACATGTCCTCCCTGGAGAAAGAGCTAGGAATTCAAATCAAGCATCTGGATGTTGCAAAACTAAATGAACAATGCAACAAGGAAATGATCTATGGACACACTTGGAAAAGAAATCTTCCTTCTTATCTGCATTGAAAAGTATAACCTGGGAAGCAACAGTCCAGTCCAGAGAACTAATCTTGCTCTAACACCTGCAGTGGTAAGAAGGTTAATCCAGTCATCATGGCCATTCAGTATTTGGCTTCCTGCTTAAAACCTACTCCACTGGGTCCACTGAAAACTAAGCTGCAGGATAATATAATGAAAAGATAATAAATTTGGGCTTAATTCAAACACAAGACCTACCAAACAGCTTCTGCCTCTTTGTCAGTTCCCCACCTGAATTTGCCAGGAAATTCGCTTATCTCAGAGCCAAACTAATGGATATTTCTTTATTGAGGGCAGCTCAGCTCTGTTTAGCACAAAAGAAGCGAACATCAGGGAAATGGTTGGTGGACTATTGCTTCCAAATGGACTACCACTCCCATTATCCTTGACCACCATGTTGGTAGCTATCACTTACTGCTTTCTCCACAGCTAGTTTTATAACCTCCATGTCTTCTCTTACTTGCCTTTTCTCTAAACTAAAAAGGCCCAGATGTTGTAGTACTTCTTTATTTGGTCTACCCCTTTGATCATTCTGATTGCCATTTTCTGAACCTCTTTCACTTCTACAAGACACTTTCTCAGATGAGGTGACCATAACTGTACCTGGTATTCTAAGTGCAGTATGAAAAAGCAAGGCAGTCAAGTTTGCTGATGGCCCCAAATTTCTCCAACTATGCACATTTATGTATGCAAGTTTCCCTAATATAACATTTTTGCAAAGCAATTCTCACTGATATACCATATTTTTGTAAGTTCCTTTCACTAATATATGCATTTCTAGACACACTTTACCCTAGTATATTCATTTTTGTGCATATTACTTGGCTGGATGTTGCAAAATTCAGAGTAGTGTGAATTTATGAAGGATGGCTGTATTTCAGTTGCGTATTGTTTTGGAAAGTATGAATTAGGTAGATTCACCTTTCAATGTCAACTGAATTGAATTTCTTCCCCGTTCCTAGGAGTCAGAAACCTTTATCAATATACTGCAAATCAAAGATCATTAGATCATAATCTACCTTCCGTCAACCCTTGGCTTACACTAACTGACAAGCAGTTCATTGGCAGAGCACATGTTCTACGTGGCATTCAATCCTTGGCATCTATTACTATTACTAATTTATTTTATTTATAGCCTGTCTGTTTTCCAGAACCAGAGGTCAAGGCAGCTCACAAAAATTGAAACAAACACGAACAAAACACAGAAAACTAAAAAACAGATAAAATATAATTGTTACAAATTAATTAAGCTACAATAGAATTAAAATGATATCAAAACAGATATATTAAAATACAGGTAGTAAAAACAGCACAGCACTGTTAAAATCCCTTTCCTTAAATGCTGGAATAAAACAAAAGCTTGCAGGAATAAAACAGTCTTCACCTGCTGGTGATAGGATCCTGGAGTCTTCCTTACCCCTATTTAGTATTCAATGCGAGGTAGAGCATGTGATCTACCAATGATCTATGGCCCTTGCCTACAAAAGAAGTACAGTCTCCCTTTCCCCTCCAGCAAGAAGCAGTGGCGGAGGAAGCCGCTCGGGTGCCTGGGGCAGCACATCCAGGGGCAGGACAAGCCGTGGCGGGGTGGGGGCGGGGCAAGCCACCCATAGGCCTGCCTCCTCCCACTCAGCCGCCCTACAGCTGAAGGGGAGGCAGCGGGCGGACCGTTTGGAGCAGAGTGGAGCCTGCGGAAGCCGAAGCCACCGCGTCGCTCCCAGGAGAGACGTGTGGCTCGGGGGCACTGCAGCCAGGCCTCATGATGAGTGCCACCCAGCAATTTGTCACCCCCCTCAGTGGTGACACCCGGGGCGGCCCGCCCCCACCACACCCTCCTTCCTCCACCCCTGGCAAGAAGAGTCCTACCAGACGCTCGAACCCACAGCTGCACAAAGGCCACACCTTTCCCTCATCAGCTGAGAATGCAACTAACCTTATTTCAGTATAGGCTGGTATTACAGAAGAGTCCTGGCTTTACCTCCCTCTGAATTGCTTTCTATTCGACATTTCTTTACTCAGCCAAGAAAAGAAACAATAACTATGAAATAATTAAGCTGCTGTTGCTACCATTTGAAGAGCAAGAAAGATTGTTATTGCTGTCACTACTCCAGCTGAAATATAAATACTTGAGAGGCATATGGATACCATAATGATGAGAGCTATTGATAAGTGGATACGGCTTGTTTGAAAACTGTGGCTATGAATTGAGAAGGCCTGTGGCACAGGATGATTAGTTACCCAGATAAACGCAGCATATGTTAAAGGATATGTTTTTGTTGGTTGTAAAGTAAGACAAAATGTCTGTATTTAAACAAGTAAAAAGTAGAGATAGCGGCTGGTACCATATATCTTACATACAACGGAGAGAAAGAAAGAAAAACATTTCAATGATTTTTCTTCCTGCAAAAAGAACTGGTAGAGAGGGAGTTACTGGCAGGCTAGCAGAGAAAAATAAGCTAAAGGAGAAAAGATTCCCAAGGCCAGCTGCCATCACTTTGGCAAACCACTTTATCAACATCATTGTGTGGTGGTGGTGGTAGTGGTGATGATGTATCTGATCTATGAAAGCATATGCCATGAATAAATTTCTGTTAGTGTTTAAGGTGCCACAAGATTGTTGATTGTTATTCCTGGAAGGGACCAACATATCTGGATGATAATACTAGTGCTACTACTAGTAGTAAGAATAATAATGTTTTCAATAATAATAATAAGCACACACATAAGACGCCTTGCATAAAATAAACACAGTGCAAAGTAAGTTTAGAATGTAAAATAAAATCAACCCAAAAATGCTGATGAATTTTCATAAGGCCCCTTTTTCTTTCTTTCTTTTTTTTTAAAAAAAAACCCCACAAGCTGAGGTGGAAATGTGGGGAACTGAAAAATACTGGAAAAATAAGAAACTGAAATTCACAATTTTGTCTGTCCTGACTCAACATCTCACCCAAGGAGCCATTAACGTCCTTGCTTTCCCCCACATTGACCTCTTGATTAACCCATCAAGGGCAAGAGAAGACATTCTGGTTGGGGAGTCCTTCCACAGAGCCGCAGTCACAACACAACATGAGCAATTTATATTTTATATATAATATTCTATATATATTATAATTAGGTAAAGGTAAAGGGACCTCTGACCATTAGGTCCAGTCGTGGCCGACTCTGGGGTTGCGGCACTCATCTCGCTTTATTGGCTAAGGGAGCTTCCGGGTCATGTGGCCAGCATGACTAAGTCACTTCTGGTGAACCAGAGCAGCACACAAAAACGCCGTTTACCTTCCTGCCGGAGCGGTACCTATTTATCGACTTGCACTTTGATGTGCTTTCGAACTGCTAGGTTGGCAGGAGATATTATACTTATTTTGGGATAATTCATCAAAGGAGGCCTCCCTGATTTTACAGTAGTTGATACAATGAATGTTATGTAGGCCATCCAAGCAAGGCAAGACCTGCCAGGGTGTGGGATGAAACAACTTGCCTCAGGTAGCACCATGGGGAAGATAGATGACGGTAGGGATTAGTGTCTAAAGACTAAACGTTTGCCCTATGGGATGGAGGGATGGGCTCTGCTTCAGGCAAAATGTATTGGGCCAGCACTGCACTCAGATGGCAGTTCTAACTGCAGGTGTATGGAGAACATAACACTAACCCGTTGCAGCTGCTGCTTCCCAGCAGTGATTCACATGATGGCACTTTTTCAGTCACTGTGGTCACACAAGTCTCCACCAGGAAGAACTGCTAGTGTAGCCAGATAAAGGCCAGCTCAAACATTTCCTCCTCCATGTTGCTGGAGTCACTTCATGTGGAGAAACTTTCAACCATCTGGATGGCTGATATATGTAATGTAATTCCTTTAAATTTTCTTATTGCCTCAAAAACGCCTTTAAATCTGAAGACAGGTCAAGAGTGTTCCTTTCCAAAGGAGAACAACAGCACATGAAGGTCTCCCTAGAAGAACTCTCATTACACAGAGAGGAGTGACCACTGGGGTTAATGCTGTGATTCATTCAGCCAAGCACTAAAGAACCGAGATTAACTAGTGCTGGCGCTTACAATGCAAGAAACAATATGAGTGGCACAAGCATTCTGTGGGCTGAATCGAGTGTTTGACACAAAAGGACTGACAAAGATTTCTTCTCAGAGAGAGATAATTAGGGGGCATTCAACAAGCACATGTTTGCCTTTATGTGCACATAAAGAAGTGTATATTTCTATGGGTTGTTATTGCAGTTTTTAAGCATTTCATTCTGGAGAAGTATCTGCACTGAAGTCAGCATGGGAGCTAGTGACTTGAATACTGCCGCTGAAGTCATCATGAGAGCCTTTTAGCCCATCCTAGCACTAAAGTTGAGGGTGGGCCAGCAAAATAGAAAATTTATATAAAATGTTTCTGTGGCATGGGGGTGGGGGAGAGGGAAGAGAGCTCTAGAAGCTCATTTGTCAGTTTCGTCTATAATGTGTAATTCTGTTTATTTTTATTGATAACAAGATTTCTCCTCTGCCTTTCTAGTGCTTACAAACTGCTCAGTGTGACTTGCGATGATCGAAACCAACTATAAAGTACGATATCCCAAAAATATGATATAATAAAAGCAGAGACAAGTGCAGCAGATAACACAGACGGAAACGATTAAAAAAAAAATCTTCTAATCTGCACAGAAAGTTTTTTGCCATATGGTGAGCAGGCAACTCAGCCCCACAGGTGAAAGGATCCCCCACTCTAGAGGCAGACACAGAGAAGGGCCTGTCTCTCAGCTGAGCCACCACCATAATCAGGACATAGAGAAAGGGCTCTCCACCAGATCTTAGGGCATAGGTAGGCTGCTATGGGAGAAGGGTATCTTAAAGATTGGGCTTTAAAAGTCGTCACCAACACTTTGTAATTTTCAGGAAGATCTATGGCCCTTAACATTAATGCATTACAGTGGTACCTCGGGTTACAAACACCTCTGGTTACGAACACTTCGGGTTACAGACTCTGCTAACCCAGAAGTAGTACCTCAGGTTAAGAACTTTACCTCAGGATGAGAATAGAAATCATGCAGCGGGAAGCCCCATTAGCTAAAGTGGTACCTCAGGTTAAGAATGGTTTTAGATTAAGAACAGACCCCCGGAACGAATTAAGTTTGTAACCAGAGGTATCACTGTATTTAAATTTTCTATAAAGCAACAATGTCTGTACATGAATATTAGTATAAAATACATTGTGATAAATTTGGGAAGACTGGTTTTTAAAAATAAATAAATGGTGACATATGGAAAGGGATTCCGCACATTGGATACTTCTTTATATAGTGTATAAAATACTTTTTTGGATACATCTGGATAACCCAGTTATTTATTTACTTATTTTTTTGTATGAACAGGGATTCTTAAAATTGCATATTTCCTATTAGTACACTACCACCAAGTACAAAATGCCTTCGGATACATTTGAGCAGCCTGAAATATTTCATTATTTGGAATGAACAGGGATTCCACAAATGGTACACTTTGTATGTCAGCAGAGTCCAGCACTTTCAAATATCGCAGGGACACAAGTTAAGGAAAATTGTCTAACAGCATAGTCTCATTAAGGCACTTTGCTATTTCATTTGGCAGCAGAACATAATTTTCCAAGGAAATGGCTTCTGGTTACTCAACTCTGCAGGAGATCAAAGAAGAAATGGCCTGAAATCTTGCAAGGAACATTAAAGGAAAGGATGATGAGACTCTCTATCTACACTACTCTGGCATCATTCTCAACACAAGCAATCTATTAAACGTGGAGGCTAGTGTAAATCAGAAGGACTTTGCTGGACATTTAAAGCTCTGCCATTAAAGAGATTCTGAGCATCTTGTGAATATGTTGTATATCATCACATACTCCTATCAAAGCTATTCTCACCACTTGCCAGCAAACATGGCTTATGGCAAGATGGCTGATTCACCACATAGGCAATAGGTATAAGCTGGTAAGCAATACCAACATTAGCAAGAATCAGTCAAAACTTATAGATTAACTGTCTCAGTATCTTCATATAAATATTAAAAGCACATTATAACGGTATTAGAAATACTGAATGAGAGACTGAGGGAGGCAACAGAAATAAAAGGAGTCCAGGTAGGAAAGAGGGAATATAAAATCAAGGCCTTTGCAGATGACATCGTACTAACCTTAGAAGACCCAAAAAATAGTGTAAAAGAAGCTTTATTAAAGATTGAAGAATTTGGAGTCGTGGCAGGACTTAAGATAAATAAAAATAAAACCAAAATGTTGGTTAAAAATTTAACAAAGGAAGAAATAACAGACTTAGAGAGAAGGACGGAAATTGCAGTAGCCAAGAAAGTGAAGTATCTTGGGATATGGGTCACAGCCAAGAACATAAATTTATATAAGGATAACTATGATGTCACCTGGAGGAGTATAAAGAAAGACATGGAAATATGGGGGAGGATGAAACTCTCTTTTCTGGGGAGGATAGCGGTTGTCAAAATGAATATTTTGCCTAGAATGCTATTTCTATTCCAGACTATTCCCATACTTAAAGACCTGAAACAATGTAAATAGTGGCAGAGAGCTTTGGCAAAGTATATCTGGCAGGGGAAAAGGCCACGGATAAAAATGAAAATTTTGATAGATAAAAAAGAAAGAGGGGGTTTTTCTCTCCCGGACCTAAGTTTATATTACGAAGCGGCCTGTATACTTTGGTTAAAAGATTGGATTAAACTGGAGAATAGAGACCTGCTGGATTTAGAAGGTTTTAATAATTGGTACGGATGGCATTCGTACCTTTGGTATGGGAAAGCGAAGGCTCACAAGAGCTTTCTAAATCATATCTTCAGGGGACCTTTATACCAAACATGGGAAAGGAATAAAAATCTCCTTGAAAGAAAGACCCCATGGTGGATCTCACCGATTGAGGTATTAACGGTGAAGAAAACAAATATGGAGGGGGAAAACGCCACCTACGAAGAAATGTTAAGAAAAACAGATCAAGGGCCAAGACTTAGACCTTATGAAGAGATAAAAAATCTATTCACTGGGTGGTTGCAATACCATCAGGTGAATGATTTGTTAAAAGAGGACAAGAAGAAGTTGGGTTTTGAGGACAAAAAATCAAAATTCAATGTAGAAGTAATAGAAGGTAAAAACAAAACCCTATCTAGAACCTATGATATACTATTAGAGTGGTACACAAAGGACGAGGAGGTCAAAGAGGCAATGATCAAATGGGCAATTGATTTTGGTTATAACATCGACTTTGAAAGGTGGTTGGAAGTGTGGAACCGCAACATAAAGTTTACAGCATGTATGTCCCTGAGAGAAAATATTTGGAAGATGCTATACAGGTGGTATCACACCCCTGTGAAGTTGGCCAAAATGTATAGATTAAAGGATAAGAAATGCTGGAAATGTGGGGAGGTGGAGGGTGACCTATATCATCTATGGTGGACATGTAAAAGGGTGAAAGGCTTTTGGGAATTGATTTACAATGAGCTTAAAAAAATATTTAAATACACCTTCCCCAAAAGACCCGAAGCCTTTTTGCTGGGAATGTTGGATAAAGAGATCAAAAAAGAAGATAGAACGATATTCCTCTATGCCACCACAGCAGCGAGAATTCTGTTGGCACAATATTGGAAAGTGGAAACTATCCCCAATATAAATGATTGGCAAATTAAAATGATAAAATATGCTGAGCTTGATAAATTAACAGGTAAAATAAGAGACCATGATGAACAGAAATCTCTGAAAAATTGGAGTAAATACTGGAACTACATTGGAATGAATGTTTAATGTGATTGGCAGGGTCAGAACAATACTACCAGCGTGTGAATTTAGGTTTACAGATCAAAAATCAAATACGTGAATGGAAGTAAATATTTGATACTTACCAAAAGGATGGAAGGAAGTCCAGGAGGGGGTTTTTTTGTTTGTTTGTTTGTTTTTTGTTGTTTTTTTGTGTTTTTTCCCCCTCCTTTTTTGTGAAGTAGCCGGATTAATCTCTCTTTGTATAGTTAGAGAGAGGAAAAAAGTTTGGCTTGTATATTTTTATTTTTTTCTTGTTGTAATTTTTTCTTTTGTATTTGTTTGTATCTGTTTGTATGCTTGTTATGTATATAATGTTAATAAAAATGTATTTGGAAAAAAAAAGAATCAGTCAAAACTTATAGATTAACTGTCTCAGTATCTTCATATAAATATTAAAAGCACATTACTAGCACCAATCATGGCTGAATGAGTACACAAGCAGAATAGTTTGAATACTTCTTATCGCTGAAGGTGAATTATCAGCACAGCTAAGGACGTTTTTATGGTAACACTGGGCTTGGATATACAGTCATAACTCGGGTTACAGATGCTTCAGGTTGTGTTTTTTTGGGTTACTGACCCACCAAAACCCGGAAGTACCGGAACGGGTTACTTCCGGGTTTCAGCAGTCGCGCATGCACAGAAGTGCCAAATCACAACCTGTGTGTGTGCAGACGTGCCGCTGTGGGTTGCGAATGCTGCGGGTTGTGAACATGCATCCCGCATGGATCACGTTTGCAACCCGAGCGTCCACTGTATGTGTATACCAGCTCTGTGTTCCTCCCATGCAAATTATGCTAAGTAAATGGTAGAATGTAGCTTTGGTGCTATTTAATCTTTAAAAAACCATCTAGGAATTTCCCTGTAATATTTTTATAACCCAGTAGAAAATACACCAATGATGACCAAAACTGCTT
Source organism: Podarcis melisellensis (assembly GCF_964234715.1). NCBI lineage: Eukaryota > Metazoa > Chordata > Lepidosauria > Squamata > Lacertidae > Podarcis > Podarcis melisellensis. The sequence continues at coordinate 97,025,952 of NC_138528.1, read as the reverse complement.
CATATTGTTCTTCTCCTTATTTCGTCCTAGGTATAGCCAATTGTTTCTCCGTCTTTCTCTACCTCAAACACAACTCACTGGTTTTCATGGCAGAAGCCTTCATTCACATTTTCTTATAAGCATTTCTTTTGACAAGCTCAATCAAGTGGAGCCAAGATAAATAACTAGTCTTCTGGAACCTAGAGTGATTTGGGCCACAACATTTACCACCAGAATGGTCTGCTCCTAAGAACTTTTCTGTGAAGGAGGAGGAGGAGGAGTTTGGATTTGATATCCCGCTTTATCACTACCCAAGGAGTCTCAAAGCAGCTAACAATCTCCTTTCCCTTTCTCCCCCACAACAAACACTCTGTGAGGTGAGTGAGGCTGAGAGACTTCAGAGAAGTGTGACTAGCCCAAGGTCACCCAGCAGCTGCATGTGGAGGACTGGGGAAGCGAACCTGGTTCACCAGATTACGAGTCCACCACTCTTAACCACTACACCACACTGCCTCATAAATTTCTGGCAGAAGATGCAGGTGTCCACCACATGCCACTCTTTAAGTCGAATAAGGCAGTGGTGGTATTTGTCAGGGGGGGGGAGGAGTTTGCTGCTACAAACCGTGCAGTACTTTAAACATCCCCACTGTACCATAGGAACCAAGCCAGTGCCAACAGAGCACTGAAAATGCAAAATGTAAATGTACAAACTGCTCTTATACTCTGATCCCCCAAAGATTGGTTCTGCCCCTTCCCAGAGCAAAATTTGGAACCTTCTAGAATGAGGCAATGGGTGAGAGATTAAAACCCCTCTCACCCAGTAGGTGAGAGATTAAAACTCAGCCTTCAAGGCACATGCTCAGAAGGGAAAGCACCCATCTTCTTGCCAAGTTCTTTCTTGGCCACTGCAAATGGTGGCATCATTTGAACTTTTTCTCTGCTCCCGTTCCTTTGTGGAAAGAATGAGTTGGGCTTTTACCCTCTCGGCTCTTATTTTCTTAAGACTTCTCTTTCTTTAATTTTTCATTTCATCTTACCACAGTGAACTCAATGCCTTTTAAACCCTACCTGCAACTTAAAAAAGGAATCCATTAGTTTTCAGTTGGCTTTAGAGATCATATTCAATCTCAAATGCTTTGAAAGTATGTTGCCACAACAAGTGTGGCATTTCAATTAGCTAGGATGCTAGACACATTTCAAAATAAAGCATCAGTTTTATAACTGCTAGTGCCAATTGCCAGAAGCAAAGAGAATCCCAAACAGTAGGTTATTCTACTATGTTTGAAATGACAACTTTTACATTTGTATTTATGCAAGTAACATATGGTAAAAATGTTACCTTGACAGAATTTGAAACATCACACCTGGTTGAATTTTAACATATTAGGAATTTACTACTATATGTGAATACATATGTTTCATACCAATTGCTTTACTAATATTGGCACTTTATAAAATTAAAAAAAGCTCTGGATACAGAACTAAAGATACAGAGACCAACTTCACTAGTGGTTTAATTTCCCTCAGTCATACAGAGTGGCAATGTCACAATTTGGGAGACACACCAAGCCAAACGTAGCCATCTAAGCTCTGCATAATGGGCCAGTCTTTACTGACCCAGGTAGGCAGCAAAAATAGGGCAATCATGGAGCCCTGTTCAGCCATATGACCATATACATTCAGCATGATCTGTTGGAAGTTGTGGAGGCCTACTCAAGTTCTTACATCTGGTAATATGTCACTGCCAGTTATATCACTTGTTCAATTTTTTTCCAGTTCTCCAACCTGGGAAAGCACTTTGTTCCTTACCACAGATTGCTGTTCTGAGCCATTTAGGTTCTCTGTGGACATACAATTGCAGGGAATGGAAATAATGTACAGGGTAGAGTCCCATAATTCAATGGGGAAATGCAGCTGCTGTCATTTAGTTGTGGGTGCACAGAAGAGGCAGTAAAATCAAGTGCAGTGATTTCTGAGAGAAGTATATATTGTAAAAGCAGAATTCTGACATATTCATATTTCATAACTTACTTCCCATCCCACTGTGTATTGTATAAGTCAGCCCACTGAAGTATATATTTCCTAAGATGGCTGTTAACATTTAGTAAACATGAATTCCAGCTGCAAGAAATGCTCTACCTTCATCTCAGAGAGAGCTGGGATATTTTCTAGTGATCTTTCTGGATGACATGAAGCACCTGCCATATTACAGCTGTAGCTTAATGCAGAGTGTTTGTGTGTCACTACCCTCTGGTGGCTGATTCAGAGTCCTGAAACTGAAGGAACTTAACACAGGGCCAAACTAGATGTCATGGTATCAGATCTGTCTCTTTTAACAGGTGTCTCCTCTCCACATTTCACAATTCAGTGATGCAGAAGCTGCTTTGAATGCAAAAGATCCCTTGGACCTAGGGATGTAGGTAGTGTAGACAATACAAAGCAAGATGGACCCAGTACCAGGCATCTTTCTCTTGTTAGGATTTCCCTCAGAACTCCCTCAAAAGGTAGACAGCACAGTTTCACAGAACTGACCCACAAGGGATCTTTGTTTATGGTGTATAAATTCAGGCAAGCCCTATGTAAAACAATATAATGCTTTTATTCAAATCCTATACAACAAACTTGGGGGGTGGTTACTTCACTTCAACTATGCTTTATACATGTACACAGGAAAGGGACACAAACTAACAATAAGTTTATATATATGCCTACACCTAAACAGAGCTAGAACAGGGGCCGGGGAACCTTTATCAGGTTAGGCTGTGTTTCCTTCTGGGCAAGATTCAAGGGCCAAATGCCAGAGACATTCCAGAGGCAAAAGTGGGAGGACCAAGGAATGTAAATTTTACCTATGTGTTGTTGTTGTTTAATCGTTTGGTCTTGTCCGACTCTTCATGAACCCATGGAGCAGAGCACACCAGGCACTCCTGTCTTCCACTGCCTCCCACAGTTTGGTCAAATACATGCTGGTAGCTTCGAGAACAATGTCCAACCATCTCGTCCCCTGTCGTCCCCTTCTCCTTGTGCCCTCAATCTTTCCCAACATCACGGTCTTTTCCAGGGAGTCTTCTCTTCTCATGAGGTGGCCAAAGTATTGGAGCCTCAGCTTCACAATCTGTACTTCCAGTGAGGACTCAGGGCCGATTTCCTTAAGAATGGATAGGTTTGATCTTCTTGCAGTCCATGGGACTCTCAAGAGTCTCCTACAGCACCATAATTCAAAAGCATCAATTCTTCGGCGATCAGCCTTCTTTATGGTGCAACTCTCACTTCCATACAACACTACTGGGGAAACCATAGCTTTAACTATACAGACCTTTGTTGGCAAGGTGATGTCTCTGCTTTTTAAGATGCTGTCTAGGTTTGTACAGGTTGTTGTTTAGTCGTTTAGTCATGTCTGACTCTTCGTGACCCCATGGATCAGAGAACGCCAGGCACTCCTGCCTTCCACTGCCTCCCGCAGTTTGGTCAGACTCATGCTGGTAGCTTCAAGAACACTATCCAACCATCTCGTCCTCTGTCGTCCGCTTCTCCTTGTGCCCTCCATCTTTCCCAACATCAGGGACTTTTCCAGGGAGTCTTCTCTTCTCATGAGGTGGCCAAAGTATTGGAGCCTCAACTTCACGATCTGTCCTTCCAGTGAGCATTCAGGGCTGATTTCCTTCAGAATGGATAGGTTTGTTCTTCTTGCAGTCCATGGGACTCTCAAGAGTCTCCTACAGCACCATAATTCAAAAGCATCAATTCTTCGGCGATCAGGCTTCTTTATGGTCCAGCTCTCACTTCCATACATCACTACTGGGAAAACCATGGCTTTAACTATATGGACATTTGTTGGCAAGGTGATGTCCCTACTTTTTAAGATGCTGTCTAGGTTTGTCATTGCTTTTCTCCCAAGAAGCAGGCATCTTTTAATTTTGTGGCTGCTGTCACCATCTGCAGTGATCATGGAGCCCAAGAAAGTAAAATCTCTCACTGCCTCCATTTCTTCCCCTTCTATATGCCAGGAGGTGATGGGACCAGTGGCCATGATCTTCGTTTTTTTTGATGTTGAGCTTCAGACCATATTTTGCGCTCTCCTCTTTCACCCTCATTAAAAGGTTCTTTAATTCCTCCTCACTTTCTGCCATCAAGGTTGTGTCATCTGCATATCTGAGGTTGTTGATATTTCTTCCCGCAATCTTAATTCCGGTTTGGGATTCATTCAGCCCAGCCTTTCGCATGATGAATTCTGCATATAAGTTAAATAAGCAGGGAGACGATATACAGCCTTGTCATACTCCTTTCCCAATTTTGAACCAATCAGTTGTTCCATATCCAGTTCTAACTGTAGCTTCTTGTCCCACGTAGAGATTTCTCAGGAGACAGATGAGGTGATCAGGCACTCCCATTTCTTTAAGAACTTGCCACAGGTTAATTTCTACACTCCCTCATTGGGTTCATCTGATCAAACCTTCTTTGTTTCTGGTACGAGGTATTTAGCCTCAACCGTAACAAATGTGGGATCACAACAAATATGCTGTAAAATCTTTTTTTTTTTTTTTGCAGAAATGTTAAGTGTAGGATGCAACACAAGGACAAGTGATGTGCAGAGCAAACTTACGCATATTACTCACTCTGTTGCTCCCTAGTAAGTGTACCTAAGTGTATATCTGCAGTGTATCATTAGCTGAATACAGCTTGTTATATATGTTTACTCTTTATTTTGACACTGCCTGTCTATTGATGCTAACCTCTGCCTGCTCTTACACATAAAAGCCTAATTACTCTGCTTCTCATGGTGTGAGTATGTAGACGGGATTGGAGTGCAAGCCTGCTTATATTCAAAATCTCACTGTTAACTAACTTAGGTCAAAACGTTCAGGTGGTGCCTGGGTAAACTGGTACCATGGATGAGAACTTGATAAATATCCTAGGCCTCACATCTCTTTCTTTCAAAAGGGAGCATGTTGAATTTTGACAGTTTCAGAAGAAATCAGCCACATGGCCTGACTATAGACTAGAGGGGGCTGACCCCTAGTTCTGGGACTTGATCAGACCCATCAAGAACGTTTTGCTGCCCACTCCCAACCCAACCAATCTGAGGTGCAGTTGTAGCACGTGTGTGCGTGCACACACACACACATATATATTTGTCCTGTCCATGGTCATAAGATCATCTGATGAGCAGAGAGGGAGCAATAACAATCTCCTCAGCTTATCATCATCATCACCACAGAGAACATGTAATACAGTTGCACTATAAAATCATAACAGCAAACTAGTATACCAAATTATAATCTTGCTTCACTGAATATCAGATGGTATTTAAATACCCCTGCTATAACCTGGAGAGATATGGGAATATTCTTCCCTGTGGATTTATTCAAAGAAGAGAAACCAATCTGCATCAAAATTATCAAATGTATCATCTTCTCAGACCACCCGTCTGTGTCTGGAGGTTCCTATGTCTGGCTCTATGAAAGCCCCTAATTTAACCCTCCGTTGATACATTTGACTGTAGCAATTGGGCCTGGGGGTCAAATATACCCCAAGAATGCTATATAAATTAAATATTAGCATGACATCATTTGCAAGTTTTAAAAAAATAATGCTCTCCTTTTCCAGTAAAACAATGTAGTTGCTCATTGTTTGTTTTGTTATTCTTCTACCCCAGCCTTCCTTCTGCAAGGGAGCTCAGGGCAGCTTACAATCAAAGCAATAAGTCACTGGGGTCAGCAACAACCCCACATTTAAAGTGCATACATGTACATGTGCGAGGTCTACAGTTTTTAAAAGCACAAAACAATATATGGTGTCTTTAATATACACAGGTGAGAACCAGATTGCTGTCTAGAATGGTATTTCTGTGTGATTGATTGATTGATTGATTGATGGCAATCTTCAAGGTCTCCTGGTGTTTTTGCGGCACATTTTTAGAAGAGCAAAAGGAGTGATGAGTGATGGTAGTCTGGTGGTGGAGTGGGATATATTGAAGTGATTGGGTGGATGGAGTGTTGGTGGATGTGTGTGAAGTCCAGGAGTAGATTGAGATGAGTGATGTTGGATGGGCAATGGCTACAGTATGATTTGTGTAGATGTCAAACAGAATTTGGGTGTGGTGTGTATTTGCTAGGCTGGGTATTGCATACTATGAGTCAGGATGTGCACTGGCAAAAAGAAGAGTGAAGAGGGTATGAGTATGGGACTTAAGAAGTTTTAAGAATGTGCCACTATGATTTTGTTCTGGATGGGATTTTATTGTTTTCGTTTTTCAGTCTCTCTCTCTTTCAAATATACATTTCACATTCGTTATTCTTGTAAACAGCTGGGAGGCTGATATTGTATTTTATCTATATAAATATATAAAAGTTACATAAGAAAAATAGTGCAATTATCATAAATTGCTATTTATTAGCAATAGCTAATCTCACAAACCTTGCAGCAATAGTAGAAGTTACCAGTACCATCGCCATATTTCACAACTGCAATTCGAGACACTGATCTGTTAGGCAGAAACATCTTCGTTGTAGTCTTTCCACTGCAAGTTGTTGAGTTTGCAAATAATACTGGCATTTAAGCAAGCAACCTTTTTTAAAAAAACAAAACAACCAACCACTGACCTCAGTTTCATTATGTGTTTGGAAGTGGATTTTTTACCTCACCTGCCTGTGGTGGGTTAAATTCCCACAAGACCATCTTTCTCAATATCTACATAAAGCACATTAAGAACGCCAAATTTTCAGAATAGACAATAAGTTACGACTCCTATGCCGACAGAAATTTGACTTATATTGGATGCAAAGGGCCTTGTCAGAAACATTATCCTGTTGGTGCAGAATATTTTGTAGAAAAGTTCAGTATATTTTGAGCCCAAACTATTAAAGTGTCCTAAAAGAAAAGGGAAATGCTATATCCTTGACTATTACAATCCCATCTTACTTGGCTATCTTAGCACCAACAAATGCTCCCTATATTAAAGTTACTGCTTCAGGTAGTCTTCTGTTGACTACCCTCACTAAGAAGACTTTAAATTGTTCCATTTTTCAAAGTGGGTTAAATGTGGTGTCTGTAAAGTTCAGGACATTCACTCCCCTTACATCTCTTGGCCTCATTCTCTCTGTAGCTGATAGGGTACCAAGGAAAAATGGCCTTATGAGAGAGCAAACAGTCATTTGCTTGATACATTTGTTCAACTTCCTCCTCCTTTCACCCCAAAGCACACATATCTTGGAGGTTATGTTAGAGAAATTTGAAGGTTTCTGCCTGACGAAACACTAACAGAGTGAAAGTAATGATCTCTTCCCTGATCTAAAAATGTCACCGCTTCATTGCATGATACTAAAATTGATTATGGTTGTTTGTCCAAATGAGTATGCAACACATAAAGGAGAGAGGCACTGGGGTGTTTATTGTGGCCTTGACATCTGAGGGTACTTAGCACTACTTATCGGCTGTAAGCTAGGCTAAGATGTGTTAATGGAACAGTGTTGCCAGGCAGCCTCATCATCGTTAATACAATTTATAAGACATATGCATGGCTTCCTTCCTCTTTATTTCTAATTTTTAGAAACATGAATTCTTAGTACAAATGAATAAGCAGGAAAAGGCAAATAAACTCAATTTTACTAAGTCATTAGAGAGTCTGAGGTTTCAAAGAGAAACCGGCTATGAAAACACATTATAGCTGCTGCAACTTAAGGGGGGGGGGGAATAGGCTACAACATTTCCTCCAACCACAGTGGGGAAAGCTGTAACAATTATGAAAAAGCCCTTTAAGGTAATAAATGGATTTACCATAAGCTGTCATATCTTCTTGGCTGCTATATTAATTTTTCTCTTTACTGCGGTCACTAACATTACCAATAACATCGTTTCAGCATTCTTATGCAACAAGCTAAGTGATATTACATGCAGCCCAATATTTCACTTTAATAACCATTTATTTTTGAGAGATCAGGCTCTCAAAACTCTGCTGAAGTAAGCTGTCTCTTGTGAAATACTCTTCTAAGTGTGATACATTATTCTGTTTGGCCTTCTGTGCAGAGATTTGAATAATGTAACTACCTCCAGTAACAAAAATGACTCTGTGCCCAAAAGATCCTTTTCAAAAAATAATTTATTCTGCTGAATCCCGCCCTTGATTTTTAATGAAAATTGTGTTTAAGATTTAAATCATCTTGGCTTTTTTGTTGTCTCAGTAAAGCTGGAGCATAGACAAGACATAAAATGCACTGAATTACATTGGCTGCCTATTATCTTCTTCTTTTTTAATGTATTTTTATTAAAGATTTCCTTGGTTTACAAAAGTATGTACAATGTCTCTCTTCTTCTTCTTTTCCAAGTAACATTTTTTACAGATCGGTTTTATTTGTTGAGACATTAGGAAGAAAAGGGGGGAAGAGCTAGAGGGGGGAAAGGTGAGTGGGGGTGGTACACAGCCCAACAAGACAATGACAAAAATCTGCCAACAGCATACAAATCAATATGGCTAACCTGATCCAAAACACCCACCCATCCCACTCATGAAAAGAAAGATCACCACAGCCAATCACAAACAACCAACCACACCCTAGGCTGCCTATTATCTTCTGACTTGAATTCAAGATGCCTAGTGAATACCTTTTCAACCTAAACAGATTGGGAGCCAAATATCTGGAAGACTGCCTCTTCCTATAACAGCCTGCCCATGCCTTAAATTCTTTTGATAAAACAGTACATCATTCTCCACTGTTAGGGAAAGCTTCCTATATGATGACCCAGGGTGTAATATTTTTGGTGATGGCACCTAGCTTGTGGAATGCCCTCCCTTTACAATGGCAGTGGCCAATGGTGTTATTACTTCAATGCCAAGTTAAAAGTTATTTGTTTGCCCACGCATCTTAATTGTTCCACACTGAGTGGACTGTTGTTGTTGTCTGTTTGTTTTTGATGTGCTCAATTGTTATTTCATTGTTGTTGGTTATCTCTGTAGGTTATTTATTTTATGCTGTACCCTGTCCTGGACACATATTATGAAGGGCAGGCTAGAAATCTTTTTTTAAAAAATAAATAAAATTCTTTTTAATTGGGAGGGGAAGGAAAAGATGGTTAAGAAGTAATATGATTGATGTTTATAAACTTATCGACTCAATGAATTTATTGGCAGTAGAGTCAGGTTACAGAAACAAAGTAAAAAAAGCTAAAAAGTAGAGAACCTCTGGATGTTTAAGTCCAGTCAAACCTGATAATGGGGTGTGGCGCTCATCTCGCTTCAGGCCAAGGAAGCCAGAGTTTATCCACAGACAGCTTCCCGGGTCCTGTGGCCAGCATGACTAAACTGCTTCTGGCACAACAAAGTACACTTTGCACAGTTAATTTTTGGATAGCACTACCATTAGATTGCAGTGGCAGCCACTGTCTTAGATGGTTTTCAAGAGGGATGGAACAGATTGTTGTTGTTTAGTCGTGTCCGAATCTTCGTGACCCTATAGACCAGAGCACGCCAGGCACTCCTGTCTTCCACTGCCTCCCACAGTTTGGTCAGACTCATGTTTGTAGCTTCTAGAACACTGTCCAACCATCTCGTCCTCTGTCGTCCCCTTCTCCTTCTGCCCTCCATCCTTCCCAACATCAAGGTCTTTTCCAGGGAGTCTTCTCTTCTCATGAGGTGGCCAAAGTATTGGAACCTCAGCTTCACGATCTGTCCTTCCAGTCACGATCTGTCCTTCCAGATCGTGGAACAGATTAATGGAACAGATTAATGGCAGATAAATCTATCAACGGCTATCGAGCATAATAGCTAAATTGAACCTCCATGTTCAGTGGTAGGGCAGCTCTTCATATCAACTATCAGAAGGAAAAACATGTATACACACACACATACACTCTGTGTGTGTGTGTGTGTGTGTGTGTGTCCCCATCCATGTGGAATAAACCCCCATTTAAATATGGAAAAAGCACGTACTATTCCCACCTGCTCATGCATTTCGCACTCTTCAATGTCTCTATCTTTTGAAATTGCATGTAGAGTGATGAAACATAGGTGTAATGCAATTAGGATTCCATAAGAAGGTAACACAATAATTCACTGTCACCCAGGGAACCATCGGATAAGTAAGATCCAGTCTATCAGATGGATAACATTGGCATCACATCCAGAATAATTGAATATGGCTGCAAAGTGACAGCTCAAACCAGATGTAATTAGGGCTCCCACAGGCTAGGGCTTGGTGTCTCCTTCCCTATTACTCTGTGCTTTGTTAGCTTTCTTATAAATACTGCATAACATAAGCCAGCCCTCTTATCCTTCGCCCTGGACTCTGTTTGCACGTTTTGCCACAAATGGTAGTCCTGGAATTATTTTGTTTGTGATTTTACAGAAAATCCCTACAGAAAGCTGTGGCCTAAAGGCAGGAACTAATAACCACACTGTTTGTTAAAAAGCACCCTACCCAATCCCTCCTACATGGGAAATGAAGCATTTCTATTTTAAGGTGTATTTTCAGTGTTGTCAATGTAGCTTCTATTAAGTTCAGACTTTTGGGGAAGTCAAATGGAGAGATTTTGTGAGGTAACATCACTCTTTTTTTCTAGCCTCGAGGAACTGCACCTTCCATATTGCGTGGGTCTGCCTGAATTTTGTATTGATTTTGTTCTGCCTATTGATCACCAAGAGAGCCCGTTAACTCATTATAACCACATTTTTCATACTGTTGTGACAGATATTTCTACATTACCTTACATAGTTGTAAAAGTGTGCTTTATATAACAAATTGCTTTGCTAATTTTAATGCTGACTTACCTGACCTTGGTGGGTTTAAAGCAAGATTCTTAACCTTGCATTAAGACTGGATTAGATTTTTATAATGCAATATTATATATTAAAAGCTATTACTATATGCCATGCTCTTTGGAAAGTGGTTGAAAAGGGGTGTGTGCATTTTTTTAAAAGTTACTATTTGAGGAAGGAGATTGTGGGGCTATCATTTGTCACCATAGCTTGTTATGTTTTCCTCTTGCTTTTCCTCCAAGGAGCATACCTGATTATCTACCCTCTCTTCCCCCATCACATACTCACAACAACCCTGCAAAGTAGGCTAAGAGACTGGTCCAAGGTCACCCAGGAAGCTTTCTGTTTGAGTGGAATTCTGAGCCCAGGTCTTTGCAGGTCTGACACTTTCATTCTTTTAAGAACCTAATACTGGGAGCATTCAAAAGACACTCTGTAAAAGAATAGGTTATAGATGGTGAAGATTTCAAAGACAATAAACACATAGCAGTGGGGAGGCTGGCACATGACCTCTCTGAAATAATTCAAAACCAAGAGAAATTTAGGCTTCTCTTATCCCATAAATGGTACTGTGCGAGAATTCTTAAGCTTTTTCCTCTGCGGCCAATATCTTGGAACCTTCAGTTTTCTATGATAAAGGTAAAGGTAAAGGTACCCCTGCCCGTTCGGGCCAGTCTTGCCAGACTCTAGGGTTGTGCGCTCATCTCACTCTATAGGTCGGGAGCCAGCGCTGTCCGCAGACACTTCCGGGTCACGTGGCCAGCGTAACAAGCTGCATCTGGCGAGCCAGAGCAGAACATGGAATGCCGTTTACCTTCCCGCTGGTAAGCGGTCCCTATTTATCTACTTGCACCCGGGGGTGCTTTCGAACTGCTAGGTTGGCAGGCGCTGGGACCAAACGATGGGAGCGCACCCCACCACAGGGATTCGAACCACCGACCATGCGATCGGCAAGTCCTAGGCGCTGAGGTTTTACCCACAGCGCCAGTGAGCCATAAATCTAAACATTCTGTTTGAAACATTGTATTGTGTGTTGAAAAAGTCGTATTCTATAATTCATAAAGTTTCTGCAGACATGAAGACTTCTAGGTTCACATGAATATATGAAACCGCTGCAGACAGGCCACTGGTCTACCTAGCTCAGTACTGTCCATTTTGATTTGCTTTTCCAGGATTTCTCACTAATGGCATCAAACTCTAAAGCAAAAAGAGATTGGAACCTTAAACCTGCAGAGGACTGCAAAGATAATTAATATCTGCATTAGGAGAGGGGGAAAAGAGCCTGTCCCTCAAAGCTTCGGCTAGAAACTATCAGTACAGATCCGGAAACCAATCTTCACCACCTAAATCCCTAAATCTCCACTCTCTTCGTGTAATGGAGCCTGAGGAGGATGTTAAAGCAGAACATCTTCCATCATTTCCATGTCACAGATACATGATCAAATAATATTAGTAATGACATTTGTAGCACTTGTTTTTGTTTTGTAAGAAATAGTTGTTGTTTTTATTTATTTATGTCAATATTACTTTTAATTTTTCTGAGCAAATCCCATGATTTGCAATTCATTTCATTAACTTCAGTTAACTCTGTGTTGTTACCCCACAGACAGTTAACATTGTTGTTATAATTACCTTTTAAAGTAGCTGATTGTATAATATTACATTAGCAACAGCCCTTCCCCAAAGGTTTAAGATTAAAATTCATTAATACACTTATTTATTTTTACTGTTATAGAATCATCTAAACATTATCCTTTAAGAGGCATATGTCACTGTTATATCACGGGCAATACTAGATGTCTTTTAGCCTGTGCCCCCAAAATGATGCTTCAGTGTGAGTTTCCTTCAGTTTTTAACAGCCTTAGCACTCAATTTCAGTTATTTTTCTGATGCAAACTACATGATAGTGGAAGAAGAGTTTATCAGCTACCCTAGCTATTTTTCTTTGAGCAATATCTGCCAAGTATGCACTGAAGTTAGGCCCACAAAATGGAAGCTACATCATAATGCCCAAGAGAGGAGCCTAACAAAACTTGGAAAAACAAAACTTTAGATTTCATTATATCCATCGGGCTTGAAAGTTCACCTTAGATTTACTAGTATCCCGTGGAGACCTTTTAAATGCAGTAAAATGTCTGCCCCAGGTAAAAATTGCCAGCACTTTAGAACAAAGGTTTTGTAAGTGGCGGTTTATAATGCATATAGGATTTGAAAAGCACATTTTTTTTTCTCTTGCCTTGAAGATAAGACTTATTAAGATGGCATGCCTCCTTGGAGGCAAGAACATTTTTTCCTTCCTCTGTTTTGCAAGAACACTTGCCCTGGTCCTGTTCCAGTCATGCACAGCTATGCGTGTCTAGTGCCAGAATGTCTGCTTTGGTGCAAATTTAGATATGCATCATGCTGTCATGTTTAAAGCATGTTGACACTGCTTACTTGAATGCTTCAAAGGGCTTGACAAAAACACGCTTCTCAAAATTATGGGAGCAGCCACCATGTGAAAGGTAGAAACATCCAGGAACTGATGTTTCAACTTTAACTACTGTAATAGTTCAACCTTAACCAATGTTACTCAGGACGTCAATCCTGGCAACACCCATGGGTCTTACTCACAAATGGATTCATAAAATGGTGGCCTGCATGATGAAAAGTAATCATAGACATGCATTCCCGATGACTAAAATAAGTAAACTGGCCTTAGAAAGCGATTTTGAGCATCACCTGGGAGAAATAACACGACACAGAGGCTTTCCTGGGTTGAGCAAAGCCACAGCATTATTGGTTACCATGAGCTTTACCTTAGGTTTACCTTGGCATCATGCAGCCCATCTGCTGTATACCCCCTGCTACCCTGCCAGTGCGCTGAGGTGAGGACAACCATAGGGGGGTGCCTGGTGTCAAAAGCCCACCTTGGCATAGACCAATGTTGGTAGACCCGTAGGTCAACCAGGAGCACCTCCACCCAATTTATCCCCAGAGCTGGGGTCTGCAATCCCTTAAAGGGATTCCCCATCCCCACCACCTTCAGATCAATTCCTACCAAAGCTTGAGACAAAGAAGATGGTGAAAATGAAAGAAAACTACTTGCGATTAGGAAGGCAACCCCGCCTGCCCAGGACCAGGCCTATGGGTAAAATTCCTTCCTAGCCTTGAATAAACAGTGACTGATAATCATCCATAGGATGGCAGTAAACTCAGAGCATAAGCGAGGAAAGGCCTAGAACGGCAAAATTGGTCACTCAACGTAATTAAGAAGAGTGTGGATGACGTGGTGGTGGGAGTCTGGGGACAGGCCTCCTTTTATAAACCACAAGTAGCCTAGAGGAAGGCCAGTTTTCCTTCTGGCCCACACCTCCCCAGGAGCCAAGTTTCCTGGGGAAACTGGCATGCTACTGCCCATCCTGGCATGTTTACTCCAAGATGGCACATCCCTCCAACCTCCACCCTCAGCACCACAGGGGCTGCAAAAGGAGGGTCCCAGTTAATAACCATAATAAATACTTTAACACACACTACCTTCCACGACAACTTACTCTTCAATCTATGCAAGACTAGACAACTGAATCTTATTATGAACCTTGGCCGTCCTCTTCCATTGAAACAGAAGAACTATGTTTGTTCCAGGTTGAAATTAATAGGATTTAAATAAGATTAACTCCATGCTACTTATTCCTGTGACATTCTTATGGCATTCAAGCATGTGAGTTAGACAATGATAAAGGTTGTTTATGCATGCAAAATATACAGGACAGTGCAGGTGGTGTCCTTTGCACCTTGCAAACTTCTTGTGTGTTTTATCATCCTTACACCCCAAAATGGAAATACTATTTTTGCTACCATATTAGAATGAGCTTCTAGCATCAAGTGACTCACAGACATAGGACAGACATACTAGGCCATGTAGCTTCATCATCTTGTCACAAAAAGACATTCACCTAAAACAATACTCTAGAGAACAATATGAGTGATGATGAGATGTCAGCATCTACCCTTGGGACAACCTTCTCTCTCACACACACAGAGGAAGTTTTCAAAACTATCAGGCTCAACTTCTCCTTCTTTAACATCGTAAAACTTATGCCATTCCTTTCTCTGTCCTCTGTCCCCTCCCAGTGGTGGTTACAACCAGTCTGAGAGCTACACTAGGAGAAAAACAAATTTAAAAGTGGGGAGCCGGGTGAGGGCGCATAGCCAAGTAAAGGGCTCATGCACATATACTGAATATGGCATTTCTAGCTGTCTACTGTATTCTGTTCACATTGATTTATGGCAGAAAAGATCTTTATGCCCAGAAAATTTTAAAAATGAAGCACAATGAATCTAGTATTTCAAAATACTTTTAATTTATAATATCACATACTGGAACGTAATCCAGAAATGATGAATTAACAAGGAAGCTAATTGAATTAAAGCAATATTATTATATTATATTATTATATTATATTATATTATATTATATTATATTATATTATATTATATTATATTATATTATATTATATTATTACTATGGGACACGAGTGACGCTGTGGTCTAAACCACAGAGCCTAGGGCTTGCAGATCAGAAGGTTGGCGGTTTGAATCCCCATGACGCGGTGAGCTCCCATTGCTCGGTCCCTGCTCCTGCTAACCTAGCAGTTCGAAAGCACGTCAAAGTGCAAGTAGATAAATAGGTACTGCTCCAGTGGGAAGGTAAACGGCATTTCCGTGCACTGCTCTGGTTCACCAGAAGCGGCTTAATCATGCTGGCCACATGACCCAGAAGCTGTCTGTGGACAAATGCTGGCTCCCTCGGCCTATAGAGTGAGATGAGCGCTGCACCTTGTGGCAGAAGTTTTCAGCTTTCCGTAAGGATAATGATCAGACATTTCAGTGCAATTTATTGTGGCAGCATGATCCTCAAAACATTTATGCTGGGGGGGAGGGGGCTTTAATTATGTAATTAATTAATTACATTACCAAGCCGTGCCCCATTAAAGATGAAAATCCTCTGAGGCTCACGCAGTCTTGTCCCCAAGCTGAGGCACATCTTTAAGGTGGGGTTGGAGCAATTAAATTTAAAAGAGTATAATGCAGAAATGAATACATATCCAGGGGGAATGTTCCGCTCCCTCCCGCCCCACACCAAAATAATGATAAAAAATGGTTGCATCAATTACTAGTGTAGGTCACCTTCAACACTTGTTTTACAGAAAGTTCTTATTTTTATGCATAGTCCTCGCTGACAGAAGGTTTCATTTTTTTCCTTAAGGATAAGAAACAAATGGTACTGAAAGTCTCACATGTCCCATAGCTCATTCATTATGTTGAGCGAGCTGGAGTATTAGAGAGGGAAAGAACCAATCTCAAAAGAAACTGTAGGCTGTTAGGGTTGAAAAATACTATCAGAGTTCTACTCATCCTCCCCATGTTATGCAGCCGTGAGGGTGACACGGATCCTTGAGCAGACCTCTAGGTTCAGCAAGTCTTTGATTGATTAAGCCAATTCCTAGGGAACAAGCCATAATGAGAAATTCCACTCCACTCTTGCAAATGGATTCAACAGCAGGCTCACAGTATTTACACAGCAATTAGTGTGTCCAAAATAAAGCATACAGTCTTGGGGCACAAACTGTTGGGAAGGCCCCCTGCATAAGTGAAATTGAATGAATGGGAGTTGTACCAAAGCATAATAGTTTTAAGGGACAAATGGCCATGGGGGTTGTAGTGAAAGAGAACAACACACAAATATCTTTCTTTTAAAAAGAGAAATTGTTCCTTAGGTTTTCTAACCTTGAATCCTTTCCTGCCTCCCTTATAAGCTGATTCCTGAAGAACTCCATACATACATCCCAGTCTAATTTAAATGCAGTGCTAGCTGGTGCCCATTGGGAATGGTAGGGCATGAAGCAAGGGAACCAACAACAGGCGCCAACTAATTCTAGTTTCATCCCCATCCTCTGCCAGTTCTATGAGGACAACAATGATGCAAAGGCGAAGGAAGCCAATAGTGCCATCCCTTGGAGTACTTGTAGGTACGAAGGCAGACAGGTAGGGGCTAGCTAGGGGTAGCCTGAGACTGGTGGGACAGTGAGCAGACTCCACTGTTTAAATGTTAAACAAACAAAAATGTTTGTCTGTTCAAATATTATATCACCTCTCTCCCTTGTAAACCTCACAAACAACCACTTTAGAGAGAATTCAAATAATTCATTCTCATAACTGCTGTGATGAGTAACGAGCAAAAGGGTAAATTATCTTCCCCCCCCCCCACACACACTTTCAGTAGTGCCTCAGCCTGGTTCAAATACGGATCTACATCAGGGTTACTTTTCTTTATACTTAATTGCTGTACACTTGAGTCCATTAGCTGATCGCCCCAGGTTGGAGGGGCTCTTGCCCAAGTGTCCTCTGGTTTGTGCTATCTCATACATGCAGCTACATCACTTTATGAGTACAGTGGTACCTCGGGTTAAGTACTTAATTCGTTCCGGAGGTCCATTCTTAACCTCAAACTGGTCTTAACCTGAGGTACCACTTTACCTAATGGGGCCTCCCGCTGCCGCCACACCGCCGGAGCACGATTTCTGTTCTCACCCTGAAGCAAAGGTCTTAACCCGAGGTACTATTTCTGGGTTAGTGGAGTCTGTAACCTGAAGTGTATGTAACCTAAAGCATATGTAACCTGAGGTACCACTGTATAACTTCAGATAAATTTGGCATGGCTTTCAAATGCTTACTTCACCCCAATTTTTGGTTTCTGCTTCCTCTCCTCTTTATTGAAGTTACGAAGATAGTTTTAGAAGGTAAGCTCTTTTATCTGCAGGCTATATAAAAAGTGACACAGTCTCACTGACTTTCCTGCCTGTGACCACGCACCAAATCTTCATTGCTCATGCAGGAATAACAAGAATAGCTATGACAAATGAGAGGAAGTAATCTGCATTCACTTTTCATGCTACAGCATAGAATGATGACTCCTTCAGACTACATTTTTCAAATAAATAATCTGATAACTTCACCAGTTACTTTACCATCCCTATTTTCTGGACAGGTGAGTCACTTACAGGTAATAAAATACTTTGCTTGTCTTATCAAGGAGAGAGCACCACATCCAATGGCAAATGACATTTCCAAAATGATATTTAATTAGTTCTGCTCTAAAATTTTAAATCCATGGTCAAAATTAGAGTTGCCAAGTCAGGAGCATCGATACCACCAACCACTAACAAATTGTTGCATGACAGCCCCATCTCTGAGCCCTGCAAGATTCCAGGGCTTCCTGGCTCTTACTTGGGGTTTGTGCTTCAGAGTGAGGGACAGCACAGATTGTGGTGTCTTTATGACATATGCTTTATTTACACATATGTACAGCCCCATAGCCTATGAGGGAGGGGTTCACGGCATTAAAACTCTAAAAGGATATTGCTTCACCCATAGCCATAGCCTTGGATTCAAACAGAAATCAAGCATCGCTCTGTCTCTCTGGCTTCCCAGCCTGCTGCTTCCCACTTGTAGCTTCTAGCTCACATCTCTCAGCTGTCTCCTCTGGCCTTTGTTTTTTTAACTACCAGCAAGTTCATCATCATAATCATTATAGCACCATTAGGGATCTGGGAGGGGGGGAGAATTAAGCAATATCCTCTGCATGTTTGCTTTGAAGTGAGTTTGACTGTTTTCAATAGGGCTTCGTCCAGATACAGTACGTGTGCAAAGGGCGGCAGTCTAATTCCAGGGACAGCAGAAATCGTGATTATAATCAGACAATTCTGGTCTTGAGCTACTGAACAATAGCAGTCTCAGAATTGTGTCGGATGCTTCATAATACCAAGAGGAAGAAGTCTGGTTATCACTTAACACCTGCCTCGCTATTTCATCTTACTAATTATCTTGCCACATAAATACCAAGATAGCTTTGAAAGGAATGGAGAAAAGGAGAGGACAGACACAAATGTCAATAAGGAATAAACGAAAATGCCACAATCATAACCCGAGGCTTTGTACTTTATGCCTCTGTCACAGCCCTTTGGCTACAGTTTGCTTTCCCCAACACCCCAGCAAATTCTAATTAGGGAACTGTGACACATCTCTTTCCTGCTAACTAAAAAATAAAAATCGGAGATCTATAGCCCAGCTGGAAATATGTGATAAAATGTGGAGGGTCCCCTTGTTTATGATGGAGAACAGCAATCCAATTGCTGATCCTTTTGTCTATACAGTGGTACCTTGGGTTAAGTACTTAATTTGTTCCGGAGGTCCGTTCTTAACCTGAAACTGTTCGTAACCTGAAACACCACTTTAGCTAATGGGGCCTCCTGCTGCTGCCGCTCTGCCGGAGCACGATTTCTGTTCTCATCCTGAAGCAAAGTTCTTAACCCGAGGTACTATTTCTGGGTTAGCAAAGTCTGTAACCTGAAGCATATGTAACCTGAAGCGTCTGTAACCCAAGGTACCACGGTATAGTTTTTTGTTTGCTACATATGCATACCACCTATGCCTCCAAGCAGCTTGATGTGGTGGTGTATATTGTTTTGCTCCTCCTCATTTCATTCTCACAACAACCCCATGATGTCAGTTAGGCTGACAGATGCCGACTGGCCCAAGGTTACCCAGTGAGCTCCATGGCTGAGTGGGGGATTTGAATCCTGGTCTTCTGAGTCTTAGTCCAACACTCTAACCATTACAACACACTAGGGTGGTTTACTGAACCCCTCTCTGAAATGGACATACCTTTCAAGATTTCATCACAGACAAAGAGAAAATAGCACATTTGTATATTTGTTGCACCCCTGTTCACACCAGGAATTACTGTCTGTGTGCTTTTTCCCATTGCGTGTTGAGGTCCCCAAGCCACCCCTAAATAATTCACAATTCACACATAATTTTTGTTTATGGTTTTTGGCATAATTTTGGCCACAACTTTATTAAAATGCATAAATATGAGTGGTTGCTTAGGCATTTGATTTTATAACCTTTGGTCCGTCTCCCTAAATGGCAACACCAAAATTTGCCCATTAACCCAACTGCCCAATCACTGTGGATGGTCATCCATACTAGCCCACCCAGCAACAGAGGGATGGCCTGTCAGACCCCACCACAACACGTGTTCTCTATGAAGGAGAACACGCTTTGCGAAAGCATATTGCTCTGCTGTTTTATGTTGTGTTCTTTGACTCCACCACAGCCTGCCTTGCAAGGGCATTTGAAACAGGGCACATTAGTAAACTCAAAGTAGCATTAAAAAATAAAAAATTAAGAATGCTGGCTATAACGTTTAATCCCACAATGTAACTGGTTGCCCATGAAGAATGGTAGTAATTCAGATATGCATAGAAATACTCAAATATGCTCAGCGGTGGCACAATGTGAAGAAAGCAATAGCATTTTGTGTTCATATGTGTGCATTCACATGCATGAATGGCAACACAAAGAAAAAATATAGGGGGATACCGAAGGGCAAGGCACATTTTTTGTGTCCCTGTTGGGAGACTTTATGCCACATTAGATTTTGAACAAAAAAAGCTTTCTATTTCACATTAAGAATCTCATCCTAATCTTATTTTCTCTGAATAAGTCCCATTGATTTTTGCAAGTCCAATTGATTTTGATGGAGTTAAATTTAAGGCAGGCATGCTTTACTTACCACTGCTTATTTTACTTGAATTTTGAGTTGGAATTTCCAAGTACTGACAAAAGTGCATTTTCCCCACCTGGTGAATAATAATGTCTCCTTTGCCCCCCCTCCCCCCCAAAAAACTTATTTTTTCTGGAGAAATGTTGGGTGGTGCAGGAAGGGATACCTACCCCCCCCCACTTTCCTCTGACACTGTCTGTACTCTCTCCCCCACCCCCACCCCAAAAATGGAGTGGGCCCTGGAACCAACTTCAGTGCATACATCACTCTAACAAAACTATGTAAATAAATAATATTTATATGCAAAGGGGGAAAAACTTGTTTAAATGTATGGGACATTTCCCAAAGGTTAGGTAGTAGCAGTGCTTGTAGAAAGGCCCTCTGATACTCCTTTATTTATTATTTTGGAATGGCATCTCACACATTAGTTTTCCTTCCTATGTCCCATTACTTATTTTATTTCTCCTTTTGTTACCATGCCACCATGTTTCTCCATACCATTAATCTTCATCTTCAGTTACCTGCCAGTAGCTGTGGATAAGCATGGAATAAAATAGCAAAAATATAAAATTAAAAACAAAATAGAATAGGCTTTTTAAAAAATATAAGCAGATGTCAATGGTTGTCTGTATGCTTATTTAAAGTAGGTCATTTACTTTACTTTGTTAACAGCTGCTTTTTAAAGCAAGTGTTCCGTATTTTTTAAAAGGCTTTATGTGTTTGTTTAGTTTTTTTCCACAATTGAGGTGGAGGTGTGTAATCGGTGCATAGATTCAAAATCTTACAACATGTAGTATGGATTAATTTCTAAATAAGAAATACAGAGTCAGTCTGGTCTGACTCTTACATGGAAACTCTCCTCCTGTCTAGGGATGCACAGGGAACAATTGATGGGGGGCGTTATTAATGAGGAGACACATGTGTAGCTTTCTTATATAAGTGCTGTCTGAGTCCTATTCACATGAAAACCAATGTTCTACCAAGTCAAAAATTTACCAGCCACCACTGCTTCCCTTGTAGAGCAAGGCAAGGCAATGAGACAGCAGACAGAATGGTCTCCAGATCACAATATGGAGATCACCCCAAACATTTTTTAAAAAAAGATTTTGGAACCACCGGTTGATGCTATGTACCTCATTCAACTAGTTTTGTTCTGTTTTTAGTGATCAGTTTTAAAGATTTCTGGAGTTTTCTTCACACTGGAATTAATTTACTCCATATGAGGTCTTACTCTTAGTAATGCTCTTGCGAGTGTTGGCTTGAAGCAACAGCTGAGTGTGAATGTGTGTACAGTGCTTTTAAAGCAGAGGCAACGTTGCCACTCAGTGACCTCCAAAGTGAGCAGAATTGCAAATTATGAAGACAGAGTTTAATTCAGCACCCAGTATGCCATTAGTGTTCCATATGCATGATCAATGAGCAGAGCCGTAATATGAAAGGCACTGAATATTCATGAAAATGGAGCTTGCTAACCCTACCTTCAAAACCATAATGCTGTTTTCACTTTGACAATAGTGTGACTTGGTACAATGAAATAAAAGATTTTCCGTTTGGCTCGCCTCCCCCCTCCCCTAATTCCTGGGTTCATTCTGGTACATCAATGTGGATCTAAGTTCATTTGGAAATGTAACTCAGTAAAAGAGCTTCATATCTGTTCTGAAATCATTATGCAGAGAGAGAGAGCAAAGCTCAGGTTGCGGCTGATCAGTAACAGCCTGATCAGATATGCCAAAAAGTTTCCATAATGTTGAAGTCAGAATATTTGGCTTGGATCCAAGGATAACCTTGCATGAATGGAAAGCACTTCTGTGCATACTAAGGGTGATTGCCCAATTTCTGCCAATTTTCATCTCCAGCTTCTTCCACATCCTACACTGGTCCTCTTTCAGAACTGTAGCAGGAAACAGGCAGTGCTTTTCCCAAGAAAAATAGATGCTGGAACTCACCGTGAAGCTGTTACAGTAAGTTGGGGCAGCGCTGAACAGATGCTGGTTTAGCAACATCTGCATTTATCGCCCAAGGAGGTACTAAAACTACGGCAAGCTATCTCCCTAGCTGGTTGGGGGGGGGGGTCGCCCCTGGTTTCGGTGCAGGTCAAATAAATGTGCCCCTCCCTCACTCATTCTCTTAGAATCAGCTGTTTGGTTGGGCAGCTCAGAAGGGCCCTCACATGAAAGCGCATGCATGCAATGGTAGAGGTCTAGCTGGAAAGCTTAAAGCCCACCACTGCAACACATGATATGGAAATATGAACCAATCATGGCTAAGAGTGGCTAGGTGGAGTCATAGATCTAATAAAAAAAAATAGTGTAGGCTCACACACATTGGCCGCCTTCTGTTTTGACTTGAAATGTTCATTTGGAGCTTTTCCAAAGTATGCAAAGGCAAGAAGCAGGCCGGAGGAGTGCCAGCCCGCAATGGCACCCACCCAAGAGATACCAGAACTGCATCCTGGCATGCTCTGGCTGAAAAAAGCACTGAAAACAGGAGGCAGGAGAGCTCAATTTCATGAGCGTAATTCTACTCATGGTTGTTAGGATCAAAGCCCACATTCAGCCATAATATTAAGCCAGTTTAAACTGTTGCTTGTTTGTACATCTGAACCCACTCCGGTTTGTTTGTGGCCCACAAATCATTATCTGAAAATATGGTTTTGTCAGGTTGTAAATCATGGTTTGTGCTAACCATGGTTTGTTATGACAGCAAAACTGGTATTCTGGCTTAATCCAATATTCAGTGCTACAGAGCTATATGAGGCAAGAGTTTTGTTTTAGAAAAGAAAAGCATTCAAATGGCTAAGTGAGCCCCTTTGGTGCTTTTCCAGACCTTGCCTCCTTCCTCACTCTGCTCCTTAACAGGCCTACTTCCCAGGCCATCTCCTTGCTGAGGGGTCTTTCCTTTCCAGCTTACCCACCTAGCGCTACAAGAGCCTTACTAGGATAATTTTTTTAAAAAAACACAGACTATTTTAATAACATCTATTTGGAATACACAACTTTGCTCCTTTTCACACTTCCCCAGTTTTTAATGGCCATAAAAACCATCACAGAAGGAAGTATCTTTCGGACCTTTGCTCCTCCACACTTAAAGGCTTTTTGCAGCTCTATTCTAGGAAAGTCACTCTCCAGACTCCTCAGTACTTAGCACCTCATTGACCAGAGAGTGACCCCAGAAAGCTATCTCTGTGGAGCTAGGTAATCCAAGGTCAATCGCTCCCCCAGGATACACTTCCAGAAGGAAGTTTCATACAATAATATTTTAATGAGCAGTTTGACTATATTCATGGCAATATGAAAGAACTTTATATGTCACTGGGAGTTGTAGTGTGGACACAATCCTTCTGGAAAATTTCCCACAGAAAGTAATACCCTGCTCTTTCATTGGTACCATTCATTTCAGCAGGGCTTGCCCAAGAGAACTTTGACATAAATTTTGCTCAGCATAGAATTGTGCAAGCATAGAAATAGAGCATATCACATTACTATTTTGTCAATCCTCCCCAGTCCACTTTACAAACTCTTTGCCTCATCCACATTAACTACCCATAATAGGTGGCAATTTTAGTTTTAAGCTTTCTTTCTGCCTCTATGAAGAAGACATTGATCCTCAGCACAGCATGATAAACAAGGTGACTAGTTCTGTCACAGACAAGTAAAGCATGTCCACAATGCTCTGCTCTTGGTTCCATTTCCTCCCTCTACCCTATCTACCTCCCAAATAGGGTTGAAATATTTTCTTCAGGTGAAACTTTCCTGGCCTTTCTAAACTTTGTATACATAAGACACCTTGCACTTCACCTTGCACCCCCCTGCTCTACAGGGAAAGAAGGAAAGTAGTGCTATCTTAAATGTCCTATCACAGTAAGAGCAAATACAAAATATGCTGGTTCTGAGATGTCTTATCACACATGTCCATAAGGAAGCTTACTATGCGGAATTACCTGGGGAAAGTGACCTATGATGTATGGGAAAAGTGACTAGATTTGGGAAGGTGTATGGAGAAAATGACTAGATTTGGCCAGATGTTAATGGACAAAAAAAGCCCATTTTGAGATTATCAAGAGGACATGAACTAGACGAGGGAAGGTAAGAACCTTTAGAATTTGGGCATCAGTGGAGTGGGACAATTGAACAGTTTTTAAAGGTATCCATCTATGAAAGGGAAGTTTGGGAGTGAATTTGGTAAATGTTTGGCTCATTTCTGTTTGGCATGTTGTGAGAAGGTGGACTAGAGAATGCAGGATAGAGATGGTTAAATTTTAAGACAGTGTAGATTTAACTTTGAAAGAACCAAGAGGCAGCTTTGTCTTCTTTAAAATGCTTTAGGTTTGAGCCAGAATATTTTCATATTTTGTTACATAATTAATTGTCATGAGTTCTTGGGAAAGAGTGGCTATAAAAGAAAATAAATACTATCTACACCCTAGAGGATTTACACCAGCCATGGCAAAACTGCACAGCAAATACACAAATGCTCTCTCTCGCTCTTTCTCAAAAACACAGTGGTTACTTTCTAAGGATCTCTTATAAAACAGCTATTTTTTCCTGTCATTTTCTGCAAAAATGAGCCATGGGAGAAGGGGGGGCAATTCAGAGGACAATCTAACTGGGGGGGGGGTCTCATATCTCTTATCTGCCAATCATCCCGCTTTGAGTGGGACATGCTGGATTGACTGAAGCCACCCTGGCTTCTGATGTCAATCCCTTATGCCCCACTGCCTCCACCATATTGAGGCTGAGGGTTCTGCTGCTGCTGCTGCAAGGCTTCCACCAATGCCCGCCCAGGCTGCTGGCATGCTGCAGGAAGCATGGCTGCACTTCTGGAAATGCACTGCTGAGCCAGTGAAGGTAAGGCAGCAGGCGGTGGGTGGTGGGCCAAGGAGGCCTGGGCACACTTGTGGACAGTGTGTGGCAGTGGGTCTGAGAACAGGTTAGAGAACAACAGCAGAACAACATAAAGAGGGGGTTAAACTGCCCTCTTTATGTTTGCTTGCTTGCTTGCTTGCTTGCTTGCTTGCTTGCTTGCTTGCTTGTTTGCTTGCTTGCTTTCAAATGGAAGAGATTCTGTTAATGGCTCTCTGACATCACAGTTTAACCCTGAATACCCGCTGCAACACGATGCAAGCATTAAAAGTTAACAGAACAGTCCCAAGAAATAGAGAGAACCAACAGTTCTATTTGAAGGTGTTTGATCATTCACGCAGATCACCCTGCTGCACTTATGATGTGAACATGAAGCTGTGTACCAGCCCTAAGTCTGCAACTTCCTCAGTGGACACCGTTATAACCTAGGTCACCAACCATGCCTCTACTGCCTAGGTCTTCTCTAGAGGGCTTCAGAAGCTAGTCCTAGGAGTACAAAAAGTAAATAGGCAGGCAGGCAGGGAAGATAGCACACAAGTTTACAATCAGTCCTAGTATGAGCAAGGTTAAATTGCTTACGCATTTGCAGGTGGTTTATCCCAAAAGCCTACTAAGCTGAGAAAAAGTGAATTCATATTTAAAATTCTACCTCACATTTATGTTACTTGCACAGCCTTGCATCTTTCCCATATGATGTTATGATAGTACTTGCTGTAGTTTTAATTATGTCTAATATCTAAATATTGCCTAGTGCTATGTTTAAATAGTTATCTTCTGCCTTTTCTTCAAAAAAATAATAAAAGCATGTAATTGGAATTGCGCTTTTGTTGTGGGAAAATCTGGTTCAGCAGCTGTTTATGCCTCTGGATATGTTTACCTTACATCTCTGTTCAAATTTGTAAAATGCAGGTGTTGTTTGATTATCCTGAACATTTAACATAATTCACATCGACTTGCAAATATGTAGATTAAAATCAACAAAGCAACAAAAATCCTATTTACATGTTGTTCTATCCGTATAGGAGGAAAACACCCTCCCTAACTTGTTTTGCGTGTAAGGGTGAAGAGAGGGGAAGAATTGTTCCCTTTCCTTTCCTGACACATGCAATACCACAAAAGCCTTAAGGAATAAGGTGCTGACTGCACATCTATTCTGAACACTTTTTATTGTTGATGGTTGTACCAGCAAATACAAATCCTACCTAGCCATTCTAAATAAGGAGGCTTTGATGGGACTGATAAATGTATGCATTTGTCCACTTCTAGAGTTCATCGTCTCCCTACCTGTACCAATTTAACAGATTTGCTCTCTGCTTTCTCACCATGTATATCAGCTGCTGGTGTGTGCCAAATTGAAACTTAATTGTTCGAACTGTAGTTCACAGCTGGGATATCAGGCATAACTTCGCTGCCTTGGTAATTAGCTGACATTCCCCACTGCTTCAGCTATTTGAACTGAGGGCCAGCCATGTGGATGTAGGATTTCCCAT
Source organism: Podarcis melisellensis (assembly GCF_964234715.1). NCBI lineage: Eukaryota > Metazoa > Chordata > Lepidosauria > Squamata > Lacertidae > Podarcis > Podarcis melisellensis. The sequence continues at coordinate 96,999,261 of NC_138528.1, read as the reverse complement.
GAAAAGCATGCAGATGTTGCAGCGTTTGATTGGGCTCCACAGCTCCTAAGATGGCTGCCATTTGACATCCTAAGATAGCAGATGTTTGGCACACACTAAGTGTATAAAAATAAAATGCACTTTCCACATTGTGGGAAGTGGGATATTTGTTCGATCCCATTTCAACCGCATGCTGCAGGATACCCCAGGAAACTGCATGCTTCCTCACTAACCATGAGCTGCTCACATACAAGACAACCTGTGTGCGTATTTTTAATGTTGGGCCTCATTCGCATTAGTACTTTATGGGGAGGTCCAAAACAACATAGCAGAACTCAGCTGTGCTGTGTCAGGTTAGGTTTCGAGTTCATATGTTTCCTATACAGTACATCTTGCCCACAGCTACTGAACAACAGAATGAAGGTAGCTGGTGCTTGATTTCTTCAGTAAAGGATGCTAAGAAAATAATCGGCCCACACAGGCCCACAAGTTTTCAGTTCCCGAGAAAGAAAATGCAGCCACTCTAAAGAGTTGTGATTTTAATTGAAAATTGATAGGAACTAAAAGTGAATGCCATTTTCTTATTACCATGATCTTTTCTTGAAATGCACAGTGAATACACTTAGACATTTCCCTTTACCTAAAGTCTGAAGGGCATTAGCCTCGCCTCCGACATTGTAAATGCCTATATGTTTTAAACATTTTTGTATTCTATAATGAAAGCAAGAAGCATAATAGGATTTAAAGCTTCCTACTTTAATATGTATTAAGCTGGGAGCACCAGGCAATGCGGCATGATTTAGTTTCCATAGAGGAATGACATTTCCCCCCCAAAAAAGCAAGATCCCACACATCACAATCACAGAAGAAGTTGTGTAAATTTGACATTTGTAACACCTGTTGCTAATGGAAACAGAGAAAGGTCAAGAGCATAACTTTTATCCATCTATAAATCTGTCAAAACCTGTTGGTTTTATGAAATGTTTTCATGAAATTATGTGACTGGGCTCTCTCACCTGACAGGAAGACGTAGGGAAGGAGACACCTCATGATCTCTTTTCAAGCAAATATATATGCCTCATAAGTCCTCTCATCTATTTATGTTCTGCCATGTGATTCAATGTATGCTTTCTAATAATAAAAAGCACCCAAACAAAAAAAAAGCCTTTAAGCAGTTTTTATAAAGCAATATAACATATTAAGGTAGATTGCTGTAACTCTATGAGGGGAGATGGGGGTCCCCTAACAAATTTCAGCACCCTTAGCAAGCTACATTGGTGTAGACTATGACCGTTTAAAATGATATAAAAAGGTAAAGGTACCCCTGACCATTAGGTCCAGTCACAGACGACTCTGGGGTTGCACGCTCATCTCGCTCTATAGGCCGAGGGAGCCAGCGTTTCTCCACAGACAGCTTCCGAGTTATGTGGACAGCATGACTAAATGTATAGTGCAAATGGGACCTTAGTTTCAGCCATAAAGGGAACTGATGTCTCCCTCCCCCCATAGTATAAACACCTTTGGAGGCACCACCCTGTGAGATAATGAAGGAAGCCAGCACTTTGAGATATCCAGGATTCCTTCTTCTGCTGGAGATGTGTCTCACAAAGTTCTTGGTGCATACCCTGTAATAATGGAAGTGTGCTCTTCCGAATCCCCCACTCTAGAGAGTACATCTGGCTCCTTCCTAAGCAAATAAAGGACTCGTGAAACTGGCGGATCTTCCCTTAGCAAGGGAATTGTTAAAACATCCCCTAAAACTTTGTCTGGCAGAGTTGGCATGATTCACTTGTTTTGAAGGAAGTAACCTTTAGAGAAATGTTCATGGGTGGAAAGTGGATTAAAACACAGAAGGCATCTTAGGCGGGGGGGCGGGGGGCGAGGGAAGGATGTGATTTAGAAAGAAAACTACTTCTAAATAAAGCTAGAATGGGGAGGGACGGAATACTTCATTTCCCAAGCATTTGAAAACATCTATAATCATTAATAATGTATAAATCGTTCATAATGTCCGTTACAGAGGAAAAAGTGGGGGCTTGGTATACACATGCCGAAGGAAGTAGAGTGCTAAATATAAGTACAGCATTTGGCATTTAGAGATTCTTATTGTCAGGTGTTAGTCTCCATGGGAACTCTCCCTGAGAGGAATAAAGGGCAAGGGAGCAGGCATTGATTGGTAATTTTTAATTAAAATGTTGTTTGCTGATAAGATATTGAAAAGTGAAGTCATTTGCCCTGGTGTAACCCCTTCCCCTAACCTGAAATAAAACCCTTGAATTTCTCTTGCAATACACATATCGGCCACAAATGCACACTTGTTTGTTTGTTTGTTTGTTTGTAACAGCTGCAGACAAACTTCTATGAAAGCATGATCATGTGGCACACAGAACTCATAATTGCTTTGATAATGCAGCACCGCATTTCTATGGTAGTGAGGCTGTATGTGCAACAGGCAATGACAGCATTTGGGCACATTAAAGGCTGGGAGGTCATGTTCCCTGACCTAAAGGAGGAACTGGGCTTGTTGAGAATATGTATGGCCTGCACTGACTTTCCATTTATAGTGTGGCAGTGCAGTGTCTGGACATGCACCTGGCTGCACAAACTGGGGTGGGGAGCAAGCTTATGTATACGCTACCTGAAGTGAACCCAAAGCAGTATTTAAAAAAGAACGCCTTTTCACGTTGTCAGGGTTTGTTGTTGTTGTTTAGTCATTTAGTCGTGTCTGACTCTTCATGACCCCATGGACCAGAGCATGCCAGGCACTCCTGTCTTCCACTGCCTCCCACAATTTGGTCAAACTCATGCTGGTAGCTTCGAGAACACTGTCCAACCATCTCGTCCTCTGTCGTCCCCTTCTCCTTGTGCCCTCCATCTTTCCCAACATCAGGGTCTTTTCCAGGGAGTCTTCTCTTCTCATGAGGTGGCCAAAGTATTGGGGCCTCAGCTTCAGGATCTGTCCTTCCAGTGAGCACTCAGGGCTGATTTCCTTCAGAATGGAGAGGTTGGATCTTCTTGCAGTCCATGGGACTCTCAAGAGTCTCCTCCAGCACCATAATTCAAAAGCATCAATTCTTCGTCGATCAGCCTTCTTTATGGTCCAGCTCTCACTTCCATACATCACTACTGGGAAATGTCTTTGTCCATGGAATTTTCTTGGCAGGGATACTGGAGTGGCTTGCCGGTTCCTGCTCCAGGTGGATCACGTTTGGTCAAAACTCTCCACTATGACCTGTCCATCTTGGGTGCCCTGCTTGGCATACTTCATAGCTTCTCTAAGAGAAGAAAAACCTGCTGGTTGGTTCTGCCATTGTCCATTGTCTGCTGTTGGGACTTGGCAAAGTGAGTGAGGCTCAGAATCCTACCAAAAGCTGGAAAGATACTGACAAAACGCAACAATATGGGCCAAAAGGCGATAATTGTTCAGAAAACAGGCAACCCACTCACCAACCCTAGTCAACCAAATAGCCCAGAAAAAAACCCCAACTTTTAAAACCTTAACTTTTAAAAATTAAAATGAGAGAAGCATGGGCCTTGGTGGGCACCAAGGGGGATGTCTCTGGGCATAGTTTTTGGAACCCCAGCTCTAGGTGAAGCATATTGCATTCAGCATGCATACTGGATTATGTGCTTAACAAAAGACCATCTCTTTAAGCTCTCATAGCAGTGACCACTTCTGTTTGGAGAAAAAGGACTAAATCTGGACCGTTGTTTCTGGATTTTGGTCAAATGTTTCTCTTTCCCACAAGGCTTCTGCAGCCAGCATTGAAGTTATTTAGATCCTAACAGTGGAAGCAAAGAACATAAGCAGAAAAATAAACATGTTGTGGGGGGAAATATACCCCACCGGTGGTATATCTGGCTTCATACAAGACTTGAGTTGGCAACCTGGGTCTACTTAACCTGCAATATAGCATGAAATAGGGAGTGCAAGGATTATGGGGGTGGGTGTTTTAAGAAATCCCTCCTATCAGCCGTCTCAGGCTATTAATCATTTGGTGATTGGCGCACAACACCATCCAGGTCAGAGCCTTAGCAGTTGAAGGGAACAGGCTGACATGTTGGAAATAATGTCATATGAATACCCTACCACAACTGCTGCCTACACTCTCTCAATTTAATGTATTGTAGACAATTACTATCAGTCATTTTAGAAGTAAATGAGTTATCTAACTGACAGGTAAAATAAATACCACCATCTCATTTAACATGATTAGCTATTAATTACATTTGCTCTGGACCATATAACACAGAAAGATGGTCTGTTGTCTGTAAAATAAAACATGTGCCCAAGTGGATTGCAACAATGTTATCATTACCAAATGCACTTTTATCCCAAAGAGCATCTCCATTTAAACATCTACATTGTGCACCTGCATATCATATATGAATTAATAAGTTATCAAATTGCCTTTGTGCCACAGCACAGTTTTACTACTGGAGCCCAGGGGGACAGGGGAAGGGGAAACACCAGTCGAAATGGAAAGAAAATGAGACGGGAGAGAAGTGTACCTTCCAAGAGTTCACCAATGAAAACAAGGATGCTCCTGTGCATGCAAAGGTGACTCCTAAATTAGACTGCTGGTCCATCTAGACTTGCATTGTTTACGTTTGACTAGAATTGGCTCTCTAGGGTTTCAGGCAGAGATCTTTCCTGTCACCTGCTAACTGGTTATAGAATTGTACAGTTGAGAGGGAGCCCAAGGGTTTCAAGATGGCTATCATATATCCTCTCATGTTTCCTCTTTTCCAGGCTAAACCAACCCAACTCCTTCAACTGTTCCTCATAAGGCTTGGTTTCCAGTCCCTTTATCATCTTGGCCACCTTCCTCTGTACATGTTCCAGCTTGTCAACATCCTTCTTAAATTGTGGTGTCCAAAAATGGGCATGGTATTCCAGGTGTGGTCTGACCAAAGCAAAATAGAGTGGGACTATTACTTCCTTTGATTGGGACACTATACTTCATTTGATGCAGCCTAAAATAGCATTATTATTATTATTATTATTATTATTATTATTATTATTATTATTAGCTGCTGCTGCTGCTGCTGCATCACACTGTTGACTCATGTTAAACTTGTGGTCTACTAGGACTCCTAGATCCTTTTCACATGTACTACTGGCAATCCAGGTGTCCTCTCATCTTATATTTGTGCATCTGATTCTTCCTGATTCATTTTAACAGGATATGTCAGGGATTGAATTTGGGGTCTTCTGCTTGCAACACAGGTGTTCTAGCACGGAGCTATGGCCCCACCCAACTAAATAGGGATTGAACTGTTTGTGCAACAGAATGTTATCCCTCTCTGCTCCCCCTAACACCTTCAATCTGTTCTAGAGGTGTGGAAAGTCACTTTGCACAAGTGGAAATCCTTGTGCTGGCAGGATGTGGTAGTTGAATACTGCCCATAGCAGATGGCTCTAGATGACAAAAAACATAAGCTTCAATGCAAAGAAAACACACTCCAGACATATATGTACCCTATGATGCATTTATACCATTTAGAGAGCATCAGTCACCCATCACATGCTTGACAGATGGCTGCATGTGGCCTCCATGGCAGCATGAATTCATCAGGCTGAATGAATGAAAAAGCCCAAATGAAATGTGCTTAGGACTGTGATAAAAAGTAAAGAGAGTGACATTGCTTTCCTTCTGAATAGGCCCTGTTCTGAGCTCTGCAATACAATTTTCCTCCTGATCCTCATGGGAGAAGGAGAGCCCAGAGGTGTTTGTCAAAATTTGGCTACAATCTGAGCAATTAAATGGAAATCAATTAAAACGGCAAGCTTTGCAATCTCTCACACAAAAGTAATACGATGCCGCTACTTATATGAAAATCACAATGGGAGTGAGAATATCTTTTTTTTTTTTAATGCATTGGTCCAAATTCAAGGAAAACTATGCTAGAGATTAATCAGGATCATTCCCCACCCCTCGCAAGACACACACACTAGAGAGATGGCAACTTGGAAAGGAAAAAGGAATCTATACGCTGCCTGAGGCATTCTAAAGTTTGTTGTTCAGCTCAGTTAATTTAAACACTTAACTTTAAATGGCTCACTTAGAGGAACATGCTATTAAAAAACATTTTGCTGCAGTTTTATTACATAAACATCTGCAATGGAAAGATTTTCCACAGAGGCATATCTCCAAAAATAAAAAATAAAAAATGCTGTCCATCATGAGTGTTATAATGTGAATTGGGAGGAACAACTGTCCCAGTCCCCAAATAGAGTTTGAGGAGTTGGTTGTCCCCAGTTATAACAAAGGGAGGGCATACAGAAATTGACCTGGCTTCAGGGAAGAGGAGGTAGACCCATTGCCCTCCCCTCAATTCCTCCACAGAATTTCCCTTGTACATTTCCTCTATATTAATCCATTTCTGAGGCCAATCTAAAGTAGAATAAAAGAATCTTAGAGTTGAAAGGGACTGGAGGGTCATCTAGTCTAACCCCTTGCAATGCAGGAATCTCAGCTAAAGCATCCATGACAGTACTTGCTTAACTTATAAACCCTTACATCCATAGTGTGGAGCCGCCTTACCTGAAATATCACCTCTGCTGAAATGTGGCTTCCCACACCTTAAGATTTTGTTTGTAGGGCCCTTACCGAGTAAGGGTAGGGGAGGACATGGTCCTACCAAGGACATGGTCTTGTTGATAGTGGCACCTCAGCTACCTTCTCTGTGCTCTTTTCAGTGCCAGGTGAATACGTTTGTATTCACCCGGGCTTTTTAATTGTGTTTAAAGGCAGGCTGTAAACTGTTTATGTTATCCCTGCTGCAAGAAAAGTTCCCCTTGCTCCTTCTCTTACTGTTTTTTATTATTATTATTTATTGCCTTTAAAAAAAAGCCTTTGTGAGGTTTGTAAGTCTCTCAGGGAATATGTATATATGTACACACACACACACACACACACAGTGGTACCTTGGGTTATAGACGCTTCAGGTTACAGACTCCACTAACCCAGAAATAGTACCTCGGGTTAAGAACTTTGCTTCAAGATGAGAACAGAAATCATGCAATGGTGGTGCGGCGGCAGCAGGAGGCCCCATTAGCTAAAGTGGTACCTCAGAACAGTTTCAGGTTAAGAACAAACCTCCAAAACAAATTAAGTTCTTAACCCGAGGTACCACCTGTGTGTGTGTGTGTGTGTGTGTGTGTGTGTTAAGGTCTTTTATCTAGGATAACATAGTGCAGAACCAAACATTCCAAGGATTTGGGTCTGCTTCCAGAAAAACAGCAGTCATCTTTTTCATAGTGGCACCATCTCCAGCAGAACAGAGCACCCTCCCAAAAGAAGTCTACCTGGACAGCCAGGTAAGACATTTTGTAAATTCTATTAGTTAAAATAATATCCTAACTACTGGAGGTTTTCTACTAAGTTTTACTGCCACTTTTAGTTTAATTCTATTACATCATTTAAATTTGGTTCTGTTGTCTGCACCCTAGAATGCTTGCCATAGTAAGGTGGGGTATCAATACTGAAATGTATAAATAAAATAAACCATTACTGGAACCCAGAGCTCCACCAAACCAGAGTCAGTTGAAAACAGTGGTTGAGGACCAGATCCAAATGGTAGCTCAGGAGAGAGGAATCCAGTTATCTGTTGCATCCCATGAGCTACACATCAGGATCACTGGTATATACAGTCATACATTGGTTTTCAAATGCCTTCGTATTCAGACATTTTGGCTCCCGAATGCTGCAAACCCGGAAGTGAGTGTTCCGGTTTGTGAGTGTTTTTCAGAAGCCAAATGTTCAATGCAGCTTCCACTGCTTCCGATTTAGTACAGGAAGCTCCTGCAGCCAATCGGAAGCTGCACCTTGGTTTTCAAACCTTCTCTGGAGTTGAACGGACTCCCGGAACAGATTAAGTTCAACAACCAAGGTACGACTGTACAAGTACAAATCAACATCTAATTTATTACCCCCAGGGGTTGTAGCAGTGTGATTCTAAAGCTACAACTATTGGATCATGCACTGACAAAGCAGATCTAAGAATCCATATATACAGAAAACGTTGCCTCATACCCTGCTCATGCTATGTTGAGCCCATAAGCCAAACACAGACCACCATTCATGCATGACAGCTCTCCAACGGCTTGGTAAATCCCTTGACTTCTTTTTTTGGTCTGTCTCGGCCTGCAAATATGACAGTTGTTAGCAGGGGGAGGGTTTGCCAATGCCCGGCAGATTGTGATACATAACCCATGAGCTGTGTTTAGCTTGCTTGGTCACTGTTTTTGCTACCTGCACTATGGTTTCTTTTTTGAGGTTTTATATCAATAAATAAATAAATAAATAAGTTTTAGATTTAAAATATTAGCTGACCAGCAATAATTTACTATCCTAAGACATCAATAACTTTTATTTGGAAGAGTTAGCTCTGTGGTCTAAATAAACTTGTTTACATCAGCATAAATGATCACTCACTAGCGGAGGGTATCTGTGGACTTTGAGGAGAAGAAACTCGGGGGGGGAGAGAAAACTGACCTAGAAGAACCCTCTCAGGGGAATCCAGTGCAGGCATAAGCCTTACTTAGTCCCAGGTAAGACTGTATACAGTAGCAGCCTTACCCAATTGCAAAAAAGAAAAAGAAAAATGATCACATTGACACATTCATAATCCGACATTGACCCTGTTTATGAAAATTCATTGAAAATACTTTTCAGCCAAGGATGATAAATTTGCTATTGCCTTTACAATTTCCTCACAGCTCTCCCCAATTAGTTTAGATTCCTCGGGCTTTATGGGAATGTTGGTAAATTAATAGCCAGCTTTCTACAATAAAATTAATTCATTCTCCCAGTCAAACATCAAAGCATCCCATATTATAAGCTGATGAATTACTTTGATTGTGTCGGGCCTCTTAACTTTTAAAAACCTAATAATAATTTCATCCGGCAGCCCCTTCCCACACAAAAAAACCCCATATACAAGCAGTTGTAGAAGAACCCATCCCCCCTCCACCAACCAGTGATTGCTTTGACAATTAAAAGCAGAAATACCAAGCTGCTGAAGGAAGATTATCCACGTCCGGTAATTTGCAGTTCTATTTAGTAAGACATACTGCTTAAGGGCATTGTACAAATAGCAGAAAATGTGCTGCATAATGGCTGTGACATTTCAAGCCATCATTATTGCAGAAAGCAACCAAACACATATTGTTGTCAACTCCGATACCTGTAATGATTTGCTTTCTAAAAGTGGGTGCTCAGAGAACCTCTTTCCAAAATTTCCAGAGATTTGGTCTGCTTCTTTAATCAATCAAGCCTTGGGCTGAGCTCCAAAGGCCTATATGTACCAAGGGAATAGCGGAGCCATGCAAGCAAGTGACAACAGTTTCCTTTGCCAAAGAGACAATGTACTTTGAGAAATGAACAGCAACAATTTCTTCAGTAGCAGAAACCACTCTGGGAAGTTTTTCCCAGGCCCACTTCACACATTATGAATGCTGCATGAAAGCGGCTTAAAACTGGCTCTGTAAACAGTTGCTGTTCATATTGATATTGATTGATATTGACTAGCTCACAGCAAGCTTGGCTTCCACTACATGCCCCTCTTCATGGCTGGATCTAGACACATCAAAAAAATAATTCAGGAAAACGTGTTGTAAACCTCATAATGAAACCTAATGCTACTATAGTGGTACCTCGGGTTAAGTACTTAATTCATTCCGGAGGTCCGTTCTTAAACTGAAACTGTTCTTAACCTGAAGCACCACTTTAGGTAATGGGGGCCTCCTGCTACCACTGCACCGCCGCTGCATGATTTCTGTTCTCATCCTGAAGCAAAGTTCGTAACCTGAGGTACTATTCCTGGGTTAGCGGAGTCTGCAACCTGACGCGAATGTAACCTGAAGCGTATGTTTTTTTTTTTATAAATATTTTATTAGGTTTTTAATAAACAAATTTCCACTTTCAAATACATACTTCCGTAAATCCAATGGACTTCCCCCATCTCCCGAGCACTGCATTCCCTGTGTAACCAAAACCTCAGCAATTTGTTGACTTGTTTTATACATAACAATATATCTTCCATTTTATCGTGTTATCTGTTGTAAACATTTCGATACAATTGCATTAATTTTTAATTTCCACACAATAAAAATATTTCGTTACCTCACTTCTGTCTTATAACCTGAAGCGTATGTAACCCGAGGTACCACTGTAATGCTTAAAAAAAAACCTAATGTAGCTGAGTCCCATGAGACCTAATGCTACTACTAACTAAGGACATAAGAAGAGTTTGCTGGATCATGCCAGTGACCCATCTAGCTCAGCATCTTGTTCTCACAGTGGCAAAACAGATGCCTGGGGGAAACCTGCAAGCAGCTTTCAAGCACAGGAGCATCCTCCCCACCTGTGGTTTCCAGCGACTGGTATTCAGATGCATTACTGCCTTCAACTGTGGAGCCAGAGTATAGCCATCAACCAGTTAGAAAAGGTGTGGGTACCATAGTGACGAATTTTACAATAGGGACCAATCTACAAGGATGCCAGTGCACACAGGATGAATGGCTGAAGGAACATCAGCCATATGGAGGGGTGAGAATATCCCAAATTCTCTGAGACACCCCATCTATGATCAAGGTCTAATTTATTTCGTTAGTTGTATGAGTGTGCTGATTGTCAAGGACCTACACCCCACACAGTATAGCGTCTTTCTGGAAGGGTTATGGGCAAAGTATCTAGCTAAACTAAGAATTAACATTCACCAGTCTAATGTGTGTAGCTTAGGCTAGACTGCGTCCATAACATTATGCTAAAGACTCGCATTAGAACTCAGCCCACATCAATTTGGCAAATACCTGCTCTGGCCTGGATCCAAAGTGGAGCATTATTTCCGAAAATCCAAAGATTCAGATATCTTACTTTGGGCTATAATGAGGAAACTAACAAACAGCTACAGACTTTTTATGTTGTGACAGAACTGGATTAAATTTGCAGGCATAATAGTCCCTTCTGGGAGAGTGCAGCCTACCAAATTTCAGGCGCAGGTACAGGGTATTTTGTGCATGAGCACCCTGTTGTTTTGTGGGCAATTTGTATGAACATTAGCCGTGTTGAGCCAGTGCCTCTAGGCAAGTTCCCTTCAGCAATTCAGAAGGGCAGGAGCCAGGGAGTTGCGATGAATGAAAAACAGTTTGAAGCTTTTTAAAAAATAAAAATAAAAATTCTCAGTTTGCACTATGGTTGCAGAAAGTGTTTCATCCTTGATGGCGTGGATGGGTGACTATTGAGAAAATACATTAAAGTATGTACTGTGTAGTGCTTGTGCACACCATAACATATATGTTATTTTTTAAAAGAGGGTTGTTTCTCTTGCACACACTTTTGTGGGCAATTTGCTGTGCTGTTATGTGGCTGTGCTTCACACACACACACACACAAACACACACACACACACAGAGTTAACATTTTAACTCATTTCTAGTTTCATTATATTGAGTCTCCCGTACACTGCTTATGACGATTGCAATTAAGTGCAGAGCTAAACTATACATTTAAAGCACATTCAACACACATTTGAAGAACATGGCTCCCCCTCCCAAAGCATCCTGGGAACTGCGGCTTCCTCTTTTCAGAGCTGCCATCTCCAGCAATCTTAACTACAGTTCCCAGGATTCTTTGGGGCAATCACATCCTTTCATTGTATGGTACACAAATTATTGACTTAAATGAAATGAATCAATAAAAACTAGTGCTCGGTGCAACTATAACGCCCTGCCTGGTTGTAAAGTGCTCAGAGCACTCTACTTTTTTCAGGCCGAGAGGATGTATGTGAGACTGGCGTTTTTCTCACTCTTTTGTTTCAAAGCTGAGATCCATGACAGAGTTTTAGCACAGGGATTAGGGAGCCCTTTTCAGCCTAGAGGCCACATTTCTTCGACAAGAGTGGGTAGAGCAAAGAATGTAACATTGACCTTTGTGCAGCAGTCTAGTTTCTACACACATTCTCTCTACCCTTCTAGGCTAGCAAGAGGATCATTAGGAATTCAAAGACACATTTTAGCCTAGCATCAACACTCCAGAAGGCTGCAAAGCATAGCCAGTGAAGAGGGTAGCCTGGTGTATTGCATGGGGAGGTCTGAGCGCCAGATAGGAATGCTTGGAGGGCCACATTGGGCCCCTGAGCCTGAGATTCCCTGCCTTAGCAGTACAGAATGAATTCCTTATAAGCTCCTTGTTAAAACTAGGTGTTAGAGAACCTGGTAGTTTTTCCCTTCCCAAATTGCTTCCTTGTCCAAGGTGAGCTGCTGCAAGACTGCAAGGGATTGCTGAGTGAAGTAGCCCTTAGTGCTATGACTTCCTGCGTGGAAGCATGATGCTCATCTTGCCTGAGCTGCATTCTTACCTGCATTCTCACTGTGGCTGAAAGTCCCCTCCTCCTAAAGAAAGGTTGAACTCATACTCATTGCAAAGGATGTCTGACCCTCAGACCAGCAGCTCTTCTCAAGGGAAAGAGCAGTCCAGCCTATGCTAAATGGAAGCCCTAATGGTCTCAGACAGAGAAGAGATAACATCTTGTTTTCTTCTCATACTTTAATATGAAACATGACTTTTTCTTATACTAAGCACCTGAATATTCAAATTCGATGCCAGGTTTACAAGGGTGGGCAGGGAGAAGAGGTAAAACAACAACAACAACAACAACAACAACAACAACAACAACAACAAAAATATAAGCATTATTGAAACCAGCCCTGTGGCTTGAGCATAAGGTTAAAAATTCCCAAAGCACTGGATTCCATAATGTTATCTTGCAGGGTCTCCACATACAAAGAGATCCTTGTCAATTAAAATCTCCTTTAAACTGAAGTTCATTGAGCGACTCAATTATCACTTTACCTACTCATTACTGAAAACCTGATACGTACATGCTAATTGACTATTCCGATCCATACTCTGCTGCATTCTGACTTGTTTTTGTTGGGGTTTTTTTGTTATCTACCGTTCAGGGGATTCCTTTGTTAATGTTAGCTGGCGCTATGAAAATCTCATTTAACAGTTTTACTACTGGTTAAATAATCTGGATGAAATTATTAGATTAAGACCAAACGTGTTCTTTGCATAATTGGACATCAATTTATTCATGGCACAACACAAGCAAGCATTACTTTTGTGAATTACAAAACAGGACTCAATCTTGGAGTGCATTTCTTTATGAAAGACAGATGTCCTCTTTGGGGAATTTAGAAAAAGAAATTGCTTTATTCAGTGTCTACAAAATTCAGTGAGGTTTGCACTGATATACCTAGATGCCAAAGGCAAGAAAAAAAGACTATTTTATTTTTTAAAAAAGGCTTATCAGACCATGTGGCCATAAACTTTCATTACAGTATATCCAAGGTAAGCCACACATAAGAATCCATGTGTGTCCTCCTTTTGCAAGTAAACAAACACGCCAAAAACAAAAACAACCTTTTATCCAGACATTTCCATCATCCATCCATCAGTATCCCACCTTTCCTCCTCTGGGATCCTCCAGGCCAATTTTATTCTCACAACACTTTTAGGGTGAGAGATATTTGGCTGGTACAAGGTTGCCCAGTGACCTTCATGTATGGGTAGGAATATGAACAATTTGGTTGATACAGCAAACTGAAATGTGTCTGCACTTTGGTCAGAGTTTTCACACATATCCATATGTAGGCAGTACTGTACTTCTGAAGCTTTCAGTACTCAAGTAATGATGCCATCAAATGTTTTTCCAAGGAAGGATGTGAGCATCTGTCCTTGGAGGAAGGTATGTGTCAAGAAGGCTGGTGGGAATCAACTTTTCCATTGGTAGCCCTCACCCTTTGTGGAGAAAAGCTGCAGTTCTGGAGCTTGGCACTGACATTGGTGGCTTTCAACTGTTTCTGGAGGATTCAGAACCTGATCATTTTGTGGATATTTATGAATTCCCTCTCTATGGGTGAAGAGCTGTGGTCCTTCCCTCCTGAGAGACCATTATGCTTGAAGATGTTAATGCCAGGTGACACTCGGCTTAGCTGATTGTGAGGAGCGCTGCATGGAGCTTCTTTGTAAATGTTTTTTAAATACATGTTTGCATACTTCAGATTCATTTGGATGCCACTGGAATTCTCAGCTATTTTCCTTTGTTCTGACTTCAAGAAGCAGCTCCTGCAGGGATCTTGGGGGGGAAGAACAGGCTTCAATAAGTGCTCCAGCTGCCAGTTAAATGCTGTGAAAAGGTAGATTAATCTCAATGGACCTCATAGTTGACAAAGTCATTGTTTAATGTGTTTGGGTTTAAAGCTAAAAGAAATATGATAACAGCAATAAGGCAGCTCCAAGTGTAGTTATCGGGAAATAATTACATCCCTTGGGGATTAGAGGTAATCAGCCGAACTGTGTCTTGGTACACCTCGGGGGTGTGATTATCTTACTCTAACAACACCACCCATTGTGTCTCATTGCTTAAACATGTTTTGATGAAAAACAGATCCCCCACGTTATCACAGCTCTTTGCAGAACATGCAGTCAACATTTCTGAAGTCTTATCTCGTCTCCTTTAATTTCCTGCCTCAAAAAACCCCCAAAACAAACCACTGCTGAAGTTTGGATATACAATAAAATATTTGGTCTGAGACTGCAATATCAAGAGTTAAAATTAGGAAAATGAAAGATTTGCTTGGCAAGTTTCAGCAGTCTCTTGAGCTTCACCATCTCTGGGTCACAATTTTTGTACTGCTAACCCTATAATACTACGCACATTTGCTTGAAAATAACTTTCAATGAATTTGGTAGCAATTACTTGCATAGTTCTGTGTGTATATGTATGTGTGCATTCACATTCACACAGAGAGACATATGTACACACAGAATTGCTGGTGAATTTATGAATTGCAAAAATTAGTGAAACTAAATAAAAGAGTCCTTTCCCAAGGCTTATGAATCACACTGCATTCCATTTATTTAACTATTTAAAAAATGGCCCAATAATTTTTGAACTCTACTGAATGCAACCATTATGGCTGGCAGAATAAATTTATTCAAAATAATAAATAATCTCTCTGCAGGTGTTACTGCTATTATTATTATTTGTTAAGTGCTGTAAAATGACAAGCTTTATTTTATGGATTTTTTAAAAAATATGGGGAGGGGGAGACGACAGAGAATCCATGCCAGTATATCAAATATATATGCATATCATGTCACCAGTCTTTGCATTATATTGCTGTATTAGTGAGGGGATGTGACTATGAGAGATTGTGTCACAATATATACTACTAATATTCATCGACCAAACACCTTTTCCGTTCATTACCCCAATCAGACAAAATTCCTCAGACCTTGGGTTATTTTTAAAGGGGCCCACAATATTTTCTGTAAACCTACTGCTATTGTCCCCTTGTGTGTGGATACTTGTGCAGTTTTTTGCTACATGATGATCCACACAGAGAATTACAGAGCAATCCTAACAACAGAAAGCTAGGGCAAATTACACTGGCACAAGCTACCCCTATTCCAAACTCAGTTCTGTAGGAATATGGAGGAATTTGCCTTACGCCGCCCTTCTTGCTGGCTGAATTCCACTGGGTTGCTAGGTAACATGACAAAAGGGATTAAGAATAGTAAGTGGTCTCTTCTTGCCCCCATCCTGCCCCTTCCACAACCCTGAGATGCTTCTTTGGGGGAACTTAAAAAAGGTAAAGGGGTAAAGTGACCGCTGACCATTAGGTCCAGTCGTGACCGACTCTGGGGTTGCGGCACTCATCTCGCTTTATTGGCCAAGGGAGCCGGCGTACAGCTTCTGGGTCATGTGGTGAACCAGAGCAGCGTACAGAAACGCCGTTTACCTTCCTGCCGGAGTGGTACCTATTTATCTACTTGCACTTTGACGTGCTTTCGAACTGCTAGGTTGGCAGGAGCTGGGACCGAGTAACGGGAGCTCACCCCATCACGGGCATTTGAACCGCCAACCTTCTGATTGGCAAGTCTTAGGCTCTGTGGTTTAACCCACAGCGGCACCCACGTTCCACAACCCTGGGATGCTTCTTTTGGGGGACTTACAGAGGTGCAAATTATACTGGCTTAAAATATGGCGAGGGACGTATGCCACCATATTTTTGGCTGAGTTGGGGTGAGGAGAATATGCTGGCAAAGCCCCAGCTGGGCTGGGAAATCCTCAAATCCACTGATTCCAAACTCTCTCATCCCAGCTGTTAGTGTATTGGATGATGGTAACAACATAGTTGAGTACTTTATAAAATGGCAGCTCCAACCTCATGAAGTAAATGCTTACCCTGCATGTGCAGATCCCCTTAGGCATGGATGGAGAACCTCAGGTCTGGGACCTCTAACTGGCCCTTGGGACTTTCCCCAGGCCACACCTTCTCTCCTCAGGCCACACCCATTGATGGCCCTGCTTTGCACCCCAAATAGTTTTGGCCTGACTGGAATGTGTCCTTGATCATGCCTCTTCCTGGTCTGGGTGGAAGACAGAAGAGTACATGTAGAAACTAGCCTGCTGTACAAAGGTAACATGAACATTTTTCCTCTGCCCGCTTTTGCCTCTGAAACCTGCCCGCCACCGGTATGTGGACCTCAGAAGATTTTCCAGAAGGGAATGGAGACCTCAAGCTTTCCAGACACTTCCGCTGATCTACAAGGTATGGCTGATTTGGGAGCACTGGACTACAAAAATGCTTTGGGTACTGCTGCAACTGTAGTCCATAAAAATGTCAACACCATTAAATCCATCACTCTTTTCTACTGTAGCTGATGTTTAAAAAGCCAACAGTTGATTGAACTCCTGTAGTTAGTGCTGGGATCATACTCCACCCCATTAACCAAAGCAGCAAACTGAAATGCAATTACTGGAAAGACAGTGTTTGTACTGCACACCAGAATGCTTTGTGCCACAGTGAGGAAAGGCACAAATAGTGATTAGTGACCTAATGCATGTAGAATGAATTGGTGATCTTTCTCCAGTTAAAGTTAATATGGGTACTTTAGCCTCTTAGAGGCGCAAAGTCCTATAAAACAGTAAATTATAAATGAAAGGAGATTTATTGAGAGCAGCTGGAACACAGACAAAGACCATGTTGTGGCCCGTCTTGGATTTTCAATGCCAAGTTTTCTAACTCATTATTTAAAGCTCTGCTGGCAATTAGAATATTCTTCTCCGCTATTCTAGCATTAAATAACACTGACTACAATGGGAATTTAAGCACTCCAGGAGGTGCACTTGACCATCTCTGAGACCTCTGTGTTCCCAATGAGGTTGCATACGGATGGCTATAAATATCTGAAACTAAGGTTAGCGATCCCTTCATGGATCACTGCCTTGCCGTGGCGAAGGGGCTTGAAGAACTCAGAGAAGCTATGAACTATGCCGAGCAGGGCACCCAAGATGAACAGGTCATAGTGGAGAGTTTTGACCAAACGTGATCCACCTGGAGGAGGAACCGGCAAGCCACTCCAGTATCCCTGCCAAGAAAACTCCATGGACAAAGACAACAGGCATATAAAAGATATGACGCTGGAAGATGAGCCCCTCAGGTCGGAAGGCGTCCAACATGCTACTGGGGAAGAGCGGAGGGCAAGTACAAGTAGATCCAGAGCTGATGAAGCGGCTGGGCCAAAGCCGAAAGGACGCTCAGTTGTGGATATGCCTGGAAGCGAAAGGAAAGTCCAATGCTGTAAAGAAAAATATTGCATAGGAACCTGGAATGTAAGAACCATGAACCTGGGTAAGTTGGAGGTGGTCAAAAATGAGATGGCAAGAATAAATATTGACATCCTGGGCATCAGTGAACTAAAATGGACGGGAATGGGTGAATTCAGTTTGGATGACCATCATATCTACTACTGTGGGCAAGAAACCCGTAAAAGAAATGGAGTGGCCCTCATAGTCAACAAAAGAGTGGCGAAAGCTGTACTGGGATGCAATCTCAAAAATGATAGAATGATCTCGATACGAATCCAAGGCAAACCTTTTAACATCACAGTAATCCAAGTTTATGCACCAACTACTTGTGCTAAAGAAACTGAAATTGACCAATTCTATGAAGACTTACAAGACCTTATAGAAGTGACACCAAAGAAGGATGTTCTTCTCATTATAGGGGATTGGAATGCTAAAGTAGGGAGTCAAGAGATAAAAGGAACAACTGGCAAGTTTGGCCTTGGAGATCAAAACGAAGCAGGGCAAAGGCTAATAGAGTTCTGTCAAGAGAACAAGCTGGTCATCACAAACACACTTTTCCAACAACACAAGAGACGACTCTACACATGGACATCACCAGATGGGCAGCATCCAAATCAGATTGATTATATTCTCTGCAGCCAAAGATGGAGAAGCTCTATACAGTCAGCAAAAACAAGACCTGGAGCTGACTGTGGCTCAGATCATCAGCTTCTTATAGCAAAATTCAAGCTTAAACTGAAGAAAGTAGGAAAAACCACTGGGCCGGTAAGATACAATCTAAGTCAAATCCCTTATGAATACACAGTGGAAGTGAGGAACAGGTTTAAGGATTTAGATTTGGTGGACAGAATGCCTGAAGAACTATGGATGGAGGCTCGTAACATTATACAGGAGGCAGCAACGAAAACCATCCCAATGAAAAGGAAATGCAAGAAAGCAAAGTGGCTGTCCAATGAGGCCTTACAAATAGCGGGGGAGAGAAGGCAAGCAAAATGCGAGGGAGATGGTGAAAGATACAGGAAATTGAATGCAGATTTCCAAAGAATAGCAAGGAGAGACAAGAAGACCTTCTTAAACGAGCAGTGCAAAGAAATAGAGGAAAGCAATAGATTGGGAAGAACCAGAGATCTGTTCAAGAAAATTGGAGATATGAAAGGAACATTTCGTACAAAGATTTCCATAATAAAGGACAAAAGTGGAAAGGACCTAACAGAAGCAGAAGACATCAAGAAGAGGTGGCAAGAATACACAGAGGAATTATACCAGAAGGAAATGGATGTCTCGTACACCCCAGGTAGTGTGGTTGCTGACCTTGAGCCAGACATCCTGGAAAGTGAAGTCAAATGGGCCTTAGAAAGCACTGCAAATAACAAGGCCAGTGGAAGTGATGGTATTCCAGCTGAACTATTTAAAATTTTAAAAGATGATGCTGTTAAGGTGCTACACTCAATATGCCAGCAAGTTTGGAAAACTCAGCAGTGGCCAGAAGATTGGAGAAGATCAGTCTACATCCCAATCCCAAAGAAGGGCAGTGCCAAAGAATGCTCCAACTACCGCACAATTGCACTCATTTCACACGCTAGCAAGGTTATGCTTAAAATTGTACAAGGAAGGCTCAAGCAGTATGTGGACCGAGAACTCCCAGAAGTGCAAGCTGGATTTAGAAGAGGCAGAGGAACCAGAGACCAAATTGCAAACATGCGCTGGATTATGGAGAAAGCTAGAGAGTTCCAGAAAGACATCTACTTCTGCTTCATTGACTATGCAAAAGCCTTTGACTGTGTCGACTACGGCAAACTATGGCAAGTTCTTAAAGAAATGGGAGTGCCAGATCACCTCGTCTGTCTCCTGAGAAATCTCTATGTGGGACAAGAAGCTACAGTTAGAACTGGATATGGAACAACTGATTGGTTCAAAATTGGGAAAGGAGTACGACAAGGCTGTATTTTGTCTCCCTGCTTATTTAACTTATATGCAGAATTCATCATGCGAAAGGCTGGGCTGGATGAATCCCTAGCCGGAATTAAGATTGCCGGAAGAAATATCAACAACCTCAGATATGCAGATGACACAACCTTGATGGCAGAAAGTGAGGAGGAATTAAAGAACCTTTTAATGAGGGTGAAAGAGGAGAGCGCAAAATATGGTCTGAAGCTCAACATCAAAAAAACGAAGATCATGGCCACTGGTCCCATCACCTCCTGGCAAATAGAAGGGGAAGAAATGGAGGTAGTGAGAGATTTTACTTTCTTGGGCTCAATGATCACTGCAGATGGTGACAGCAGCCACGAAATTAAAAGACGCCTGCTTCTTGGGAGAAGGGCAATGACAGGCCTAGACAGCATCTTGAGAAGTAGAGACATCACCTTGCCAACAAAGGTTCGTATAGTTAAAGCTATGGTTTTCCCAGTAGTGATGTATGGAAGTGAGAGCTGGACCATAAAGAAGGCTGATCGCCGAAGAATTGATGCTTTTGAATTATGGTGCTGGAGGAGACTCTTGAGAGTCCCAAGGACTGCAAGAAGATCAAACCTCTCCATACTGAAGGAAATCAACCCTGAGTGCTCACTGGAAGGACAGATTGTGAAGCTGAGGCTCCAGTACTTTGGCCACCTCATGAGAAGAGAAGACTCCCTGGAGAAGACCCTGATGTTGGGAAAGATGGAGGGCACAAGGAGAAGGGGACGGCAGAGGACGAGATGGTTGGATAGTGTTTTCGAGGTTACCAGCATGAGTTTGACCAAACTGCGGGAGGCAGTGGAGGACAGAGGTGCCTGGCGTTCTCTGGTCCATGGGGTCACGAAGAGTCGGACACGACTAAACGACTAAACAACAACAACAACAACAAGGTTAGCGAGAGACTGCTTACTGTGTGTTAAATGCAAATCGCAGTTGATAACCTTCCCTGATAAGGCAGGTGAGAATCTTGTGATCCAAGCTAGGCTAGTTGTCCTTCTTGGGCTTGGCTATTTCTTGTCAATATGAGCTGGAAAAGAAAAGCCATTCATAATTTTACCGTTCATTTTCATATCTGTACACAAGTTGCTATGCAAGTTCCTTGTGCCTTCACTAGAGTGCCACACTAACTGTTAGATATTATAAAGTATATGTACTGATCTCTGCTACTGCACATTCCATACACCTTATTCTTCAGTGTCTTCCTTCTACTCTCTTCCTATTTATCTGTTTCTTTCCTTCTTATTTGTCTTGGAATTTCTCGACTCTAAAGATACCCCACATGTGCTTTGAAGTTATCCCATTATACCAAACTATTCACACAGAGTGTCCCATTTGGATGGGGTAACATTGTAGGGATAAATGCTACAGCTTTCTAGCAAACGTATAGTTTATATCAGAGAAATTCTATGACCAATATTGATGGAGGAATAATTATCACAAAGGCACTTTTAAAATAAGGTTTTGAGTAAGTATATACCTTCACTGGAGAAATAGGTTATTTATAGATGAGTTGGGGGGGGGAATAATAAGCAAATGCTTCAGTCTACAACTCTGGTGTACAGGATATAATAAACAACTTACTAAGACAGTGGATCAAAGCCTATGTAATCTTTTTTTAAAAAAAAATATCAAAAACTAATAGGCTTGCTGGAGAATAACCCTATTCCTTTATGCTCTTATATATGCATGTGTTCTATTGATTTTAGCAAGACAGGCACGCATAATTGTCTTCAAGATTCTTAGTTTTTTTCTGGATGAAGGGCATTTTTTCCCACAATCTCCAAAGAATCTCGAGAATTCTACTAACAAGAGACACCAGATCAATAAGCTACTTGCACAATAGGTTGAGCTTGTCCTTTTGTTTTTCAAACCAGACTTTCGGAGCTTTGGAAAATGAATCTATAAGCTGCAGGTTTACTGGCTTAAACAGACGCCATAGAATATCTGTGAATATGATAAAGAAAAACCTCACATATGCTCAAGCTTTAATTAACTATTTGTTTTGAAACAGCTCTTTATAGTTCAGATGGCAGGCTACATGATTTGCAAAAGGTTATTGATAAAACAGTACTTCTGCACTCCCTGACTTGCAAGAAGTGGCCATAGTTTGATGAATACTTCCGAGATGAGGCCTTCATTTTTAAAAGGTATGCTTCAGGCTCATGGAAATTACTGGAGCTGAGTCAAAGCTTCTTAAAATGCCCTTTTTCTAATTCCACCATTTTCACTGTGCAATGATGCTAAGTTTGGGGCATTGTGGAAAAGAAAAAACATAGCGACCATTTTGCCAATACCAAAGATGTAAAGGTGAGGGCGGAGAGGTGGGGGAGGAGCTGCTGAGCAGACAAATTCAATGAAGGAGTCCCCCACAATTTGTCCACCCCCGAACACGAAGGATACTTTGTTCAAAAACCCACTTGTGCACAAGCTATAGCAAAAACTGTACTATGGAATGTTCTTGCATTGCATTCAAAGGGCATTACAGTGGTACCTTGGGTTACATACACTTCAGGTTACATACGCTTCAGGTTACAGACTCTGCTAACCCAGAAATATTACCTCGGGTTAAGAATTTTGCTTCAGGATGAGAACAGAAATCGGTCAGCAGCGGTGCAGCAGCAGCAGGAGGCCCCATTAGCTAAAGTGGTGCTTCAGGTTAAGAAGAGTTTCAGGTTAAGAACAGACCTCCAGAACGAATTAAGTTCTTAACCTGAGGTACCACGGTAGTTCAACCAAGTCCATTTACTGCCAACAAGTGCTGTTCAATAGTGTACTAACAGAGAAAACCCAGTTAGGGTGGTCCAGTTGGTATAACACCTGAATATCTGGCAAATACGGAAGACTTACTAGGCAGGGGCAGAGCCTGTGCAAGGCCATGTGACCCCCTCCCCAAAGCCCTTGAAGTGCCTACTTACAGTGGGCTTTAGGAAGGAAGCATGAAAAAGTCCTAGAGTCCTCTGACCTCCTTCCAAAAGACCTTTAAGTGCTTGGCTGGCTTTGGGAAGGAGGAAGGAGGACTCTAGGACCCTGTCAGGGCCCTCACACCTTCTCAAAGCTGAGCAAGTGCTTACTGGGCTTTGAGAAGGTGCCTTCTTTGGCTGCAGCCACACCGCTCACACTGCCCTAAATCTGCCTCTGTACTAGGAAGTACTAAAAGAGGAAGGGCAAATGAGTTGTGCTTCCTGTTGACATGCAACCTACAAACACAGATTTAAAATGTGTTAATTACCAAAGGGTAATAAGAAGAAAGATCCATCAAGAATTCAGAAAGTTCACAAAGCCATGAGCGAAAGTTACAAAATTAGAAGAAGTGTTCCATTATCCAAAAAGACACACGGGTTTCAACAACAGGAATCACCCTCGTTACTAATAAAGCACTTGTCTCATAAGGTGTTTCATTCATGATCTCAGTAGCTACCATCTTATCTCTGTTCCTAACCTACAGGTTTAAAGGAGGGGATGATTGCTTGATGTTCAAAGAATAATGAAACAGAAAAGAAAGGTTGGGAGGGAAACGTGATTCACTATATTCTCTGCCACCCATAGGCAAAAGGGATGAAAGGTTTCTCAGTGGTTGGCTTTAAGCTTGCATGAGAAGAATTTACAAAGCCCAAGTAGCACCCACTTCACAATGATTCCTTACACACTTTATCTGGGAATAACCCATAAATGGCTGTATACAAGTCACCATGTTGCAGCATGGAGGACTCCTGTTACTGCTCCAGTTCAGCAGTCCTTTTTATCGTACTCTATTCCATTCCCCTTTCCACCTGGTATTTTGCTTCCCCCAAAGTCTCTCCACCACCACCGCCATGACTGATCACTGCAAGCTTTTGCCAAAATTGAAGAAGGAAAATCTTTTTATATGCATAAAATGCTGGGCAGCATCTTTTGATCTCCAGTAAAAAAAAAAAATTTAAAAGGAGACCGGCAAAGGGAAATATCGCCAGCTTTCCTTTCAATCTTCAGAGTCGGCCTCAACATTTCATAACGGAAAACCCTATGTGGATATATATATTTTTCTCAAGTAGCAATGAATCTCTGCATGTCCCTTCTTAGTTTCTCTTTCAGACCAGGAAAAGTTATTGGGAAAGGAGAGCAGGCAAGGAGACACTTAGACATGCTGTTAAACATCTTCAGGATTTTAATGAATTTAATAAGCTCCCAAGGTGCTTCTTACAAAAAGCAGCAAAAGCCTCAGAAAATGTTAAAGTAATGTTGTTTTCTCTAGCGATGAAGAATAATCTAGGTAACTTGCAAAATACATCATCAATATTACTAACACTGAAATTCGCAGGAGGCAACAATTATTCACTTTGATGCTTTGAAATAGCTCCTTATGCAACTGTGCAACACACTTTTGCCTGCACTTTTTGGGGGGGGCTATTTAAGTCAAACGATATTTGAATTATGATTTGCTACATACATGCTTCTCTATGCTGCAAAGTTTAATCAGCGTGCAAAGGACGATTTGCAGGTGCTTAACTCAATTCCACCACCTAATCAAAGGTAACGAGTCAGCAATGTGACATGGTTACAAAAGAAGAGTAAATAAACTGTTTAGGTTGCCTTCACTGAATCATCCCCTGCAAGATGTGATAGGAAGCAATTAGACTACTCAACAATGGTGTTCTACTCAAAAAAGTGTATCAAGTTTTGATCAACATTTTCAGATGTTGGCCAACATGGATGGTTGATTTCAGCACAAAGCAACAGTGGGCAGCTTTTTTCTTCATTTTCAAAACATCCCTGTATATGAACCAATTCTAATTAATAACTTTCCTTGGAACTTTCCTGGTAGAAAGAGCTAGCAATTATAGAGACTTTGAGTGGAATTCAATGTTGTGTTCATGTAATTGTTCCATCAGTGCAAACATTTCTGATTGCCAGATGGAACAATATTCCCCTGCACACTTTTGGGGGCGTTCTCCTGATCCCCCAGAGCTGATTTGGTGGAGGTTGCGGGGGCAGGAGGGAGGAGGAACGCCCTAGCCCTGTTGCATTAGCGGTAGCAGGGCTTTTTGTACTAGCTCTGGCTAACACAAGTAGATGAATACAATCTATTACCTGTTAATTAAATGTTAACATTAAATTCCTACAACTGGGTCAATATTAGTATATAGAGTGGTATGGGAAACTTTTTCTGTTGAGAGTCAAACTTGTGCCCAGCCCTGGATTCAACAAGTTTCTCCCCCAATCCTCCATAGATGAGCACTAGGGAAATGATGGTTCTCCATATGCTGTTAGACTCCAGTTCCCAGCGTCCACAGCTAGCATGGCCAATGATCAGGGATGATGGGTGTAGTTCAGCAACATCTGGCAGACCATGGGTTTCTCATCACTGATCCAGATGAATACTCCACTACAATGGTAACACTCCAGAATAATATACAGGCACCAAGAACATACACAGCTGCAATGACTGGATGCTTCCACCATTAAGTGAACAAATTCCCTGCACAGTGAAAAGGATTCAAGCAGGTTGGACTAAATGGCCCTTGGGAGTACCTGCCAACTCTACAATTCCATGGTTCTGTACACACAGGGTGACTATTATAAACCATGAAATAAGTCTAGATAGAAGGGGATCCATGCCAGAGAGACAAAGCCCTTGTTCAGAAAAAGGTGTCAGTTTGACCCATGTTAAAACATCATTCTAGTTCTTATGAATCTTGCCAAACTTGCAATATATGCTACAGAAATCCACTGGGTTTTTTAGAACATGAATATGAATAACTTCAAGAGCAGGCTGTCATTTCCTGCTTCCAGTTCTCCACATTTCAAGCTGACAAGAAATATGCTCACTTTTGAGACTGAAAGGCAATAGTAGTGACCAGTGTTTCTTGCAGACGTTTCTACCACAGGGACCACCTAGAGCAGGCACCCCCAAACTTGGCTCTCCAAATGTTTGGCGACATCAATTCCAGTCATCCCTGACCGCTGGTCCTGTTAGCTAGGGATGATGGGAGTTGTAGTCACAAAACATCTGGAGGGCCGAGTTTGGGGGTGCCTGACCTAGAGAGCCTCACCTGCTGGCTGTAACAAACAAGCAGTCTAAGACATGAGAAGGTTCTTTCTGGGTTTGTTATAGTTAGCGGTACCTTAAGTCTGAGTGTACAGAATTCTCCTATCTGAGGCCACCATCCAGTTCTGTGCAATTTTTTTGTGTAAATTGGCTGGGTAACATCCTGGATCATTGCAGAACACAACAGAAAAACAATCCTTTTATTTTGTATTGGGAGGTGGAAAGAAAATGTGAACAAATACAAAGAAAATGAAGCTTAAGAAAATAACTTGCTAGCGAAAGGGTAGTTACCACACGAGCCCTTCATCATTAACATCACAGAACATTTGTGTTTATATGGAGTTAGTCTTGTGTGAGAAAATAATGCCACGGTGGTGAGAATCAGAAGAAAACATTGACAGTAATAAAATGAAATTTCAAGAAAGAGGCACTAAATCACAAGACAGCATGTTGACAGTACTTATGCTAATTTTTGAAGTTTCATCCCTGTCTGCCTCAGCCTTGACACCTCATGCAAAAGAATCTCAAAGTGAAAGTATATTATTGCAGACAAATATGTGAAGCAGAGAAAATACATATTGGCTCATGACGAATCTTGTCCATTGAAGTTGAGGGAAATAGTCCATATTAATTTTAATGCATAGCTCTATTGTGTTAAATGTGATCCCTTGGTCATTGTGTTTTGGGGTTCCAAAGGACTACCTCTTTATTGTCCATTGTTGATTAATTTTATGAACCACCTTTCAAAATGGACACAAACCTTGGGTCAGCCAGACGTTGTTGAACTTCAACTCCAGTCCATCCCATTCATCATGGTCAATGGTCAGGGGTGATGGGAGTTGTAGTACAAGAATGTTTGGAGGGCCAGAAGAATATATAGGCACCAAGAACATACCCGATTGCAATGGCAGAATGCTTCCATTAAGTGAACAAAATTCCCTGCCCAGTGAGAAAGGTTTCGATCTAGGTTTCTTCCTATATAAGTTCTGGACTCTCTGAGCATTCAAACTTTGTGATCATCCACACTATCTGAGCCTCACTTGTGCTCAGTACAACAGAATGGATGACCAGAGTGTAGCATCTTCCACTAGCACCAGCAAGTGCTAGCTAATGGAGAAATGAGAAGCCTCTCCAGGTGTTAAAGTAAGCCTGGGAGGAGAAGGAAATAAGCAGGGATGAACATGCTGGTTCTGCCCCCTTTCTGTCACTGTTTCTGTTGTCTTGTGTTGTCTTAGGAGATGATTGCCTGTATCTGTGATGGCTCCCTGCATGTTTTATAACCCCAGCTATACAGGGTTCTAAAATGCAGGGGATACCAACAGCTACAAAATGCTCCCTAGCACAGAATATCACCTCCCAGAAATTGAAAAGCAACAGAAACTGTATCCATCCGCAATAGTTTACTTGAAGAGGACTTAGTAAAACTGACCTGTGCCCGAAGAGCAAATGTCACTTGTCCTTGTTCTACAGTCCTCCTTCACATATTTTTTTATCAGAGTTCCTCAGAAGAATTGACTCAAGACATCTGATCTTCTACTTTCCTTATTATTCAAACAAGGAGAAGGAGGAAGTGGATTCAGAGGCAATTCAGCCAAATGTACAGACATATATTCTCTCTTTTTTATTGATTTTTATTGATTTTTTTTCAATTATAAAGCAATAAAAAAGAGAGAAAAGGTAAAAAAAGGCACAAAACTGTAAAGGGAGAAAAAGAAGGGATATATATATATATATATATATATATATATATATATATATATATATATGCTTTCGTAGATTTTCACGGGTACAGGAATGCAGGTTTTGGTGTCCTCGGGTGTCTTCCCGTGTAAAAGTTGGGGTGTCTAGGCGACGTTTCGACGAGGTCTCACTCGTCATCTTCAGGCTGGTGCTTTCGGCTTCTTGTTACTGGAACAGAGCAGGATCTCAGTGTTTGAGTTCCTATAAATACTGTTGAGGGGGTGTGGTGTATAGCCTCCAATGTTCTGGGCAGAGAGGAAGTTCCCAGGCTAGTGTGCCTTTTCTTCTTTTGTTCCTTAATTACTTGAGGGATATCTTGAGTGATTTCTTGAGTGATATCCTGAGTACCACTTAGGTGGGTCATTAGGTGTGGATTAGTTGCTAAAGTCTTTGTGTCTTGACCTCTTGAACTTTGTGAAGAGTTTTTCTGAGAAGATGGCTGTACTGCACTTAGTTGTATAGTTGTATGCACCCCCCTGCAATCCCTACACAGATCTGGCTGACACAGGCCACAAAACCACAGCTCGCCCCTATACACGAAGCCAAGCCAGAGCACAACTAAGTGCAGTACAGCCATCTTCTCAGAAAAACTCTTCACAAAGTTCAAGAGGTCAAGACACAAAGACTTTAGCAACTAATCCACACCTAATGACCCACCTAAGTGGTACTCAGGATATCACTCAAGAAATCACTCAAGATATCCCTCAAGTAATTAAGGAACAAAAGAAGAAAAGGCACACTAGCCTGGGAACTTCCTCTCTGCCCAGAACATTGGAGGCTATACACCACACCCCCTCAACAGTATTTATAGGAACTCAAACACTGAGATCCTGCTCTGTTCCAGTAACAAGAAGCCGAAAGCACCAGCCTGAAGATGACGAGTGAGACCTCGTCGAAACGTCGCCTAGACACCCCAACTTTTACACGGGAAGACACCCGAGGACACCAAAACCTGCATATATATATATATATATATATATATATATATATATATATATATCCTAACCCAGACATTCCTTTATAAATATATTCTCAATCAATATTTAATTGATTGAGTAGGAGGTTTAATAAAGTAGGAAGACACATTGTGAGTAACACAAAGATTTTTTTTAAAAAAAATGCAGCATTATTTGACGTAACATTTCAAAATGCCCTGATACTCAGTTACTCCTCTTTTGGTATCAGTGGCAAGGTATGTTAACTACAGTTACTCTCCATCCGTGCCTCTCCTAATGAGGCCAGAGAAATGCAATTAACTGCTGTTTCTCAAAGTGCTGGCACAAGGAGAAATAAGATGTGAAAGGAGAAGAAACTCTTATTTTTTATTTTATTTTTTAAAAAGTAACAATCCACATACACTAGAGAGAATATGTCTATTCAACAGACAAAGTAATTATTGTGCTGTTTGTGAATTTTTCACTTAGCCAAACCAAGCTTCTTGGGGCTAAAGGTTCAGTTCTTCCCTGCTAGGTCCAATCTTCACAGCAACAACTGCGAGATGAAGATGCCCAGATGCCCTCTAAGCAGAAACACCTGAGGGAGTACGTGTGGCTATTGCCTTATATAACGAAATGCCTGTAGTGTCAAAGGCAATCTTCCTCAATGAAGTTAGAGTGGCCGTTTCTATACTAACTGCTTTTCAAAAATATGTAACCACCACATTTGTCCCTCTCCCTTCGCTCTATTCAGGTTACACAAGGAGCGGATTCTACCTAGCAATCACTGTATCTGCAGCTCCTTCCCAAAAGTTCAGCTGTGGGTCGCTAGCTAATAGGTTATCATTCTTTTCTATTTCACTCTGCAGTTCACGCCAGGAACAGGGAACAAAGTCACGTGTTTCCTTCTAGTAATCTTTGATGGATTAGTGATATTGATTAGCAGGCTTTGGACGGTGATGTGAATTTGCCACTTAATCTCAAAGGCATGTTTGCCCATTTAAGGCAGAATCAAGTGTCAGGATGACAGGCATGAGGCCAAAGGCCAGAAACGTCCCCTTCAGTTATGGGCTGCACTTGTTAACAAAAGAAGCACATCATAAAGCCACAAGGTATGTTATAAGTGGTAGCTGGTTCAAAGGGGAGGATTTCATTTCCTATTTTGTCTACAGAACATTTCTCCCCTTCACCTATCCATATTTTGTTATGGACAGTACAGTGAAAAGCTAGATTAGGTAGCAATTTGTGTAGTGCATGCTAATGAGAGCAACCTGTACTACACCAATAACTTTTCTAATTTTGGGAGAATCAGATGCAATCAGTTTGACAACAGGATAGCAATTGTTCTTGAATTCCAGCTTTGGATGGATGGATGTGCCCATACTCAGAAAACAAGTAGTAAACAACTGTAATTACAAAAGGGTATAGTGGACTATTGGGGGGGGGATTCTAGAATGTTTCATTGATCATGTGGATCAATTAGCTCCAAGGTCATTTTGGGAATGAATCACGTTCTGGTTTCTTTGCAGTATTTTAAGGAAGATCAAGGTTATTTTCAAAGGGTCTAGCTCTGGCAACTTTTTATAGCAATGGACAATGAAACTATATTCAACTAACTCTTCACATCGGTTCAATCATTTCTTCTTGTACAACAGGACCTCCCTACCCTGGCCCAAATCCACTGGCCTGTATTCTCCCCAAATCCACTCCAGAGATTTGGGGAAACTCATAGAACGGATTCATGGGTGTTCTGTTGTACAAGCTGAAATCCTGATGAGAAGTTCATGTAGCTCTACTTTGGAGACAACCCAATTTATTCACTTCCTTTTACCATTTGGTGCTGTGGGTTAAACCACAGAGCCTAGAACTTGCCGATCAGAAGGTCGGCGGTTTGAATCCCCGCGATGGCGTGAGCTCCCGTTGCTTGGTCCCTGCTCCTGCCCACCTAGTAGTTCAAAAGCACGTCAAAGTGCAAGTAGATAAATAGGTACCGCTCTGGTGGGAAGGTAAATGGTGTTTCCGTGCGCTGCTCTGGTTCGCCAGAAGTGGCTTAGTCATGCTGGCCACATGACCTGGAAGCTGTACGCCGGCTCCGTCGGCCAATAAAGCGAGATGAGCGCCGCAACCCCAGAGTCAGCCATGACTGGACCTAATGGTCAGGGGTCCCTTTACCTTTTACCTTTATTGTTGGACAAAGAGTTGCCCTGACCGTTGGGCCAGGCTGTCTAGGGCAGATGAGAGTTGGGAGCCTGACCACAGGTTCCCTATCCCTATCCTAAAAATTAACTGCTATGCCAGAGAAGACTGCAGAGGAAATGGCCTCAGAGAGTGCCACAGATAAAGGATTTGAATGCAATTGCTCTCCCTCTCAATCTCTATCTCCCTCCTTCTCTTAGATCTTTACTGCTGTCAACTTGGCAGCTCCAACCTCCAAATTCCAATCTCACCTCTGTTCCCTCAGTTGCTGCTGTTCAACTGCCTGATGCACCCATTTATTCACAGCACATTTCTACTAAACTGCTCCTTCACTCAGGGGTTGACACTTCCTCGTCAACCCTGATGAGCTACTTGTGTGTTTTGGCAGTGGTGTGGCTTCAGTGCAACATGGAGAATAGGTTCTGTTTCTATAAAGCTGGGCATTGAGTTTGAACCTGTCCAGTGCACTGCCTACTTGGGACGCCTTGTCTTTTCCTATGTATATTACAAAATGACACAGTGAGAGGAATTCGGTGTCTCTTGGAGGCGACTGTAGGGAACAGAAAAGGAGTGAATGACTTGACTGCAGAGAACAGTAGCATATAACAGCAGGGGCTAGGCTCTGGCCTATACATTAGAATCATAGAATAGTAAAGTTGGAAGGGACTCTGAGGGTCAGCTAGGCCAACCCCTTGCAATGCAGGAATCTCAACTAAAACATCCATGACAGATGGCCGTCCAAGGAAGGACTCTTCTTCACATGATGGAACACAAAACATGCCTCCAGATGACATGAGCCCAAATTATGGCCTGGCCATGCCACACTAACTTTCAAATGGTGGAGGGGTAGAGTGAGCACCTGAGCAAGACTTCATGCAACTTGGTGTTTGCATGAAGCTCATACGTTATTGTTACATGATCCATGTGGCATTGGGGTAGGGTGCTGCCACTCCTCCACTACATAAAGAACAGCAATTGTACCAGTAGCACATGGTAAAGGTAAAGGTACCCCTGCCCATACGGGCCAGTCTTGACAGACTCTAGGGTTGTGCGCTCATCTCACTCTATAGGCCGGGAGCCAGCGCTGTCCGGAGACACTTCCGGGTCACGTGGCCGGGTCATCTGGTGAGCCAGCACAGCACACGGAAACGCCGTTTACCTTCCCGCCAGTAAGCAGTCCCTATTTATCTACTTGCACCTGGGGGTGCTTTCGAACTGCTAGGTTGGCAAGCGCTGGGACCGAGCAACGGGAGCGCACCCCGCCGCGGGGATTCAAACCACCGACCTTTCAATCGGCAAGCCCTAGGCACTGAGGCTTTTACCCAAAGCACCACCCGCGTCCCAGTAGCACATGGAGGAGAGACAAATTCCTCTGGTAACTACTTAAAAGCCAGAGCTTCTGCTTTCCAAGAACTAGATCCAAATGTAGCCCAAATTATTTGCTCTGATTCAGTGTTATTTTTGAGGCTAGACTAAGCTATGTTAGACTAAGACTAAGCTATGTATTCTGTGTGTGAGAGAGAGGGGGGAGGGGGGAGAAGTAATCATGTGAAGTTGCATTTTTATCTCTAAAACGGACACATTCTCTTCCCCCCCAACCCCCAAAGATTTTTATACACTTCGTTCCTTGTTCATATAATGCACATCTGTGTGGCCTGACCTGTATGTTGAGGATTGGCTCACTTTATGAAGATATTTTCTCCGTATGCAGGTTATTTCCTTAATGATTTTGAGACAGTTGTAGTTTGGGTTGGGTTGATCTGTGGGCGCTTCATATAATAGAGATATGTTACTACTAGGTGGCTGGGGACTTGCAAGCACATGAAAAAAAAGTTTTCTATGGGTTCTGAGTCCTGACCCACCAAGCACCATCTCCTGCTCTTCCTGGGGAAGTGACTTGGCAGGATGTGTGGGATCACATTTAAACAGAAGTCTTTTCTATATAGGTCTTAGATGTCCCTGATAAAATGTTTAACCCCTCCCCCCCTTACAGTGCAATCCTATATATGTCTTATTCAGAAGCAAACCCCAAATGGGACTTCTAGGTATATGTAGTGCTGCAGCCTTACAAAACCACAATTCCTTTGACTGAAGCTGCCCTGACTTCCCATAGCATGCTATAAGATCACAAAGGAAGAATCAGGATATGCCTTTACTAACTAATTTGGGCTGCTTTGGGCCTCAGATCTGAGGCTTACTCACAAGAAAGAATTAGACTTCAGTGGGTCTCAGATCTGAGGCGTACGTACAAAGGATTGGTCCTTTTGTGGCACGATGGGCTTCCTAGGATTTGCAGTTTTCTAGTTAAGCAGTAAGCTTAGATCCAGGAAAGCTGTCAAAGAGCAAGTATTCTCTAAGGTCAAAGAACAAGGCCAATAACTGCCCACCTCCCTTACAGCAGGCCAGCAGAGAAAGATTATTATAACAAATACAGATACTATTGGGGAATATAAAGCCCAAGTATAAATGCCAGCCCCTGCGCACAGCCCTCACACATATTGCTCAGGTTAGTACGGGAAGACCAATTCACGCTGACAACTTGTCTGAGCTGGGATGCAAGGCTCCTGCCGCCTTCCTGCCACCAGAACCCAGCGGAATAAAATAATCAGCAAGGCTTGGTGGCTTACAGAGATGTTTTGAAAAGGCGAATAAAAGTGATGTGCTTGAAACTCTCAGAAATGGAGCTGCTGTCAGCAGGGATTAAATTGTATACCAACAGCAAAGGCATTTATGCACTGCTACTTAAAGTGTAACAAATGGCTGCAAACCTGATAGTTTCAGGGAGCTTTAATCGGAATGAATGAAGCTTTTAGCCTACCTCTGACTAAAATTCATTTTGCAAATCAAGAAGAGTTTCCTACCCAGTTGTGTGTAAACAAGAGGCCAGAAGCCATACCTTTCATAAATACCTACAGTCACACATCATGCCTACACACACACACACACCCAACTCCCTCAGCGGCACACCTTTCCGCATTCATTCCTTCCCGAATCCCCAGCACTGACTGTGAGATAAATTAATAAGGTTTGTATATAGCTGTCAACCTCCAGGAAATTGTTTTTGAACTAGTTTCCATTCCTTTACTCCTTCAGTTCCCCTTCTTATAAGAATGCAAACCCGCATGAGGAGCAAAGATGACATTAAAACTGCAGGGTTTCTGGTTTTTTTTGAGGAACGGATAAACCATCACAATTTCAACCCCACCAGATTAAACATAACCAGCATGTTTTCAATATGCATGAAAGAACAAGGCCAAGTGGGCTGCAGCTGTCACACTAACCCCCAGTTCTGCAAGCATATGCTAAACTAGAAAGAAAAGTTGAGGTCTCTATTTAAAAAGGGGAGGCAGGGTAATGCATGCTTTCTATCCAGTACCATGTAAGCTGCAAGCAAGGGTGCCAGCTCCTGGGGGGGGGTCAAACCCTTTTGTCTCACCTAAATTTTGGGGGTGGGGATCAAGCACCTCAACATCCCAAAAGCACTGAGGCAAAGTGTGAAGCTGACCACAGTGTGATTCCAGCGGCCAACTCCTTCTCCTCCTGCCACAGAGGGGAAGAAAGGTTGAAGGAGCCTGCCGCCATTGAAGCTGCACAGCTGCCACATTCAGCTCTGTCCCCAGCTCCTCCTAATGTCCTGACATCACACACACAACGTTGTCCACACAACATGGTCCACTCTTACTAATCTTCCCCTGCAATTGACAGTTGCAAGAGAGTTCTGAGTGTGTTCTAATCTGCAGTGCCCTCTCTATTTATGTAGTGCCATAGTGAGCAAGGATGTGTGGCAGCCTGCTTTCAGTGGCATTTGAACTTTCCAGTTGCTGTAATGAACTAGACTTTGAGTATCCTACATAAGAGGAAAGGAAGAGTGGATTGGATGGGCAAGGAACAAGCAGGAACAGCTCTGCTGCCTTGTCTGCTGGTGTCCAAATTTAAAGGAATAGTGCAAGTCTCCAAGGTTGCAATTTAAGAATGCATTAAACCAGCCCCATGGAGAAAAGAAATACACTTGTGGGCATGGTCAATTATTATGCAGCCATGCACGCCTTACAGGACTCTCCTGCCCCCCACCACATAAGAATGCACTTGGAGAAACTGTTTCCTTGGCTTTCATGGAAAAGTATTTCCCCACATGGAAAACACCTGAAGGCTGAAGGCTGAAGGCTAAACTAGTAGCTTTTGACTAATATATAAAACATTCCACACTGATGGGGGCAGTATTTCAAACCAGTTGGGTTGCTGACTTTTAACCTGAACGGGGCCTTCCAGACTTCCTGTTAAAACAGGAAGGTTGGTAGCATCGCCTTGCCCATTCCCTCTAAGGTCCTTTCATTTGCTACCTCTTTCACCTGCTGTGCAGCAGACCTTCACACTTGCTCTTGACAGGGGAATGAAGAAATGACGTGACTGTGAAGGGAAATGGCACAACAGCTGCCTCGTTCCCTGCTTTAGATGGAAATGAAATGGGTTGTGAGGTAGCAACCCTATAAACAAGTAATTCCCCCAATGCATTATGAGGTTGTACAGGCCCATGTCAAAATCAGTCCACATGAATTGGTTCTAAGGAGTGCTAACTGATTCAACAGAGCTCCTGCAAAATAAGTCACGGGAAGGCTGCAGCTGTAGCACAGTTTAATTTCTTCACTGTAAATTTATTCCCAC
The DNA here is from genome assembly GCF_964234715.1 of Podarcis melisellensis. Taxonomy (NCBI): domain Eukaryota; kingdom Metazoa; phylum Chordata; class Lepidosauria; order Squamata; family Lacertidae; genus Podarcis; species Podarcis melisellensis. The sequence continues at coordinate 96,964,095 of NC_138528.1, read as the reverse complement.
ATTACTCTCCAGGCATTTCATGGAGAGAATTAAAAGCACACTTCTTACAAATAGGTCTTTGTAAACTGACTTTACGGTCATGTAATCTAATATTTATAAAAGCACTGTTAAACGCCAGCAATCCAACAGGCTCTTGATCTGATGGAAACACACACTGCGCCTGCACAGTATTATAGCTCTCTCTAGATCCCCCTCAGAATTTTGTACTCCATTGTGATTTCAAGAACATGAGAAAATAGGGGAAACAGAAGGACTGATAAAGATAGGAAAGTATACAATGTAAAAGAAAGGGATTTTAACAATTATAACCATCTGAAGATTGCAATGCAAAGTCCATTAGAACGACTGGTATAAAAATTCCATAACAATGCCTTTCTCTGTCTATATAACGTAAAAAAGAAAATGAAAATGGGGGCTCACAGTCAATAGGAGACAATGAATTTAGGAAATACCAATGGTAGAGTTTTTAAAAACAAAAGCTTACTCCATTTCTTCTCTAGGTCTTGTTTAAAATAACGTTCTGAACAATTTAGCTATAGAGGGAAAATGTAATCTTTGCTTGGAAGAAATTCTACTGATGAAATACTTTACTTAGAACAAGGTTAAAAGAAAGTTAAAGTCATTTTTAAAAGAAGGAAGTTACTGCCATCTTGTGGAATGTGGTATATTCTACCAAGTGCTTGAGGAACAAATGATTTTTGAAAAATCTACAAGTACCCCCCTGAAAAAAGAAACACACACTCTCTCTATCTCTTTCACACACACACACACACACACACACCTGTGTGCACACAAACTGCTAATGTGTTAATTGTGATTCTGAGTGTTGGTGAAAACCAAACACAAATTCATCTCCTTTGGAGATAGAATTGGCACATTCACAGTTTCAGATCAAAGAAGCAATTCAGTGAAACATGTTGTAAACTCATACAGGGAAATCCAGTTGGGAAAGTTGGGACTCCACAGCGCCATCTAGTATCACAGTGTTATATTGCATATACAACACATGTAAGGCAAAAGTGAGCAATAAATAGTTGCAATAAATGAAAAAATTGGAGTATGGAAATGGCTAGGCTTCTAGGCATTTTGGCTTGGCATCTTCCTAGTGAGCAGGCAGATTCATGACGCCTGCTTTTCTCCTGTTCTCATAGGGTTCAAAGCCAACTTGAAGAGTCTGGCAATTACAATGACACACACACTCCTCCACAGCACAAGTTGGGCAGGGAAAAAAGCCATAGCTAAGAAGCTTTAGGTTGGCCGGTTTGAGGAGTTAGAATGGCCAGAATGGACAGACCTGCTAGGCAATATAAAACTGCCAAGCTCTAAAGCCATTGGGGGCCCTGAAAATCCTCTTACTGTAATTTGTTCCTCCTTTCACCTGTTCTTTCTGGGAATCTGATCCCTTTGCCATTTCTTGAGGGGGTGACAGAGAATAGGTGGGGTCTACCAGAGGAGTTACTCCTCTTTTATGTAACCTGTTTTATATTATTGGACAGCAGAGACTCTTTTAGGGTGCTACATAAATTCTTTAAATATGCTATAGTTAGATATAGATGCAGTGCTTTTTTTCTTAAAAAAAATGTTTAGGGATACTCTCATTTTCCTATTCATATTGAAATACTGCCCCTCAATGAGGCCAAACTTAGATTCACAAAATGTTTAGGGGTATTCATACCCCCAGAAAAAGCACTGTCTAGATGTATATTCTGACTCACTGGTGTGGTTTTTGCAAAGTGGCCTGCTTTGATCTGGTAGTTCAGCAAACTAGTTAAACTGAAATGTTTGGACTGAAAACATTTTATGCCTCTCACAGGCTTCAACTTAACTTACGCACAAGTATGGTAAGAAACTCAACCTTAGAGTAGACTCAAATGTGTGTGCATCATCTCATGTGGTACAGTTTTCTCAGACAATAGTCCAAATGGAGTGCTTATTGTTGGGGGGGGTGGGAATTATAAGTAAAGGACGTCGGCAAAATTATATGTAAAGGAAGTTGGCAAAACGTGCCACACGATGGCAAGTTTTTTTATTGGGACACACATTCAATACAATGATCTTCCATGTAAGATGATACAACACAAGAAGACATTGCCACATGACCTTCTGGTCATTTGATACAGATGAGTCTCCTACAAATAATGGGACTAATAATTATCTACCTCACAGTGGGAAAACAATGGGTGATCTCCAAAGGAACGTGAGAAGGTGGACTTCCCTGTCCTGCTGCCTCACTGCAGCTTTCTGTACTGCCCAAAAGGTCCAGAATGATGCAAGATGAGCTACGCGGGGCTGCCACAAAAGGCAGAAAATCAGCAACCAGTTTCCTCCACCCACTGCAGCCTCACCACATCCCATTGGACAGCATTCTAGAGGGACTACTGACCCTCAAGAGGAGCTTTTTGGGGAATGCAATGAAGAGGAGGGAATGAGAAAGAGTCATTGCACCAACATCCTTATCTTGATACAACCAATAAAGCACATCCCAAAACCACTGACACTGGGCCCCAAACATTGCACATACACAGTTTCATACCAAATCATTTGTATCATCTTAAAATCTATCAACAGCTTATATTTAAAGCAGATGGCTTCCTCCAAAAAATCTTGGGAACTGTAGATTTCTAAAGGGTCTGGGAGTTGTAGCACTGTGGGAGGTGAACTACAGTTCCCAGTTTTCTTTGGGGGAAGTCATGTGCTTTAAATGTGCATTGGTTACTTGAATGTGACATATACTTCCTACCAATAGCAGTTTGCCTCCAACCCGGATACCTGGGCTTGCATCAGCAAGACTCTTGCTAGTCTACTCCTTTCTTCAGAGATCCCAATCACAACGGACACTTTGGGAAATCACAGGCATTGACTCTCTATAGGCCTCTTACATGGAAAATTGTTTGTCCTGCTGATGTCTTATTTCCTCATAGAGTGAAACCATTTTGGGAAACAGGAGGTGATATATCGAAAGAGTAAGCCAAGAGGACACCGTTTATTTCCATTAGAGTTACATCTGATCAACAATACTTGGGCATTACTCTGTGCTGCAGCTGGTGGTTGTACATGCTTTCAGTTCTCCTGTGAGCTATACTCTTTCTGTTAACCCTCAAAGTGAAGATATACGAGTTAGACTCTTTTTAAAAAGGTATCTTCAAACAAATCAGCTTATCCTTTTGGAGTGTGTTTCACTGTGTATTTGTATTGAAACATGTGATCTCAAAAAGGACCAGATCCAAAACCTGGGCCCCAGGACAAGATTCCTACAGTTGATCTACACCAGTAAGGAGGCCTATATATGATGTAACATACTGCTCACTTTCCCCCAAAATCCTTAATCACTTCTCATCCAGATTTGCTGTGCATGACATAAATTAAGAATTGGGTTGGGCCAGCAGCTTGGCTTCGCGGACCACCTTAAAGCTAGACATGGTCCTGAACAGCCACTTCACCTTGACAGGTACTGCCACAATCCTACAGGAAGATGAAGGGAATGTTGCAGAATTGAGGAGACTCCCATTTTCTGGCTGAGCAGTCCTGAATTGTTGGTATCTTCGTTGGTATCTGGAATTGCTGTTTACGAGCGAGACACCCCTACATGTGCGTTCCACTTGCGCTCCTTTGATGACTTAACTTCTTCTAGATTGCAGTAGCAGAGATCATGGTGGGGTTCAACCACTCATTTGACCTCAATTCAGCTGACTTGCTGCAGAATACCAGGATGGAGAGAGGGGGGCAGGCATGCTCTCATCCTGCACTCCTGTGCTGCACAAGCTCATTCCTCTACCTCTCCGTCTTGGTATGCAGTGGCAACTAAATTAGGGAGAGCTCAGGTGAGCAGTGCAGCCCTACCACGCCATCCCCTACTTCTAAATTGTCCTTATTTGTAGACAAGTCATAGTACAGAAGAGCCTCTTTAGAATAAGAATGAATTTGCTAATGAGCACCGCTTGTCTTAGTCCTGTCAGTGGAGGGAGAAGCCAGCCAACCAGCCAAGTCTCAGGGTAGGTACTTGCCTAGCGGCAGAGTCCATATACAAGTTCCAGTCCAGTCCTAAGGTCAGGAGTATCTCAGTTCATGTAGTCAGACTATCCGGGGGTTAAGAAAGCTGAGGGTCCAAGATCACAAAAAGGAAGAAGCAGCAAGATCTGGTCAGGAACGATGAATGTTGTTTCCAGGAACTGACTGAGGCTGAAAACCCTGCTTGAGAAAGCTGGAGCCAGCTGGTTCTCATCAAGAGCAAGAAGGCTGATCACTCCGCCTTCTGCTCCTTCAGGCTGCTGCTCAGCAGGTGAAGCCAACTCCTGGCCCATGACACCATCTGATATTAGCATCAGTAACAGTTTGACATCAGAAATGGTCTTACCATGCCTGCTCCGCCCCACACAAAAAATGTGGTTCTTGATTATCTAGTTTCTTGTTTCTTCCCTAATCCCATCTCATGTTTCTCTAGAGGATAAGAAAACTCCAGTATCATTCATAATTTAGCAGTGTCTGCTCGATTTTCCCCACTAATAAATCTCAGACCTTTATTACACATCTCAGGCTTATGGCATTTATTTTGTGGAAAATAAAGTTGCAGTAGACCGCCCTTTATAAATATTTTAGGATTGTTTATGGATGATGCTTCTGAATATGCTTCTGGAATACACTGCATGCAGCATCTATTTTCCTTTACCTCAATTTTTAAAGCAATGCCAATTTACTGGCATCTATTTTTTAAATGCAAGTTTGACAGTGATGTTATCAATTTCAAGCTGTATAGTCACATGCTTGAGAGATGTGGTGCAACAAGTAGTTCTAAAATACTATGCTACATTTTGTATGAAGGTTTTCTTCCTTGCTCTCTCTCATCACATAAATACACATTGGGTGGAATTCAACGTGGTACTAAGTGAGGTGTGCATGCACGGAACAAGGGCCACTCACACAGTGGAATTTCATTCCCTCCTGCTGCTGCGCACCCCCTAAGCCTGTATGGAGTTCTCCTAACCCTCTGGGGCAGGTTTAAGGGATGCAGGGTGTGGGAAGAGAAGGGAATTCCCATTGTACAAGTGGACCTCTTGCTATGCATGCAACAACTTAGTTAAACACTGTCAGGTGCCAGAATCCAAAGCATACTGAAGGTGGTTATGAGAGTCCTATACAGCTTACAGAGCAATAATAGCTATAGAAATCAGGCACAATTTATGCAGGCGTAACGTATGGTAGCTTAAAATACTCCTATTCCAAACGAATTTTACTTACACCACCCTTTTCGCTGGCTGAGCAGGTTGCCTCATCATATAACTGAGCATGATGGTGTTTGGAATAGTTACAAGTCTCTTCTTGTCCTGTTGCGCCCTTGTCACACCCCAGAACCCCCAGTTTTGGGGTCTTACAAATGTATAAGTTAGGCCACTTGAGTCCCTGCTAAGCCAGGGTGACATATGTCAATACAGCCCAAGAGGAATCGCCAAATCCAAACTCATCTTGGGATTTCATTGTGCTGTTTTCAGAGGAGGAGATCATCCTGGAAGTGGAGGTTGTTTCTGTCGCAATCTTTTTAACCATACAGGGAGGAGCACAGCTCTTTCCATTGCTCTGCCCACATTTGTCCTGGAAGGTTGCCCACAAGGCTCTCAGACTAAATAAGATTCCCCACCCCTGTGTTAAAAATGAAGAAAGCGGAAAGAGCATCACCATGGTAAGTCCTTGTCTCCCACTTCAGAACCAGTCTGGATGTTGAATTATGGCCTCTGAAACTGGGCAGTGGCCTGACATTGGACACCCCAAATTCATCCGTCATGGATGGGGTGACAAATTATAGGCAGGTGTTATGCCTCAGGTGTATCACTATAACTGATTACATGTCTCTCCTTGAGATTTCTCCTCAAGGCCAAAGCCTCTCTTTGCTTCTAGTATCGTTGGCGTGTGTTTTACTTAGATGGGGACATATTACTACCACTAATTAAAATGATGATGATGATACAATGTAAATATGCAGCGAAGGTGAAAGAGACTGAGCACAAGAAGAAGACGCAATATGAAAATACAATGATGGAAACTGCAACGCAGTTGCTACCTTTCAGAAAGATGATACATTTGAGCTGAATAATTGTTCAGAATTGCCTAGTAGGTACTTTGTCAGAGTACCCCCCAGGCAGGCAACAGTTCAATCTGCCAGTAACACAACTCCAAGCTGAGCAGGAAGATAACTAGACAGATGCCTTAGAGGCAGGTCATCAAACAAGGGGATGTGTTCCAGACCAGATACCTGTCCAAGTCTGCCCTGAAAGGAAGGTATAATCCTTTTGTATATCCCCTCTCAGACAGGCAGCTTATACAGCAGGTCAGCATGTAGATATGCCTGGCAGGCAAAGAATTATGCAAGGCAGCCTATCCCTTGCTCCAAAAAAGTTATCAAGATAAGTCGAGAACTTCATTTAAATGGCTTCTCAGGAAAGAAATTTCCTGCACAAAATCATACGAGCTCCTTCAGTTTAGTTGCCGAATGTGTTAAAGGCACCTTTCCAGAATGAAACTACACATTTCCTTTGCCAAAAATAAAACTTTACTTTTATAAGATCCTTAGGGAGTTTTTGAAAATCAGAGGAGTTAAATAACTTTATAAGAACTTTAGGCAGATTGTTGCAAATAATAAGAAATTGTCGGCCTTATCAGGATCATGACATGGTGCAAGCTCTTGGGGCTGGGCTATACCACTTATCCAATATCTGAATGCACTCCCATATATTAAAACAATTCCAACACCAGAAAAGTGTTCTGTTCCATCGTTCCCCCTTGGCATGCTAGTTTTCTATGTGCCAGGAAAGTTTATATAAAGGAGCACTGGCCACAGATTTGCTCTTCAGGTTTCCTAGATTAAAGGTCATTGGATATATATGCATTCAAAAATTAAGCAAGGGTAGAGAAAATAGGTTAAAATGCAGAACAGTAGCTATACAGTGGTACCTCGGGTTAAGTACTTAATTCGTTCCGGAGGTCCGTTCTTAACCTGCGACTGTTCTTAACCCGAAGCACCACTTTAGCTAATGGGGCCTCCTGCTGCTGCCGCACCACCGGAGCACAATTTCTGTTCTCATCCTGAAGCAAAGTTGTTAACCTGAAGCACTATTTCTGGGTTAGCGGAGTATGTAACCTGAAGTGTATGTAACCACTGTAAATAAGAATGCACAGATTTCCCCTATTGTGTTATAACTCTGTGGTTTCATAGTTTCAGGTTTCGCTCTGCTCACTTTTCAGATGGACTTGCAAAATTCAGAGGGTGAGATTTTATTAACCCTTATTAGCTATAACTAGATTTAGTGCCGAAGATTAATACTGTTGAATACGGAATAATGCTGAATATTGAATGTTGTTACGATAGAGAGTTGGGAAGGTTGATTTTTTTAAAAAATGAAGTCTTTACAATGCCTTTTTATGGAATAAGCTGGGTTGTAGGAACACTTCTATATAAGGCACATTAATTCACCTATGGTTATATGTAGGTATGCGCAGTAAAAGTAACCAGCATGTGCCAATAGGCCCCTGGGTCATTCTTTTTTTATGAGTGAGCATGTCCTTTTTACTCAGGCCACTCATTTCAAGTTTTCCTCATTGTTTTTTAACAAGATATGAAAAGCCTCCCAAGATGCTCATTAATCAAATGTAATCAGATAGCCCCCAGCATACCAGCACATTGTCTTCCAATATTATGAAATGAACAGGGCATCTTACTTTGGTCATGTTCCATTTCAACACATGTCAGCCAACGTATTGAAGTGCATCTCCTTTTTAAAACAAAGACAGCTGGGGGGAAGCAGGAACGGGGAAATGTTTTCAGCCATAGAATCATAGAGCTGGAAGAGACCACAAGGTGGAATCTTCTTTCTTGTAGTTTGGATCCATTGCTCCGTTTCTGCTTCTCTGGAGCAGCAGAAAACAACCTTTCTCCCTCCTCTATGTGACATCCTTTTATATATTTGAACATGGCTATCATATCACCCCTTAACCTCCTCTTCTCCAGGCTAAACATGCCCAGCTCCCTTAGCCGTTCCTCATAAGGCATCGTTTCCAGGCCTTTGACCATTTTGGTTGCCCTCCTCTGGACATGTTCCAGTTTGTCAGTGTCCTTCTTGAACTGTGGTGCCCAGAACTGGACACAGTACTCCAGGTGAGGTTTGACCAGAGCAGAATACAGTGGCACTATTACTTCCCTTGATCTAGATGCTATACTCCTATTGATGCAGCCCAGAATTGCATTGGCTTTTTTAGCTGCCGCATCACACTGTTGGCTCAAGTCAAGTTTGTGGTCAACCAAGACTCCTAGATCCTTTTCACATGTACTGCTCTCAAGCCAGGTGTCACCCATCTTGCATCTGTGCCTCTCATTTTTTTTGCCCAAGTGCAATACTTTACATTTCTCCCTGTTAAAATTCATCTTTTTGTTTTGGCCCAGTTCTCTAATCTGTCAAGGTCGTTTTGAAGTGTGATCCTGCCCTCTGGGGTGTTAGCCACCCATCCCAGTTTGGTGTCATCTGCAAATTTGATCAGGATGCCCTTGAGTCCATCATCCAAGTCATTGATAAAGATGTTGAATAAGATCGGGCCCAAGACAGAACCCTGTGGCACCCCACTAGTCACTCTTCTCCAGGATGAAGAGGAACCATTGATGAGCACCCTTTGGGTTCGGTCAGTCAGCCAGTTACAAATCCACTGAGTGGTAGCATAGTCAAGACCGCATTTTACCAGCTTCTTTACAAGAATATCATGGGGCACCTTGTCAAATGCCTTGCTGAAATCAAGGTAGGCTACATCCACTGTGTTCCCTTCATCTACCAGGGTTGTAATTCTGTCAAAAAATGAGATCAGGTTAGTCTGACATGTCTTATTTTTCAGAAATCCATGCTGACTATTGGTGATCACAGCATTCCTTTCTAGGTGCTCACAGACTGTTTGCTTAATGATCTGCTCCAGAATCTTCCCTGGTATTGATGTCAGACTGACTGGGTGGTAATTATTTGGGTCCTCTCTTTTCCCCTTTTTGAAAATAGGGACAACATTTGCCCTCCTCCAGTCTGCCGGGACTTCGCCTGTTCTCCAGGAATTCTCAAAGATGACTGCCAGTGGTTCTGAGATCACATCTGCCAGTTCTTTTAATACTCTTGGATGCAGTTCATCTGGCCCTGGAGACCTGAATACATCTAAACTAGCCAAGTATTCTTGTACTATCTCCTTAGTTATTCTGGGCTGTGTTTCCTCTGCTGAATCATTTGCTCCAAATTCTTCAGGTCGGGCATTGTTTTTTTTATCGGAGAAGACTGAGGCAAAGAAGTCGAGAGCTGCTTTCCTCCTGGGCAATCTTCCAGTGGTGGTTGAGAGTTGAAAGTTAAAGAGTGTGTGCAGTCAAAGGCAAAAGCAGTCAGAACAGCAGATGTCACGTTTACATTTGTGTGGTCACTCTCACATCTACCCAGGCAAGTAGTTCAAGGACACATGCCAGCCAGGCAAAGTGCTCAAGGAGAGAGCAGAGAAGAGCTGGAGAGAGGTGCATACTGGGAAAGGGGGTGTGGCCTAGGAAAGGGGCAGGGCATGGAAGACCCAACAGTTACCAGCTAAGTTACAGGGGTAGGTCATGGGAATCAGGCGCTGAGACCCTCCAAGTGCCCCTATTTTCCAGGAACAATCCCAGATTTACAGAAGCCGTCCTGGTTTCTGATTTGATCCTGGAATGCCCTGCTTTTCCTTAGGACATCCCTGTTTTCATTGGAGAAATGTTGGAAAGTATGGAGTTATGAGACCCCTTAGCCAAGGAGATAAGTAGCTATGCAACCTTTAGAAGATATGTGACGGGATAGGGAAGCTTCTTAATCTTTAATGTTTTGTTATGTTTTTATATGTGTTAGAAGCCACCCAGAGTGGCTGGGGTAACCTAGTCAGATGGGAGGGGTATAAATATTATTAGTAGTATGATGATGATGACGATGGAATAGGATGTCCCTATTTTCATCGGAGAAATGTTGGAGGATATGAGAGGCATTGTTGGAAAGGTATGATGGACTTGAAATGTTAAACCAGGCTTGTCCGATTACTCATCATAGTTTCAATTTGCACATTTTATAATATTGCCTTACAACAACAGTGTGTTGTATTCTCACAGTTAAAAAAGGCAGGCTTCCTTTTTTATGTGTGCTGCATATGTAGCCACTTCAATGGGTTTAAGAGATAGCAAGAATGGCTGGCTGGAATAACTGCTTTCACAGTCTCCCTGTATCTGGCGTGAATAGGATAGCTACGTAGCGTAATGGAGTGATAAATGGTGAGCTCCTGACTTCGCTCTAATTACAGGGGTTGAAAATTCGGCATGTCTTTACAAGACTTCAAGGGAGTTCCTCCCTGGGCTGATTTCAATCCAGCGTAGCGAAGACCTAATTCGGTGAAAAGCTCAATTAGAACGAAGGCTCAGGGTCACAGTTCCAGTCATTTAGCTAGATTAAAAGCCTGTTTCAGTGTAAGGCAAAAGCAGAACAAGGTGGAATACCTAAAAGAGATCAGCCCTTTTGAGTACCTCTGCAGAGGCCACTCAAGGAAGCAGTGGGGAGAGGAAGGGAGCAGTGCAGACTGCCCTGGGCACAAGCGTAAGAGAAGCAGGCTCGTAATTATACACCGGATTACATTATTCTTTCATGCTTTATTGGCTTCCTTTGCATTCACACAGTGTCGCTTCAAGTACATGAAAAGGAGCACTGAAAATGTGCATCCATAAAAGCTCTTGCTATACTCCAGTTTTCTGGAAGCGGGCAGTTTAATACATCAAAAGCATGAAGATCTTCCTTTTATAGTCCCCGAAAACCAAGTGCAAAACTGGCAAGAGGAACCAATATTCTTAAGGTATTCACAACCACAGCCACCACTTCTGCTTGGCCTTTTGTAGTTTCTGAGTGTCCAGTAAGTAACAGGCAGTAAAAATAAGTTGCCTCATTTCTAGAATTTATATACAGTGGTACCTCGGGTTAAGTACTTAAGTTGTTCCGGAGGTCCGTTCTTAACCTGAAACTGTTCTTAACTTGAAGCACCACTTTAGCTAATGGGGCCTCCCGCTGCCGCTGCGCCACCAGAGCACAATTTCTGTTCTCATCCTGAAGCAAAGTTCTTAACCCGAGGTGATATTTCTGGGTTAGTGGAGTCTGTAACCTGAAGTCTGTAACACTGTACCTGAGTGGTACCTCGGGTATGTAACCCGAGGTACCACTGTACAGTATTTCAAATTCTCCGTACAGTATTTGAAGCAGTAACTAATCTATTAAAATTCAAAGGTCATTGCTAGAGCACAACCATTCATAAATTGTAAATGTTACACATCAAATCATAGAATTGTAGAGTTGGAAGGGATCCCAAAGGCCATCTAGTCCAGCCCCCTGCAATTCAGGAATCTCAAATAAGCATCCAAGTCAGACAGCCACCCAACCTCTGCTTAAAACCTCTTGGGAAGGAGAATCCGCCACCTTCCAAGGGAGTCTGTTCCACTGCTTAACAACTCTTGCCATCAGAAAATTATTCCTGATGTCAGAATCTCCTTTCTTGTAACTTGAATCACATGTAGATAAACCTGTGTGCCTGGGAAATTATCTGTGAGTTAGCACCAGGCATTTGAAGGTCAGTTAAAGCACCCTCCCCACCCCACGAAATCCTAGGAACTGTTTCTCTGTGGACTTGGCTATACAGCTACAAATAAAATGTTTTAAGTTGTAAAGTGCAATATATAAATGTGACACTAGATGGTGATGGTGAGCTATGGCAAATTCAATATATTTTTCAAAACTTTTTTTTAAAAAAAGCATTTTCACAGCGTTTTTTTATATGTTTGTAGATTCCACCTGTGAGTGGTAAACTACAGCTCCTGCTGTAGTTCTTGAGGGGGCAGAGTGATATGTTGTAAATGTGCTTTTAGCGTATGCAGCCTTAGTTGATCCCAAAGTGTTGGTGTTGTGAAAGAAATTCATAAAGTGCAGGCTCCAGACTCACAATTTCAGCATTCAGGTGCAGTTAAATGAAGGCATAAAATGAAATTATTAGTTTTACATGTTATTTCTTTTGTTCCAGTCATTAACTCTGTGTGGTTCACAAACTGTGGCTTGAGGAAGGTTCCTTAGAAATCTTAGGGTTTTCTGGGTTCATAGTATACGTCAGAACTGGGGAATCCATCACTTGCTTTCTGTTGCTGGATGCTAACATCCATCAATATGGTCAGGGATGAAAGCAGCTATAGCAGGCATAGGCAAACTCGGCCCTCCAGATATTTTGGGACTACAACTCCCACCATCCCTAGCTAACAGGACCAGTGGTCAGGGATGATGGGAGTTGTAGTCCCAAACCATCCGGAGGACCGAGTTTGCCTATGCCTGAGCTATAGCCTCACAACATCACAAGGGCCATAGGATTATCATCCTTGGTATAAGGAATCCCAAGCCATTTCCCCCTTTTAACACAGCTCTTCAAACCCCTTCTATCTGCTTAAGGAGCACAGTGATCTGCAGGGGCCATTTTGTGTTGATTAGTGAATTGGTGTTCTTGCCTTTCAATACTGGCTCTGGCCTGGTGGAATGCTCTGTTTCATGAGACCAGGGCCCTGTAGGATCTGATTTCTTTCCGCACGGCCTGTAAGACAGAGTTGTTCCGCCTGGCCTTTGGCTTGGAATCAATTTGATTCCCCCTCTCTTTCTTTTTTCCTTTTTCCTCCTATGATGAGGCTGCATTTTAATGTTTTAATGTTGTATTTTAATCTTGTTTTTTAAGTTGTATTTCAATCAACTTGTTTTATTATTGGTTGTTAGCCGCCCTGAGCCTGGTCTTGGCTGAGGAGGGCAGGGTATAAATTAAATTTATTATTATTATTATTATTATTATTATTATTATTAACCTCCAGACTGTCGTTATTTTGCAGAAGGGATTCAAACTTTAGGTTTATGAAATTCAAGTAGAGTAATGTGCTTTGTCATCATAGCACGACAAATCCAGTCTAAAAGACCCAGACTTTTGTGGTTAGGAATGTGATGGTGAAATACACCGAAATGACAGGTAAACACCCAACAAGCAAATCGGAATGAGTGCAGGGTAAATGCTTGTTGTTGTACAACCGGCCCATAAACCAATGAGAACCAATGCTCAATAAAGACCTCACAGAGTGGTGCAAGCTTTGTGCAAGTGAATCAGAATGAAAACTGAATAAACAAGTTTTATCATGGAAGAGCACTTACGACATGGAGTCGGATTAAATTTTGGGCTCTTTCTATTAATTCCATGACTGTACTTTGTCAGTTGGGTATTAAAATGTTGCCTGTAAAATGATGAGAGATTTGCACAGACTTAGTCTTGCCTATATTATTAGTTGCAAGCAACAATGCCAGCTCTGAGCTATTACACCTTCCTTAAGGCGATTCATTCCCCACAGCGCTTTCCTAAATGTTATCTCAATCAATAAGGAAGCAATTAAAGCCACCAATGTTTTGGATGTTTTACAAGCCTCTCTGAGTTCTCTAGCCATTTCCTGGTGAACTTTCAAGCAGTCTTGGGGTTAAAAACAAGGATCATTAAGTCTCTTTTCTTGTCCTTAATCACTGGATTAGCTCTTTGTTGTATCAGCTGCAAAGCTTCACTCCTTTCAAGTCCTTCGCAAGTTTCCCTTCCTTAATTCAGAAAAAAAGAAGTAAAGAGGTTCAGGAAGGGTGTGTGGAAAGTGCCATTATGCGGTTGGTCAGAAAACACATGAGGAGTGCACAGGGGATGAGCATGGAAGCTCTGACACCTCTCTGTCATTGTACCCATTACCCTTAACTTGGAAGTGGGGAGCTGACTGCAGGGGGCAGCCTCCAGTATCTGTGGAGGCTCCCTATGCTTTTGAGAACAATGGAAAATCAGAGTTCTAAAATGTGCAGGGACCTTCCACAGTCACCCTCCACAAGTTGAGGATAATAGGAATTATGGGGGGAGGGGAGCAGAGATAGCACATTGCCTCCCCCTGGTTTCCCATTCCCCTTCTGAACGCTGCATTGTAATGTCCTGCATAGGGCTTAGATGACGCTGGAATTTGCTGTATCTTGGTGGAATCAGGGGTTTCCTGTAGCTGTTCCTGTTTAAAAGAGACAATGAAATTTCTGTCCAACTTCCTGGCTGGTGTGGTCTCCAAGCTTTCTATGATAAATAGGTCCTAAAATGCCATACTCTCCAAGTGTCCCAATTTCCCAGGGACAGTCCTGGTACTATGAAAGCCATCCCGGCTTCTAATTTGATCTCACAGTGTCCCTATTTCCTCTTCCAGAGCCACCGCTGCTAAGCTCAGAGAGGAGTGTGTGCCAGTGCTTCTGTGCCTCTCCATGGCCAGTGATGTGGGCCTCCTCCCTTGGGCAGCTTGTAGTGGCTGCTGGAGAGTGGGCAAGGAGTAAGGAAGGCTGCAACTGCCAAGGCCCAGCTGCCAAGGCCCTGTGGATGCACTGATTCTGAGGGGCAGGTAGATGGCAGGCCTCCCTGGATGAGAAGCAAGATGGAGCAGAGCAGAGTGCAAGGAGTCTTGGAGTTGTTTGTTTGCTTGCTTGCTTGCTTGTTTTAAAATGCTTTGTGCATCCATGTCTAACCATGCCTGTTTGTTGTGTGTTTTTCTTTTTGTCAGAAAAGAATAAAAAATAAAATTGGAATTAAGGGATGGTGGAGGGTGTGTGTGCTGTGTCCCATTGCTGTAGTGTTGGTGGCACTCAGCCTTCTTCTGATAGGAAATGCTGGGGGGGTTACAAAAACTGGGGGGGGTCAGTTGTGTGGGGAGGGGAGTGAGAAATGTCCCTACTTTCATCTGAGGAATGTTGGAGGGTATGAAATGCTAGAATAAAATTTGACACCTTGCCATTTGGGCTTGTACTTATTAAATTTCCCTATCACAAAACCAACCCCTGAAACCTATATGTGTTGATGTTGGGCTGGTTTTGTTATGAGAGAGGGAAATATTCAGTTATACCCATTTTCCTGGATTCAGATGTCAAACAGCAAAGGGCAATCCTACAAAAATACAAGGACTGGTATGATATGACCATGATGCGGCAAGTATACCTAAGGAACTACAGAAATTGCTTGGAATCTGGCAAGAAATGTGGACTGTTCTTCGATTTATTCTTCTGTATGTGTCTGAATATTGCTGGATGGATTTCCAGGAGACTCTCCGCTATGGCTGGCACAGGGCAGTTTAAACTAAAAAGTGACTCCCAGGGAGCAATATGGTCATGTACATGGTACTTTAAGAGTGCATGCAACAACATTCCAAACCTGGAGAAAATATACTGGCTTATAATCTTCTAGTATATTTCTCCCATATTCCCTCTTGGGGTCTTTCCTCTGGCTAGTAGCTATACAGCTGTGCTCCACACTGTTGGAAAAGAACAAAAGCCTCATGAAAAGCTTCTCAGTACCTGTTTGTTCCAAATTAAGTAAAGGAGATTTTGCCCATCAATAGGCAAAAAGTACAAGGTGGCCAATGTTGCATTGGGTAGTACTGTTCAAGAAACACAAACTAAAACCCTCCTTGCTCTCCTGGAATTAGCCACATGAAGCCTAGCTAAAATCAATTATCAATATGTCATTTCAATGATTATATTAGTGAATAATGAATGCATTGCACAAGAAGCACAATTTGTGGAGTGTGTTTTTCTGGCTATGTTCAATTCTGTGGATTTCTCTGCTTAAACCATGAAACATCAATGCTGAGCCTGAAGGACTGCATCACACAGCAATAGTGAGACTATTGTGTGGCAGTCACGAAACCACAAATAGGCATTAGCAATGTTTGCAAGATGGCATGATGACACTCTAGGCCAAGAATGTCAAAGCAGCTGGCCATTTTGGAGCAATTGCATTTGTGATAAGAGGGAGGCATCTCTGGTAACTCAACACTAGAGTGGAAAAGCTGATCAATATTTAGACAAACAATGACAATAATCTTCTGAAGGGGGGTCACGTAAAAATGGTTATTTAGTTCTGGCAATTAGTTTGAGTGCCAGTCAGATGATTCAGCTGGGAAAACCTGGACTGTGACCTTTCTGAGGCTTTAAAGTGTGATGGCGCTGTCATTTTTTATGGAAAAGCCATGCATAATGAATGAGAGCAAATGCTAACCTTTTAATAAGTAAATGGTTGAGGAAGGCATGTTTTGAAAACGGCCAAAAATGGTCCATATTAAGTATGCATGACTGGTGCTTGGAAGAAAAAGTGATAGAAGTTCCTCCAGCCATCATCTGTCCAGTTCAAAATGATAAGAGGTCTATGTATATGCAGGAAAGGCATTTATATTGGCATGTTGGTCAGTGTTTATACAAAAGTTCATTGCAGTGCTTATCCAGACACCCTTGACCTGGCTGCATGCTCTATATGATGCACATGAAGACACACCTTCCCATCTTGGGGCACCAGTTGTTTGAGACGGGAGGCAATCAGTTCATGGCATGAAATTGCAGATTTTCGGAATGGGAGTGATTCAGAAATGACCCCCCCACACACACAGCTTGGAAATTAATGGCATGAACCCAAATCACTCTGAATTGCAGTTCAGCTCATGAATAATTTTGGCTTTTTCTGAGCTGTGCTCACCAAGGCCCTTTTCCTCTCTCATGGGTTGACCTTTTTGCGATCAATGCAGCAGCAACAAAGGGCTGCATAGGAGAAGGTTGCTTAAATCTGAAAGCCTTATACAGTGGTACCTTGGGTTACATATGCTTCAGGTTACAGACTCTACTAACCCAGAAATAGTACCTCGGGTTAAGAACTTTGCTTCTTCAGGATGAGAACAGAAATCGTGTGGCAGCGGTGCGGCAGCAGCAGGAGGCCCCATTAGCTAAAGTGGTGCTTCAGGATAAGAAAAGTTTCAGGTTAAGAACGGACCTCTGGAACGAATTAAGTTCTTAACCAGAGGTACCACTGTAGTTCAGTTAGTGGCTCAAACATAATAGGAAATGTAAGATGCCAGGACTACTGGGACCTTGAACATGGAGACCTCGATAAACTACCATTCCCAGGCGTCTTCAAGTTGAACATCTCTTGTTTGAGGCCCAAGGAGTAGTCATCTCTTTCACACAGGTCTTGCCTGTCTATGAGGTGGACTAAATCAGTCACCTCAGGCAGAGGAATCCCATGGGGCATCACCAAGGTCATGCAGCAGCAGCAGCTTCGAGAAAGATCTTACAAAGATCTAAAGAGTGTCATGTGATCGCTTGAGATCTCACCAGAGACCCCAGTAAGCAAGGCTTCGGCAGCAGGGGTGGGAAAGCAGAACTTTCCCATTTCAGGTGGTGAAATGGGATCAGCCAACCCTGCTTTGACACCCTTAACACATCTGCCGAAAAGGTATCTTTGGTAAACAGGAAGGTGACAAAATGACTGGGACAGGGGGACTGGCAATAGGGAAAGTTTGGGGCAGTAGAGGGCTGACAGGGCCTAGAATTGCTTGATGAAGTTTAGAAAGAATGAAAACACAGTCCAAATCAACAAGGGATGAAGGGCTGTAGTTCAAGGACATGGGTGATAAACTTATAACCCCAAATAATTAAGGCATATGCTTAATATTAGTAGTGCCTCTGTTGATTGACTTGTATAAAATCTGGAACAAAGCACCACCTTTTGGAAATTCTCCCCAGATGTCAATTCCACCTTTGAATGTCCAGAAAAATCTGGACATATGGCAGCCTTATTTTAGGTATGGAAAAATCAATAGACAGTGCTAAGTTAATTCCAAATGCACCAGTTAATTACATTAAAACTATTCATCAAAAATTCTCTCCGTTCCATTTAGCTTTTATATATTCTTATTGTGAGATGATAGATGGTAGATAGATGATAGATAGATAGATAGATAGATAGATAGATAGATAGATAGATGATAGATAGATAGATAGATAGATAGATGATAGATAGATAGATAGCAATGATATGACACGTTAAAACCTCAGTCATGCAAACTGTATGACTGAGGTAAGATGCCCATCAGTTTAAGTCAAGATATTAGTGGTACTATGAGTGTTTTGCAAAGTATTACAAAAAGGCTAATCTGTGAATTATTATATTAGAGCTATTCCTTCAAAAGCCTGTTGAAAAGAAGCTGGATACACAGAGTATTTGTGTGTGGAAATGGATGGAAGCAGGTATATGAATTTTGGGGAAGCATGAATGTACCTGGATGTGAGAGTAACACCTACACTTTTAAAAATGTGTCCCAGAAATGCATGTCTTTCCTAACAGTAGAAACCAGGGAAGAACTGTAGCTTAGTGGTAGAGCATCTGCTTCCCATGCAAAAAGTCCCAGGTTCAATTCCTGGTGTCCTCAGAGTACAGCTGGGAATAATTCCTTCTTGAAACCCTGGAGAAAGGCCCTGTCAGCCACTATAGGTAATACAGTGGTGCCTCTGGTTACGAACTTAATTCGTTCCAGAGGTCCGTTCTTAACCTGAAACCATTCTTAACCTGAGGTACCGCTTTAGCTAATGGGGCCTCCTGCTGCCGCCGCGCGATTTCTGTTCTCATCCTGAGGTAAAGTTCTTAACCCGAGGTACTGCTTCTGGGTTAGTGGAGTCTGTAACCCAAAGTGTTTGTAACCTGCAGTACCACTGTACCAAGCTATATGGACTCAGTATAGTCTGATTCAGTATAATGTAGCTTCCTACGTACAGTATTTCAACATTTTAAATATGTAGTCACTGTGAATTGTAAAAATGGTGTCTGAAAGGAAAACCTTGGTTCTCCATGTCTAGCAAGTGGTTGTTCTCTTAATACTGGGAAGCAAGATACTGGAGCAGCTATCCTGCTCAAGCACTTGAAGGGAGGATAAAGCACTTACTGAAATTGAGGGCAAAGGTTGGGGAAAGGGCTTCCATTTCCCCACTGCACATGCTCACTGCAGCTTCCCGGAGAGCTTGCACATTTTTACATGACAAGGGGGAAACAGGTGCACAGCTCCGGCGTAGCTGTGCAGCTACTTTGAGGTGGCAGCTCCACCTCCTTCGCCTTATTTACAGAGCAACCATATGCTAGATCTAAAAGGAGCAACCATTCAAAAAATGACCCTGCTGCTGGAGGGGAGTTGGGAGAGCAGCGGCTGATGCTAACAGGAGCAATGTGGCAGCTGCTGTGCATAAAAGTGATGGGGCCGAGGGGCTGCTGGGCTCACCATGAAGTCGAGCGGGGGTGCTGCATCCGACCTGGAGGAACTGGAGAGCGGCAGCAGCGAGAGCAGCTCCGGAAAATCCTTGACTTCCACCGGAGCCCAAGGGAAGCGCAAGCGGAAGAGCCCTCGGCTGAGCGGGCTGAGCAAGCAGAGGCAAGCTGCCAATGCCCGGGAGAGGGACCGAACCCACAGCGTGAACACAGCCTTCAGCACCCTCCGCACCCTCATCCCAACCGAGCCCGCAGACCGCAAGCTGTCCAAGATAGAGACCTTGCGCCTGGCCTCCAGCTACATCTCCCACCTGGCTAACATGCTGCTCCTACAGCAGCAGCAGCCACCGCAACAGAGCGAGAGCTTGGGGGAGGAACAGCTGCCTTCGAGGCAGCCCTGCTTGCAATACCAGCCTCTCCTGCAGGGCGGCAGCACAGCAACAGCACCAAGACCAATCTGTACCTTCTGCCTGAGCAACCAGAGGAAGCTGGTAAGGCTGGCATCTAGCACTCAGTAACACCCCACCCCACCCCACACACGTATACACCGCAAGCTGTGGCCTGCACGGATTGGGGTTGTTTTCAGCAGAGGTGTAGCAAGGGAGAATTTTGCAGGAAGGTGAGCCTCTGCTCTGGTCATCGGCTTTAAAGCCTGCACCTGAACTGGCATCAAATTGAGGAACGTATCAGAAAGGTGAACTAGAGCTTTCGTTAACTCAGTGTGTCCAGTTGGGGAACCAAAATATGTACAGAACAGACAATCCTTGTCTGAAACTGTTAGGGCACCATGTGTGTGTGCGCGCGCACTCCTTTTTAAAGCATGTTCCTTACAAAAACTCACTCCCTTCATGTGAGCATTGCTTGAATAAATGTGCAAAAGCTGCAGTTTGCTTTGTGTTGTAGCTGGGGAAAATAATTTGCATTTCCCTCTTATTTTGGGGATTTGCATCATCACCTGCCAAGTGCAACATCCTGTTTACATTTGGGGCCTTTGTGTGTTTTCCTTTTATTTTGTTCCATACTGTATGAAGATTTTTCTCTTTCTCTTCCTCAATAGAATATTTTTTAAAAAAAGAATATTCCCCCCCTTTCTTTTAGCTTCATTGTGCCTGGTCTATTTTATAGCTTGCACTGAAAAGAATTTATATACATAAATTTCATATTTCATAACTGAGACTGTCAGTGTTTGAAATGTTCAGGCGTTTAAACCCCAACCAACCATGAAGTGCACAGGTGAAGCTTATCTCTGCTTTGGTGGCTAGGACCTTTTATATTAACAGGTAAAATTTGGGTGAGATGGCCACTGACAACTGAACTGAAATAAAACTTTAATGTATGGTTTATGTGCACTGCCTCGTTATAATGGATGCCTTTATTCTATTTGCAGCACAGAGAAAGGGAGAAACATTTGTCTCTTTAAAAGCATTGTGGACATTGATTCAGAAGAGAAGCTTGCACAAATACCGGACTGGTTATAGAACAGTTGTAGGTAACCCCTCTCTCTCTCTCTCTCTCTCTCTCTCTCTCTCTCTCTCTCTGCCACTTATATCATAATGTTTACATTGAAATCATGCAATTACATAAAAAAGGGAAAGGGGGGGAGGACTAACCCTGATCTGCACTTTGTTTTCCATTGCCAGAGGCTTATTCAAAGGGGATTTTTGCAGTTGAAACTGAACACGGTGGGGAAAGTTGCACCTGGCGTGGCAGCTATTTTCGTGCAAGAAATGCTAAACCTAAGCAGCCAAGCCCTGATACTGATGCCTCCTAGACCTATGTCACATGATGGAACTTGAGCTGTCAAACACCCGGTGTCTCCTCTTAATGGGAGACTCTCATAATGCACCAGGCTCACAGCCTCTAGCTACCATTGGATGGCTAAGCCATGTCACACCGCCCTCTCTCTTTTTCAGCCAAAACCTCATTGGCCTCTGCTAGCAGATGCAAGGATTTCCACTAAAATTGCGCATTAAAGGATCATACACAAATTACAGGAGAAGCACGTACCCAAGGGCTAGAGCGGTTGTACCCATTTTGGTTCTTGATCAACACAGTGTGGTTCCTCTTGTCAGTCCGTGGGCCAGACAAGAAGAAATTAATTGCATTTAGCATATTATGTTTTTATTCTAAAAAAAAAAATAGTAGCTGTGAGGAAGATCAGGAGAGAACTGACATTTCCCCCCTCTGCTCTACCATCCTGGTGAAAATACACCACCATGATCACACACTGCTTTTACTTTCAAAGTAAAACAAAACCCATTAAATGCTTATGTCCATTTAATGTACCATTCAGTTTTTCCCCACCCCAGACAGTCACAGGGGGAAAGGGCAGGAATTTCCTCTGTCCAGTCAAGATTTGCTCAAAATGAATCAAAATAACATCCATCCTGTGTCTCTCAATCATAGTCAGTCCAGGGCCAGGTGGTTTTTTGCTGTGTGTGAGGAAGACAATGTAGTGTAGCGACAAGTAAAACCCTGTTGTGCTACAACCGCTTGCTTCTCCTCTCTCACAAGGTAGCTTAAGCATGTCTATTTTATCGTCTCTCTACTGCAGATGCTGAGGGAAGCCGTCATGTAACTTTGTACCCATGGTACTGAAACGAGCAAAGCACCCCGATGTCAGCTTCAGAACAAACCCATCTTTGGCCATGTGAACCTAGCCACAGACTTGCACCACAGCTCTGCTGTCAAATCAGCTTAGCCAAATGGCTCTGGAGGGAGATGCAGCCAAACTGAGAGGAGGTTCTCCACTTAGGCCTGAAACTTGAGAAGGGCTGTCGAGTGACTCAGGCCAATTCTTGAAACAGTGTGGGATCTTTCTAAATTTGTTCATCATTGAAGTGTGGAGCAGGGAAAGTTCCCAAGGGCCCTCTAAATTTATCTGCTCTCCTTGGTTACTCGCAAGTTGTGCCTGTACATTATCACTGGTGCTACAGTATCTGACTGCTGGTCGTCATGTAAGCCTGCAATCTTTATTTTGAATTAAGCTGAGCAAGTTTTGGGAGGGTTTTTAAGCCACTTTTCCAAACACGGGCAGAATAATAAAGCAAAACAACATTAGTTCACAGTAGAGGGGTTTCTAAAATGGTCAGACAAAGCTTTCGTTAAGTAGACATATACATTGTTTAGAGCGGTGTGTGAAAACATTTTCGCAATGTGGTATGTCACCGTAACATATGGCCTCATCTTTCATATCTAAAAGTAATTAATCCTACTCAGCTGGGGTGCTCGCTAGGTGACCTTGGGCCAGTCACTATTTCTCAGTTTAACCCACCTCACAGGGTTGTTGTGAGAATAAACTGGGGATTGGAGGAGAACCCGTAGGTCACCCTGAGCATCTTGGAGGAAAGTTGGGTTATAAATGTAATAAATAAATAAACAAACAAATAAATACAAAAATCAGGAAAAAGAAATAAATTGGGAAAATCAGTCGAGATTAATGATGCTCCAATAATGATTCCTCAGCATTCCAAAATAATAATAATAATACGTATATATTAATCCCTGAGTTAAGCCACATGAAAGTAATGCTCTGTGGCCTACATTTCACAATGTAGATGAATGTTTAATTCTCTTAGCCAGGCATTCCCAAACTTGTCTCTCCAGCTGTTTTGGGACTACAATTCCCATCATCGCTGACCACTGGTCCTGTTAGCTAAGGATGATGGGAGTTGTAGTCCCAAAACAGCTGCAGGGCCGAGTTTGGGGGTGCCTGCTCTTAGCTATCACAAACCCTTCATCATAAATTTTGCTTATAGTCAAGGAAGAATATAGAGCAGGTTGGTTTAACCCTAAGTAAACCTCTCCCCTTCGGTGAAGCAACTTTTGTGGTCCTACTCACAACCATCCAAATTTCTGTGGCTTTTCCTGACAGGAAGCTTAAATACAGCTACCAGTTTTGGAGACAAAATGAACCAGCATGTCAGAGTGTATTTTTTTTTATTAAAAAACCTACTAAGCTAGGGTATGTTGATAGGCAGTTTGAAAGAATATGAAACACATTCCACTTCTTCCTCACAGTCTGGGGGTCAGTGCCTTGTTTTGATGGCCATTTCCCCCCTTGTGCCCATGACAGCTCCTTGCTCATAATAAGTCAACTTTCATATTTCCCTTAAGCGGACTTGGGGATTTTGCACACCTCTGACAAAGCTACACAGCTCAGACTGAGTAGAGGTGGCCTGCATGCAGTTAACAAGCCTCATGCTGACCCATTTATAACAAAGTGGTCATCATTGGCACAAGAAAAGCGTCAGCCATCAGGTCCTATTTAGTGACTGGTTCATATGAATTTTGTTCACATTTTGGGCATACATCCCTCCTTCATTTTCTATTGCACTCCTGTAATTTTCAAAATGTTACATGCACTTTTAATAATTATCTTTCAATTGCTTTGGAAAGAATAATCATATTCTAAAGGAGGACCGGATTATGACCCTTTGTCAATTCTAAAGAAAACAGGTGTTCCAAACAGGCCAATTTCCCCACTATTCTGTTGCAATGGTTGGGGGGAAATGCCCTTGCTGAATGTTTTCTATTTTAGAGCTCTTAAAGGGACATAAGGGCTTTCTCCTTCTTAGAAGCTGATGCCCATGCTACTTAATTTTTTAAAAGTCTTTTACAATTGGAATAAATATAGTCTGGTGTTCTTATATATTTTTTTACCAGAAACAGTAGACTATTCCATTACAGTACACTTCATCTGCACTATCCTTTCATAAACAGGTAAATAGCATCTGAATTATAAGTACTCCCCCCCCATATAGATAGATAGATAATAGATAGATAGATGATAGATAGATAGATAGATAGATAGATAGAGATAGAGATAGATGATGATAGATAGATAGATAGATAGATAGATAGATATAGATAGATAGAGATAGATGATGATAGATATAGATATAGATAGATGATAGATAGATAGATAGATAGATAGATAGATAGATAGATAGATGATAGAGATAGAGATAAATAAATAGATGTAGATAGATAGATATAGATAGATAGATGATATATTAAGCTCATCCGCCCAGACTTTTTGATTCCCCCCCTTTAATTATACATAAAATGTCATATCTATATATGTGCAGTCCAGGTTTCCTTAAGTAACCAGCACATGAGCAGGGACCTAGAACTATGCATATAACTGTACAAAAATACTTAGCCATCATGAAATTATGCTGCAGAAATATCGTCCCGTATGGGACTTGAGTCCTTGAAATGCATGATGGACATACATTTTGCAAATAATTTCGCTTTAAGAAAAAGCACAAGCAGCCCGGATGCTCAATGGAAGAGACAATCCAATATGGGCAAAGCTCGATTGGAACAGAACAGTCAAATTCTGTTAAAATGAAGTCGTCCTCTGTCCTTAATCCTAATATTTAAATAGCTCCTCCTGAACATTTGGGTAGTTTTACAGTTCTTTCTACTGGGCCCCTGCATGAATATTTATGCTGATAACTACTAACAGAAGTTAAGCGTTTGGTTTGTGAGATCATGAAAGTCAGCAATCAAATGAATATGACTCAATATCCTACAGTGTATAGTGAGGCAAGACTTTAATCTTCAAGTTGTTCTAGCTAAGGCTCCCGAGTCCATAAGCAGCTATGCTTCTGATGCTTCCCCACACCAAGGCCTCTCCAGGCAGCTGAGGGATGCAGCCAACCCGAAGCAGACCTAAAGTGCATCGCAAGCGCATGAACTTGTTGTTAAGCAGCCATTTACCTTCTGCCAAGGTTGTTGCCACTTTGCATTGGCAAGACTGCATCTGCTTCACACCCACAACTCCAGGATCCTTTACACTTTTGGGATTTGGGGCTCTTTCAATGTTATTTTGGTGATAACTGGCCACCTACAGTTGGTTACAGCAATTTAGAGGTCAGGGTTTCCAAATACTAACCATGAGACTCTGTCTCCACCATTGGATCTCTGAATTTGCAGTTCACTACCCCACACACTAACCTTGTAGCTGTGTCCCTATACGTGTGCACATACTATGCTGTCATAGTTTATGCATTTTTTTAACCATATGGGTAGAGAGAAGAAGTGACTACCATTTATCTGCTGTAAGCCAACTGCTGGTTCTGGACATGCAGGCTCCAACACACAGCTGGAACTCCCTCACCTGCATAATAAACCCCACTGTCATGAAGAGGGGCTGTACAAAAGGGTATTCTTTGGAGCAGAATATCCAGACAGACTATGCTGTAAAATGTTTCAGTTCAATTGGGTGCTATCTCTTGAATTTACACTTTTAAGATGCCTTGTATAGATCTATGAAAATAGAAGTGGAAAGCCTAGTTCTCTTGAAAATGTACATAACAAAGTATGCTTTATATTGATGTTGCTTAATGTGCTAATTTTCAAATCCAAGCATCTCTGTTTATTCAATGTACGGCTGCTATGTAAAGGCAGTTAATGTCATTCTAAAGCACACCAGGGCCGGTTAAATCAGAATGCTCAGGAATAAAATCTTACTGTGGTATCCTAGGCATTACTCAGCCTTCCAGTTTACAACTTGTGTGGCAACATGGAATGTCATGCAAGCCAAGGGCACAGAATTCCATGCAGGAGGTGGTAGGTCTTGCCATTCCTCCTCAGCAATCTGCTTGGTTTCTGTGCTGGGTTGGAGGACAAGGTACCTATTCATCAGCTCTGTCCTTCCTCTTCCAGCCTGTCCAGAACCCTGCATTCCCATGCTGGCTTTGAAGTAAGAGGGCTGTATGTCTCCATCACCAGCATGGAAACATAGTGGAATAGCCTCTTGTCAGAGTTGTAAAAAATAAAATAAAATAAATATTGGCTACTAAACTTTGTAGGCTTATTCGCAAGGCTGATGCTACAGATAAGAGGAAAATCATTAACATATTTTTAACAAAAGCTTTTAAACATACTACCTAACTACTACTAATGGTTCAAAACGCCCATTTGTGCTCTTATAAGAACAGCCAGGGTATTTTTTTTTAAAAAAAATATATTATTACTGCCCTTTGGGCTGAACAGTAGTAACAATGCCTGCGTAAAAGAGACAAGTTTGTTTATAAAAGCCTGAAAATTTCTTCTAAAATAAAGTGTATTTTTGTAAGACAGATTTAACATTAAAATAATTCTAAACATACATTTTCCTCTGTATTTTTATTTTGCTGTTGAAAAAGATCTCTTAGATAAGACGCCCAAGCAATGGGCGGTGGTTGCTTATGCTAAAACATTGAGGAGTGGCTAGTGATGTAGCAGCTGTTTCTCATCTTCTACTCCTGATATTCAATAAATGAAGGGGGGAGGACCATATTTGCATGCACACCCAAAGAGTCAAACAGGTAGATATGTTTTTGGCAGAGAAAGGGAACCACTTGGGTAGCCTTCTGAGGGCTGCTTTAGGTCTAGAAGGAAAAAAGAGGTGAGGCAGAAGCAGCTTAGTCATGCTGGCCACATGACCCGGGGGGGGGGGGGAATGCAATATTTTTGTATACATTTTACATTTAAATCCCCCTTTAAAAGGTAAAGGTAAAGGACCCCTGACAGTTAAGTCCAGTCGCAAACGACTCTGGGGTTGCGGCGCTCATCTTGCTTTATAGGCCGTTTGTCTGCAGACAGTTTTTCTGAGTCATGTGGCCAGCATGACTAAGCCACTTCTGGCGAACCAGAGCAGTGCACCGAAACACCGTTTACCTTCCCGCCGGAGCGGTACCTATTTATCTGCTTGCACTTTGACGTGCTTTAGAACTGCCATTCAGAACATTTATTTCTAAGTTGAGAGACATCCATTTCCTTTACATGAAAACAAAAACAAAGCACTTTGATACATAATTAACATTTGCAAAGTTGAGTTTGCAAGAAAAGACAATTTCAAAAAGCTGATAGCTGGTATCCAAAGATTTTGCAACCCAAGCGAAACACACTTCACAGGTGCAACCTGTCCTTCTACACACAAACTGCAGCTCTCTGCAACACCTGAAAAACTTATCTGAAAGGTGCCCTTACCTAGTAGACCAAGGGTGGACAACCTGTGGTCTTCCCAGCATATTTGAGTCCAAATCCAATCAGCCCTGGCCAAGAAGCCAATGATCAGGGACAATGAGAGCTGTAGCCCATCAAAATCTGAAAAGGCTACAGGTTCTCCACTCCTGTACTGGGACTTGTTTTGATAGGGCATGAGAGGTGCAGGTGGGAAATAGAATTGGTTACCTCTCTCACAGCAGAATCTGCTCTCACAGCAGAATCCAAGCCACTGTTGCCTGTTAATGCATATTCTCTTGTTTACAAACCTGGCGACATATCCTTCAAGGCAACCAGCGACATCATTCATCCAAACGTATGCAGTAGTTATTGAACTTGTCGACCAAAGAGCAACCATGCCAAAAGAAGAACTTCGCCTGAGGAAAAGGCCAGGCAGCTGTCAGGTTTAGATGGGATCAGGCAGCTGGGACTCCTCCACCTGAAAGAGAGCTTTGTACTTTGAAGCTGAGCCTTCCTAGGAAAGAAACAATATGTTCAGAATGAAGAACAGCAAACTCAAATGGGCTTTCGGCCAATAAAAAAAACAAACCCAAAGGGTTTGAATAAGCAATGCATTATGAAATACGTTCCAGTCAGACAGGTGTGTTAGTGGCAACACGTATTGCCGATGAACATGAATACATCAGGGCAAATGTAAAAGTGCATTTGTGAAAAATGTGAAAGCAAAGTAAATCTAGAAGAAGAAGAAGAAGAAGAAGAAGAAGAAGAAGAAGAAGAAGAAGAAGAAGAAGGCGGCTACGTTGGCTAGAAGTGACACTAAATATACATGTGTCATTTAAAATAGCCAGCTTTTAAGCTTCCCTGTGCCTAATAATTTAATTGAAGTAACTCATATCAAATAGCACAGCATTCTGTGTTTCTTCACCAGCTGGTATCAGCCAATTACATGTGGCAGTGAAATGGTGATCATCATGGTGTCAGGACACATGAAAATACATTATATCTGACATTAATGTTATCTTATTCTTGTCCTTTCTAGGAGACCCAAACATCTACCTGGATATATCCTTAATCTGCTCATCTTCAAGCCACATTGCTGTGTTTCTCTTAGAGGAGAAATTAGTACATTTAGATCTGTGGAAATTAATCCACAAGTGGGGATCCATGAATGTTTCATGGTTGGTGGGGTGATTGGGTTCAAAGGACATCTGAGCTCTGGTGAGACACCATTGTTAAAACATCTGCACTGGCTGCAGGACCGTGCAGAGCTTGTCTGAGGCCTGGGGCAGGAGTCTTCTTAAGAGTAAAGTTATAAGCTCAAAGAAGAAAAAGCAGCCAGTCCCTGGCAGCACCCCACTCCACAGCAGGTTTAGCCCTCCAAGGCCCAGCTGACTGGGGGTCCATCTGCTACCAAGCCAAGTTCAAAGTCTTTGTATTAATTTACAACTTGGGTCCAAGTCACTTAGAGAGTGCCTGAACCCTTATATCCTAGCTCAGTCACTGGGATCATCTATCTGTAGGAGTGTTGCTGGTTGTGTCCCAGTGAGGCTCATGTGGCATCAGCACAAAACCAAGCTTTTAGTGTAATTGGTCTAGTCCTGTGGAATGTTCTTCCAGCAGGGATTTAGCAGGCGTCTTCAATATTGACTTTTAAATGTTTGCTGAAAACTTTCCTTTGCATCTAGGCTTATGCAGACAAGTGAGATTAAACACTTTTTGTAATAGTAAATTGGAAATCTG
This sequence comes from Podarcis melisellensis, assembly GCF_964234715.1. Classification (NCBI taxonomy): domain Eukaryota; kingdom Metazoa; phylum Chordata; class Lepidosauria; order Squamata; family Lacertidae; genus Podarcis; species Podarcis melisellensis. Next base: position 96,935,244 of record NC_138528.1, on the reverse strand, counting down.
TTTAAATAAGAATAACCTGTGCTTTTTATTTTGCATATATAATGGTTGTAAACTGCTTTGATACTTTTAATGAAATTGCAGTATACACAGGGTGTGTGTGGGTGTGCGTGCGTGTGTATACACACCAGCTTATATTAGTTTTAAATACAACCCAGAAAAAAGTAATCACTTTAACTCTGGTTGATATAAATGAGGAAAATAAAACTCAACACCCCCACTGAACTCAGTCATATTTAGAGTTATAGAATTAGCATCCATTTATTTCCAGGTGCAACTATTTCTACCTCCCTCCATAACATATATGGATTGACAATGAAATGAATAGCAGGAGATAGTCGGACCATTTCCTTGCCAGAATATCAATTCAGCCTTCAGGCATTTGAGCTAAAATCTGTAGGCACCTAACAATTAACTCCAACTAGCACCTGCAGGACTCTTTAATTCCTCTACTTCACAGACAGAGCTTTCCAAAATGTGTGTCGCGACATGTTAGTGTGTCAGCTGAAATGTTGTAGGTGTGCCACGCAAACTCTACCTATGCTCCTCCCGTGGCTGGAAAGGGGTTAGTTTAACCTCTGTTTTGCTAGTAAAACTGAATTATTGCATTGAGAAATGATGCATAAGAAGTGTGACACCAACATGAAAAGTTTTGAAAGCTCTGTTAGGAAATATAGATGTCTAACCCATTAATTTGAGTACTATTCTGACATTTAAAAATGTGAATGGAAGTGAATATTAAATTTATTCACACTGAAAACTGAAATGCTGCTTTGTTACTTATGCATTACATGGAGGTCTTCTGGTTCCATACTCGGGGTCCTGATAATCTATTTTCTTTGGTTCTGTGCTTCTTAATATTGGGGTTATATGTTTGGTCTTTCTGAAAGGTCAGGCTCTAGTGGATTATAGCACCAAACTGGATATTGCTCAGAGATCTACACAGGTGTGACCCAGCAAAGGTCAGTAGTAGTCCAATACTTTGTTCAAGTCTGGAGAGTTATAAATAGAGGGTGAAAATATAGTTCTATATAAACAGGTGATGTGTGCTAGCCTTCTAAGGTCATTACAAACAGTCCAGAGAAGATTTGTGCCTGATTCAACCAAAAGCTAATCAATATATGAATAAAAGGAATCGAGAATTTCTGGATATTTGAACTTTACAAAAGTCCTGAACGATAATTTCCATTGGGAGCTCATATATTTAGTTCCTCTAAAAATTGCTTTGTGCTGTGATTCAATAAGTGTGTAGCTAAAGTTTTAATCAATTGTTGTCAAGGTTTCAACTGGGTAGCCTTACCTGAAAAATAAATCATGCTATTAAAAAAAATAAAATGCAGCACTTCAAATTATCACAGACGTATTCTAAAATTAAATTTCGTGTCAAGTCTTATAGATAACACTTTGTGTGAGATTATAAATTCAGGTTGCCAGGACAACATTTACGAAGGAAGAGTGCTCTGGGCCTGTAAAGATGCCTGAAGCAGGTTTATACCATCCCTTATTTGTAGCTGTTTGAGAAGGAAACTGCCTAAGCATTGTTCTAAGAAGATTAGCATCTGCATGAAGCAGACCGTCTGCTACTGATACACTTTCAACCATGCCTATTTTATCTTTTAGGGTTTTTTCCAAAAGGGTTTAGCTGATGTGGGCAGTTGAAATCCCAGGTGTATAGAGATCCAAAGGAGGTCAATAGCCCATCTCTCTTTATCTTTACCACTTTATAGCCCCAGCAGACTTTCAAAGCAGCTTACAGAAGATTCCCACAGTAAAAAAAAAAAAGAAAATCAAATCAAATCTTGTTCCAGCAGCAGCAGGAGTAACATGGTATTCCTATGATAGAACAAATGTTTGCTATCCAACAAGTTCAGATCTCTTGTTGTGTTCTTATCCTTGGTCAGAGCCTGCTGATAACCTCTGAGGGAAAGATATAGGACAGAGCAGCTGGAATTTGCTCAACTCAAGATGGAGGCAAGTTTTCCCTTGCTGATGAAGTTGCTGGACTTCTGTTCCCTGAAGCAAGGGAATGGAGCTGAGCAGCTGGATCTTGCTCAGCCAATGATGGAGAAACAGAAGCAGAAATAAGAAGACTTCAAAGCAGTGCTATTTTTCCAGAAAAAAAGGACCTGGAGCAGGGGAGGGGAGCCCTGCAGCAAAGTGATTCACCTGCATCATGCATGAACAGAGGACACATATATTATATGAGGATGAATAGGTTATATGACTCTGCTGTATTAGTGCCTTCCATCATCCATATCAACAGTCTCCAGTCTGAGATGACAGCGGAGACCAGTAATGTTAGCAACTCTTGGAATAAAGGTTGTGCCTGCTCCTCATATATCACAGAACCACTTGGAATTATAGGGGGCGTAGCTTAGGTTTCACTTTTCTTTCCTGAAATAGTCCATTTTCTCTGAAAGAGAGAATGTGCTGTTCTATCAGGCAGAGCATACTTGAAAGAAAAATGATGATGAAATCCCCCCCATCCTTACTCATTTTGTGAATTTAAAGATGAGCCTACATTCTGCTGCCACCCCGAAGGTCCTGAGATGCATTACGGTCAGAAGAAAGTAGCGGTATGTCTTCAAATTTATTCTTGTGGGACAAATGAAGCGAGATACAGCTCCCCTTTCCTCTTCTTGCTGCAGTTGCCAAGAAATTGCTTAAGACCCTTTATGATGAATAGGGAGAAAGAATGAGACATACAAGCAAGCTATATAGAGCTAGATGAAAGAATGGCAAGGGGCAGGAGGGGAGGAATGTTACTGGGCAGAATGGTGAATTTTTGGAGAGTGAAATCTATCTCCTCACTTTGTAGTCCACTTTCTGATCAAGATTTTGCAGGCATGATGATCCTAAAAGTTTGTAAAGCATGCTCTGCTCCATCAGAAACTGTACAGTATGCCTGTCCAGTTGTGTTCATGCAATTCTGGGGCACCCTGGAGGCAAATATTAACTGCAACAGATCAACACAGGTTGTAGGATCTGAGTTGCTGTCTTAATATTGAATTCCCTGGCCAGCTCTCTACTTCCAGCAGCAGCAAAGAGCGTGGGAGGAAATCAAACAGACGGAAACTGCTGCTTTCCATGCTTATCCAAAGCAGGAATGTATCCCAAGGGAAGCAACACAACAAAGCAAAAAGGCTTTATAAAGGATGCCCTTAGAAGGCCAAGTAAATCTAGTAGCGGGGAAAGAAGAAGAAGATAATAAGCAATGAATTCTGAAACCCACTAGAATAGCCTTTATCGAACCATCATTCAATGCATCTGAGAAGCTAAGATTTAACAGTCCACATTTGTGGCTGACAGTACAACCTGGGTGCTTCAAGCCCATTTCCCTGAAATTTGTATATCACATATAATCAACTATACAGCTGCTCAGTAGATGCCAAATTATACTGACTGCTCATGAATTGGAATACAGAGGAAAACACTTCAGCATAAAACAAGCTTTCTTGAAAATAACAAGATAATTGCTACAGTTTAGCCATAAGGAATGGGTTAATATTAGGGCTGTAAAGTTTAATCAGTAGTTTAATCAAAACTTTAGTTGATTACTCAGGGTCAATGTGAATTGGTGAGGGCAAATTTGAATTGATGGTACTGTGAGTTAAAAAAAAAACGAGGCTACTTTGGTTTTGCCATGTAATGAAAATGAAAATATTGCAGGGAATGAAAAGGAAAATATTAAATATACTTTTTTCTGACAGTGAGTGGTAGGTTTTGTTTATTAAATTGTATGTTATCTTACACTTTCTTCAAGATCTCAGAAAGATGCCTATATTGAGGTTTTGATTATATTCATATTTAATAAATTGATCAGGGGATAGCCATTGTTCATCATACTCAAGTAGACTTGCTGAAATCAATGGACTTAAGTAACTTACATTCATTAATTGATTTCGATGGGCATGACTTAGCTAGACTTTCTACATTGAAATGGATTGTGAAAGGATGGCTTTCAAATTTTGCAGGGAAACATGAGGAAAAAATCACTGTCTAGGGCTGGGCCCTGGTTGCTCTGATGGCCCAGCTTTCACTGCTCCTACCCTGTGGTTTTCCTCTACACAAATGAGTTAGTAATGACTATGTGACTTTTAAAATGTAAAGTCTGAATTACCTCAGAAAACTGCAAAGCCTTTCACACTGGACAGTTATTTGAATACAGACCCTTTTTAAATGTTTAGGTAACCTCATTCTGTCCATTACCAACCCCCCACAAAATAGCCTTTGTGGAAGCAAACACTGGAAAATAGCATTCACAGTAGGATTTGTGAAACTTATTGTAAGACAAATATGTATTTAAAAAGTTGATTGGGCAAGCGACAATCAATTCAACATGACAAAAATATCCATCAGCATTGCAGCAGTTCGTATGAGTTAATACTTTGGTACCAGACCCGTGACACTTTTAAATCTCATAAAGTATGGAAAATGCAAATGTATGCAGGTAGGGTTTTAAAAGGCAAATCTTTAGGTAGCTGCACAAGTTCCTTTGATCTTTGCAGGGCTTTTAAATTGTAAATGAGAGGCATCAACTTGAATGGCACTTATGTTTTCAAATATTTGCAGGTAATTCTAATTCATTCTGCAGAAAGCAGGACTTTGCATTAGCAAGTGATTTGCGGTTCAGGAGACTGTCTTTTAATTTGTTTGCATAATCAGATAAATCATGACATTTTTAAAAACTCAGATTACTATTATTAGAATATTTGAGTTAATGATTCACTCTAAGAGGTGGATATTCCAGGGTACTTTGATCTCTGAACTCCGGCAAGTGATTATAGAGGCTTTCAGGGGGAAACTGAGCCCATTACAAGAATAAGATCCTTCATATTACATAAATGTTGCATTAGGTTTTTAAGAGAAGCAGAAGAATGTAATGGGTTCTATAAACAGGGGGTTGATTATACCACTTTGACATTGTGAGCGTAACAATCCAAATTAGAACCATATGTTTGCCAAGCTGCTGTCATGATTAGGTGTTCAAGAGCTCATCTTGCTTTCTCAAACAATGCTTCCCCAAACGAGACCTGCAACAAAATGTTGTAGTGTTAGCAGCCCCTGTTCAGAATATAGCCATTCTATTCCTCTTACCCAGTTTTCTTTTCCTGACCAGGAATTGGGGATCTCGCAGACACCCCCTACTTTGTGGGGAGGAAGAGATGGGTATTGCCGATGGAAATTGCCATGAGAATTTCTCAGTTTTCCTGCCAGAGAACATATTCTGTGCTTGCAGTATTCGGGAACTTGATTGAAGGACATGCCTGGCTCACTTGGGCAAAATGGAGAGCAAAAGAACAGAGCTTCACTCTGCCCCAGGAAACTTGGTCACTGTGCTTTATTTTGGCTATAGCCAGTTTGGTACTAGGTTGATTACAGTACAGTAGCAAATTTGACCTGTGATGGTTGCTTCTGTGGTCTTAGGGTTGTGGGCCTGCAATAGAAAAACAGGAGAGACAGATCACATACAATACTACTATCATCCCCAGGATCACCCTGAAGAGAGTTCTAGCTACTACACATATAACCAGAGCTGTGTGGAATGTAACTTAAGGGAATCATTAGGTATAATTATTGTGAAATATATGGACCAAGCCTTCAAACTGCTTGAATTTGACTTGTTCTACATGATGCTGTTGACGCGGGTGGCACTGTGGGTTAAACCACAGAGCCTAGGACTTGTCGATCAGAAGGTCGGCGGTTCAAATCCCTGTGACGGGGTGAGCTCCCGTTGCTCGGTCCCTGCTCCTGCCAACCTAGCAGTTCGAAAGCACGTCAAAGTGCAAGTAGATAAATAGGTACCACTCCGGCGGGAAGGTAAACGGAGTTTCCGTGCGCTGCTCTGGTTCACCAGAAGCAGCTTGGTCATGCTGGCCACATGACTCAGAAGCTGTCTGCGGACAAACGCTGGCTCCCTCAGCCAATAAAGCGAGATGAACACCGCAACCCCAGAGTCAGTCACGACTGGACCTAATGGTCATGGGTCCCTTTTACATGATGCTGTCTGTCTTTGTGCAAAAAAGTAACACTTTCTACATTATTCCTTGCAAAACAGAATTCAATATTAGTTTTGCTTTATTTATTTATTACATTTCCAACTTGCTTTTCCTCCAAGGAGCTCAAGGGGGCGTTATTATCCTAAAAGTTCACCCCACATTTCATGCTCATAACAGCCCTGCTCTGCATGGGAGAGGGGAGGGTGTCCCAATATGAGCTTGGTGTTCTTTCTGGTCCTCATCCTACACACTAACCATTACCCTGTGCTCGCTCTCTTAAATGCATGATGAGAAGAAGGAAAAGAGAAAATGAAAACTACCCCCAAATTGGGGAAAGGGCCTATCTGAGAGAATATAGGCCTCCTGTTTTTGACATTTTAAAGCAATCAGTTAGCTGATTGTTTAAAGTAGCGCAGTGAAATCACACAAGGAATACAGAGTTTTCTGCTTAGGAAGCCCTAAGAAACATTGAAAATGTTTTGCAAAAACCTCCAATACACTGGAGTCCTGAAATGTATTTTATTTCAAGTGAAGTACGTTGTCTGAAAAAATATAATGTAAGTTCAGAATGTATTCTTAATAGCAAGGGGGGGCGGAATAGAGTTCTGTTTTAGCTGAAGTGTTTTGCACACATGATGATTGGATGATGGCATGCATAGCAGCCCCTCTTCTAGTCTTCAGAGTCTGCTTCCAGCTACTTTGAGTGACAGAGTTATCAGTAACATTTTTCTTGCGTGCTTGGTGCACTCACATGGTGCCCCAGAGATTTCAAGTGTAATTTCTTCCTTCATTCCTTTTCTCTCTAAGCATTGCTTATGGAACACTTTCCCCATTAACTGCGTACCTTTCGTTTCAGGTTTGTAAAACAGTTCTGCCTTCTAACATCTTACAAGGGGGAATACTGTTGAATGATTTCAGCTGCGTAGACTAAAAAAAGAAAACCCTACAAAACAAAACCCATTAAAAAAAAACCTACCAATTCTAGTATAACCATTTATGGCTTTCTCTCCAGAGAAAGATACAGTGATATCACTGCATTGGGTGTATATGCAGATTCTGGGCCACACCATACTTGACATTTAACATCATGTGCAAATGGAATTACCATGAGCAAGTGCTTGTAGACAAATGTTAAACAGATACACTTGTGAGGGACTGCCTAGAGTAATCAGAGTTGTTCGACTACAACTCCCATCATAACACTCGTAATTCAGATGCTGCTGGACTCCAGCTCTCATCATCCATGGCTACAGGCCATGCTGGCTGGGGCTCACAGAAGCTGGAGTAAAACAACATCTGCAAGGAACCATGTTGGCTACCCCAAGCTAAGCTGCCAAATTAATTAATGTGGGAATGTGACCACATGAATGTTTGAAAAGGAAATGGCCACACAGCTTTGTTTAAGGGCATACAATGAAAAAGATATAAGTATTAAAAGTTCACACTGGGAGTAAACCAGTGGTCACCAGGCAGTTGCCTATTGATATTTTACTGGGGGGGGGGGGGAATGCCTAGAAAAAAGTAAGTCCCATTTAGTACAACACTAATGGGTACTCACCTTAATGGTGATTATATTATATGTTTTACCAATCTGTGTATTTTTGTGCTTATATAGTACTGTTTTTATCGATGATGAAAGCTGCCCTAGGTAGGTAGAATAGCAGAAAAGTAGCACATAAAGTAGTAGTTAGTAATAGTAGTAGTAATAGCTACTTTTAGATACACAGTGCTGTTAAGTTGTGGGGATCTTTTACTGCTGTTTTAATGAACTATGATAATAGAACATTTTATCTGAATTGTCCCTGGGAGTTTTAGTGGAGGTGTTATATTCAACCACAGGTGATATACAGTACTCTTATTTTCATATGTAATCTGCCTTAGTGGAATTTTTATTTAGAAAGGGAACATTTTTTAAAAAAAAATATCAATCAATATTTATTTAATATTTGATATTTAATAAAATAATAATAATATCTACACAAAAGCAATTGTGTAAATGTAATTTCCCTGTCTGCAAACTGCAAAAAATGCTTTTTTTCTAAATCAATGTACTTCCATTGTTTTCCATTCTTCATATGTGCAGAATAAAGCATGCTGTAAAGTTTTGCAGGGTTTTTTTTAATAATTTTTAAAAATTGCACGAATTGTGATATAAAATACCAGGAGATGGCAGTATAAAGCCATTTAGCTGGTACTGTGCCCATGACAGACCAAATCCAGTGAGGAAACAGGTGAAAGAAACAGATTTGTGTTTTGCTTCAATTTCATTTAGTGGACATTTTCTGAAAATAAGGACAAAATTGATTGGGAATGGGCCAGCAAGAAATGCTGTGGGGAAATGTGATGGTATTGGATATAAGTGGCATGAAACACACACAAAAGTAGTAATATATATCTAAAGCCTTTCAGAATGCCTTTCTGTTTTCTTCTTGAACAATAAGCTGTGAGTTCACATTTTCAGTGAGCATTCTTGTACATTAGCGTGGGATGAAGAACTATTGCCAAACTTGCCACTAAGTGCCATAATTTGCAGTTCATTTTGTGCCAACTTTCAGAAGCACAATAAAAACTGTGGGAAAGTATTGATGACATTATTTAATTACTCTTATGCATGGATGATAGTAAAGTCACACTTGCACAGTCAAATTGGAATATGAGGTGTTTGGGGGTTGTTGTTTTTTTAAAAAAAGGTTCTCTTAATTGCTTTTCCTTATTTTCTAGTAATGAAGTAAGTGGGATCTGCAACAAAATATTGTAGTTTGGAATGCTTCTCTTCCCAGTGCCTGGCAGCCAGCCATCGGGACGGACCTTGGTAATATGCCATCCTGTGCGAGGCCATTTAATGCCCTCCCCACAGACCTTGTAGTGCCACCTTAAGCCAACCTTTGAGAAAGAAGTGTGATGTTCTGATAGGTCCTAGAGCCCTTGTATCTCCTTCCCAAAGCTGGTAAGCACCTGCCTGGCTTTGGGAAGGAGAAAGGAGGACTCTAGGACCCTATCAGAGCCCTCACACCTCCTTCCTGAGGCTGGACAAGAACTTTGAGAAGGTGCCCTCCTCAGCTGTGCACCCAGCGCAACCACACCGCTCACAATGCCCTAAATATATCTCTGCAGCTGCCGTACTCTCTTCTAAGATTCTATGTTCTGTTATCTCCCTCTCTGGAATTTGTCTTTCCTCCTCCACCCACCAGCCTACTCAAGAGTGAGCCAGCATCCCAGGACCACTGAGCAGGCTTAGTCTTCATTGGGCTATAGTAAAAGGTCGCCCCACAAGAAGTTTCTCCCCTCAAAGATTTCTTTATTACTCTTGCAAACCTTGGCATTTTCCTAAACCTCCTGTTATCTTTTTTGTGTGTGGCTGGTACAGACAAAGCCATCACTTTCAGCTTCACTCAAGTTCTCATTTTTATTTTATTTTTTAGTCTTAAATTCGGTTCTCCACATTTCTGCAGCAATTTGCATTAAAAAACAACAACAATCCTCATGAAAATTAATCAGCGTTTCATTGTGAGTTTCTCCAATTATATACATTATTGTATTCAGTTTTGGAGTAATATACACATTTTTGCTAGCTGTTTTTTCCTGATAATGCATTTAATATGTCGTTTTCATGCATTTCTGTACACATGGCTTGCTTGGAGAAGTGTATTGCAGAATTCAGAGCAGGGCGAATTTCAAAGGATAGTTGTTTTGGCTCACATATTATGCGCACATTCGGTGTGAAATGGTGCAAATTAGGTAGTCCCTCATTAAAATGCAAACAAAATTGAATGTATCCCCCATCCTTATCTTCAGTTCAACTACCCTATCCAGATGTCTTTCCTATTAGCCACACCTTCCTGTATACATATTCACCTACTGCTGTCTTCTTCCGATTTTTTTTCAGTACTGAAAAAAGAAGAGGAATCTTTCCAAAGAACCCATTTAGCAGTAGACAGGTAAAGGAGTGGCAGCAGGCACAGGAGTAATAGTGCGTTTAACTGCTATTAACAGTCCAAAAGGAGGCATGCCAGACTCTACCAGCTGTCACAAAGAAGTATATGCCAGCTTTCTATCACCACATGTCTTACCTCAGTGTAACCTTTGCAATGATGCAGCACATGGTTTTTCTTTAAAATGGATCCCCAGTTCATCTCCTATTTTTAAAAATATTTTCCGTTTCTTAGAGTTCAGTAGATACAAGCCTCACTTCAATGGAAAAATCCAAGAATTTTTGTTAATTTTGAATGCTTTCAAATGTAAAGGATGGCATTCTGCCTGAACAAATTTAGACATGAATGAATGTGAAGCTATAAACCTGTGGTAAAACTTGGAGCCGAGTCCTACCTATGAGCCAGCAGAAGGAAGAGAAGCTAATCTCAGCACTAAGCTTAAAATGAATGAATGAATGAAACTGAAAGAGAAATGTATGGTGATTCATATTCTTTTTAGAAGAAAATGTATTATTAAATAATAAAATAGGTTATTATCCAAAGAAAAACAGAAAAGATTGAAGTACAAGCAAAAGAGTTCACAGGGAGAATACGAAGTTAAATTACCAAATTATTATAACAGTCACATGGTAATACACAATTGCCCAGTTTGCATGTATCACTAAGCCAAACCATGGCTAAGCATGAACATGCAAGTGTGTGGGTACTCACGGCAACAATTGTGGCTTCTCTACTCCTTCCTCAGTCATCCTGTTGCTGCACTACCTGCAGCTAAACCATGGTTTGGCTCAGTGTTACATCTAAACCTAGGCTGGCGTCTCATCTTCTTCCAGACAAACCATGAGCTGTAGCCAAGGTTTGTTCTTGGCTTATTGCTTGCTGTTTGTCTGGCGGATGCAAACCATGATTTCCAGTTCACATGTCATGTGAAGCCAATCTATTGACTTACCTCCGGGTAGTGAAGCAACAGCAGGAGAACTGAAGCACATGTTATTTTTGCTGTGCCTACTCACACATTCACACTTAGCCACTGTTTGAGCTGGGATAATAAATAGGTTAATTTTATAAATTACTTAAGCTATTGCAATCACTTTCATTTTACTATGACTTTGATGTGTACATGGTACAACTTCATCTGCAAGAGTTCTCATGGTCATTTCAGTGCTGGGAATAGCTCTGGGGATGCAATCTAGGTGTATGTAATATGGCAACGACTGGGGGAACCAATGGGCAGCAGATGAGCATGCGAAAGTTGCCTCTGAGCTTTGATTGAATCCTCAGAACTCCTCCTCCAAACAGAAACTAATAGGATCAGACTTTGGGCAAAATCTCAAGGTCACTGCCTAATTTTGAAAACTATTTTTAAGATCTAGGCTGACCAATTTGTATTCCTGTTACACAGTTCGCAAGACCAGGAGAAAACATGCATATGTAATTAAAGCTGATGTGGGGGAGGGAATCTACTTGGTTGTACAATAGGGATGGGCATTCACTTCAGAACACTGGAGCAATTGCAAATGGGGCTCATGAGGTTCCATTTTAATTTGTTCCAAAATGCACAGAGGTGTGAAGGGATAGAAGAACTTAAGAAGAACCCTCCTGGGTCAGAGTTATCTAGACAGACTAGAATGCTATCTAGTCTAGCATTCTGTTCTTATAGTCACCAACATGATGCCTATGGGAAGCTCACAAACAGGAGATGGCACTGTTTTGTTGCTTCCATTTCATTCAGGGGTGGGCAATCTACTGGTCTCCACTGGCATGAGCTGGGTTCCATGGTCACTACTGCTGCTGGCCATTTCCTCCTCCCCAGATTGCCCCAGCAATCACAGTATTTCAGCAAAAAAAATGAGAGGTTTTTTTAGTAGTGACCCCCAACCCCCTGACATGAGAAGAAGAAGAAAGATCATTTTTTGAGTAGCTGCCCAAGTTGGTTCTATTGACGGCACTGCTATAGGCAGTGACAAAACAGTAATGAAAAGAAGCAAAGGTGGGGGAGACCCAAAGCAAACAACTGCAAATCACAAATAGAATATAAGTCCAACAAATGAGCAATAAAATGAATATAATTTGTATGGTGTGATAATCAAGCTAGTGTGCCCACTAATGAAGAAAATGAATGGAGTTAAAGAATGGGAAAAGTACTTACACATCCCTGTCATACAATACCTGAAAATAGAATAATGTTCAATGCATTTGTTTTAACATTTATAGCCCGCTTTTCTTCCATATCGGGAATTTGAATTCACAACAGGTTAAAACAATTGTACATGGGGTTTCAGACAAAGTCAACCATCTGACACAACCCCATCTGAAATGCAGCAATACATATTCATTGTAAATAACTAGGATTTATTTATGCAGCTGAGAGAGACAAGGCAAGAGAAAAATAGGTTGTGCAAGTGAGCACTTGGCAGATGGAACTGACTCTGATTCAGAAAGAGCATACAGACTTAAAGGACTCTAGGACTGATTTATAGCTATGTACTTACTTGGCTATACAGTTCTTCTTGTTTTGACTTTGTCCCTTCAATCCATCAAAAAAGGAAAACATTTTTTACATGGTCAGAGATGTACGTCACACTCTAGCAAAACGATGATCATTAAAATGGAAAGGGCCCATGGATTACAGCAACCCATGGCAGCTGGGGGCGGGGGTGGAATGAATCTTTCTCTTTGCTGACACATGCAGCCCCCCTAATAGGCTCTCAATGTATGTTGCTTTGCTCTACAGAAGTGAACAGCAACTACTCATACTCTCAACTGGGAAAAATAAAACTTTGCAATAGCAAGCACCATTGACTTCTGAGCCACCTGGCCCTGCTCCCTCTTTCACATTATGAAGCATTCCACGTCAAAACACTGGCCAGCTGATTAATATTCCCTATGAAGCTGGATTTTCCTCTTCATAGCCCACACCAGGCAGTAGTCTAATGAACAGGCCAGTCTCCTCCCCATCACTGACTTTTACACCATTCAACAGTCCAATCTGAGGCATGCCTACTTTGAAACATTACCCGTTAAGTTCAGAATGCCCTACAAGACCACCTAGCTTGTTTCTTCTTCTTCTTTTTCAGTGCTTAGCATTTTAAAAAGCTGCCAGTGAACCTGGCAGTATTTGCCTCCACCAGGTACTCCTAACTTCATGCAAAAGAAGCTCTACCCTTCGGATGCAATTAGGAATAGTGTGTGTGTGTGTGTGTGTGTCCCTTACCACACACGCAGCTCCAACTTCTCTACTAGATCAGAGAGAAGACAATAAAATGTCAATTTGCTTGCCTTCGTTGGGCACACAATGTAAAAACCAAGTTATTGTTGAAGACGTAAAATCAAATGCAACCCTCTTATTAGAACAATTAAGAGATTTTAAATGGCTCGTTCTTAACTTGCCAGGTCGCCTGAAACGATAATGTTTGCTTTCGACGTTTTGAGTGCAACTAAACTTTGTTCTGTCATGTGAGAAGAAATCAATTGGAAAAATCTGCATCACTCTGGGAGTGACTGGCTACAACCCTTAATAGCTGCTGACAAATTTAGCCTCTGCAAGCCTGCGTTATTGGCTATAATTCTTTCATCTTATATATTTAGCATTAAATATAGGAAATCGCTAGAACACATTGCACCAACTATATCACAGTGTTCTAGTGACTATCCAACAGATAAGAGCTGCCCAACAAAGATCTTCTTTTTTTTACTGTAGCTCAAGTTGCCACTAAGATCTCATAGAAGTAACAAGCCAGTTACTGTGTTGTCCTTGCAGCCAGCTACGATTTTGCACTGAAGCTTTGCTCCTCTTTTCATGCTAGGATAAGCCATTGCAGCAGAACGGCGGGAGAAGAAAGTAAAAGGAATTGTTATAAAGCTGAAAACAGGCACACACAGCTAGTAAAATAAGGGCTGTACAGCTCAGTGGTAAAGCATCTGCTTTGCATGGAAAATGTCCCCGGCCTAATCACTGGTATCTCCAGGTGGGGCTGGGAATTTCTCATCTGAAGCTCCAGAGAAGTCCCTGTCCATGTCGAGAATATTGGCTAGCTGAATTAATGTGTATATCAGCTCCCTGTGTTTCTGTGTTCCTATGCTTTGCGTGCAGAAGGTCCCAGGTTCAGAAATGTGTCTGAAACCTGGAAGGCCACTGCCTGTCAATGTAGACATTTCTGAGCTACATGAACCAATAGTCTGACTTGGTATATAGCAGCTTCCTAATAACTCTGTGCCAGAAATCCATATAGAGCTTCAACTAATAGAACTAGTTGGTACCATTTGGTACCATTTGAACAACCCACAAAAACATTTGCAAAAAGACAAAAAAGGGGGGAAATGATTATATTAGGCAAAATTGTTTACAAACATATGAATATTAGGAGAAAATCACATTAAAATTGTGATTATTTTTCTTTTTAGCTTAAAAAAATATGTTTGATGTTGAAATGTGGAGGGGCTTAACTTAAGACTGGAAAGATGTGTAACTGAGAGAAACCGAAACTGACAGATTTGCCCATCCCTATCTTATACCAGTTTATGCCCATTCCTCTCTTGTACCCATTTACAAGCACATGCAAACATTATTTTTCATATAAATTCCTATTATAAGTTTATGCACATTATCTTTTTCTAGAGCCACTCCATACGGCACATTTTTTTAAAAAAAGTGTCAAGAAAATATGAGTGTAGGAAAACATGTGTGTCTTAAAATTCATTTAATAAATAAATTCAATGATTAAATTCATAAAAAGTAGAGCACACTGGTCTGATTTGTGGTGAGCTGCCCCAATAACCACAACTTAAGCTTCTCTTTAAAAATAAAGAAAGAGGCAGAATCTGTGAACAGAATGTGTTCTGTGCTGGGTTTTCTCACCAGGTTGTTTCTGTAAAGAATCCTTTGTAATGAAGCATTTCCCCAAAGTGCTAAGACTCAGTAAATTTTTAAAAGAAGTTTCTCTTACATTGACATAATTTGGGGAAAAAAACATATATAAAACTCATGCAGCTGCATAAGCAGTGATGTGAGTTAGCGGTAGGGTATCAGAGTACCTTTCAAGTACTTTAATTAAGCCAGTTTGCCTGTTACCTTTTCTATAAATTAATTTTCTCCATTTAATAGTATCAAAGCACTTACATTTAGTTTTGATGAATGATGTAGAGAGGGGGAAATGTAAGCCCAGCAGGGACCAGTAACGAGCATGCCAGTTTAGGATATCTCCTGCATTTCTATAGTCAAGCCACACTGGTAATTTGTTACTTCCCTGCTGATAAACTGCAACTCACAAGCTCGTCTGCTCCTAGTGTGAATGAAAACTTAATTGGCTCCAGTATTGCAGCAGAAGGAGGAGTAGGAGGAAGGCTTTGTCTTTTATAAGGAGAGAAGAATGACTTCTTATTTTTGTGCACAAAAAGAGAACATACGGAAGACCGAAGATTGTGAGTGAAACAAAAATAGGCATATTTTTGCACCTTAATATCAGCAAGACAAAGGAGATGGTGTTGGACTTTCGGAGGAAGAGAGAAGAACTAGCCCCACTGTACATCAGGGAGGACTGTGTGGAGAGAGTCTCTTCCTTTAAATTCCTAGGAGTTTATCTCAGTGAAGACCTTACTTGGAAAATCAATACAACCCAGGTGGTTAAGAAAGCCCCAAAGAAACTCCATCTCCTCCAAGTATTGCAAAAGAACAATGTCAATCAACATTTGATGATCTCCTTCTACCGGTCCACAATAGAAAGTGTCCTTTCATACTGCATTATGGTGTGATACGCTGGTTTGACATCAACTGATAGGAAGTGCCTACAGAGGGTGGTGCATACAGCACAATATATTATGGGCTGTCCCGTGAATCCACTGGATGACATCATGGAAGAACATTGCCTCAGAAGAGTGAGGAAAATTCTCAGGGATGATTCACACCCTGGCCAGCACTTTCTTGACCTCCTGCCCTTGGGCAGAAGATACAGAAGCATGATTAGTTGCACCAGCAGGGTAAAGAACAGCTTCTATCCATGGGCTGTTAGGCTGCTGAATGAAAAGATAACAACAGGGCAACTGACTTTTGGGTTTGGTGTGTGTGTGTCAGTAAATGAGCGGAATTAAGTCTAAGAGGGCTGAGTAGGGGGTGCTCGTGTAATCTCACTGTATACAAGTTTTACAAGTGACAATAAAGTATTTCAGTTTCAATATTCCACAGGAGATGAAGGTTTACTTCTGCCAGAAGTCATTCCAGAACTTTCTTTTGGGCCTATGGAAGCAATACATGGAGGAAGAAGACTATGGTGGTACTTTTGCATCTCAAATGTGGCAAAATCTGCACATGCAATCCCACAGTAACCCTGGCTGAATCTGAACATTTCAGGAGGAAATCAATGTCACACTAATATGATTCCTCTGTCAGCACAATAATTTCTGCTTGTCTGGTGCAACATTCTCCCTTCTTTTCCCCCCATGCACTGATCTGGGGGTTCTCCTGACTCCCCCTGGTGCATGCGGTAGGAGAGAAAGCCCCGTTATGCTAGCAGGATTCCTTGTGCTTTCTCCTATAGTCGTGTGACTATTCAGTTCAATACAGCCCTTTGGTTTTTGAAAGATTATTGTTCAGAGGTTCAGCTCATGCTCTGCAAGCATAGGGATCTATGCACATCCATCTTGCTGCATTGAGGAACACTTCTGTCTGAAACCATGCAAAGTCTGTTTTGCCAGTTGAGGTTTGCAACACTCTGTTAGGCAAGATTATCCTTCTTCAACCTGGTGTCGTCCAGATGTTGTTCAACTCCAGCTTCCATCAGCCACAAAGAGAATAGCCAGTGATCAGTGGTGATAGCAGTAGTCGTTCAACAACATAGGAAGAGCAGAAGGTTTGGAGAAGTCATTGAAGTGTTCAGCTCCACCCCACATGCCCAGAGAATAGGTGAGGTGGAATCATGACCTCTGGCCATGCCTCAGTGCTAAATGTACCTGCTGGCCACAGCATTATTGGCTGTGCACTAGGAATTAGTAAAAAAAGAAGAAGAAAAGAGCCAGAACAAATACTGCTGTAGATGCATAAAGATTTCGCTTGTAATTGAGAAGCCTAAGCAAATCTGGTTTACTGGTAGCGTGGAAAAACAAGCCTGATACTGTGTACCTGCATGTATGAAGATCCCTTTCTCATTGATAACAAGCATGCATCTATCAGGAGTCTGGCCAGCAGGCATGATCCTGCTCCAGTTCCCTTACATGAGCATCTGCTTCACATATATAGGTAGAAGAGACTTTCATATGTTCATGAGTCATTCCCATGCCAGCAATTTGGACAGGAAATGGTCCAGCAGCTGGAGTATCAACACACAGTATATATGCAGGCACTTCAGTATGTGTGTGTATGCACAGAAGGTAAAGGAAAAATTACAGAGAAACCCAGCCCCCCCTTTTATTACTAAATAAAATGAAATGTTATTTATTCATCTAATTAAAATACTTCTTAACCACCTTCCCTCAGATTCTGGGGCAGTGTACAAAATTGTAACTAAAACTAATTCACAACACATCAATGCATTTTAAAACCAACAAATAAATGTAACAGAATATAACCAAACAAGGATCAGATAGAACCTGAAAAGCTACAAATACAGGCAATGCAACACTCTCCTTTGTCAACCTCTGATTCTTTCTACATGGGATCTGTGGAATATGCCGAAATAACGTGAACAATGTTACCCTGTTGAGTTAGGCTCTCTGACCCTGTTAATTAGTCTTAAAGGAGGGTGATAGTTCTTACTGATGTATTCTATTCCTCTGAAACTAAGTCTGCATGTTGGTCATCAGATGGTCCTAAAATACTCCAAGATCAATCAATTTCTTTATATTTGCTCAAGTAGTTTCCCCAATACTAAGCTTCAGCTGACTGGTCATTACCTTTCCTATATTTCCCTTTTTATTCTCCTTTCATGCTCATAGAAAGGCTTTGAATGCATTGATTACCATTATTGCATCCATTTCACTTTTAATTAGGAGCGTATTCTAAGCACTCTGTTCAAAGCTGGGTCAGCATATCTGGTTAGAAAGCCTGTGTTTTCAAAGGGTTTTATTTGCTAATAAAGTTTTGTCTGCTCGCATCTTTGATTTGCCTCCAAGTCTCTCATCTCGCAGGCAGTTCACTTCCCAGCACCCTGGGCTAACCTCACCTAAAGGTCTTCTTAAAAAAAAAGAAGAAGTTAAAGGACCCCTGACAGTTAAGTCCTGTCACGAACGACTCTGGGGTTGCAGCGCTCATTTCGCTTTACTGGCCAAGGGAGCTGACATTTGTCCGCAGTTTTTTCCAGGTCATGTGGCCAGCAGGGCATGGCAAAACCAGAGCAGCACACAGAAACGCCGTTTACCTTCCCACCAAAGCGGTACCTATTTATCTACTTGCACTTTTTGGTGTGCTTTCGAACTGCTAGGTTGGCAGGAGCTGGGACCGAGCAACAAGAGCTCACCCTGTTGTGTGGATTCGAACCGCTGACCACCTGATTGGCAAGCCCTAGGCTCAGTGGTTTAGACTACAGTGCCACCCACACCCCAAGGTCTTCTTAGGAGCACTATAAAGTTGCATCAATTGTTAAAATACCAGCTACTACACAGGTAATGTGCCACTGGGTGTTGTTACTAGGGGAAAGCAGTTCCCCCTTGGAAACAGAATTCTGTACTGTTTTAATTGGATGCTTTTGATGTTTTAAAGCAAACACGTTTCTATGTGTAACAGATGTCTACAACACTAAAAGGAAAAATGAATTCAGTTTAGAACAAGTGAGACTTGGTGTGGCTTCCTGCCAACCTCACTTGACTTACAGCCCAAGCTCCACTTGGAGCTATCTATGGTGGTATCCACCTTTCTTTGTTGCTTGTTGATCTTTGACCTCTGCTTTGCCTCACCTGTATTGCCTCTCTGTTTCATCTTCCCTTGTCTTGCTGGGACTTGACCTTGGCTTGATGTGGCTCCACTTCTTGGGCACACAGATGTTATTCACATGGGATAAAGAATGGGAGACAATGGAAGAGAGCCATTTTAAGTATTGAATATGCAATTATTTATTTAGTCAACAGAATGAGGAAATATAAAGTACAGTTGAAATACCATGGCCCTGATCCTTTTGTAGGCATGGGCATTACATCACATGTAACATCCACCTTTGCACCTTCCTCATACAACTAACTCCCTGAGTGCACCGGAGTACCAATGCTCTCTATGACTTGGGGCTATTGGTTATAATGGTGTAACCAGTTCTATACCCTTCCTTCACCTGCCTGTGCCTTTCTCCACATCATGCTATACAATGCCACATAGGCTTCTGCTTCTGCATTCTTCCTTATGGAAAACCACAAGGACAGTATAGCCATATAACTTTTACATAGGAAATGGGAAAGCACTGCACTTCAAATGTAGTAAATTGAGATCCATGCATTATACCATGTGATTTATGGCCCCTGTTGGTGGAGAAAGAGGTGTTAGGACTGGCATGATTTGCATGGTATTATTTATGTGGCTTGTGTGGGTGAAGGGTGAACATAGTAGGGAATTACCATGTTTAAATGTAATTTAAGGCTGCATTCCTATACCCACATGCCTGAGAGCAAGTCCTGTTGCATTCAGTGAGGCTTACTTCTAAGTAGTCATGTATTGGGTTGCACTGCACATCTTTTATTAATACACTGTTTAGGGTCAATAGAAATAGGAAGAATACTGTCTGAGCATAATGCTTTCCGCTTATATCTCCAAAGGGTTTATACGAACATTATATTTTAGTTAATCTCAGAAAGTATGATTTTAGGCCAAATTTTGATCACTACTGTGTGACAAATCTAATGCTATTTAAATTGGGTATGATCATGTTTAATAGGATATAACTAGTTTAAACCCTATTGTTCCTCTAAAAGGCAATGGAGGGAATTCATTCTTCCTTTAAATTATGGCATATGAGACTAGCATTTTTAAAAACTCTCTCTTAATGCATCATCTGAACACAGCTTTTGTAATCTCTCTCCCCTCCCCACCCACTTTCTAATTGTATAATATGCATTTCAGCCTGCTTCCTGTCTTATCTGTTACTTGGAAATAAAACCTGCTCTACAATAGGCTAGTGCTTTCTTTCCCTCTGTCTTCCTAGGTAATACCACCTTTGTGCAGCAGATAGCGCTCAAGATGTTTGTATTTATCTAACAGGGAAAGGAACAGTATCACTGCTGTTGTGATGAATGTCACCAGACACATTCATCTCTATTTGTACTTAGCAATGATCCAAGGATGCAGCACATCACCAAACTGCTTTGTTACAAATCATTTTCATGTATTCAAGTATTATTTTGCTACAGCAAAATCAACAATCATGTATGGTTGAAATACATAGGAAAGTTATTGCAAATTCTCTATATGAAGTTAACAGATGCAGTCTGGAATCCAAAGAAATGCAGCTTAGGAAGGAAGTTTCATTCTTCCAGTAAAACAAACTGCTTCAGTAACCTCCCTTCGTTTCAAAAATGGTTTACCTATTTTACGGGGAAGGCGGGGGGGTTACATTTTAATTACCAATCCCTCTTATTACATTTTTCCCCACCTTTAATCCAAACAACTGAATCCAACAACCTCTTTCTCCATCAGCAGTGGCCATACATGTTTCCTGCCCCACTTTTTCTTATGACAACAACTCTGTGCGGTAGATCAGGCTGAGAAATAGTGGCTGGTTCAAAGTCATCTACTGAGTTTCATCGTTTGGTGGGGATTTGAACCTGGGCCTCTCTAGTCCTATGCTCTAACCACTACACCACATTGACCCTTGCGTCAGCTGCTGTTTCTGGTGGTGTGAAAACAAATATTTATTGATCTCACAATGCCAGGGTTGTTGTTCTTTGAAGTGATAGCTCAGGCAGTAGAACATGAGACTCTTAATCTCAGGTTTGTGGGTTTGAGCCCCACATTGGGCAAAAGATTCCTGCATTGCAAGAAGTTGGACTAGATGACTCTTGTGGTCCCTCCCAATTCTATGATTCTATTATCCTGACCTGGTCATTTTACTAGTGTTAACTATTGTTCCAGATTCATCTCATGCTGCTAATATATTTCTTTTTTAGATTATATACTAATTTATTTCAGTGTCAAAAAGGAGACAGTCCTTCTTCTTCTTTTTCTTCTTCTTCTACTGGGGTTAAGTATAATTGTTTCCAGTTTTGCAAAGACCTTCAATCCTCACCACATTTCAAGATTATCACTAGAAAGTTATTCTGTTTTGTAACAGAATTTTAGCTTTGAACCAAGTCTTTATTTACTTAAATATTCCTATATTTCAAGAAGGTGTCATACTATTATGAGTCTCAATATGCTAGTAACTAGCAATAGGTTTATGCAAACTGTAGAGCTTTCTGAAAATGTTAAATTGTTTTTTAAAATATATATATATAAATTGGCATGAGAGATTATTATTCTTGCAGGTGTGGTTGCTATTCTTTTAGCCGCCCATCATATTTTTAATGCTATTGTCCGAAGCTCCCCCTGTAAACAGGATGCATGGGGAATCTAGTATATGGGCTAGACAGTCAACAAGAACAACAGCAGCCACCAAGCCCCAGCAACATAGACAGCAATAGTGGTGGCAGCTCCATCCTTGGTGTAGGAATCTGTCCCTCTGGGATTTTCAACTATTGGCAGATAGCGTAACAGAATTAATTTCCACACATGAAGGCAAGAAATGAAAAATAACTCCACACTGCAATAATAGTAGTAGCCATCAAGTACCAGATTGGTTAACTCATCATGGGTAATGCTGGGATTAAGAAAAGATGACTCTTGCCAGTTCCAATGCAGCAACATCAAGAAAGCACATTTGTGTGCCAACTAAAAAAGTGTAAAGGTAAAGGGACCCCTGACCGTTAGGTCCTGTCATGGACGACTCTGGGGTTGCGGCACTCATCTCGCTTTACTGGCCGAGGGAGCCGGCGTACAGCTTTCAGGTCATGTGGCCAGCATGACTAAGCCGCTTCTGGTGAACCAGAGCAGCGCATGGAAACACCGTTTACCTTCCCGCCGGAGTGGTACCTATTTATGTACTTGCACTTTGACATGCTTTCGAACTGCTAGGTTGGCAGGAGCAGGGACCGAGCAATGGGAGCTCACCGCGTCGTGGGGTATTCAAACTGCCAACCTTCTGATCAGCAAGCCCTAGGCTCTGTGGTTTAACCCACAGCACCACCTGTGTTGTATGAAAAGTGTATGTTTATGCAAATGATGAAATGGCTATATTCTGCCCTGGATGCATGCTCAGACTTTCAGTGAACAACACTTCCAGTGAGTACATGCACAGCTTCTCAACATTCTTACTACTCTTTCTCAAATATGGAATTCTTGTAAACTCCTGATTTAAATGCAGCATTCTTGAAGTCAATGGTGATATACCAAAACTGTAGCTGTAATCACCTACTTGAAAAACACCAGTGCAGGTTTCAAAAGAAATACAAAATAAAAAGCACTGCCTCCCAAACGATCGGAGAAAATAGTTTGTTATAGTTGTTCCTCATTTGCTGTGGTTGCTAGGGAAATTACTGTATCTCAGTTTTAAACACTTTTATCTTCTTTCTAGCTCTCTAGCTGTGCCGCTGTGTCAGGTGATCAACCATTTACTCTTGCACCCCTTTACCTGCCCGTCGGTTAAGTATTTGTTCTCTCTCTTCTACAACAACATGAGCAATTCTCATGTCTTCCCGACAATCCAAGACTCCATAACATCTCCCCCGAACCAAAACTTCCCTCCCTCTTACAACTCAGAAATTGATTAATAGTGTTTTGTGGACTCCAGTTTATGGAGAAATGCATCTATGTTCCAGGGTTATGGTGATGTTACCCACCATGTGATGAAACAGCTGGTGGTGCCACCTGTCTTCAAATTTCTCCATCCTAAGAATCAGCAGAATCACAGAGTCTTGGACTGTCAGATGGGCAGCACATTGACGGGGATGAAGCCAGCCTTTCCTCAGATAGCATCATTTTTAACCAAGTAAACATTCACTCCGTTTGGTGTGATGATGCCTGCACAGTGTGAATCCTAAACACAAAGCCTATTTAGGCTTAGTGGGTCAATTTGGTCAATTTATTGCTCACCTGTTGAAAATACAAAAAGAATGCATAAGTTCTGTAACAATCTATCTCAAATAAGTACATTAATACTCCCACACTGTATTACATCATGTAATATATCAGCGAGCTATTTAAAAGAAAAAGGAAAACAGGTTAAATGTATACATGCAATAAAACTGTTCTCCCTCTAGAATTATGGGGAAGAAAAAAAGGGGGTTTTGGTAGTATTGCACATTTATAAATTTAACCATTTCAGTTACGCTATTGAAATGACACTAAAGTACTGTCTGGTCAGTACTCCTGTCCTACAGTGCATTGAAACACATGAAAATAAATTACACCATGAAGTTTTATCCCGTTCCAGAATTGATAGCTTCCCAAAGTACCTCTATATAGTATTCTATATAGTAGATAGTAAGCTTGAGGGTAGGGACTATCTTAAGCCACTCTAGGAGCCTTTTTTGGCTGAAGTGTGGAACAAAATATAAGAAATACTTTAAATATATTGCATATCCTGTCACTTTATTTTCAGTTCAGAAACATTGTTTCCACACGTCAGAGGCATAAAGAGGGACATACTTTACTATGCATTGGAATCCCCATACGGGTTCCTATATCCCAGAATGACAACAGGGCTGGAATCCATTTGGAGGGAAGAAGCAGTTGGCACCATCCAAGGAAGAAATGGGCATGGTTAGTACAGGGGTGGGGAACCTGTGATGCTCTACCTGTTGTTGGACTCCCAACTCCCATCATCACCAGCATGGTCAATGGTCAGGCATGTTTGGAGCTGTAGCCCAGCAACATGGTCATACTTGGTTTAGTACTTGAATCTCTTCATATTCTGCTTCAACCTTGATTAAATGGCCGATAAAATAGTGATCCCTTCTGCTATGGGGAAGCTGAAATGACATATTGTCCTCTTCCATTATTTCCCACCTCCTTGTGCAACTTTTTATTTTTATTTTTTAAAAAACAACAACAAAAACCCCTGCAATGCTCTTAAGAGAAATGGAGTTACATGAAAGGGTATAGGTATCTCATGATGTACTGTATATATAACATATTATTACTATTTTCCTTTGCAATGAAAACAACAATGTAGGGAAATACCAGTTGAATATGAACATGAAATTCAGTCTTAGGGTTTTCTCTGTTTAAGAAAGAAAACAGTACATGTGTGGTGTGTTCCTCAGCTTAGTTACATGAAGCCTGTGGAGTAACTAAGTTTCCTGTTGGAGATGGACATTAAGTTGATAAATACCTGTATCGCATCCAACCCATATATATGGAGACCATGAGCATGCCTTCCCAACCTGTGCTTTCAGTGCACTTGAGCAGACTTCAACATCTCCAACCCTGCACATTTGATTAGGGTCTACATGTATAAAATACATCAGGGAACTTGAATTTCACATTGCTATTAATAGCTCAGGTAAAAGTCAGAAATCAATCATGCAGTCAAGGCCTGTATGCACATAGGTTGGCCCAAAGTGAATTAGATTCCTCGCCCCATGTTCCAAACATACAGATTCCGACGCCCTAAGGAGTGTTTTGTAGCTTCAGAGTGAAAGGTGAGTGGTTTCCAAAACCATTGGAAATTGCTACTAAAAATGGCAGATCAATATTTCAAATATAAGGTTCATGCTGGACCTATGATATTTGTTCAGTGGAGTGCTGTGAAAATAATGTGCCCTGAAAGAATGTATTGTGTTGGGCTATAGGTATATCTCTTTTAATGCCTGACATAATAGCAGTGAAGGAGGCACATGAACCTACATACCAATATAGGAGAAAGGATCTAAGGATGCCATTTCTGACATCACTGGATGTAGGAAGGATCCTGGGAATGCTTTGAAGCCTTGCTCCTGGCTATATTCAAGAATAAAGTGAAACAATACTGTATTTTAACAATAATTTGTTATGGTCTTCTTTTGCATGTTTCATAACAATTACAGCATCTTAGGTCAAACAAATACTGTTGTTCTTGTTATATTAATTTATATACTGTTTACTTGCTGAAATGACTCCTAAGTGGTTTACAAAAGTGAAATAAATTCTAAAAGCATATCAACACATAATTAAGATACGTATGCAATGAAATAATTCCATCAAAACATTAAAAACATCCATAATGAATATGTACAATTAATAACTTTTTTAAAAAAAATGAAAGATGAAATATCCTTTGGAATGTCTAGGTATTCCAATACAGAGGCCTAGCTGTTTATAACAATAGCTACCCACTAAACAGAATTAGTAAGACAGCCACAGATACAGTTATTCTTAAGACTTATTAATCATATGATTCAGATCACAAGAAAGGGGCAGCCCCTCTTGACTACCCATAGTCAAGGTCCCCCATAAATTCCTTTACTTGCCTCACACCCATATATATATATATATATATATATGCAGGTTTTGGTGTCCTCGGGTGTCTTCCCGTGTAAAAGTTGGGGTGTCTAGGCGACGTTTCGACGAGGTCTCACTCGTCATCTTCAGGCTGGTGCTTTCGGCTTCTTGTTACTGGAACAGAGCAGGATCTCAGTGTTTGAGTTCCCATAAATACTGTTGAGGGGGTGTGGTGTATAGCCTCCAATGTTCTGGGCAGAGAGGAAGTTCCCAGGCTAGTGTGCCTTTTCTTCTTTTGTTCCTTAATTACTTGAGGGATATCTTGAGTGATTTCTTGAGTGATATCCTGAGTACCACTTAGGTGGGTCATTAGGTGTGGATTAGTTGCTAAAGTCTTTGTGTCTTGACCTCTTGAACTTTGTGAAGAGTTTTTCTGAGAAGATGGCTGTACTGCACTTAGTTGTGCTCTGGCTTGGCTTCGTGTATAGAAATCACTCAAGATATCCCTCAAGTAATTAAGGAACAAAAGAAGAAAAGGCACACTAGCCTGGGAACTTCCTCTCTGCCCAGAACATTGGAGGCTATACACCACACCCCCTCAACAGTATTTATAGGAACTCAAACACTGAGATCCTGCTCTGTTCCAGTAACAAGAAGCCGAAAGCACCAGCCTGAAGATGATGAGTGAGACCTCGTCGAAACGTCGCCTAGACACCCCAACTTTTACACGGGAAGACACCCGAGGACACCAAAACCTGCATTCCTGTACCCGTGAAAATCTACGAAAGCATATATATATATATATATATATATTTGCTTTCGTAGATTTTCACGGGTACAGGAATGCAGGTTTTGGTGTCCTCGGGTGTCTTCCCGTGTAAAAGTTGGGGTGTCTAGGCGACGTTTCGACGAGGTCTCACTCGTCATCTTCAGGCTGGTGCTTTCGGCTTCTTGTTACTGGAACAGAGCAGGATCTCAGTGTTTGAGTTCATATATGCACTATCATTGCTGTCGTTTTCCCGCTGTGTCTATTTACAGCTATCCTACCTTAAATCAGTACACCATGGCTAGGGTCTGTTTCCCCTGGAAGCACAGGTATTATGCACATAATGTAACATCATCAATTGTAAGAGAACTGTAGATGTTGCCATTTCTCTATTCTTGCAAACATCAAGTTAATCTTCTGTTTTCAGACTTGACGAAATTGCCATTTGAAGCTATAAGAGTTGCCACTAATTATGGAGCTACAACAATGGCAATTAGGGTTGATCACTGAGCCAGCGCTCAGGTACACAGTTTCTTTGGTCAGAGGCACTTTCCAGCGTACAAAACCAATAGTGTGCTCCCAGGATTTGCTAAGCTTTGGTAGATAGTTATATGTTGCTGGCTTTGACTTTACTGTTTTCCAGGCACATGTGGACGCATGCATATGTTGCCAAAGACAGGGTGATAAAAGGTAAAGGTACCCCTGCCCGTACGGGCCAGTCTTGACAGACTCTGGGGTTGTGCGCCCATCTCACTTAAGAGGCCAGGGGCCAGCGCTGTCCGGAGACACTTCCGGGTCACATGGCCAGTGTGACATCGCTGCTCTGGCAAGCCAGAGCTGCACACGGAAACGCCGTTTACCTTCCCGCTGGTAAGCGGTCCCTATTTATCTACTTGCACCCGGAGGTGCTTTCGAACTGCTAGGTTGGCAGGCGCTGGGACCGAGCAGCGGGAGCGCACCCCGCAGCAGGGATTCGAACCGCCGACCTTTCGATCAGCAAGTCCTAGGTGCTGAGGCTTTAACCCACAGCGCCACCTGTGTCCCATATTGTTTACTTTCACCCTTATACACAGCAAGAAGTGGGGACACTCTTTGTGACAGCACTGGGCCAGGATCTATTTTGCCATAGTGAATTAACTCTTACTGGTTTTTCCACTGGTGGAGAGCTGCCTCTCCTTAATCCAATAATTAGCATATATATATATGCTACGAAAGCATATATATATATATATATATAAATATATATATATATATATATATATATATTTGGCACTCACATTACACATTCTCTACAGCCACTTTCTAAAGCTCTTTAGCTTAGAAATAAATCCTACAAATAATAATGTATGAAAAGTATGACTTCTGAAAATAATATAATAATACTTCTCATGAGTATTCAGATTTATTCTCTTAGAATGGCAATGGCGCCCACCTGAGAGATTCTGAAGCTTAGTTCTGGTGACTTCCCACTGAAAAAAAGCCCAGGTTTTAAGTGTGCATACTTTTGAAGATGATTTAGAAACAATTTAATTCAAACCATATTGGTTAAATAGATAACTGGGACCAGGAGTTATGATCATATTACACTGGTGTTTTGTTGACTGCACTTGCTCCTTGTTAATTTCTAAGCTCAGTTCCCTATTCAGGGAAGTTTTTAATGTTGGATTTTTTATCACTTTATTTATTATTATTATTCTGTTGGGAACCACCCAGAGTAGCTGGGGAAACCCAGCCAGACAGGTGGAGTATAAATAAATTATTATTATTATTATTATTATTATTATTATTATTATTATTATTATTATTCTAGTTTGACCTTTAAAGCTCTTCACAGCTTGTGGCCAGGTTACCTGAAGCAGCCCCTCTGTCTACATGTATCTCATATACAGCTAAGGACTTCAACAGAGGCCATCCTCAGGGATTTGAAATACATTGACTGGCTACTAAGAAAGTGATCTTCTTAGCAGAGATGTACTGCGGAAAACATATACAGAGACTTGCCTAGTGCCTACTTTGATTTAATTTTTTTCGCCATGCAAAGAAATAATTCCCCCCCCCCATGCATTTTAACTTTTAATTTAGGCTGCAATCCAATGTATACTTACTTGGGAGTAAGCACCATTGATCAGAATGGGCATTTCTTCTAACTGAACAATCCTAAACATACGATTGCAATGTGAATTAATTTTCGCTCTGGTGATGATGTTATGCTTCTCTGTTACTTTTAGAATTGGATGCCTTTTATGTTTTGATTGCTGCTTTTTAAAATGTTGGTCTTGCATTATAAGCAGTAATGGAAATTATGTGAATAGTGGATTAAACATTCCTCTAGATAAATAAATTTCCCAGAAGCATCCAGCTGTCCAAAGTTGGGAAAAAATGCTGCCCTAGGTGGATTATGGTGCAATCTGGGAAGGGTATTAAATTTTAAGTGTGAAGCTTTATTTTCTGCACCAGTGCAACATCAGTAATATGTATTCTTTTGGACAATCTAAATTTATATATATATAAAATATAAAAATATATGTTTATATATAAAAAATATAAAATTTATATATATATATATATATCCCTGTTATATAAGGATTCCTACGGTCCATAAACATTCTAAATGAGGAAAAACTCATTGATGCTTTTATTACTAGTACTTAATAAATGCATTAATGGTTACAAGGTAAAGCAAGTAAACTAGGACTTAGGAGGAATAAATATGTACAATTGGTTTTAGGCAATGCAGCCACCAGACTAGACACAAGTAATTAAATTGGCAAGACGTAACATTGATCTATTTAAAGAAGGTCCTGTCCAAATGAATGTTCTGCACAGTTACATCAGACTCACTCATATTCTTTGCCCATCATTCCTTGTCTCTGATGTCCTGACAGGTGGCTGCACATCACAATGCAAACTTACAGATCCCATTTTTCTTGAAAGATTCTGTTCAGGGCTGTCTTCCCTTCTTGTTTTATTAATGTACTTGCACATACTTCTTAAGGCAAAACTAACTCCTGCTTAATCTAGTCCCATATTAATTCACTTGTCTTCTACTGAGGTAATACGTTTCCTTGCAGAAACAATTTGTGTATATGATTTCCCTCTGATTTTCTCCTTGTCTGCGCCAACACTGGAAAGGTATTTAAGTGTTCTTGAAAAAATGCTTTAGAGACCAAAAATACATTCTTGATTAGAGAGAACACAAATAATTTACCTTAGGT
Source organism: Podarcis melisellensis (assembly GCF_964234715.1). Taxonomy (NCBI): domain Eukaryota; kingdom Metazoa; phylum Chordata; class Lepidosauria; order Squamata; family Lacertidae; genus Podarcis; species Podarcis melisellensis. Next base: position 96,905,911 of record NC_138528.1, on the reverse strand, counting down.
GTCAGCTATTTTTTTTTTGTTTAGGATACCTCCAGAGTCTAATTGAAGCAGGGCAACTTGTGGACTGCCCTGGTCTAGGAATATTCTTCATTCTACATAACAGACTTAAAATAAAGAAGGTATCTGTGAAAGCACATGATAAGATACTGGTCCAATTCACTTGCCCTATACATATATATATATATATATATATATGCTTTCGTAGATTTTCACGGGTACAGGAATGCAGGTTTTGGTGTCCTCGGGTGTCTTCCCGTGTAAAAGTTGGGGTGTCTAGGCGACGTTTCGACGAGGTCTCACTCGTCATCTTCAGGCTGGTGCTTTCGGCTTCTTGTTACTGGAACAGAGCAGGATCTCAGTGTTTGAGTTCCTATAAATACTGTTGAGGGGGTGTGGTGTATAGCCTCCAATGTTCTGGGCAGAGAGGAAGTTCCCAGGCTAGTGTGCCTTTTCTTCTTTTGTTCCTTAATTACTTGAGGGATATCTTGAGTGATTTCTTGGGTGATATCCTGAGTACCACTTAGGTGGGTCATTAGGTGTGGATTAGTTGCTAAAGTCTTTGTGTCTTGACCTCTTGAACTTTGTGAAGAGTTTTTCTGAGAAGATGGCTGTACTGCACTTAGTTGTGCTCTGGCTTGGCTTCGTGTATAGGGGCGAGCTGTGGTTTTGTGGCCTGTGTCAGCCAGATCTGTGTAGGGATTGCAGGGGGGTGCAGCATCCGGAGGTGCCACCATGGTTTGGCTACTGGATGGTGTCTGTAATTTATCTGTGGAGAGGGTCTGGGTTTGGGTCTGGTGTGGTTGATTGGTGATGGCAGAGGCACACAGAACGCCATCACCAATCAACCACACCAGACCCAAACCCAGACCCTCTCCACAGATAAATTACAGACACCATCCAGTAGCCAAACCATGGTGGCACCTCCGGATGCTGCACCCCCCTGCAATCCCTACACAGATCTGGCTGACACAGGCCACAAAACCACAGCTCGCCCCTATACACGAAGCCAAGCCAGAGCACAACTAAGTGCAGTACAGCCATCTTCTCAGAAAAACTCTTCACAAAGTTCAAGAGGTCAAGACACAAAGACTTTAGCAACTAATCCACACCTAATGACCCACCTAAGTGGTACTCAGGATATCACCCAAGAAATCACTCAAGATATCCCTCAAGTAATTAAGGAACAAAAGAAGAAAAGGCACACTAGCCTGGGAACTTCCTCTCTGCCCAGAACATTGGAGGCTATACACCACACCCCCTCAACAGTATTTATAGGAACTCAAACACTGAGATCCTGCTCTGTTCCAGTAACAAGAAGCCGAAAGCACCAGCCTGAAGATGACGAGTGAGACCTCGTCGAAACGTCGCCTAGACACCCCAACTTTTACACGGGAAGACACCCGAGGACACCAAAACCTGCATATATATATATATATATATATATATATATATATATATATATATATGATTCCTCTGAGAAACAGATGTAGAAAAGGTTAGATTCTAACTGAAAATCCACAAGGATGCTGAGCTTAGATATGAGTTGGCAAATATGCTGTTCATGAAACTTTTCTAGAAAATCTATGCAGATTCTGGATTGCACCCAACTCATTCATTCTCAGAGTAGACCCAATGAAATCAATAGATTGAAGTTAGTCATGCCCATTTATTCCAATGGGTTTGTCTCAAGCTCCACAGAGGAACTTAGCTTCTTCTGCAGAGCAACAGCAGTCGGACATGTCTCCGCTTTCTCACGGGCAAGTTCAGGATCAGAGGCAGACACCTCTCTTTCCGCCTTCCTCTGCCTCATTGGTTGGCATAGTGGGGAGAAGTGAAGCCGGCAAAGTTGCTCTACACAAGAGCTGTGACTTCCATCAGCTTGCCCTTCCTCTCGCCCTCTGGGCTCCACATGTGGAGAACTGGGTACCATGGCATTGCCTGGGCAGGCAGAGAGACAGAGGTTGAAAGATGCCTCTGTTCCCTTGGTGGTCATCCACCCCTTCTCATGATGGTACATTCAACTACCACCAGCACAGTGCCCAAAGGGGGGAAAGGAGGTGTATAAAGGGAAGCTGATACATCCTCTTGCTCACTAGCGCTGCCTCTGCATGGAAGGCACTGGGGTGAGAACTGCATCCAATTCTGCCTAACTTTCTTGCCCAAAGAGAGCCAGCAGGCAGACCATCGCAGAGCCAAAGAGGCTGGCAGGCTGGTGATGAGAAGAAGCAACACCTGAACACCGGAAGCTGCCTTATGCTGAGTCAGCACCATTGGTTCAATATTGCCTAGTACTGACCGAAAGCTCTGCAGGGTTTCAGGCAGGAACTCTTCCACTGAACTGCTGCCTTGCCCACTTCAGCTGACTCCCGCGCTCTCTCCCTCCCTGGGCTGGAAAACGGGCAGAGTTGGCTGCCCCCTTCTTTCTCCGGGCAGCGCCCTTCTGCTCCTTCCTGGGGGGAGACGAGGTGGGACCACCCACCTGGCACACCTCAGGCATCCCTCTGCCCCTTGCTGGGAAGGTTTTCTTCCGTCTGCAAGGGAGCTCGTCCAAAGGCGTGTTACCACAAGGGGTCCCCATAAGAACCAAAAACCGCCGCCCCTCCCCCCCCCGGCCGCCTCACACACTTCCCACCCTGCTCCCAACTGCGTTCATTAATACGCCCCGGGCTGAGCCACGCCCCTCCCCGCTCCGTCGCCTCAGAGCGCTTTCCCGCCAAGCGCGAACAAAGCGCCTTCCTCCTGTTCCCTCGCCCGCTCCGGGCAGCCGGGGAGGCGGCGCCGCGTTGCTTGACGCGCGCCGCCGCATCTCTTCGCGGGGCGTGTGTGAAAATGCCCTCACTCTCGCCCGCCCCTCCCACCTCTCCCAGGGACCCCTCGACGTTCCGCCGTTGATTCCGGCCACTTGCGCGGCTCTTTCCCGCCTCGCCGCCAGCCATGAGCGGCGCCCCCCGCGCGAAAGGGGACCCCAAGAGGCGCCTGCGCGAGTGAGCGCCGGAGGATTTGCCTCGGGGTCTTCGCGGGGGCTCTTCTTCTTCTTCTCTGCCCGTCCGCTCTGACGGGCGCGCGCGTGTATGTCTGTCGTGTGGCAGTTTCTGGAGGCAGAAGAAGACGGCGACGAAGCCGCCGCCGCCGCCGCCGCGCCGTGCTATGTCCCTGGACTCAGTCCTGCCCCCTAAAGTGGAGATGAGCCAGACCCGAGGAAAGGAGAGCATCTCTTAAGACTCCCCAGCCAGGATGGCGCACCTGCGGCAGCCCCTGCCTCTCCTGGTGGTGATGCACAGCTTCCTCCCGCTTGTAAGTCTCCCGCCTTGCCTGGGCGCAAACGGAGTGCGCTCTTCGGCTTTGCCTCCCTATTTCTCTGCAAGATTTAGGAACGCTGGAGAAGTTCGTAACGAACCGGGGTGGCTTTAGCATGAGGTCTTTCCTTTCTCTTTTTCGTCTTTTCTCCCCTCTTCTCCATCTCTTCTCCCACCCTTGCTCTCTTTTTTTGGGGGGGGGGAGTGGACCATCCATCTCAGCGATGCCAGGGAATGAATGGGGCGCGCACCTGCCTCCGCCGCCAACACTTCGCGCGGCTCGGTGGCGAGATCTCTCACTAGCTAGCCGCGCCTGGTGTGGCTTTGGTTTGCGAAGGAGGAGGGTGAGCGTTTCGATTCGATCGCTTGGGCTCGGATGCTGGGTGGAAACTTTTCCCTTTTCTAAGCAGCCAAAGAAACCTAAGGAGCTCCTGGGCGCACCTTGCGTCTCTTCCGATGCTGTCGTTTCGACGGGGAACACGCAACTGTTCGCTTTCGGAGGGGAAAGAATTCGATTGAGTTAGAACAGCCCATTAAAGCCCAAGGCGGGATTGCTTAACAATATCGTCTTGTTTTTTTCAGTTTTCAACTGGGATTCCCGTAAGGCCTGTGTCCAACATGTTGAATATTGTCGGCTTTGGACTGAGGTTTTCGGATCTTCCATTTATGTGCTGTTAGTGTAACCGAAGTAAGGCTGCAACTCTAAACACAGCTACGCAGGAGTAGGTGCCCCTGAACTCAGAGGGACTTTCCTCTGAGTAGACATGCCTAGGGTTGCACTGCAGTAAGCCCTTTGGAAATCTTGGATAATAAAGAACTGGCTTTTTACAATCATCTCCATATCTGGTGCCTCTAGAGAAAGTTAGTTACATTGTTGCTTCATACAGTTTTCTAATTTACAAGAAATCATGTGCCTGTTGAGCAGATTTGGTTTTTTGTTTCCTCAATAGTACGAACCTGAAGCGATGTTATTAAACAGGATGTTGTGTGGTGCAACTATGAAGCAACTTTTTACTTAAAAGTCTTGCATACTTATTTAATTTATTTAATTTAATCAGCATCACCTTGTGTAGCCTTGTGGTACATTGAAGACTAACAGTTGTGTTATGGCACAAGCTTTCGTGGACTAGAGTCCACTTTGGTTGATCCTAAGCAATTTGCAAATAAGTTTATTTTAATTTATAATTAATATTTTATTTTGTTTTATCTGAGAATATTTACCTGTAAATAAGAATCTTGTTTTATCTGAGAATCTTGTACTGTTGACAGCCACTCACTCAAACAATAAACTACTTATGCAATTATCTGGTGCTCATGCAGCTGGACTCTGTGCATGTTTACTACTCTGGAGCAAATGTTTTCAGTGGTACTTGATTTTCATGTAACTGCATAGGATTGCAGCTTAAATTAAATTTCTTTGCTTTTCGTAGTTTCAAAATTAGTTTTACATCTCCTATAGATGATGTAAAAGTACAATACTGCTGTCTATTCTCTTGTGGTATCTTATGGCTTTGGGGTGGACTACAGCTCAGTTGTAAATACCTTTACTGTACTTAGCCGTAAACTCTGCAGAATATAATGGGAGTAAACTGAAGATTGCAGTCAGAAGCAAATGGCAAAAGCTGGTTTGCTGAAGTTGTGGAGAACTCCAAGCGAGACACTGCTACTAATCAGAGTGTAGAGAATACTGTTGTAAATAGTTGTAACAAACTTACTTGAATAACTAACTTGGGGCATTAAATATATGGAGTAAGGCAGCAAAAGGAGCTAAATCAAACAAAAATAGCATTGCAATCGTATTTCATCATACTCCATTTCCGGAAGATGTTAATTGTTTGCACACAACAGGATACAAAGTTTTGTTTTTCTCCTCATGGCTGCATTCTGGCTGAAAGTTTGTGTGTGTGTGACTACAGTCAACAAGGGGATGTGTAATAAACCTTGAAGGGATTAGACAGCCTCCTTAAGAGCTGGATTCTAATATTACAGCATGAGTTGATTGATTAGTTTTTGAGGAAGCTTATGTCAAATTCTAATCCGGTTTTGGATTGTGCTTGTCTTGTAATGTTGTGGGGCTGTTTTCCTTTTCCCTTTTTTTTGCTGTGGCACTTTATCATAGCAGTGAAGTGCGGAGCTGCAGCTCTGCGATAAGACACTCATATTTGCTTTCACACTGCTTTGCTTTTTTGAACAATAAAAGGCTGTTTATATTCTTAGAGCAGAGTTTCCAGCTAAACACCACACAGGGGTTAGGAATGTGAATGGAAAGCAGTTAATGGATTACAAAGTTGCTGGTCAGGAAAGAGGTAAATTGAAATACCCCAACCCATTTTTATTTTTGTTATTTTAAATCAACCAGATAATCAAAGGAACCGATTAAAACTTCTGACGGACATTGGTTTTATTTCACATTTTATTGGATAGTGTCAACTTTTTTGCTGTGGCTTTACAACAATTGCTTTGTGTTGATTACTTTAAATGATCAAAAGCTGTTTTCTTGTAAGGGGGGGGGACACACACAAGGGAGTACCTGTTTTCAGCTGATAGCCTAACAGTTCCATGGGGAGTAGCTCGTTTTCTGTGCTTTTAGAGAAATCTCCATCAGTGGTGTAATGAAACACTTTTATCATATAATTCTTAAGAGGGAAGTAGTCCTAAAGTTAAAAAAATAATCCAAGTAACCCTGCAACCCTATAATTTTATTTATTTCGATTTCTATCACGCTCCCCCTTCCCATAGAAGCCCTTGGGATGGGAGTAAGCCCTATGGGACTCTATAACATATGCTAATTACAAATACAAAGCTGTGCTTAACATTTTGTTGCATATCATAGACACAGTATTACCATGTTGTCTACTATTTAGTTGTGTACATGTACTTTTAAATGACCAGTGCCTTCCAGGTGTACAATTTGTAGAGTCAGATGACATGGACAATCAAAGATAGACATGGACAATATCCGTAAACAGTAACAAGCATTTTTGCCAATGAGAGAAAGAAACATTTTTTAAAAATAAAATAACCAGAACTTATTTTTTTATGTGGTGAAATTTACTATAGAGTACAAAACTTTAAAAACACAAACATTGGGGGGGCAGTATCTTATGGCAACTATAATGAACTGGCAAGTCTCCCTGCGCAGAGAAATTCAAAAGGCCTATTTAATTTTGCTGTACTCATTTTGATTCCTTGTATTTTAAGTTGAAGTTTTACAAAATCACCCTCTTGTTAATGATTCAATGAGTTTCCCTTCACTACAAATAAATTAGTCTCTCTGTTGTTGAAAAAATTTACTGCAACTGATAGGATGTCCTTGGTATACCACCTTGTAGGTTATACCTATTTCCCCGCCCCCAAGCTGCAGCCCCCGCAAACACTTACTTAAAAGTAAGTCCCACTGTATTCAACTGGGCTCACTCTCAGGTAAGTGTATATATGACTGCAGCCTTAGTGTAGGCAAAAATTAATAACTAAACATTTAATTGTAGACATATCTACACAAAGGTAAGCTACACTGTGTTCAATGGGGCTTCCTTCCATTGTTTATTTATTTAGTTTATTTATTTATACACACATTTATAAGGCTGGGTTGTTAGTAAATACAGGTTATGTAGACAGTAAAAAGTGCTGTTGGTGGTAAAAAAAATTGCACACCATCCATTTCCCCTGCAAACTAGATAGTAGCTAATCAAAGATAATTAAACTCACCATAATTCACCATTCGTTTAACATTATGGTAGTCAATATATGTAAAACAATATTGCTGTTTCCAGTCAATAATAATCTGGGTAGTTATTGGCTAAATAGTAAAAAGGAAAAAAATGCTTTGTCCAGTACGTATTAAGGTCACAGCATACCATTTCTTTAAATCTAATGTTAATGGCCATTCAGCTGTTTTGTTGCTACAAATTATTCAGTGTCATGTTAATAATTAGCTTAGAGGAGCCGTGCAATCTTAGGCACTAGCAGTAGAAAAGTGCCTTGTATAAGAGGATTTTACAGCCCATTCCCTAAGGCACTGATGTTAACAATCAAGCCTATTTAACAGATTCCTGCAAACAAATCCTGGTATATTATTTTTGTCATATCTATTACAATTTTCATTGGTGGTGCTTGCAAATGAAAAATAAAACTAAGCCAAAGATGTCAAATATATATTTCAAAACAGTCTTTTAAGAATCAGCTCCCAAATGAACAAAATTTAAGGTTAAAAAAAAAACCAACGGAAATTTAAATAAAAATTGTATAGTGTTGCTGTCAAAACCTAGCTGCAGTGCTTTGCTGTTTTATACTCCACATTTTAAATCCATACAATAAATGAGTCACAGTGCAGGCTTATAATAAAAGGGAAGTCCTCAGACTATGAACTGGTTCTGCAAATGGTGCATTAAGCTTTGCATTGCCTATGGATACAGAAAAGGGTTTCAAAAGCACTTGATGATGTTTATAGCTAACAGAAGTGCTGATGTATCTTTAATGCTTATTTGTAACTTGATCAAATGTGCTGCTATTTTGTTTAAAAGTCTTTTCCATAGTATGAGGGAAGGGTTTTTCCTTAAATTCAAATGGTGTGATAAAACAAAAACAAAAAACCTCGTGCAATATAAGATTTCTTTTTAAGTTGTTAAGTATGCAGTTTGTTGCTCTCTATTATTTATATTTAATTTGATATCTTTTGGTTAAAACTTATCTGTGTTTTAGCTTTTGGGTGGGTGTGGGTGTGGGCGTATATTGCAGAGTTAGCTGCCTTGATGTTTTCTTTTTTAAAATAGAATTATTTTTCAGTATAGATTAAGAATAAACTTCTTGATGATTGAGGTGCTTCTCATACAAGCATGGACTATACAGTAAAACAGTATTATTATTATTATTATTATTTTAAAAGTAAATTAAGTGTCTTGCATAAGAGTTTTTTCCTATTGCCAACCAAAGTTGTGGGGTTTTTTAAGTGTGAGATTCATACTGCTCCCCTCCATCCTGGGATAGCCTACTTTAAATATGTGCAAAATTATGTCACAATGCTAGGCATCTTTGTGTGATGTACCATTTTTGGTAAAATGTTGAAGGTACGGGATGTGACTGTGTTTAAAGAGAAAATTGACCAGACTTCTACATAAAACCCAGATTGTGGTTATCTACCTCCAGCTCCTCCCTTCTGAGCCCACGCCCATCTCCCTGTTACCACACACTGCTCCTCTCCTCACAATTCACCTTTCACTACCATTCTACCCTGGTCTCCCAGATAACAAGAAGGAAACCAGGAGGGCAGAAGCCATCAGCATTGCACAGTGCTTTTCCCGCAGTGCTAGCAAACGTGGTTCTCTATCTTATATGCAAACATCGAAACATTTAAACAGGCTTCATTCTAGATACTCCACACGGAGCTTTTTTCTGTCATTCTTCCTTCAGGTTCTGGAATCTGAAGGAAGGAAAGAGAATACATTGTACAAAACACAGTCTCATGTTAAAACAGGGTTGCTTTCTGGAGGCATCACCTAGGGCTGCCTTTGTGTCTTACCTAAGCAAGGAGACAGGAGCTCTAGAAAGACAGAGATTCCCCCTTAAAAAAACAATCAACTAGAGTTGGGCATTGGACTAGGCAAGGCTTATCAAATAATGTTCCATTATTTAAAGCATGGATTGATTAGTACCAGAACAAAAAAGAGGGAGATATTACAAAAATAAACAAATGGCAATAAGTGAGGGCAGTGACATTAAATTTAGGTCAGCTGTATTATTTATTACTAATAATGAACTACGGTGTGTGGAAGGTGGCAACCAAGGAGCCCTTTCTCCCATGGATATCTCCTCAACACCTTGAGGCAATTAAAAAAAAGTTAGCTGCATTTTTGCCTTGCCTTTTATGACATGATGTCATCCGTTGTGGAAGTTTGGGCCATTTTTAGCACAGGCACATAATAGGCAGTCAATTGACCGATGTTACAACCCTGCACAATGGATTATTTTTATTTGCCATTGCCACTTACGAACAAGTGGATCACTGCAAGTCTGGTTAAAATGTGGAAGTAGATACAGCAAAAACATTCCTATGATTTCCAAGAGTTAAAGTGATGCTAGAAGCCTACAGTATGAGGAGAGTCATACACTTTAAATGTATGGTGTGTACATAAGAACATAATAAGAGCTGGCTGAATCAGGCTACTGGCCCATCCAGGCCAACATCCTGTTCTCTCGGTGGCTGACCAGATGCCTGTGAGAAAACTACAAGCAGGATTTGAGCACAAAAGCATTCTCCCCTCCTGTGGTTACAAGCAACTGGTATTCATGCAACCCTGAGCTGTTTAACATCTACATGAAACCATTCAATGGGGTTATCTGGAATTTTGGAGTCCATTGTCAGCAATATGCTGATGACACACAGCTCTACTTCTTCCCTACATCTGCAGGTATGGCAGTGGATATGCTGGGCCATTGTCTTGCCTTGGTAGTGGACTGGATGAGAGCCAACAAACTGAAGCTCCGTCTGGATAAGACTGAAGCACTGTTAGCTCCCTAGACTGAATGGATGGGAGATGGTCTGCTCTTGATGGAGTTATACTCCCTCTGAATGAGCAGGTACATAGTTTGGTGACACTGCTGGATCCTGGCTATCATTTGAGGCTTAGTAGCCTCAGTGGTGCTGAGTGTCCAGCTGCACCCCTATCTGGACAGGGATAGCCTAACTTCTGTTGTTTATTCTCTCGTAACCTCTAGGTTAGATTGCTGCAATGTATGCAGTGTTTTAGGACACTTGACAAGCATCGCTGATTTTATAAATACTTTCAGGATTTGGAGAGAGATTAATCCTTTGAATCTTGTGCAATAGTTAGTTGTGAGAAGTACATTTTAGTTCATAAGTGCTTCGGTTATTTATATCAGCCATTGCCTACTCTTTAAAGACTTTAGGCAGTTTGCAATCTGTATATAGTTTATTTAAAGCAGAAGTAGAATTGTTATGGAACATTTTCCTCCTACAGGAATCTCAGATTCTATATAAAATGCTTGTTTTAAAACTTTATATTTTCCCTTATGGTAAATTTATAGTCAGCTGTACTGATGTACTTTTACTGTAATTTTAGCATAAGACTGGGGTTTTGGTATTTTTTTTATAAAATATGTGATTGTATAATGAGAGGAATATGCTAAATTGTATGTGTATCAGGATTGCTATGTTAATTGAGGTGGGATGGATTGAGTTGCCTATAATTCAGCAAAGGGACTTGATTTTTAATTGGAGTTAATAAAGCTGATAAACGCTCATGCAATTTTTAAGCATGTAACCAGTGTCCACAAACTTGAATGTAGCTGTAGTGTTCAGTTTCTTTGTTGAAGGAGATCATATGTAATACAGCATAAGACTTAACTAGACTTCTGAGGTGTGATATAAGCTCTCTCTCTGTATATAGACAAAGTATAGTTAGTGTCACAGGAAATAATACTGGTAAAATAGCTACTGGTAATGCTCTAGTGGTGACAGGAATTTTTATATCTGGGTATAACAGTGATAAATGTCTAAGCTCATATCACTGGAAGACAGTCCAGAACACAAACGAGAATTGATATGCAGCATTTATAACTGAATTAACATACAGTGGTACCTCTAGTTATGAACTTCATTCATTCCGCAGGTCCGTTCTTAACCTTAAACTGTTCTTAACTAGAGGCGTGCTTTTGCTAATGGGGCCTTTCGCTGCCACTGTGCTGCCAGCACACGATTTCTGTTCTCATCCTGGGGCAAAGTTCTCAACTCGGGGTAACTCTTCTAGGTTAGCAGAGTTTGGCACCTGAAGCATTTGTAACCTGCGGTGTTTGTAACTCTGTATATACCACTGTATATGAATCTCCCCTCACTCTTAAAAGGCTTAGAATTTTACAGGTCCATAGGTGAGTGTAGCTCTAGGGACCCTACACCTAGATGGTGTTCAGATGAAAGCTACCAGAAAGGCTGAGGGGTTGGCTATCCAAGTCCTGTGCCTGGAGACGATTATAGGGAAGCATGGGAGCAGCTTTCAAATACCTGAAAGGCTGTCACAAAGAAGATAGGGTGGACCTGTTCTCTGTTACTTCAGAGGACAAGACTAGAACTGATGTGTAGAGATGGTAAAGAAACTCATTTCAGCTAAACATTAGGAAAAACTTCATAAAGAATCTTCTGGTCCAACAGTTTGTTACCCTGGGACTGTAGAACTAAAGGAAAGCATGTTCCGGCTCCACCCACCAGTCAACAGCTTGAAGCTGTGTGTGCATACAGAGGACAAGATGGTTGGATAGTGTTTTCGAGGCTACCAGCATGAGTTTGACCAAACTGCGGGAGGCAGTAGAGGACAGAGGTGCCTGGCGTTCTCTGGTCCATGGGGTCACGAAGAGTCGGACACGACCAAACGACTAAACAACAACAATAAATCTTTAAAATAAGTAAGTAAATAATATGGCACCACCCACATGCAAAAAAGCATTCTGGAGGAGCTGGCCACTGAAGCTGCACCACGCTCGGCCTCCTCAGCCCCCTCAAACGTTTAGGGGGGCAAAAATGCGTCAGCTCCATAGAGTTGGTGTGTCAGAATCTCACTTTTGCCATCAGAACAGGTTTCTTTAAAACCTAGATGTTCACTGCTGTGACTTATTAGCATTTTAATATACAATTATTATTATTTTCATTTCCTTCATTGCCCCCAGCCATACAGCAAACCATACTACACACAACATTTGATGAAGGCAGGTGAAGAGCAGGTAGGCTCTTCTGCAGTAAGAACCACCTAGATGAATGTAAATATTGTGGAATTATATAAATACTACCATTATGCAACCTCTAGATCCTTTTAGAGCTGGGATAATCAATGTGGTACCCTCCACATTGCTGGACTACAATTCCCATCAGCCCAAATCACCATGCCCAATGTTCAGGGATGATGGGAGTTGTAGTAGAGAAACTTCTGGAGAGCACTGTGTTGGCCTCCTCTGTTTTGGAGGACTGAAAAGTCCCAAGGCCCAGAAGTGTAAGAGATTCCAATTAATGCTTCTCTGTGGACTTACTGGAAGATCTAACTGCATCTTGCTCAGAGCATGCTTCAGAAACCTCATTACATTTGTGTCCTTTTACTTCTAAAAATAATGTTGCTTGATCCATAAAATTGCACTCTAAAAGAACAGTCCTGTGCTGTCAGTCTTTTGGGTGCAAGAGTTATTTACCATAATACTGAAAGCCCCAGATATATGCACATCTATGTGCTCCAAAACAGTCTGGCTGACTTCTGAAATCAGAAGTGGGGATGTTTGTGCATCCCCATTAAGTTGGTTACACAACTATCTAGCTTATATTACATTTTCCTACTTACTGTGTGACTTCTTGCTAGTTTTTAAGGACCCATGTTTTGACAGATGGTAGTTCTTCCCCAGTCTTGACATTCTGGTGCTTATTCAGGCAGAGGAGTCACAGCTGACAGAGAACGTTGCCCTCCCTCTAAACCAAAGTGCAATTACTATTTGTGCTGTGATATTCCAAGCCTAACAACTGCAAGCTCAGAAGTGAACCCTGTTCAGCTTGCAAGACCAACTTCTTCAGAATACTTTTGAATTCTAGTTTTTACTTCTGTGTTTTTTGGAGTGGAATTTATTGTGTCAGGTTTCTCTTAGCGCTCAGGCAGTGTTTGCTATAATAGTTTTATAGCATAAGAAGTCTTTAGGATGCAATCATGTGCATACGTTCCTGGGAGTAAGTTCCACAGAGCTAAATGGGCCTGACTTCTGATGAGACATTTACAGGACTGAGTTGTTAACATTGTGTGTGCATAATTATATATATAGTGATAATAAATCGACAGTGAACTGAGCGAGAGCGGGATATAGCTACTTTATTCTCTCTACTTTTCTTTTATGCATCTGAGTTACATTACATTGAAATAAGAATTAACTTATTTGGTTTTATTAAAAAAAACAATCACACATGAATGGGTTGTTTCTTTGAAATTTTTTTAGATGAAATAAATTAAAGCTTTTGCTTTGGAGCATCTGGCGGCCTTAGAACCTAGTACATGTAATTACTACTGTTTATTAGGAAAAAAATTATGTAACTGTATGGTTGATTTACTCTGATGTGACTGGCTTAGCAACTTAATTGGACTATACAACAAACCAGAGCAAACTAGAAAAAAATTAATTAGCAGATTCATTTGAGGATGACTACAAGCCCTTTGTGTTATGCTTCACTTCACTGAAGGTGTACAATTGCAGGGTTCTGCTATGCGAATTCACACTGAAATCACCAGATTTGGGGAACTGCCAACACCAGATGAAATGGAAACCTAGGAATAAACAGCTAAGGTTGCAATCCTATACATACTTACTTCAGACTTAATGGAACTCATTTCTGACTATATTTGTATAGCAGTACAGGCCTACCATGGATTTAAAATGCCTTGGCACCGGAGCAATCAAAACCCGGAAGTGAGTTTTCTGGTTTTTGAATGATTTTCAGAAGCCAAACGGCCGGCGTTTCCCATCCAGCTTCTGATTGGCTGAAGGACGCTTCTGCAGCCAATCAGAAGCCGCGCCTTGGTTTTTGAATGGTTCTGGGAGTCGAACAGATTCCCGGAACACATTCTGTTCAAGAACCAATGTATGACTGCACACTGTAAACCATGTTAGAGTTAAATGGAGATATATATTTATCAGTGGAATTAGTAAGTGAATCAAGTAGGGTTAACAGTACCTTTACTTCCATAGAAGAAAGAAGCTACAGTATCTTTAAAAGAAGGCACTCATATCTCAGTTGTTGTTCCATTAAAGGCTTGTTCATCACATTGTTTCAAACTTTGCCACAAAGACTCCACACCTTGAGTTGCAATAGGAATGGAGGGAGACATGGCTTCCCAGGTGAGGTAGAGCTAAGATTCTAGGTTCCTGGAAGGGAGAGTGGTGTGGTGGTTCAAATACACAAGCAGGAGTGTTGGATTGGCTCCACTGATATGTTTGCACACACCCCTGACCTCACCTCTCCCTGCCATTAAGCAACAGTGACGTACCTGCTGGAAAGCTAGCATAGCATCTCCACCCCACCTAGTGACCTATTTCAAATCCACCTTTTTAAGTGAATCAACCTAATTCACACTTCCTGGATTCATAAACAGATCAGGATTTTTTTGCAATTCTCTGAATGTTATGAAATAGGTCTCAGCTCAAAACACACACACATCAAAACACATTTTAACATGTGGGCAAAAGACATATTTTTAAAATAAACATTTTGCACTAAAATATGTATTTAAGCAGGGACGTGGGTGGCGCTGTGGGTTAAACCACGGAGCCTAGGACTTGCTGATCAGAAGGTCTGCGGTTTGAATCCCCACAACGGGGTGAGCTCCCGTTGCTCGGTCCCAGATCCTGCCAACCTAGCAGTTCGAAAACACGTCGAAGTGCAAGTAGATAAATAGGTACCACTCTGGCAGAAAGGTAAACGGCGTTTCCGTGTGCTGCTCTGGTTCGCCAGAAGCGGCTTAGTCATGCTGGCCACATGACCTGGAAGCTGTACGCCAGCTCCCTCAGCCAGTAAAGCGAGATGAGCGCCGCAACCCCAGAGTCGGCCACGACTGGACCTAATGGTCAGGGGTCCCTTTACCTTTATGTATTTAAGTAGATATTTAATACTGGATTCCCATACATTTTCTGGTGAGGGTAGAGAATTGCAGATTAATGCAGAATTAAAATGGAGTGTACTTTTGGTTATGGAGGAACACATGGATGGGAAATATCCTGATCCGTCTATTTGTAAACATCCCGGAGTGCATCGGGATGAAGAACTTTGTAAAGCAATGTTGAATCTTGATCTCTGTGTAGCTGGAACATTGAGAATATTATAACATTGGAGCTTTGACAAGCATTGCAGACTTGCTGATCCAATCTACCAAGAAGCCAGTTCATGGTGACTCTAGGACAAAACTAGGTGTCATGTCATTCCCAAAATTCACAATTTTAATCAAATAGCATGCATGGGGTGTAGGTTATCTGGATTGGGACTGTGGCCTGAAAGGGGCTTTAATCCTTTGCTGTCACTGCAGCTTTGATCTGAATTGCGTGTCTGTTTGTATAACAGCTTTCTAAAAAAAAAAATAAAAAAAAAATCTCAGTTGTATTTCTGTCAAGTTAACAGTGTTATCATCTTCACTTCCAAACTCTCTTCAGTTTTGTCAAATTGTTTCTTATTCGGTATATGTTTATTTTGTGTTTTCTGTGGTTCTAGTCATAGGACTCCAGTATTGCAAGCGTATACCTTCTGTATCATGTCCAGGGCAAAAACTGCTTCCATCAAACAGGATTTTCTTCTCTATAACCGCTATTGGTTATCCTTCATAGATCATGGGCAAGAGTTCAGAAGGACTAAACTGGACATGAGGGGCGGAATTCAGCTTGGTGCTATTATAGTCGTTCTGTCAATGCAAGCGTTTTTGCTTTTCAGATAGAAGGATCTCCTATTTCATTCCCCTGTATGCTGTTCTGGGGGTTCTCCTCACCCTCTAGAGTGGATTTGGGGAAGCACAGAGGAAATAGTTCTGCTTGTCCACCAGATAGCTGAATCCAGCCCTTAATATGCATGGTTTGGGGTTTTAAAAATAATGAACAGCAGGTAGAAAGGGAAATTAACTCTTTCCTTCCTTGCTGCAGTCCTGGGGAAAATCCATTGTCTCATAACAGCATTTGCATTGAGAGGAAATTCTCCACAAGAACCAGAGTATCTTTGGGCAGAATCATATTTTAAGAATAATTTCCAGTTCATCAACAGTTAGCCCGGACACTGAGGTCCAGCGCCGAGGGCCTTCTGGTGGTTCCCTCACTGTGAGCAGCAAAGTTACAGGGAACCAGGCAGAGGGCCTTCTTGGTAGTGGCACCTGCCCTGAAGGAACACCCTCCCGTCAGATGTCAAGGAAATAAACAACTATCTGACTTTTTGAAGAAATCTGAAGGCAGCCCTGTTTAGGGAAGTTTTTAATGACTGATGTTTTAATGTATTTTTAATATTAGATTTGAGGCCGCCCATAGATGCATATAAACACACTAGATCATACATCCACATAAAAAGCTGAGAAGAAACATGGCAGCAGAGACAACATTAAGTCTCTATTTCAGTATTAATGTCACTTCTAGTTGACCCTGAGTGATTTCTGAGAAGTGGAGATTACAGCATATACAGCATATTGTTTTACTGCATATTATATTGTGCCCCACCTCAGTATTTTATTTGAAGTGGCAAGTATACAAATACTTTTATAAATAATAAATAAAAGAAATGTTGCAAAGTTTGAAGGGGAGAGATATCTTAACTAATTTATATGAGGCCAAAGTTCTGTGGTTGGAGCTTCCAACATAATTTTGCTTTTTAAAGAAATTTATTGCTAAAAGAAATATGTAGGACAATATAAATACAGAAGCAAAAAGTGCAACAGCTAAAGCAAGCCCACGTTGCACCCAGTCAGGACAGTATTTCAGTATCCACTGGGATGTCATGGACACAGTACTCTGCATGGTGTCAGCATTGTCAGCCCGCCTGTCGTATCTGACATTGTCACTGACATGCCTGACCGAAAGGTTCCCTAGGTGCCACTTCTGCTACTTTTTGACAATCTCGCCCATCTCACTTGGCACATAAAGCATTGGAGTGAATGGGTTCTCAACACATCAGTCATTTTTAGCAATGTGTTATGAGATTGCCCCCCACCCATTTTTATTTTTATTTTTTTTACAAAGAAAATGAAATGACATATACCCTGTTTCAGTAATGATATTCATTGCATTTTAAAACAACTGCCCAACTTAAAACAGGCTTAATTAAAATGTGTATGGGAAATGAAGTGCACTTACTTCATGTATCCATAGCACCAGAAATGAAATTCAGTCTCTGTTTCCTCTGTGTGTGTGTGTGTGATAGTTTTACTGGGTTTTGTTTGGTTTTTTTTTGAACTGCCAAGTTTGATGCAAGTGCACCGATTGCTGGATTTCTTTCCCACTACCGTTTGTGCTTTGCAAACCAATTTGATCTGCATTCTAACAGAATCCAGGGAACCTAGAAGTAGACTGGTACAACACCTTTGTCTTTTAGAGGTCTTCTGGGGCTTGTTATTTTAATCCTAGTGTAGACTGATTTATCACTTCAAGCATCTGTCAGCTGCGCTTTGTCTAGAAATTGATAGTGATAGTGTTGCTGATTTTTCAGGAGCAGCTGTTAGAGGTTCATTAGTTACACTCTCAAAGGGTGCAGATAACTGTAATATTTTCCTTTGTTAATTATCTCTTATGTGTTACAATAATAGAGGTTCTGGAATTCACTCAGCTTCCTGCCTACCAGAGCTATAAGGTATACCTTTAGCTTTAATTAAATAGTTCTAAACTCTTATTCCCTAGTTTAAAAGATGAGAGGCAGACAAAAAAAAAGTAGGAAACAAAAGAGAACATTTGCTGTAAGAACTTTGTGCCTGCTATGGGAAGTAGTTTGTGACAAATTTGTGGTAGTAAGATCATGTCTTAGCCAGGACATTAATTATTATACTGGACTTGTCTCAAATTATTGGAAGTATTCGGTGAAGGAGGAGCAGAGCAGATATCAAACAACCCCATTTATTTATTTATTTATTTATTTATTTATTTATTCACACACTTGTTCTGTACACATATAAAGCAAAGATTGAAATTATTATTATTTTACATGAGTGCACAGGAGATGGGAGATGTAAATCTCCAGTGAAGAAGTGGTCCCAAACTAGAGTCACTGATATTTTAAATGCCTATTCCAGCAGAACTCTGGGAAACCCTGTAGGCTCTATGGGTAAAGGGCTCCCTCTGGACTTCAGTACTATACTGTCAGCTGTCTCCCACAGGCCAATCAGGACTCCCTAGGTCCTATAGTACCTGAGCCTCCTTTGGCTAGGCAATAGCTTAAGGTTCACTGACACCTCTGGCCATGCCACACTTTGACCCTCATTGTGTGCTTGCCCTGGAGCCACCAGCCCATCTTAGACAGTGCCATCTACCTCTCTCCCTTTGGACCCAACTGGCCCTAGCCCTGGATCCCGTGCCTCACATGAGTGAAATCTTCCCCTCTTCTCTGCCTTTGCTCTATAGCTCCAACCAATTTCCTCCCATCCTGGAACCAAGCCAGACAGGGAATTTTTTTTCAAACAAACAAACAAACACTGACACACAGCAAGGCAAAGAATTTGACTTCCCCTGCACATGCAAAATAAAATTAAAAATGGGGCTGTCACATATTGTTTGGATCTAAGAAAAAAATGTACTCTATTACTGTCTTTTCTTATCAGCCAGTATTAGATGTGGCAGCACACCCTGTGAAAAAAAAGATAAGGGGTTGGAGTTTCTTTTGGACCTTACTTTAAAAACACAAGAACAGACCTCTGTTGGATCAGGACAAGGGCCCATCTCATCCTGCGCTCTGTTCTCGCAATTGCCAGCCAGATTCCCATGAAAAGCCTGCAAAGCAGAACCTGTTTGCGATTCCAAGAAACTGCCTTCAGTGATGGAGGTGAATCAGGAGGACCCTTGTCCTCCATGATTTTGTATAGCTATCTTTTAAAGCCACCCAAACTGGTCGCCCCTTGCTGCCTTTTGTGGAAGTGAATTCTTTAATTTAGTTATGCACTTTGTGAAGAAGTTTTGGGATTTTTTTAAAAAAGCTGTCCTAAACTTAGACATAAAAATGCAAAGCACCCATCCCAGTATTTTGAACAGGTGAGTTATTACCTTTTTCTGCAAAGGAATTTGTCTCCCAAAATCCTGCTCACCAATGAAAACTAAAATCCTGCTCACCAATTAGTAATATTCTAACCTAATAAAATATATACCCTATTGTAACCTTTGGGTTGTTTCTAAGGAGCCAACACCAACTATAATGTCTTAGGTTTGAGTTTCTTTAAGCAGATGGAACTGGTGGGAGCTGGTAGGATAGAGGGGTGCTGATACCTTATTTGAAACTCATAAATGTTCTATTTTAACTCTCTGTAGCAACACATTGACCAAAGTGTTTAAGTTATCAACAGGGTCCTTTTTGATCAGTAGTGTTACCTGTTGTTTAGCCAGATGGTCAGGATTTATGAACCTCTCAAAGTCTTGAAGGAAATAGTTGCAAGGACAGTTTGTTCAGACTTTCTGCTTTTTTAAAAAATTAAAGGGTTTGTTGTGCATAAAGGAAAACCAGGTGGCATTTTCATAAGAGGTCAGTTTATTAAGATCGCACTGACTTTTGTTACTGTGTTTCTCCCACTGCCTACCCCTCTGACTCTTCCTGATATATTCATTTGGGGTGCAAATGCTTGACTCTTAAAAGCACATTTCCTAAATCTCTTTCAAGACTGTCTCTGAGCACAGTGGAGCCTCCTGGGGACTGGAACATCTGTGAACTTTTCTGCAGTTGGGAGTATATCAGCACTATAGCTTGTTCAACCAGCAGAGCTAACCAACAGATAATTACAGTTTGAAATTAGTATTTTAATGAACTGATTTTAGCAAAGGTAAAATGAAATCTCCCAGGCATTAAAAAAAGTATGCAGGAGGGAAGAATCATTAAACTCTAAAGTTCAGCAGATGGGTGGTCAGCAGGTGCTTGTTGAAAATGAGTGCTAGCTGTGCTTGTTTCAATCAGCAACCCACAAAAAACTAATTTGGGTGCTGTCCAGAGAGGTGTTGGAGCATCTGCATGCGCATTGTAATTTCTTGGGGAAATGGGAATCATTTATACTTCTTGGGGAGCAAGTATTTAAATGGTAAATTGAAAATGTCCTCTAACATGCAGTTAACTAAGGGTTGACGCACATCAAAAATGATGTTCCCATTTTTGGGGAACACAGGTATAATCATCCTCGATCACCATTTTTACCTATAGAGTAGAGTTGAGGAACCTCTGGCCCTCCAGATATTGCGGAACTACAGTTCCCATAATCCCTGACAATCGGCTGTGTTGATTAGGGCTGGCGGAAGCCATAACAGCTGGAGGGCACAGGTTCTCCAACCCTGCTGTAGAAGAATGAAGCAGATGCCCCAGTAATGTAAAGATAGGAAGCAGTAGCTAGGGAGCCCCTTTCCTAAATTGCATTGCATTTTTATCGCATCTGCCATCCTAGGAGTTCAGGGCAACATATAAGAGCATGGGTAGGCAAACTAAGGCCCGGGAGCCAGATCCGGCCCAATTGCCTTCTCAATCCAGCCCGTGGACAGTCTGGGAATCAGCATGTTTTTACATGAGTAGAATGTGTGCTTTTATTTAAAATGCATCTCTGGGTTATTTTGGGGGCATAGGAATTCATTCATTCCCCCTCCAAATATAGTTTGGCCCCCCACAAGGTCTGAGGGACAGTGGACTGGTCCCCTGCTGAAAAAGTTTGCTGACCCCTGTATAAGAGCAAGCTCTCCCCCAGTTTCCGTACACATAAATCTACTATGTATGAGTATATTTGCTTGTATTTAGCTTAAAAGTAACAAATCTTTGGCCATTGCTGGACTATTTATTGATTTCATAAAATTTATATACCCCTTGATTGCAAACAAACAAAGGGTTCCACAGCTCACATTATCACTAATCATTTGTCATGCTGGCTAGGGCTGATGGGAGTTCACACCACAAGTTAGCTACCCCTTGATTTAAGTTTTTTTAAAAAAAACAACAACAAAAAACTGAAAATAGATTCCCAAACTAAAACTTTCAATTGTGCTGGTCATGCATACACAGGTAGCGTTATGACACTATTTAGCCAGGTGGCTGCAGTATTAAGTAGCAGAATCTAGAATATGGAGACAGCAAGCTGGTGGATGATTGCTGCAGGGAAGACACGTAAAGCAACTAATCAGAGGTCCAGCATCCCTTCAGGAGCCTAGACAGTTTCAGACTACTGTACTGTACTTAAATTTCCCTCCTAAGTGAGGCTCTTTGTGCCTCACAGTTAGTTGATTCCATGCAGTGGCATTCCGCCTCCATCTCATGATAAACACACACACACACAGCTTTATTGCGGTGCATAAACCCAAAATACACAGTACAACAATAGTATATATCAACAGTTGTTAAGATCAGAGGAGCTTTAACCTGTACATACTGATTTCTGATAATGATAAACTGTCTGTTCCAAAAACAGGATGGCAGCAGTTACTGCTGCTTTCTTACCCAACATATTACTCTAGCATGAGTTGCTAGTTCATCACTATTTAGAATGTGGAGGTGTGAACTTAATATTTCCCCTATGTTTTCAGCTTTTCCCATTTTATCTGTTAGCCACCTTGAGTCTCAGTCTGGGGAGTAGGTGGGATATAAATGAATAAATATAATAACAACAACAAAATAAGATTATTCAAGCAGTGCTAGATAACAGGGACAAAACTACAACTGAGTTAAAATGGATGCAGTTGAATATAAACCATGCTCAGGCAAGACCAATTAGTTTCAAAGGTTCTACTCTTAAGTATGATTTAGTTGGATATCGCTCTTTGCAAGGCAAAGAGTTTCCTTGCTGAATGTGGCAAGTTTTTCCCCTCTTGTCAATTGAACAAGTTTTGGGTAGTATTTTCTAAAAAGTTTTTTAAAAAGAAAAAAGTTAAAGCTTTGGGCAAGCCAAGGAAAGTTTGCAATTATCTCCCTTCTTCCTTTGTCGAGTTTTGTTCCAGGCTTCTATTAGTATTTATCAGCACTAGCAGCTTTTCAGAAAATGATATATTACACGGGAAAATATTAATATCTTCAATTAGTATTCTGATATATAGTTCACTTCTGTCATTCCTCATCTACTTTCTGTCATTTTCCTATTATGCTTCTTTGACAATTCCCTAAAGATTCAGAAGAGATATGGCTTTGGGGGGAGTTGCACCACTAATCATGGATAGCCGTGTTTTGTGCAGCTGGATCTGCTTTCCAGTTTTGTCAGCAGAGACGTTGGTGTGCTTGTACCTCTACAGGGAGGATAGTTCTTTATAAGATTCATTTACAAGCAGAAAATTTAATGGGCTGCAAGATTTGATCATGAGAGGGTTTTTTTAAAAAAATAAAATCATTATTTCCTGCTGAAGCAGCTTGTCATTTTAGTTAACTACAGGAGACAGGACAGAATTGTAAAAGCAATCCAATTATATATGTTATTGAACAAGGGAATTCTGGCCACTTTTCATTAACATAGTAAAACTGTAATAACAGAAGGTGCTTTACCAGTTGCTTGGGTGGGAAGCAGAATTTGTACATTCCTAATGTGATAGCGACTCAACCTGATCTTCAATCCCACCCCAGAACTGTTTGTGAAAGTCTGTTTTCCTCTTAACCCTATGATATACTACTGGGGATTGGGACGGAGAGGGGATCAGACATTGTTCGGCCTTCAATAGCTTTCTTTGAAAGCTGCGTCTTTGCTGATTTGACTCAATGGATGGCTACGCAAATGATATTTTAAAACTGCAAACACAGAAATTCACTCTTCGATTATTACTTCTATGGTGGGGCTGGGGGTGGGATAGGTACAGTCACATATTGTGTGATGGCTATTTTAAAAGATCCAAGTGTAAAGATGAAATCCACAGTTAACATTGGACTACAATGTGGATACTTAAAAAACCCCAAACAAGTCTCCAAATACAGTGTGGGAGGAACCATTCTGCAGTGGAAGATGGCGATGGGGGGGTGGGATTTGTTTTAGTTTGCATTTAATGGCAAACCTATCTCGTTCACCCCTTCTGAAACAATATGCAAACCAAGGGCAGGATCCAGCTAATGAGTCCTACTAGCAGAAGCCTCAAGGCATATTTTCATCAGGATTTAACTCTGTTCCTATTCTGTAAAACAAATGAACTGTTCTGCTGCATAAGGTTGAATACAGTGGTGCCTCGGTTTAAGAACAGTCCGTTTTAAGAATGATTTGGTTTACAAACTCCGCAAAACTGTAAATAGTGTCCCGCTTTGAGAACTTTACCTCGGTCTAAGAACGGAATCCGAATGGTGGAAGGGCACTGGCTGCGGGAGGCCTCATTAGGGAAAGCGCACCTCGGATTAAGAACGGTTTTGGTTAAGAATGGGACTTCTGGAACGGATGAAGTTCGTAAACCGAGGTACCACTGTACTGCAGTTTCAAGACAGGGATAAGGGATTAGCACCACAAGAGTTCCACATGAAGGGGAGTTTTGGAGCCGCCACTCACAGCTCCTTGTGCCCATTTCCTCCTTCCTCATAGCATCAATGCAAATGTAACAGGAGCAAAATGCTTTAGCAACAGGGGGTGGGGGAATTAGGGGGGTATTAGAACTGTAGGTTAGTACCACAAGCATAGGTACAAAATACATTCCAGAAAATGAATATGGTATGGATTTTCAGTATAGTGTAGCTAATAAGTACATGCTACTTAAATCCTTAATGCCTTACAGCAATCACATATGCTGCTACAAAACCTATCACAGCCTTTGCCTTTAGGAAAAGCACATTTAATTATCAGTAAGGTCCAGGCTCTGCTTATTATGTTGAATTATTAGAGTCTGTTATAATTTTCTTACAATAGGAGAATTGTAATGGAATATAATGTGATCAGTTTAGGATTGCATTTTTTTAGTGTAATTGACGGCAGTTGGAGACTTCATTATTCTTGCCAGCCTTGAGTGTAAGATGCTGAAAACTTGTATGATATTGCATGACTCTAATGTGCATGCACTTGCAGAATTGGTAAGCTTTGTCAAGTCATGAGTTATGTAAACGTTTACTTTGTTCTAGCATTCAAGTTAGTTTGTATTGTTAAAGCAATATATGAGCAAAAAGAAAAGGAAAAGGAAAGAAGTCTAGACCATGGAGTAGTTAACCAATTTGAGGCTGCATATGAGATTTTCCTTTTGTTGTGATTTAAATGGTTTCTTCACAGCTCTTTCTTTCTTAACATTAATGCCTGAGATCCTATTTAAACCATTACCTGGGCCCTTCTGCATGTGAAGGCATGTGCCCTGCCACTAAGCAATAGCCATTTCCAGGGAATATATTGTTACTCACCACCACAGTCTCCATGAGCGGTGCGAGATTCCAAGGGTGCACCAGGGTCTGTGGAGACCATTAGCCAGAGCTCAGGGTGGGGGCACGTTCAAGCCCTGGATTCTTCATGTAGGATTGGGGAAAACCTGTGTCAGAAACCCTGGAGAGCCACTGCCTTTCATTGTAGACAATACCAAGCTAGATGATCAGGTGCCTTAGTATAAGGCAGATGAAAACCTTGAACTAGGATATATATCCCTGATATCCACATAACAGAGAAAGCAACGAATGTTCTGTGAAAGCTTCTGCCCCATATCTTGGATAACATTAGGGTTAATCTCTCCCTGCACCAATAATTTAGTATTAAGAAAATGCAATATTTGTTGTTGTTGTTACTCATGATTGTTGCACTGTTGTATTTGTGCAACCGTTATAATTATGTTTTATGTATGTAGCTGAACATTTTAAATGCTTTTTGTAAAGGCTTAGATTTCACACACCATTTGAGAAGATGTTTGTACTTTACATTGTGGGATTTTGTTGACCCCAATAACTTACGGACAACTATTTTGTTTTACTAGAAAGGAGGAGGTCTAAGTAAAGACATGTTTTGTTTTACATGCAAATGGT
Source organism: Podarcis melisellensis (assembly GCF_964234715.1). Taxonomy (NCBI): domain Eukaryota; kingdom Metazoa; phylum Chordata; class Lepidosauria; order Squamata; family Lacertidae; genus Podarcis; species Podarcis melisellensis. The sequence goes on along the minus strand of NC_138528.1, from coordinate 96,881,005 downwards.
GTCATGCTTACTAACTTCTACCAGGTATTTTATTTGGATTGCTTTGTTGGGGTACATTTGCTGGTGGGGGTTAAGTAGAAGCCTATAGACTTCATATGTCATATATGATTTGTATAAAAATTAGATTTTCTAAAATACAGAAATAAATATCTTATAACGCTAAACCACTATCACAGAATGAGTTTTCTGCCCAAGGTCCAGTATGTATCAGTTTCTATTTTAAGCAAATACAATCTTCTGTAAAAAAAAAAGAGAGATAATTAAAGATGATTTTTCAAAGTGATTTATATTAAGAGGAAGATTAGCAAAGAACTGCAGTGCACTTTCCGCATAAAACTGGTATTTAAGAATAAGATTTTAATCTTTTTATATTCATGTGTGAATAATTCAAAAAGGTTACTGCTCATTAAGTACTTTCAACCTAGTTATTAACTAATTTTATTTTACCATTCTTTTAAGTACTTAGAATGTAGTGTGTTGTTGTTGTTGTTTTAAAAATACACATTTCTCTGTGGCTCCTTACAGATAAAAAGGGAGGGGAATGACCAAAAGAATCCATTGCCCTACTGAAACCATTTCTGTGAGAGAAAAGGATGAGACCTGCTGGTAGTGATTATTTTGAGGATCAGAGAGATGGGCAGAAGCATCTAGGAAGCTTCTCACTAACTGAGGATGGCAGGAGAAAGATGGCAGGGCTATGGCACTGGAGATTTTAGGAGGTTCAGAATCTTGTCCTACAGAGAAGTCTCCACTCTCTCTTCAGATGCAGTCAGGTGTGATCACCACTCATTCAGGCACATCTAAAAGGGCAGAGCATGTATCTAGAACCTAGCAGAACTGAGCCCAGTTAACAAAAGAGTCACTCAATATTGCAATACAGATATAAGCTGTCTTGAGTGTTTTCACAGTAAAGTCTGGGCAAGAATCTTTCAACTTAATTTAATATCACATGTTAGTTTTTAATATTTATCTTCTTCTCTCTCTCTCTCTTTTGAAACAGATCTTTTGTGATGCTAAGCAGATCATCCATGCCACAGACTTACTAAACTGGGAAGACAAAGATCCTGCAGACACACTAGTTGATAATGTAGTCAATTCGAGGATCATCAACCCTTTACGCCTCTTTGTTAAGCCATCCCCAGCACTGAAACATGGACAGATGTCATATTCAGACAGCATAGACAACTTTTGGGATTGGTTATCCAACATCACTGAGGTTCAGGAATCTCTTGCACGAACTAAACGCAGACCAATTGTAAAAACTGGGAAATTCAAGAAAATGTTTGGGTGGGGTGACTTCCATTCTAACATCAAAACTGTGAAGCTGAATCTTCTCATAACAGGGAAAATCGTTGACCATGGCAATGGAACCTTCAGTGTTTATTTCCGGCACAATTCCACAGGCCTTGGAAATGTTTCTGTGAGCTTGGTGCCACCTTCTAAGGTGGTGGAGTTTGAATCCTCACCACAGTCAACGCTAGAGACCAAGGAGTCCAAGTCTTTCAACTGTCGAATTGAATACGAGAAAACGGATAGGGCTAAGAAAACTGCATTGTGTAATTTTGACCCTTCGAAGATCTGCTACCAAGAGCAGACACAAAGCCATGTGTCCTGGCTGTGTTCTAAACCATTTAAAGTCATCTGTATTTACATTGCTTTTTACAGCGTTGATTACAAACTGGTGCAAAAAGTCTGTCCTGATTACAACTACCACAGTGAAACACCGTATTTGTCATCTGGATGATATAATCCATTCTCTCCCCACCCCCCCCAATGACTGATAAATCATTGTATTGATAAGCTGTCTAAAATTCCACTTTAAGCTTCTTTTGGACAGGGATTCCTAATCAGGTTATAGCAACAAAAATCTCTCTCCCAAGAGAAAATAATCCTCTCTCGGTGGGCTGGTTCACCTGTGCATGTTCTTCACTTGATGGCTACAACATCAAGTGGCAATTTGCATGTGTCAGTGAACACCCTCAAAGATCAAACACCATAAATGGCACTTTCATAGCACTTGGAAGTCTTTCATTTCTGCTGCAAGTTCAACATAATGTCTAAGCAAGTGATGTTCATGAGTATGTGAACTGGCCCTAAGTTTAAGCTGTTGCCATACATATTTAGGCATTCAGATACCAAAATGTCATTTCAAAAAATGAATAATCATTTGTTATTGTGTCTGTTCCCATCAGTTGTAGAGGAAACACCAGACACTGCCACTATATGGACAAGCAGAAACAACAGACCCCATGCAAACAATGTACACATTATCTGTCTTCTCTAGGAGTTGCTGCAATAGCAGATTAATATTTAGAATGGGGGGAGCACACTTCATTGGTGTTAGAGGAAAGTCATAACACAACTGCCAATAAACACGTCAGGGTAAACATTTAGGTTCAAGTAGAGATGCCATTAAGATGAGCATCTATAGAAATTTTGAGGGATGTCAGACATTTCCAAAAGATTTGGATGGGAGAACTATTATAGGGAGGGGCTTGCCCAACACTAGAGTTCCTATGAATTTTGCCTAAAGCTTTGGCAAATGTTCTCTAGGAATTGAATATTTTAAAGAATTTCTATGAGATTTGTATAAACTGTCTTCATGAATGAATCATTCACAAGAGCTGTCACTGACTTGCCATTGAGCTTGAATACAGCAGAACTGAGCCCAGTTAATGCAAGTGAGGGTGGGTCAGTTGCTCACCTCTGAAGCCATGCTTAAAAGCCATGTTTTAGAATGACACCTTCCATTTTCATAGTAGTTAGTGACTGAGAACCCACTAATGAGCAAAAAAAAAAAAAGTGTGTTCTGGATTTACTGCCCAGCTCTAGGCTGTGTCCTCCCTCTTCAGATGTGTGGCTAGTATCTTTTTGGTGCCAGATTAAAATTTATCTTTTAGCCCAGGCATTTTAAGGGTGTAGTGAGTTCATTGGTTTTAGTTCAGTCTGCCCTTGCTTTATCTGCTCCTGTTACCTGTTGACGTATTTTATGGGTTTATTTCATTGTACTGTACTGCTTGTTTCGTTTTTGCTCATTCTAAATGTGAGACCCCCCCCCAACATGTGTATAGACGAAGCTGTTTAAAAGTGCTTTTGACAAATGAATAAAATCAGCCAAGTACAGGAAACGGAGGGAGCTTGCCTCCCATGTCAGTGGTCAGAACATACAGAAGTATATTGATAGAGCCACATAATACAAAAAATATTTAAAATATGGTTGCTGTGCTTAAGCAGGCGAACACATACAGTCTGTCAATAGTACAATGCAATCACAGTTCTTCTAGGGCAGGGGTGGGGGGCCTCAGGGCAGGGCAAATATGACCCCTTTGGCCACTCTGTCTGGCCCTCAGGACTCTTCAGAGGCCACACTCATCATTCACTGTTCTGCCCTATTGGAATGTATCCCTGAACTCAGATAATGCTTCCTGGTTACCTGGGTAAAGGATAAAAAGGTGTGTGTAGAAAGTAGCCTACTGTACAAAGGTCAAATGTACATTTGCTGCTCCACCAACTTTTCTTATGGCCCCACCCAAAAATGGCATGAAACCCTCAGTATCAGACTACCTTCTGACCAGAATATGATCTGGGGGCTGTTAGCAGAGATGAGCCCTGCTGGTGTATTGCCTAATTTTCATGAATTTGGGAGACAGCAATGCATTCTTACTTCTTGTCTGGAAAGCAGGCAGGAGGGGATAAGCAGAGATAAGGAATGAGCAGGAGGGGCTGTCTCTGCTTTGTAAGAGAGAGTTACAGGAAAGTGGAAGGTTGTTGGGAAGACAAGTAGCTGCAAAAGCACAACAGAAGGAAAATTCCAGAAGCAATTCATTGATTTGTCAGAAGGAGCAATAGATAGTCCTCAACCCTGCCCTGGGATGAACTGGGGCTCCATGGTCAAAGAGCAAAGTGTGGTTCTGAGCCCTATCTTGTGATGTAAGATATGATCACACAGAGGTTCTAGTCTAGTGGAGAAAACACCCCCCCATGACTTTCAGTGAGAAACTCCAATTCAGATTAAATAATGGACAAGCAGCACATACACTGGATCTCCCAGTCATCTATACATCTGCTCATACATCTAAATCATATTGTCCATTCTCTTCTCCCGTGTAGTAAAATCTCCACCCCCAAATCCTTTTTATTAAAGAGAACTTATTAGAAGGTAGCAGCTTAGAAATGTGGGTTTTATTTGGCTGGTCATAAACCTGAGCAGTTCCCTGCTACTGCCCCCCCCCCCCGGTTGAAAACTGGTTTTTTGCATTAAGTTCCCTTTCAGTTGTTCCGTTCTACCAAGATAATGAACCACTAAAATTCTAGTTCACATTTGTGTTGTGTGTCCTAGATTTAGCTGTATATAAGCTAGGTTTTGTTGCTGAGATTTATGAGTTCAATTTCGGGTGCTTTTGTAATTTAGTCGTAAGCCATTATTTTTTGAACATGTATTTTTACCCAAGTTTAGGCGGTTTAAAATACAAGCTAAAAGTTATTTATTGTAGAGTATGTGGAAATTATACATGTATATATACTTAGAAATGTATGTGTACAAGTACAGAACACATGTGTACACATCTTTCTATGTAAATAAAGAGAGTTTGTTAAATCTGTCATTTGTTAGGTCAGATTTCCTTTTGAAATTTATTTTTCTCAGCGCAACAGCAAAATGTCATGTTTTATGATGACGCTTTATCAAAATTCATCAGGACTCCAACTTACCGGTACATCCACCTAGCTGGAATAATCCCCCATTAAACTCAATAAGGCATTTTACTGGCACAGTGCAATACTATGCATGCCTACTCTAAAGTAAATCCTATTAAGTTAAATGGGACTTACTCGCAGACAAAACAGCATAGTATCACAGCCTTTGTCTGTTAGGTTTATCCTGCTGTTAACTGGTGAGTCCACTAATTCATTCAATACTGTATTGTTGTATCTGTGAAGCACATCAAAAGTGATAACAGGGAAGTCTTGTTTTCACACTGGAATTTCCAACTTGGAACAGGAATGACAGCGGATACAAGAAAGGGAAATTTCAACACTGCAACATCTTCATGTTACCATGCTCCTTCATGGAACACACTCTAGTGTATGAAGTTGTGTGGAAATTCACATAAACATAACATACAGCATCTTACATGCGAGTTTTCAGCATGTGTACAGTGTCCAAATCACAGCTAGGTAATCTAAGTTGCAAATGTTCCACAACAAGAAGCCTCGTGATGAAGATCAGGGTTAAAGAAAATATCTTGGGAGGAATTCAACATAGCACTCTGACATCAATCAGTCCGCCATTGAAAGCATTTGCGCTTACCAGAAAGATTTCTCCTTCCTCTCTTCTACCTATGCACTTCTCTGGCAGTTCTCCCAAACCTGACACCCTTAGCCAATTTGAGGGAAACGGGGGAAACCCTGTTGCACTAGTAGAAGTTCTTGCACAGGCTTCTTCTAGTGGGACTCGGTTGAATCCAGCCCTTGAATATTAGAAAAATTATTTATTGCAATAAAACAATTTTCATATACAGTAACCCTGCAACTAACACTGGGGTTACTTTCCAGGGATAGCGCCTAAAGCCCAAATCATGTATGATCAAAACACATTGGGTGCAATGGTGGGTGGGCTTGCCAAAGTTTTTTTCCTGGACTCTCGTCCCATTTCCACCCCTTTTTATTTTTAAATTGCCAAGGACATAAAGTTGAATACACACAAGTTAAATGTGTATACAAATGTTGCAATAATGCATCATTAGTAGGCCAAATGGTGTGCAGTGTACCTCCATATATGCCAAACATATTTCAGCCCAAAGGTCTTAATTGGTATACTAATATAAGATGAAAACCATGAAAAAAAGTTAACTGTTAAGAACGTCCAGCACTTCTAGAATAATAATAAAATAGACACAAGTAAACAAGTGGGACTCGACAATAAGCTTTGATGCAAAGCTTCAGAGGAAGAGGGCCAAACAATTCATTTAAAACTTCCATTGTGAACTACTGTCCTGGATAAACAACCCATTTGCCATGATCCCCAATTCCAATCATATAAACGTCTGCGTTGACAAATCCCAAGTTTCAAAATTAACCTCAGGGCTTACTAAATAATTATTCATTTAAATGACTCTTAATACAAACTTTCCCAGGTTATTTTAATATAATCTTTGACTTATTAAGCGTTTACTACTGGAATGCTTCTATATAATAGTATAATTATTATTTTTGTAATAAAGATACTTTGTAAATATTTCCTCCTTAGCTAGAGTTTAGGTTGCGCAAAAAGCAGCTTTACCGCACATACGCAGTCAGCGAGAAACCTGGTTGTCCAATAGCCATTTCCATGTGCAAATAACTTGCAGAGTTCCTTAGTGCGTTACACGCCTATTATTATTGCCTTTATACTATTGGAGATTCATTCTATCTATTTAGTACTGTATTGATTTCTACAAAAATGTTGCATCTTATATACTAATAATATATGGTCTTAATTTTTCAAGGACATCAGTACGTAAGTCCTAGCACTGACTCTGAGATGCTTTATCTTGGGGGTGGGGAGTTACCAGCAACATCCCCAGCTTTTCACCAGGTAGCCACTGAACACCACTGTTTATACGTGTGATAAACAGTTAACAATCCTATCTATGGATTGGCTGGCATTCAGAAATGGTATTCTGCAAAGCGAAGGGCTCCAGCTGCTCATGAGAAAGTCCCATCGATCCAGTGTAGGCTTCCACTGCCACACTATTTCAGAGAGTCCTCCAAACCTGCAAAGGGGCTGCAAAGAAAAGGATGAAAATATCCGCAAAGAATTGCTAGATCCAGGCCTCAAAAATCTGCAAGCTGCTATTTGCTTTCTGTAAACGGTGCTTGAGAAATACCGTCTGCCTTCAATAACACTCTAGAAACTAATAATAATAATAATAATAAATAATGATTAATAATAAATTTTATTTATACCCCGCCCTCCCCAGCCAAAACCAGGCTCAGGGCGGCTAAGAACCAATAATAAAAAGAAGTTGATTAAAACACAACTTAAAAAACAAGATTAAAATACAACATTGAAACATTAAGATGCAGCCTCTAGTACGATGATACCTCTGGTTGAGGACAGGATCTTTTCCGGAGGTCTGGTCAGATCCTGAAGTTTTTGCAACCGGAGGACCACTTCTGCGCATGTGTGTGTGGCAAAACCCAGTAAAATACTTCCGGGTTTGACGCTTTCGCAACCCAAAGGTTACCCAAGGGTAACGTAAGCCAAGGTGCTACTGTACTCAGCTTAGCATCCATTTTTAACAGGAGTTGAAAAGCTGGCAACATTTAACTTTTTTAAGGGATATATTTTGTCCGCCTTTCTGCAAGCTCAGGGTGTATACAGTGAAGCAGTATAAAAACATAGTAACATCCCAGCAACAATATTAAAACAAGAAAGCAATCAACAGCTAATCCACCATTTAATCACCAAATGCCTGGGGCAAACTGCCATGTTTTCAGCTAGTGGCAAAAGAGTCAGTACCAACAAGGGCATGCTACAGATGGGCCCCTTCCTTTCAGAAGGGAGGCACTGCATACTAGATCACATTCAGCTGTGAAACAGATCTGAACTCACATGCATGTCAGTCTGGGAGGAGGTGCTCCATTACATCTAGCCCCAATTATATCATTAATTGGAAACAAAGAGTACTGTTTAATAATATGATGGTTGGAAAAAGATAACCCATGTTATTAACTAACTCATTCTTATGCTCTGTTATATTTTTGGACGCAGCCGCATTTATTTAGGTGAACTGCCAACGCCCACTCTCCCACACACAAAGCTGCACACAGGATCCCACAGATCATAAATCCACCACTGGTCCAGCAACAGTAACTTGGAGCGCCACAGATCAGCCACTCCTGGTCCAAACTGACCTTATCTGACCTGGCAAGGTAGTTACATCTTTTGGCACTGTGATGTTTTCCAAACTTCCTCATGAATACCTTTCCTTTTATGTCAGAATAAAAACATTGCCGTATCTCCATTATGAACCAGGTTGGCAGCACCAGAAGTTCCAAATCAATTTATGGTTGTGTCCTCAATTCAAGTCTCCTCATTTGTCCTTGTGGCTTTTACTCCCAATTTGATAACCTTAGATGCAAATCCAATTTATACTGCACACACATTCTCTCGCTTCGTTCCTAGCCACAAGACAGCACTCGTTCTTTCATCATAAGTAAAGGCAATTAAGCTTTGGTTACCTTATCTTAGCAATTCCACATAAGTCGGTGATCTCCCTGAAAGGTGATATGTTGTAATTGGTTTCAGATTGGAAATCAGGTATTTAGAACAGAAGAGATGGGGAGGGGGGGCTATTTGTAGTTCCTCTGAGATTTTATTTGAAGCAGGAAGTGTGGAGGAAGAGAAACATGTAAAGAAATTAACCGACAGCATGCTAAAATGAGAACTATTTAGCACAAAAATTGGTAGCCTGTGGCCTTCCTGATAATGTTGGACTACAATTCCCATCATACCTATTCGTTGGCCATGCTGGCTGGGGCTGATGGGAGTTGGAGTCTCACAACACTTACCGAGTGAGAGAATCCCCATCCTTGGCTTAGTTGCTTAGCGAGCACTCGGGGAAAACCCTCTTTGAGACTATGTTTGCTATAGTTGTCAGCGATTATGATCTGCAGAACCAGGGTATATTCGAGTGTTTACACAGCAAGCACTTTCTTTATCGCTTTCACTGCTGGATTTAAAACTTTCACAGCCACCTTCAGGGAAAGCACATTTCTGCATTTCATTTCTTCCTCCAGAAGGTTCTCAGATTTGGGTTTTGACTGGTCTTGGAAGAAAAGATGCTTCAGAGTTCATGGCCAGCTAAGAATATGTCATAACAAAAGACAAGTCCTGCTGGAACACACAGGGGCCACTGTGCACACCACCAAGACACACACAAGTGGGCATTCCCCCATTCTGCCTTTGCCACATTCTGCCCCCATCCTGCCCCCTTTTGACGTCGGACTGGAGGCCTATCTAGTTCAGCGGTTACCTGACACAAGGTGTTGAGCCGAGGGGACCCAAAATTGAGAAGATTCATGACCGAGAAATCCATTTTGGGGTGTCAAATTTTGACCTCGCACAGGGCGCCATATTACAAAAGATTGCCCAAGTCCTCCTTGCTCACAGCATCCATATGGGAAGCACACAAGCAGTAACTTTACCACTCATGATCTCCATACTGCCTCTTGATACTGGAGGCAATAACCTGGTAGCAATTGATAGCATTGTCCTCCCTGAATTTGCCTAATTCTCCAAGTTGGTGGCCAACGTCTTATGAGCATACCCTGCATGAACTACTTCCTTCTGTCCGTCCTGAACCTTCCAGCATTCAGCTTCATTGGAAGACCCCTGATTGTGAAAGGAGGAGGGCAAACATAGAATTACAGAATCATAGAATTGTAAGGTTGGAAGGGTCCCGAGGGTCATCCAGTCCAACCCCCTTCAATCCAGGAATCTCAACTAAAGTATCCATGACAGATGGCCATCCAACATCTGCTTAAAAATCTCCAAAGAAGGAGAGAGTAAAACCTTCCAAGGGAGCCCGTTCCACTGTCCAACAGCTACTACTGTGAGAAAGCTCTTCCTGGTGGTTGAACTCTCCTTTCTTAAAACTTGAATTCATTAATTTGGGTCCTAGCCTCTAGAGCAGGAGAAAAGAAGCTTGCTCCACCCTCTATGCACCAGCGCAGAATTTTCAATGCATTTTGTTTATGCATTTTCCCCCCATTGAACCTCACACTCAAAAGCAGCATTGGCATGTTTTTAGTAAGAACAATCCGAATGGTTTAACAGTCAATCCCTTTTCTCAGGGAACTCTGAGAATTGTAGGTCTGTTAGGGGAGTAGGGGTCTCCTAATTATTCTCAGCAGCCTTAATAAACTACGATTCCCATAAATCCTGGGGAGAAGTAACGACTTTTTAAAGTGCTGGTGCTTTAAGTGCATAGTGCAGATGGGAGCCTTTATTTTTTATTTTTAAAGTTGCTCCATATGCGGTTTGTCAATGTCTTTCCACACTGCTTTAAAAAGTAGCGTATTAAGACACAGTGAAGAACCTCATATAGATACCTGAGACTATTCATTGCCAGTGAATTACCATGAAATGTGGTAGCCAGCAAAATGTTGACAACTGTCAGGAAACATGCAAGCCAATGACTCTGTGTAAGAAAATGGTGACCAAAGCAAACTAATACTAAGTTGATATTTTAAATTATGGTTAAAACACTTGATATTTAACCAACACTCATCACATCCTGTTGCTAAATTTTGATTAACATTTATAGTTGGAAGAAATAACTCAGAATCTCATTTCACTTGGCTTTCTGTTCCCTCCTGCATTAAGTTTAACACCAATCACATTTAAATTTTATGACTTGGATTTGCATAGTTATCATTTACCAATGTACTATCTTTAATTACATAACACAGATCCTCTGCACTGCATTATTAACAAAAGTGGTTTAATTAAACAGCCCTTGGAATATTATTCTATCATTAATTCCGCCTGCTTTCGCCTCTGGATATTCAGATCCCTTTCTCATAGTCTGAGGCTTGCTTTCCCCCTGGTGGGGTGGCAGAATTCCGAAGTTGGAGTTTTAGCGAAGAGGGGGCAGGGAACCATTATGAGTGTTGAAATTGCCCTCACAGCAGCTGGCACTCAAGTCCCTCCTCCCTTTTACTTTGTATTATTACCCTTCAGCTGATTTGCCTTAATTTTTAGGATCATTGAATCTTTGGGATCAGGGCTTCAGAGGTTTGTCTCCCGTGAGGCAGGATGAAACCCAAACTCATCACGAGATGCGCTCACTCAACCTATTCAGAGCTTCCACTGTTGAAAGTCTAACAATTGCTGGTAGTATTCTGTAATCCTGTTTTCTCTTTCACCTAACCACAAGCACCATACTGTATCTATTCTTAGGGTCACTTCAAGCATTTAATTGTTCTGCATAAAAAGTAGTACTAATAATTATCACAATTCTCCAAGTGATATAAAGCAGCTCCACTTAAGAATGTCACAACCACAGAGAGTCACTATTACTGATACTGGGCATAATGGCCTGATTCAGACAGGGCATCTTCACATACTAAAAAATCCTTCTTAGCCTGGGATGGACCTAAAATATTTTTGAACCATTTCTGTAAGTGGTTTTATTTTTCTTTATTTGTAAGATTTTTACCCCACTCATCCCCCCTTAAGGACACAGGATGCCTTGCAACGATGTGATTGTGTACAACCTTTAAAATAGTTCAGATCATAACAATTATTTAATAGAACAAAGGTAAAAGTAAAGGTAAAGGACCCCTGGTCAGTTAAGTCCAGTCAAAGGTGACTATGGGATTGCTGCGCTCATCTTGCTTTCAGGCCAAGGGAGCTGGCATTTGTCCACAGACAGCTTTCCGGGTTATGTGGCCAGCATACTACCGGTAAACCGCTTCTGGCGCAACAGATCACTGTGATGGAAACCAGAGCGCACAGAAACGCCATTTACCTTCCTGCCGCAGCGGTACCTATTTATCTACTTTCACCGGTGTGCTTTCGAACTGCTAGGTTGGCAGGAGCTGGGACAGAGCAACAGGAGCTCGCTCCATCGCGGGGATTCGAACCGCTGACCTTACGATTGGCAAGCCCAAGAGGCTCAATGGTTTAGACCACAGCTCTAGTCTTCAAATGTCATTTCAATGACTCAGCTGTGGAGGCAAACCCACATGTTCCCTGAAAATGAGGTGCTGCCACAGAAAATGCTTGCTTTTGTGTCTCCTGCCTCCTCACCTCTGTCAAGGATGGGACAGCGATTTCCTGGAGCCTACAGTGGCTTTTTCAAACTCTCCTTGATCTCATCTATCAAAATAGGGCATACTTTAAACACGTCTCATTGTCTTTGTAGCAAGGTTACATGTGACAAACGCTTGCCCGTTTCATTTTTAAAGATAACTGTAGTACTTGTTTGTCACCATTTATCTCCGCAATCTTGCTTTGGCAACTACCGTAGGAGGTTCTTCCTGGGAATACTTATCCCAGCCCATTGAAGGCCATGTGCTGAATTTGCTATGCTACATTCCCAAGCTCAAGAATGAGTAGAAAAGTGTCCCTGTATTCGGTTTGCCTCATTATAAATGGATAAGTACCTTTGTCTCCTTTCGTCAGGGTTGAGAAAGTGAGAGAAATGGCAGCTGCCTCTTGCTGTAGGAACTGCCATATGGGAACAATCGCAAGAATGCCCGTGAAATGCATTCCGGACTTTTGAGTCTAAGGGGCGCTTCCAGTCTGTGACTGGTTTGGGGTGGTATTCACTCGTACTAGCAATTTCAGGTCGCACAATTATAGTTCAATGAGAGATCTTGAGCAACAAACTAGACTTTTTGAGACTAGATGGAGAAATGCGCACATTACTGTGCAGGTTAACACTTGCTTTGGCGCAATATCATCGAATGGTTCTACAAACAAATCAACAAACAGGTCATCTAGAAGCGCCCTGATTATGGGCTGTATTGATTATGGGCTGTATCAAGTGTCTGAAATACAGTTTGAGAGAGTTCCTTCTTGCCACAGATACCTAATCAGGCAGTGGTAGTTGGGCTAGGTCTTCCTTCTGAATGGAGAAAAAGCTCTTACTAGATTTAGTAAGCCTGTTGGTAAGCTTCATACTCCCTTAATTTTCATATACATATATATGAAAATTGTCCATTGTTGAACTGTTAGTGCTGCAACAGTTTTAATTGTCTATTGCGGCTATTGTATTTTTTTATTTAGACCGTTAGGTGTTGTAAACTGCTTTGAGCACAGATCTGTGGAAAATGGGGTATACAAATGATCTGACTATGACTAACTTTTAAAAATGCCACCAAATGCTGAAATCTGACAGTGCTGAGCATTATTGCAAAATGTGCCTCTTCACTTTCAGCCCAGCCCTCAGTTCGTCCCAGAAGAAAAATACCTTGTGCTTCTGTACAGCACAACTAATTACAATATGAGCTCCTACTCCAAGCCCTTAATGTCTACATAAAACATCAGGCCATAATGAAGATAATTGAAAGTATGACTTTCATCAATATTTAATTAGCATTTGGCGCTAACTCATTATTTCGGGACAAATTTGACATCTCGCTGTGCCGCCTCACACATATTTCATTCCACACGGCTCTTTTTATTGGTGGGGCAGAAACAAACCTAGACATGCGCGCCCCTTCCCTGAGGCTTAGAGGACACACTATATGAACTAGGGAAAAGATGATTGACATTTTAATCTGCTGCAGAATATGAAAGCACAATGTACGGAGTACTGGAAAAATACATTCCGTTTCACGACAGAAGGAACACATTAAATGAAAGAAATATCCTCCAAACACACATTTGCACCTTTGTGATTATCATGCTTGATTAGCTATTCAAACTACTGATTATTTATACAGGTTTGGATAACTTAGCAAATTGTGAGATAAAGACACTTGATAGGCACTGCAATCAATAAAAGGGACCATGTTCCCAGCCAAATTCAGCTTTAATGATGGCTGCCGGAAGAGCAGCAAAATTTTCCATGGTAGAAAAGGTATCACACAAAGTGGAATGGGAGAATATTGTTTGAATGGAGTTTATAAAAGCAATGGGGGGCAGAGAGAGAGGCGGGCTTAGACATATACTCGGGGTATGCAATGACCAAAACATTAATCTTGTATCCATTGGAAGCAGAGCAATCTGTTTTAGAGCCATTCTGTTATACCAATTAGATTGACATTGTGGTCCAGATATGATCTGTGTTAAATCTGAAGTTCTGCTTCGTACGCATTGATAATAATGTGAAGTCTAAAAATGGCCAACTTTTTTCACACGTGGATGAAATTTTCAGGCAAAGGAACCCCTGAAGTGGATTAAGACCACTAATTTTCAGGCTAATTTTTCCAATAAGAAATTCCTAACTTTTTTTATTTTCTGTCAGAATTGGATGCAAGTTGCTAGCTTGGTTGCCTCTTCTGAGGGGGCAAAATGTGACAATTTCCCAAAAGACAGGTACAACTGGTCTCTTGCAACAACATACTTTACTGCTTGAGGGTTGGAAAATAGAAATCACAACCCCTCTTTTTAGGGGCAATTAGTTTGAAAAATGGGAACATGAGTGAAGCCCCTGGGTAGCTTCCCTATTAAAAAGATAACTCAGTTACAAAAAACATTTTTTTCTCACCATCAACCTCCACCTTCATGAAAGTACCTTCTGTGAGGTAGGGGAAGAGGGCAATGTTTTTAAATTGTGTATTAGGACAAAGTATAGTTTGGGAAAGAAGCAGGCCACCCCAAGAGTCTAACTGCACTGCTTACACACTGCTCTCACAACCAAAACTCAGAAGAGAATGACAACTCATTTAAAGAGCAGCTCTGTTTATTTTTACTTCAACACCCCTCCCCCAAAATCACTGTGACTGGGAGTGTGCCAGGGAAATTGCAAAGATGCACCCCCCCGACCATCTCTCTACCCCCTTCCCCTCTTGAGTTCTGGGATTTCCCTTAGTTTGATTTACAGTGGTACCTCGGGTTACATACGCTTCAGGTTACATACGCTTCAGGTTACAGACTCTGCTAACCCAGAAATATTACTTTGGGTTAAGAACTTTGCTTCAGGATGAGAACAGAAATCATGCTCCGGTGGCACGGCAGCAGCAGGAGGCCCCATTAGCTAAAGTGGTGCTTCAGGTTAAGAACAGCTTCAGGTTAAGAACGGACCTCCAGAACGAATTAAGTACTTAACCCGAGGTACCATTGTAGTTTCTTAGAAAAGAAAAAATGTAGGAGGGGGGAGGCTTGTGAGGAGAGGAAAGAGGCATTTTTTGGGGGGGGGGGAATGAGGCAACTCAGAAGTTTGAGGACTCCCTACTCCATTTACAACCCCAAATAAAAAGGTTATAGCATTTGTAACACAACATGGCTTTCAGCCACATAACTGTAAACACAAATAGCTATAGACTAGGCACCCCCAAAATTGGCCCTCCAGCTGTTTTGGGACTACAACTCCCATCATCCCTAGCTAACAGGACCAGTGGCCAGGGATGATGGGAACTGTAGTCCCAAAACATCTAGAGGGCCGAGTTTGGGGGTGCCTGCTATAGATCAACTTTGGGATACAAAATTACGTGTGTGCATACATGGAACTTTCCACAGCATGATCCCTCCCACCAAAATAAAAATGCATGTCCATCAACCTGCAGTCTGTAAACCATGGACCTCACTCCATAGAAAAGGTGGTGACCGTATATCCCACTGAAACCAGTGAGATAACTTAGTCATTATTTAGTCCATTATTTAGTGCATTATTAGTCCATTATTTCAATAGGACTTAAGATCAATAAACTTTCTATGCTGAACACAGCTGGGGCATTTTTGTGCAAAAAGGACTTTCTACTTGATCTTTTCTCCTTGTTAAACTTACACCTCATTTCCTAATGCCTAGTCCAGTCACAGATTGTACTGTACCTAATTTTACATTCTCACAGCAAAACTCAGATTGCAAAAAGTGGGGGGAGGGATTGGGGGTAGAGTGTTGATTTTTTAGAATTACTGTGCAAAAGTGATTTCATGCTCTATTTACAGTTCACAAGTGATCAGTGGAGTGTTCCATTTGCATTCTCCCCAACACACATCACAAATAAATTTGATTATTGCTCTGTTTAGAAGCATGAAGTCAGGTAGCATTAGCAAAATTGCTCACATTGGCTCTCATAATTGCTCCCTTTGTCAGGTAATGGCAAAGTCTGCCCAAATAAAGCTGATAACACTCCTATTGTTGGCACAGATTCCTGAATCAAAGGCCACTTCGGGCAGATGGAAGTTATTACTTTCCCTGTCCACTCACAAGCCATATCCTCTTCTTCTTTTTTGGTCTTCCGTATAAAAAAGAAAATGTAACCAATCTATATTAAATAGGATGTGTTCTAAATGCAGTGCAAGAGTATAAAGCTCTCTCCAATATTTGTCTAGAATAAGTTTTTATTTTAAAAATTAGCTGCCTATCCATCTTCAAGCCAACATCTGGCATGAGAAGTTTTTTCTCCGTTCAAAAGACCTAGTCAAACTACCACGGGCCGATTAGATATCTGTGGCAAGAAGGAACTCTCTCAAACTGTTTCAAACACTTGAGAATATTTCAATACAGCCCAGAGTGAAAAGGTGTCAAGGGTGCAATGAGGAGAACCTGAAGCCCTCCAGATGTTGGATTCTCAATTCCTACCAACCTCAGCCACCTTAGCCAATGGTCAAGGTTGAAAGGAGTTCCCCACTCTAGGCCCTGCTAAACTGGGGCTTGTTTTGTGTGATATAGTCATGTGTTAATTCACCCTATACACTGACTATCACCATGTGATGGACTTTTCACATCCTGCAGCTGCACATCTAGAATGATGACATACACACACAAGTAAACAGCTTTTCACAGTGATGTGGAGTAAATTGCTTTGTGAAAGCCACAAACAAGGGATGCAGATTTTAAGCCTACTATATGTGGGAAGTGTGGGAGAAGCTTGTGTCACTGTTATTTATTATGAGCGAGACTGTTTTGAAGGGGAGTTTATTGTACCCACAATGCTTTTAAATTTAAGATAATATTTTTGTTTTACTGTTAACTGTGCTGCTTTAAATATGTCTTTTATATTTGACCTTTGTATGCAGTATTTGTTTTGTAAAGCCTTATTTGATGCTTTAAATTAGGTTGTGAACCACTTGCGAGTTAATAAATAAATAAATAAAGGAATTATTTAAATAATTAAATAAGTATTATGTATATACTGTACTGGCAAAATGCTACCATCGTGATAAGTTTCAGACTTTGATTGTTGAAGCTGGTAGGACCAGGCAGCAATATGTATCATAAACACCCAAGGAAAATAAATAAATAAATAACCCATCCATCCATCCATCCATCCAAAAAACACCCCTTAATAGTGACAACAACATAACTCTGTAATTGACAATGTTGCCTTTTAATCATACCTCTAAAATTGCTTGAACGTCACCTCAGCCTGGCTGAGGAAGTTTGGCTCTGCTTCTTGTCAAGAAACACTGCTCCCTTTAGGGATCCTACAAATTCTGCTACAGGCAGCGACCATTTCAGGCATGTCCAATTGATGTGTGACTGCCAACGTATGGGTCCTTTCGACCTGGAGGAATGGGGGCAGGGCAGGCTTATGCGTGTTCCCCCAATGTGTGTAGGGGCCAGGAACGGAAACCCTACCAAAAATGGTAACCTCCTGTACAGAATTACAGCTATGGAGTGGAAAGTTTAGGTTTCTACCATACTTCTTTGCCCGAAAAATAGTGGAAGTTACTTTTACCATCGGATTCAGAGGAGGACACGCCATTAAGATGGCTTTGAAACCTACAAGCTGGACCCACCCGCTTGATATGCAGAATTCTTAGTGATTACACTTGGGAATCCTGAAAGTACTGGCTTGGATAGCAAGATCTGGGTGCTGGTTTTTGGATTTGTAAGTTGGATAAATTGAAAAATACATATGGTAAAATAAAAGGAGAATTCCCTGGATGCCTAGATCTAGGTTTGGGGCAAGTACAGGCACACCCCGCCCCCCACTTATGAGCATTATATTTGTGCGCAAGTTCATCATGCGAGAGGTTGGGCTGGATGAATCCCAAGCAGGAATTAAGATTGCCGGAAGAAAAATCAACAACCTCAGATATGCAGATGACACAACCTTGATGGCAGAAAGTGAGGAGGAATTAAAGAACGTTTTAATGAGGGTGAAAAAGGATAGTGCAAAATATGGTCTGAAGCTCAACATTAAAAAAAAAACCTAAGATCATGGCCACTGGTCCCATCACCTCCTAGCAAATAGAAGGGGAAGAAATGGAGGCAGTGAGAGATTTTACTTTCTTGGGCGCCATGATCACTTGAGGGCAGAAGAAGAAGGGGATGACAGAGGACGAGATGGTTGGACAGTGTTCTTGAAGCTACCAGCATGAGTTTGACCAAACTGCGGGAGGCGGTGGAAGACAGAAGTGCCTGGTGTGCTCTGGTCCATGGGGTCACGAAGAGTCGGACACGACTAAACAACTAAACAACAACAACATTTATGCATGGTGCCGAGAAACAAACAAATAGAATCATATGAGGAAATGGTGGAAGAGAGCTGGAGAGTCCTTGTGGCTTGTGAGGAGACCCTCTCCGGAGCCCAAAGAGGATGTCAGTGTGGGCAGAGGAAGTCTTAAAGAAATCTGAGCTGCATCGGGACTGTGTTTAGGCTGCTCAGCTTCCCCACTTAACAACTGAAGTGCTGTGTAGCACAGCAGCAGCAGGTGCTTTCTGTTAGCTTCTAGATGGTCCCAGAGCCTCAACTCTAGATATTTTGGTCTGGATTGGAGAGCGGGAGAGAGCTGAAGAGCAGGGGAAAATAGGCATTTAGTGGTGTGTTTATTTTAACACAATTTCACTTACATGTGCAGCACCCGGAACATAAGCCCGCATAAGTGGGGGGATGCCTGTATAGAGAAATGGAGACTGCTGTCTAGCTCACTTAACAGGATCTAGTTAAAGTATGCTAATTAAGATTTTGTGCTTTAGGAAGGGGAAAAGGTTGTACTTTAAAATCTGGGGGGCTCATCCGTGTAGTGTGCATTTACGACGTTTCTTTACCTCTGCAGAAATTCTGACTTGCCCTCACAACAAATCTGCATGTTTTAGACATGCTCGAGCTTGAATATGCAAATTGAAAAGAATGTATTAATTATCATTAGACATTCCTTCACAAAAGACTAGAACTAATTGGAGAAATAATTTGGGGAAATTGAGCTACATGACAGAAAACATTAAGATTCATCAAGTTTCAATTCTCTAATTCTGTCAGCTTGTCAAAAGTAGGAGTCTGCTATTAATATCTAAATGACTGGAGAGCATTTTTTCTCTCCACACCCACCTCACCCTCCAACAAATAGTACAGTTTACGGCCTCTTAAATGTTTCCTTTCAAATTAACCAGACCTGACCAGAGTGCCCCCCCCCCCCCGGGTTGAAGGTTATTGACAAAGAAGTTTTAAGAAAAACTTTGGGGGTTATCCCAGTTATTGAAGTTTGTATTTCAGTATGTCTATTCAGCATGGCTAACATTACATATTACCCTTAAACTGGATACATAGCTTGATTTGTGACATAAGCCTTTGGTGAACTATGGCTAGAAATCCAAAGTTGTATAAAAATACATTTTCAAAAACTCACCTCCTAAACAATATGGCCTCCTAAACAATATGGGATGAAGTGCTGCTGGGAAGCGGAGGGACTCAGTCCCAAACTGGACATCAATCTTTGCATTACCTCACAACCCAGCCTGCTTTGGAAAGGGAGCAGTTTTATTTTTCAAGCCATTATTTCACAATACTCCCTTCCCTCCTCAGTCCTTTGCCTACACTTTGGGTGAAGCCATCTACCCCAGGATGACCGTCGCTGAAAAGTTTTGTGCTAAAATGCTGACTGGAATTCAAATTGCTAACCATCTGCTTCAAACCAATAGTTTGAAATGCAGATAGTTCTGTTATGAATATTTGCCTCTTAAACTATTGGTTCGGAGCAGATGCTTTTAATAATGAAGCAATTAAACAGCCAAGGCATCTCTTAAGTTGGAAGTCAGCAATCAAAGTACTTGTGTGGTGAAAATACCTAGAGATCCTGCAGAGTATGATATAAACAATACTTATAAATCATCACTCAACGTTTTGCATTTTTGTGAAACTAAAACAAGAATACTGAAAAAGTCTTAGTAATACAAGGACTAATATCCAGAGTGGCACAGAACAGAATTCCAATAACTCTTGCAAATACCGTGTTCCCCTTCCCAAAAAGAAAAATCTGCTTCAATGGGTTGGAAGGGGTCTGGCATATATCACTTCCCTGTCTACCTGAGGGGGCACCCAGTTCATGGGAGCTTCTGCTGGATTCAAGACATTTCTGTTAGCAGAAAGAGTCCTTCTATTTGTAGGATAACAGGTCTGGCCCCAACTCATTGCCAACAAATGTAAAAATGGCCAAAGTTAACAAATGTGATTTCTGCCAAAGACCTTCCAAAGTATTTTAAAGAAGGCAAGGAAAAGAAGGCAAAATATGATTTTCTAGGAAGAGAATTCTGTAGCTCAGGTGCCACAACAGAGAAAGCCCTGCTTTAGGTAGATCGAAAGTCAGGATTTGAAATCAGGCCCCAGACTGGCAACCTATGCTGGTGGCTTGAAAACATATTAATATATTCTCACCAGCTCATTCCGTTCCATAGATGGACAGCAACCTTTTGTACCACCTAAAGTTTCCAAGTCATCTTCAAGGGGATGTGCTTTGGAGCTCATTACATTCGTCTGATCTGGACCTCACGGATGACAAATAGCTGTTTTTATCTTCCAACATTTGCAAACTGGCAAATTAGTTAGTAAAAGGTATTCCAGACAGACCAGAGATATTGTTGTGGGCAGCACACATGCCACAACTCTCCCCTCCCCAACTGTAACCCCCAAAATGAGATTTGAAATAACCTTCTATTGGCTATGAAAGATTTCTTCAAATGAAAATTGAGTAGGAAGCGGTCAGTGCCCTAGCTCAGTCCAGATGTACCCATAGATGCCACTCCAAATTTTGAATATGTTTCTTTATGACACTTCCTATAATGTGGCAGCCTATGTGCTTCTCTAAAATCAGCATTGATATAGTGTGTGTGTGTGTGTGTGTGTGTGTGAAGTTGTAAAGCTGTGTTTAAAAGGGATCTGTTTTCTATTCATTTCTGAATAAAAAATTGTCAAGACGGTGAAGATCGTTGTGATCATCGTTGACGTTGCTGTATGTCAAGGGAAACGTAGCAAAGTCAGTGTCTCAAAGACAACACGGTACACAGAAGATTTCTGTATAAGTAACAACTTTATTGTAACTTGATGTCCTGAAATGCAAAAATATTTTCAGCAACAAGGTACAAAAAGTATTTCACTGTTAACATCAGGCGGATATAAAAGGCTGGATGGTTTGATGCAAGTGTTTAACATGATAGGTAATGTGAATAACTCCCAGCTAAGACCCAGATTTAAAGTCCTTCCAATGTTTAGATTCTAAAACAGAACTAAAGAGAAACCTTCATTCTGACATATCAAAATCCAGGATTAACTAGATTACAGAGTATGATTAACGCAAACCACAGCAAACACTGACAAAAATAATGAGTGTCCATTTCAGGGGAAGTCCATTTGCTGCAAGCAGGAAACAAGCAATTCAATGTACTTGTGTTGTAAAACAAACCAGTACCTAACAGTTTGTAGGAAGTGTTAAGAAAATCCAATCAACCCAGCCAATAAGAATTAAAACTTGGGACAAACATCAATTCGTTTAAAAAAATCATATGTTATAGCCTAAAAACAAAGCATCTCCCACTGTTTAACCTCGCAATTTCTATAGGAACTTTACTAGCACAATTATTTAGACTTGACCTTGAAGGAACAGCCTCTTCATAAGGGGACAAACACAGATACTGTATTCTGTGTTACTCTTAGAAGGCAGATGTCATCAAAAACTCATTGAAATTCCATACTTAAATAATGAAACCGTGCCAACAAAAAACACACACAACCCCAACACAAATCATCTTAAGCCTTTCTTCTATCAATAACCTCATTTTAGAATTCAGAGTTTACTAAGCACAGAGAAAATATGCATCTGAAAAATATTTTGCATCTGTAGCTTCTGAAGATAGACAAACTGTTGTACATATACCCACTCTATTCTGCATTCATGTATTCCTCATACATCAGTACTCCTCTATACCTTTTCCAAGAATTTTCAAAAACAAATTCATCCCATTATATTTCAAAAAGGCACTATGCATTCATACTTCAGCATGCAGTAAATGGACTGTCGAAATCTGGATGGGTTACTGAAGTACATTGTCACATACTTCAATTAAGTGAAACCTCTGCCACTTTTAACAGCAAACAGAGTCCTATTTTTCTGAAAAATAAATCTTTGTTAAAAACTCACACCCCATTACACAACACATGCAGGGTGCTCCCTTGGGGGGGCCGAGGTTGATGGTGATGGCCGGTGGGTATTGAAGGGACAGAGTTGGCAAGCCAAACATGGCACTTGGGTAACTGTGCTGAAAATCCCAATGAGTAGACTGTTACTATTCTCACCAAATGTCAAGTATTCAGCCATAAAAAGCATGTGCAAACAGACCTTTTCTCCTGCAGCACTAGGGGGAGGATTAAGGCTGAACCAAATCAATAGGGCCCTCCAGTGGAGAAAGGGGTGATTGCTACCAATTTCCCCCTGCTCCCTTAGCCCCATGCATCCCCCCCCCTCAAAGCTGCTCTATGGGGTCAGGTGGCCCTGCAGGACAGCTGGGAGATAGAGCGCTGGGGCTGAAGGAGGAAGGAAGTGAAATAAACCTTTCTCACCTTTTCCCACTGAGAACCTCTAATGGACTTTAGATCTCTTCTCTCTAGTTCCAATCAGGATTTTTTCATATGGAACAAGAGGAAATGTAATCAGACTGCAGCAAGACAGAGAAAATTGTTCTTGCCAGCACTATTGGAAGAGTGAGAACACTGCATGTGGTTCACTAAAGGGGGCAGGGGGTGGGATGTGCATTTGTTTAACCCTTTTTGTGTATTTTTAATAGCAAATGCATGGAACAATATACACACAGCTCCTGCTTTCAGAACACAATGCATTTCCAGGAAATCATTTGATAGGCAAGTGTTCACATAACAAGCTGATGGTTTCCAATGTTTCCTATGGGAATATTTCTAATCCATGATTTGTCTGATCTCCCTGTCTGGTTTCTGCCTGAAATGGCTGCTGCAGACCAGCAAACCACAAACATGTAAGGAAGTGGGTAAACACTGGCTATTCAGATATCTGAATCAGCCATTTGTGTAGTGAGGTTTGGGTATAATTCTTTGTGTACAGATAACTGAAATTCCAGATAAAAACAGTGTTCCATAGTGGGACCTGTGTGTATATCAGTTATCATGATTGGCTGCTAAGTGTACCATGTGACATACATTTTGTTAATTTGACAAGTGGACTTTTCATAGAGTTGTAAAAATTCTTACAGCACAGTGTTATAATTATTATTTTTTGGTACAAAGTGTGCTATTATGCTTTTAAAAAACTTGTAAACAAAATGCTTAAGATCTTCCATCTGATTGCTCTATCTAGCAGTTTCTGAATAAGCTGAAATGGACAATTATGGTATTAAATAGTCAAGTCACTCTGTATATTATAGCTGCAACTTTCACGTTGCGAGGCTGTTCATTATGATAATTTCTTACACTGCAGCAGAAGTTTCTCTGCAATGGAGGGACACAGCTTACCTGATAAAACACCTACAAGACCTTAGTTTGGATTAGGAGAAACTGCCAATAAATGTTATAAGCTATGATGCATCTCTGTATCGGTTTGGTTCACTGAGTAATATTGAGGCCCACTGAAACCACCAGGAGTGCAATTAAAATGGCCTTTAACTGTGCCTGAAGGATGATAATTCAAATACTGCATTCAAGTCACCCTAAAGAGTGAGTTTAGCCAGAAAGTGGGTAAGTTTCACATTTTAGCACTGTGCTGGCTTGGGAGCACTCTGCTTGCCCCAACTGATCTTTAATAAATGTTTACTCAAATTAATAAACATGCTCGAGAACTTTAAACATGTCAATGCTCCTCACTGAAAACAGAAAGGAGGCATGTTTTGAGAAGGTAAAAAAACCTTAATAGAGTAAGCATGTGAATCAAACGGGTCAATTAAAATATTTAGTTAAAAATTCAGAGCAATTCCCTTTTCCTATGGTTAAATACAACTTTTACCACGCAACAGATCTAGCACATCACCAGGTTTAAAGTAAAATTCACTGTCAATCATTCAAGAAGCGTTTACAAATGTGCACTGCTGCAGACAAATCCTCCCAACTGTAAACAAAGCTAGCAAAAACACTGGAAGTGGTGGCATTAAAGCGAAGGTTTGTATAGAAAAACTGGCCCTATACTGGCCCTTTACAAGCAGTTTACAGGTTGTTATATCCTTTTCACATTATGCAGAATTTCAATACCATCCACAATGCTAGTACAATAGCAAATGCTAAAAACAGCAAGTCAGTGCTTATAAATACTGACGTTTCAGACTCCTATTCTTCCTGTTAAGTGTGTGTCTGTGCAACTTCCACTAGTGTGAACAGGCTTGTGCATACACACACTAAAGGAACATAGCTAAGCCTGCCCAAAGTGTGAAAATAGAATGGATTCTAACATGAACACTTGAGATAGTCACTTTGAATCAACATCTCTAAAGTCATGCTTTCCTTGTTTGCAGTAACAAAACTAAATCCCATGTGGCTGTGGGCATCTTAATGTATTTCAAAAGTTAGGCCACAATTGCTGTACCATATTTATCAAAACCAAAATATATATGTACCACACAACATACAAAAGTTACACATTAAAAGTGCATACTGAGAATCCATAATTTGGCCCATTTCTGAAATTTACATTTGGTCATTCTTATGCATCCTTGACCTTCCATGTATCCCATGTGAGAAATAACCACTTCCTCCCCAGCATATATCACTTGTTCTCTCTCCATATTAGCTTTCGCTCTGGTTCAGTACAATGTAAATGTAAAATAGCAACGAATCGTAAAGGAACGCAGGCCAAAAAGGGTTACTGTGTGTTTCTTTTAACATCTGATGGAGACACTCACATTTTTAGAAATTCTATCAAAATACATTTCTGGGCCAAGACATTGCATATTTCTCTCACTCACCTGAACCAATGAAAAATAAATTATATTCAGAGTAGTATATTGCCACAGCATGCCTGGCAGCACCCTCTGAAGGTAGACAAATGCACCCTAAATACAGTACTTTGACTGGAGTGCTTGCTGCCCCTCAACTCAAGCGCTTTTAATAAGAGGCTAGTTGAAACCTTCCAGTTACCACAAGACCAAATTATACTCTTCATTTTGGGTTCTGTTTTGTTTTTTTAAAAAAGGAAGATCCCTTTCAAGAACGGTCTTCATTTATCAGCATTACTGCATTATGGAGCTAGTGCAATCCTACATAGCCGAGTCAAAAAGACGAGGCACAATTTAAAAAGAAAAAGGAAAAAGAAAACCACAAATGAACTAGAGTAACTGACGTTAAGGCCTTTCAGTGAACTGGAGAGTTATCAGTCTAAATTAAAGCTGATTATTAAACCATATATTATTATCCACTCTTAAAAGCTTTCTGTTCTGTGGACAGGGGGGTAGCAAATTCTGGCAGATGGTCTGTGGAAACCCCTCTGGACAGGGATGAGGAGTCTTATATTCTCTATAGTTCATGGAAGATTTCATGACTGTTTTAGTCGTTTGCGTGGAATGCCAAACTGTGGACACTGTGCAGATGCTAACGCTCGAAAGGCCTCAGCTACTAAGTGGGGGTGGGAGTGGATCATTGACTTCCAGCCGGCCGTTTCCATGATGTCCGTGGCTTGGCTGTCAATAAAAGAATTACAAGAATCAGGTTCAGGAGACAATGCAATCCTATGTATGTCCACTTTGAAGTTACTACAGTAAGTTCAATGGGACATGCTCCTGGGTAAATCAGCTTGCTAGTATATCTAAGCCATGGAGTAGAAGAGTGCCTGCGATCCTCTGCATACTTTTCTGGAAGCAAGCCCCATTAACTCAATGGGAGTTGCTTCTGAGTAAGCACGCATAGCATTGTACTATTAAGGAGAATTTTTTCAGCTGTTTTAGAAATTGTGCACTTGGCTGCAAAGGACAATCTAGCTTTTGGAGAATCTGCAGCAAACTTGTTTTTCAATTTTAAGCCAAATTTTTAATTATTTGTACCCCACCCATCCCGTTGGGTCACCCCAGCCACCCTGCTACCAAAGCAGAATTTAAAAACTTGCAGTCAGTACAACATTGCCTTCTCTGAATCACATGATTAAGTTTGACCATGACTACAAAAGCTGTCTTTCAGATCCTGGATCAACATGGGAAGCTTGTTTAAGGTTTCAGCACAGGCCCTATACTGTTTCAGATGGATAGTACAATAATATCTTCTGTGACTTAAGACGCTATACTTGTGGTATGAGAACAGTAGAAGATATTCTCTGTCAATTTCAGTACCCTATGCACAAGGAAAGAATTGCTAGCCCGGATTCAACTAACTCAAGTGTGCTAGCAGAAACCAGGGGGAAGGGCTCCCATTATTGAAACATGGTTTTCCCCCCCTCCCCCAAATTTGCTCTAGGGAATGAGGAAAACCCTGAGAAGAGCACATTTGGGGCGGGGGAAGGAGAAGAGGGACTGCTCCATCTGGCAAGCAGAAATGCTTGCGCTGATGGAACAATCAGAAGAGTGTGACCTGGAATTCCACCCATAGTCTCAGTTTCAACTCTGCTTAAGTCTACAGAAAATGGAGATACAGGAAAAAAGTGGTAACAGAAAGTGGCTTCATTTCTTTCGCAAGAGGAAGTTGGGAACAAATCTATATGGATACTGGTATTCTAATTATTTGTTTCTGGTATACATTGTTTATTCTGCTATGATAGAATTTAATATAAAGACTACAAAAACTGATTGGGTTGTAGTCAACCACGTTTTACTCAGAGTATAACCAATTAATGACCCTCAGTCACATCTATTAGCTTTGATAAGTCTACTCTTATTACAGGACTTGTGCCAAATACCACACACTGTTTAGAGACGGCTTTGAAGCGTAGCCAGTACGTACTTGCTGTTCCAGTTTTTTGCATCTTTACAACCAAGTTGCCTAAGAACACTGCACCTGTGGCATGAGAGAATATCCAGATATTAATTTTTCAGGAGATTTCACTTCACGGGATGCAAATTCTTTTTAAAGGAAGGAAGTCAAGTACATACCTGTTAATAAACTCTATTGCTTGTGCTTTCAACTGCTCCGCACTGTGCAAATCTGCGAGGATGAGGATGTCTGCAACATTTTCTACTGAGAGGTTACTACACAGAGCTTCTTCACACATGATCTTTAGCCGTTCCAGGGCATACTAAAGGAAGAGGGGGAAAGCCCGTTGTTGTTCACATTTGTTCTTTCCTACCTTAATCTAAAAAGCAGACATTTCTAATAGGTATATTCTTTCTAGTAACTGTGAAGTAATTGGCCCCTCAAAGAATTGCCAACTGTGTTAATGTAAGGAAATACACAGACTCCCTTCAAACACACATTCAGTAGCTGTGTGAGGTGGAATGGGACTGTGCTGGCTGGTTATGTTACCTGGCAGCTATATCTCTGGCAGAAGAAGACCTACGTATATATACAGCTTAAATACAATTTGTCCACCATTAGCTAGAAAAGCCTGCTGCTGTCATCTCAAGCTTTAAACAAATGTTAAGGGTTTTCATCTGAAGCTCACCCTCTGTATCAGTGACACTGTGATAATGTCTGGACACAGCGTAACGGGCAATAGGTCTGAATTAGTCCTCTATCAGTTGTCTTTGCATATTTACTCTTCGTAAACAAATCCATTCAATTCGCACAACAGCATACGAAGGCAGATGTTCCTCAAGTTCTCTCTAAAGACACCCGGAACACCTGAGAGGAAGCATTTAGCTAAACTACATAGGATCTTATGTCTTCTAATACATTTCTACTGCTAATAATCCAGTTCCTTACTGTGCTTTTCTTAACTATATAAAAATCTCCCAAAACAAACACTTTTTGGGTTTCATTCAAATGACCTATAAAGCCCTTATATAGGCAATTACTTACTTTGTCTGCTGCTGCCAACAAGCTGTCGGCCATTTTGTCAAGATTTGGAGCTTTCCCAGTATAAATGAACCTCATCATCTCTTTAAAAACGTCAGGGTCTACATCATTTATTTCTACACGATTCTGTTACGTGAAACAGAAAAAAAACTTGTCATGGTTCCAACTTAAAATATTACAATCCATCTACACTGAGTAATTCCTAATAGCTTACTATTTCATATCCAAAGTGTCCTGATTTAACGTGACAAGAGATGTTTAGCTCCTGCTGTAGTTGCTTAGAATCCTATTCTAAGTGGTGGGCACATTCAAATCCTATTCAAAAGTTAAAAATCGGAGACTCTTAACTCTTACCATCTTAGTTTCATGGGTCTCTACATACATTTCAGACAGGTTTCTAGAGCATAAGACTGCACTTGCTGAAATCTGTCTAGCTCTTCTAATCTTAAGGGCCAGGTATGTTAATTCTATGCTTCTCATACAATTACTCCCTCCATTTCCATTTCTGAGGGAAAGTTCCAATTTGAATGCAATGCCAGTTTTATTTGAATGCTCCTCAATATTAAATCCTTGCAACTATATCCTTTGCCCCTCAATTTGTTTGGTAACAAAGACTGTTACAGGAGCAACTAGGCCATATTGTGCCATGCATTAGTCTTGTTAAAAATGCAGCCCACCCCCTGACCCCGGGAGAGCATGAAGGCAAAATGCCCCATCTAATGTGGCACTACTGCCCATAGTTTTTCTGCACTATAAATAATTGCCATTTTAAACAATGTTCAATTCTCAATCACCTTTTAAGCTAATTGTAAGGTTTTTTAAAAAATCAGTTAACCTAATCCAGTTACCCAGCTACTGCATTCTTGATCTACACCAAAAGCTTACAGTTTTCTGTAAAAACAAACAAAACCTCCTTTACAAATCATATGACGATAACATTCACTCACCTTTTTGCTTTCCTCCATTTCGTGTTCAAACATTGCATTAAAAACAGGAGAACGAGCTGTCGCAAGAGATAAAAGCATTAGTACCATACCAAGGTCGAAATAATTTTATCAAACAAATTATAATACAGAAGGAGGAGGTACCTGCAAGAACAGATTTATGAGCTTTGAACTCTTCTCCACCTACATAAAAGCTACAATCTGTAAATCTTGTTGTTTCCCAGAGATTTCCTAGATCTTCTGCTAGCCGGCATTCAGGTACCTTTAATGTGTTTGTACTGGACTGTCCTGATATATTCACTGAGTCTTGGACCACGCTCACCTAGCAAAAAACAGTAATTTTATGCATTTCACAATGTTACAACTCCTATGGTTAACCTAGATTTAAGAATACAAACAAATAGATAGTTCTTCAGTCCTCAAGCAGTGACAATTCATTTTAGTTGGGATATCCCGATATCCCAATATAAGCTGGAAGAAGAAAATGAAGCACAGAAGCAGCTATCCCTAAAACCTCACACTCAACTGGAACAGTTCTTTATACAACCAGCACAGAAGAAATAAAAAAATAAGGGGTGGACATTTCTTTGAAATCCACCACCAACAAAATCAGCAACACACAGTACTACTGTTCCAACTTGCAACCCAAATAGATCCTACCCTGAAGGTGAGATTCAAGAATACAGCAGACTTGAAGAGAGTTTGCACTGCTAATATCTTTAGAAACTAAGCAGAAGAATATTAATTTTGTAACACTCAGGAATGCTTTCATAGGTCAGAAAAGGTTCTGCTAGCTAACATTTTATAGTACCATGTAGAGATAAAGCAAGTTTTTTAAAACAAACAAACAATCAATAAAACAACACAGAATGCAGGTGGCCCAACCAAGGTCAGAAGGAAGTGGCACTGATGTAGAAAATGACCTCTCCTGGCTGAAGTTCACATTGGAGAAGGACTGCAAAAGGGCCAGGGTTCAATCCCTGGAAATTCCAATTTATTTGCTTTTATTTTTAACATTTTTTTTAAAAAAAATCAGGTAGAAGAGAATGTGAAACCCATGCCCAACAAATAGCCTGATCTGGAATAAGACTGCATCATATAGATACTGTAGTATCCAACTTCTTGCGCTGGGAACAAAATTATGGCTTCACAAGGTGAAACTATTAGATCACATACTGTGTTCCTATGATAACTCTTGAGCAGCAAGCAAGATCAGCCTTAGCAAATTCATGGATGGGTAGCGTTCAAAGCCAATATGCAAAGCTAATGCTTCAAGACTTGCTTTGCTCTACAAAGCAGTAACTGAGCACTCCCTGAAAGAAGTTGTGAAAACAAGGGACAAGGTTTGATTCCCCCCCAAGTCAAACCACTGCAATGCAAAATATTTCATCTTTTACAGAAACCCCTGACCTCTTAGTCAATATTCACCTATAAAACTACTTTGATCTACAGCAAAAACTATTTGAACCAGAAATATTTTATGGAGTAAGGATCCTTTTCAGACCTAGACATGTGTTACATCCACTTACCAACTGAATAATTGTATTCATAACAAATTCATCACACAGCTAATTTAGCCTGTCTATCTAAATAAAATAAGATGCAGTATATTTGCACTATTTAGTCTCAGGGGCCACATTTCAATTATTCTTCCTACACAGCATAATGACACATAATTAAGTTGTAATCTTGCCAAGTTTTTTTTGTACACATTTCTTGTAAATACACAGATCAAAGCAAACTTATTAGCAGTTAGAGCATCTATCATCCTCCTAAGCCACTAATCAGTCCAGGGCAGTAGTGATAACCTGCCAATGTATATTTAACATTCAGTGCACTGGGATCATAACCTTCCATTTTTAAGTATCATAAGCAGTCTTACTGGATTTTACTAAGACTGTTTAGGTTTCCGGCATAATTTATAGCTATTTACATATATTCCTCCCTGAGGCTAAAGATCTATTCCACCAGAGAATCTATATCCACTGGATTTTTCAATTAATCTAAGTAAAATGCACTTGCTTAAACACTCATGTGTAGTAGGGGTTGCCAATATTTTGTAATGTTGTGTTAACAGGCTTAAGTCTGAAGGGTACCATAATAAATTTGCTTCTAAATATCTAATGCTATCAAGGGATCGTTGCTGTAGAAACCTTATCACTATATGGAAAGTTACAATCGCTTTTAAGAATCCCCAGTCCTGTTGTGTTGGATGTGTTTCAATCAGGAAGGCTCAAGGATGTGGACAAGATGCTTGGATCATTCAGGGTAACCGCTTGTACTCTGGAGCCCTGCCCCTCTTGACTGTAAAAAAAACCCAACTAGCAGGGAGGAGACAGCTGTTTGGGGCAGGGACTTGATCAATGCCCGCCTGCAAGGTGGTCCCTCAAAAAACTCTCCCTGAATTCAGAAAATCTAAGTAACTACCAGCAGTTGCTAGTCTCCCCTTCTTGGGCAAGGTTCTTGAGCAGGTAGTCACAGACTAAATCCAGGCGCTCTTGGAGGAAACTGACTTTCCAGATCCATTTTAATCGGGGTTTAGGCCCGGTTTTGGCACAGAAACTGCTTTGGTCGCCCTGTATGATGACCTCTGTCGGGAGAAAGAAAGGGGAAATGTGTCTCTGTTAATTCTCCTCAACCTCTCACTGGCTTTTGATACCATCAACCATGGTATACTTCTGGAGCAACTGTCTGAATCAGAGGTGGGTGACATTGCTTCCTTGGATGGACGTTTCCAGAGGGGGATGCTTGGAGAGTGCTCTTCAGCCCCATGGAACCTTCAATGTGGGGTTCTTCAGTGTTCGATTTTATCCCCTATGTATGCTATTTAAAATCTACATGACACCACTGAGTGGGGTTATCCAGAGGTTTGGAGTTCATTGTAATAATCTGCTAATGACACACAGCTCTGCAGGTGAGGCAGTGAATGTGATGGACCATTGTTTTACCTCAGTCATAGACTGGATGGGAGCCAACAAACTGAAGCTCAATCCAGATAAGACTGAGGCACTATTAGTGGGCAGTTCCCTAGACTGGAAGGCTGGGAGGTTGCCTGCCTTTGATGGAGTTAACCTCCCTCTGAAGGAGCAGGTATGTAGCTTGGGGGTACTTCTGGATCCTTTACTGTTGCTTGAGGCTCAGGTGGCCTCAGTGGCCTGAAGTGCCTTCCATCAGCTTCGGCTGGTAGCCCAGCTGCGCCCCTATCTGGACAGGGATAGCCTAACTACTGTTGAAATAAAAATAGATGATAGATGAGAGAGAGAGAGAGAGAGAGAGAGAGAGAGAGAGAGAGAGAGAGAGAAATGTCCAGTAGCACCTTAAAGACCAACTAAGTTTGTTCTGGGTAGAAGCTTTTGTGTGCATGCACATGAAAGCTTATACCCAGAACAAACTTAGTTGGTCTCTAAGGTGCTACTGGACATTTTTTAAAATTTTCCTATTTATTTAGACTGTGTCAGACCAACACGGCTACCTACCTGAATCTAACTACTGTTGTCCATGCTCTGGTAACCTCGAGGTTAGACATAGGGCTGGCGAACCAACTTCAGCTGGTGTAGAATTCGGCAGCCAGGTTCCTCACCAGGGCAAGATGGTTTGAGAATACTACACCAAACCTGGCTCAACTGCAGAGGCTGCCATTTACTTTTTGGGCCTAATTCAAAGTGCTGGTTTTGACCTATAAAGCCTTAAATGGCTTAGGACCGGAATACCTCAAGGACCCCCTCTTTCCATATGAACCTGGATCCTGAGGTCATCATCTGAGGCCGTTCTTCATGTGCCTTCTCAATAGGAGGTCCGAAGGGCAGTAACATGAGAACGGGTCTTTTCTGCAGTGACTCCCTGTTTGAGGAATGCTGTCCCAGGGAGCTTTGGCTGGCACCTTCATTATACACCTTTAGGAACAAGGCGAAAATGTTCCTTTTCAAAAACGCCTTTGGCTGATTAACACCCTATACCATTTTAAATGTGTTTGTGGTAGGAGGTGGGGGGGGTTATTGGTTTGTTTTTGTTTTTATTTTGTATTTTGTGTTCCCGTTTTATATTTCTATGTTGTGAACTTCCTTGCGATCTTTGGATTAAGAGTGGTATACTACTACTACTACTACTAATAATAATGTCCAGATGACTGAGATTTTACTAACACTTGTATGTTAAATTCAGCCCTACATTTGACAGTCAGGGGCATAAAAATCCTGTTCTTCACTTGTCACTGGCCAATTTAAATACAGACATAATATTAATTTAAATCATAGGAAGAGGGAGTTCACTTCCTCTCAAAGACAAACCAACTGTGGCTTCTCTGTAGCTCCACAATGACCATCATAGAGAACCAACCTAGGAAACCGATCCCACAACCCTGCCTTATGTTACACCTTTTTCCACCCCACAAGACTACTGCAGTTTTTATTTATTCTACAGCTTTCCTTTCACTACATGCCAAGCAGGAATTCTCCCAATGGCTCCCAATTATTTTTAGAAAAATCTTGCATCAAATACTTAAAAAACAACAACCATTATGCTAAAACATTTTATCAGGGCATTTCTGTAACACAGAGGGATAAACATAACATTTGAAAATATTCTTCATTCATAGCCATGGAAACCAATATTCTATTTTAAAAAGCACTGGTTGATTACCTACCTCACAAAATAACGTAAGCTTATCATCTGGTAAAAGACCATTAGCTTCATCAAGTAAGAAGTCTCTTCGAATGAATTTTTTAAAACCCCAATCTTTGCCTTGAACAAATCGATATGCTCTTTGGCTTTCTAAGTAAAATAGATTAAGTACGTTCAATTAAAACAGTTTTAATATACATACACAATAAGTGAAATCCAAGAGCCAAATCAAACCTAATAAGATAACAATTGTACTAAAGACTAATGCAAAATATGAGCTGTATCCAGATTAGCACCTTCATTGAGAGAAAGACTCATTTTGTTTACACCTGGGCATGGAAGCGGTGGTCCTCCAGGTGTTAATGGACTGCAGCTTCCATCATCCCTGGTCATGCTGGCTGGGGCTGATGGGAATTGGAATACACCACCAGCTGGACAGCCACAGGTTCCCCACCACTATGTTTGGAGATGGAATTAGTTCCAGTACAGGTTTCCCCCACATCCCCAGGTAGCACACCCCATGTCATTCTGTAGGGTCCTCCAGCCCTCCAGTGCAGTTTTCAGGGGCTGCAGTGGGAAGGAAGAATCAGTACAAATCACCTCCTAAGTGCAAATGAAATGTCACTGAATGCACATCTGGATTCAACTCTATATTTTAAAATTAAGCTTGGTGGTGTGGGGAAGGTTTGCATATGATGTTCACATTCAAAACCCAAAGCACTGTAGACATAACTTCAGAAAGTCAAAAGAGGTTTGAGACACAGCACAAGGACTTCATGTGGGCAAGAGCCCATGCATTTAACTCATGGGATTCTTTTTAATGTTTGATATGTTACTGTTTTATATACGCTGTAAGCCACCCAGAGTGGCTGGGGAAACCCAGCCAAATGGGTGGGATATAATAAATAAATAAATAAATAAATAAATAAATAAATAAATAAATAAATAATAATAATAATAATCTGACTACTGTGTTCACTTTCGTGGAATTACCACTTTCTTTTCTGAGATGCCTTTTAGTACAGGAGATTAGTGCAAGAGTAGAATTTCAGCCACACGTTTCAGCTGAAAGTACAAAAATCACCCCCAAAATCTCTCATAAGCTCAGATGAAGCAGAGGAACCACTGATGTCAGAGACACTGCAGATGGCTAAGTTCATATAATTCCATTTATTCCTCCCTCTCCCCCTTCCCCACATGATTCCAACCTCCAACTTCACCTCTACGCCCACTTACCACAAATTTTCTGGGAGCTACAGTGGGGATGTGAAATTCCCATAGCACTAAAGGCAGCACACGGTACCCCCCCCCCATTATTCTGGTTCTAAGTTAATGCAGTATTACTTTTTAAAAACAAATGCTAGCAGCAATTGGACCATTAAAGACAATGGATTTTTTTCTGCAATTAGCTGCTGATGTTACATTTTAGGAGCATTTTAGTGCTTTGCACAATTTACAAACCTTATCCCATTAAGGGCAGAATATATTTTTCCATAATTGAATGATACAGAGTTAAGCAAAAGCCGATTTCCTCACTTTCTTCAGTAAGTTTATAATGAAAAGGCTCTGAACCAGTCTATTATTGAATCATATACTCAAGGCCACATCATATACTAGAGGACACATGTTTAATTCCAGATGTGGTGACACACAAGACCAGCTCCAATACATACTCTTTTTCAGTATGGCTGAGAACACGCACACACGGACACACAGTGTCCAAATTGCACGGCAGGTCCTGTTTTCTTGCTATTATAATAGTTCGTTAGCAAGATATAATTTAGGACAAAATTAAACTTCAGAAAGTGGGATTCGAAAAACTGAAGTCAGTTTCATTCAGGATATGTAAAACAGAACAACTGGTTTTTAACGACAAAACACACTTGGTAGTCTCATTAACCCCTGCTGGCTAAAATGCAAACATGATTTGTAGATAAAAGGTAATATCCCACATTCCCCCCTTCTGAAAGAAAGTATCCACCAGCAGTACAGGGGAGGGAAGCATTCTGGATTATTCCTCCTCCCCTCTGTCTCCACCTCATGTGCTCCAGTTGCCCCCCCATCCCTATGGAGCAGGTTTTATTTTTAAAGAACTTGTCAAACAGTGAATAGTCCCTCTTTGTTCTGTTTTCCCCAGGCAACAGCTGGATATTTGTCATGGCAACTTGAAAAATTATATCATAAATAAATATACCACAAAACATTAGGAAAGCTTATGTAATCATGTTTGAATAGGAAATGCATACAAAAAAAAAGACAGTCAAATCTCATTTAGATTTAAATAACTGAATTGCCTCTGAATTGCCAACTATACCATTCTCCAAACTATACCATTGACCAAAACCAGAGGAAGCGATTACACTGTGACTGAACTTGTACAGACACAAAATAATAAATCTGAGTTTACAAGCAAATAAATAAATAAATAAATAAATAAATAAATAAATATCTCATTTGACAGACCTTTTACTCCTTAAACTGAAAACTACCTATTGTTCTTGAAGCATTTTAAAATCCACTTACCCATTGCTTTCGTTTCTTCTCTTTTTGCATTTAAAAGAGAAAATTTAAATTTTGCTCTCACTTCACTTTTTGGACAACTAACTAGAAGTAAATACAGTGAAAGGTAATCTTTGCTTTCATCATCCAGTCCTTTGGGGTTTACTCTCAGGCACCTGAAATAAAGAACATAAGAAGCAAGTCTTAGAAACATCAACTTGTTCTCCAATCCATAAAGGCCTAACTTGCTAAGATACTTAAAAATTGGAGTACTGTTGTGATATGATTTTTTACACATACACAATAAGTCCCCTGGGTTCCGGAGATCAGTTTTTTAAACTTACATATGTATTCAACACCCATGACCTCCAGTTGCTCATATCTATATATCCCTATTGCTCTTCTCCTGCTGTCACACCTTTCAATACTCCAAGGAGCGACCATATATACAGTGGTGTTCTCCTGAAATGCTTCTTCAGAAGGGTGGGGCCCTCTTGAACAAAATGAGATTATTATTATTATTTATTACATTTCTATACCACCCTTCATCCAAGGATCACCGGGCAGTTTACAAATAGGGAACCCTGCTAGTGCCACACGGATGTGAGCTGAGCCATAATTTGCTTCCTCCACACAAGTCCACAAGGCAGCAAGTCATTCAACTAACCTTGGCTCCCGTGGCTTTGCTCACAGCACTGTGGCAGGAGCTGCAATGAAAGACCAGCAAAGCTGCAGCAATCTTTCTTCCGCGAACTTGGCTTGGCAATTGCTCTCAGTAACCTCACAAATGGAGATTTGAACCCAATGTCTCTCTGGCCCTAATCCAACACATTACATCATCTTGCCTTATTTTGCCACAAACTATATAGTATTTCAAACCATTAGCTGTTCGGATCTCTGTAATGTAGCAGAAAATCAGTGATAGTTTGCCCCACTTTCAACAATAAAAACAGTTTTAAGACTGGAGGATAAACCACCATACATGTCATTTTATTTATGACATATTCACAGATTCTCAAGAGACCGTATGCTTAAAGAAAAGAAAGTGAGAAGCCACTGACAAGTGACTAATACCTACCATTTCATTTTGTCATTTGGCCCTGATGAAAAAGTAGAACTCTTTAAAACTTCCCCCATTTCTTCTCGGCAGAAGCTGAAGTTATTAATGGTCCACATATAAGAAAATTTTACAACTTTAACCTGAATAAGAGATGAAGACAATCACGTAAATTCACCAGATTCACTTTTCTTCAGCTTAATTTTTTTAAAAGCAGTTATTGAAGAAATAACCTCAACTGGTTTAAACTGGTTTTTTGGGGGGAGGAATATCTCATAGAATTAAGGAGTCACTGCAGCTTATACTGTGCACTTGTTAAAAAAGCCAGTTTCAGAATAGGATTCCATAAGCTACCAATGTATGACATTTGAGCAAGATTCATTCCTTAGGGGCCCCTTATTTGATCAGTTATCCACCAGCAACTGCAGGCTTTTTCAGAGCCACAGGTTGAATTATTGTGGACTTTAAGTGGTTAATTCATTTGTCCTACATCTCAGCAACCTTCGGTTGTATTCAATAGCTGCACAAATAGAAGGAAGCTTGCACAATGAATGTTTCTCAATGGATGTCCTCACCTCTGCAAATCCTCCCAATCACTGGATACAACCTTCAGTATTTGATTTCTTGCCTATTATATTGCTGATCTCACCCGTCACCATATTTTTATCATTATTTTTGCACATAGTATACATTTTCTTTTTGAATTATGGTGCTGGAGGTGACTCTTGAGAGTCCCATGGACTGCAAAAAGATCAAACCTATCCATTCTTAAGGAAATCAGCCCTGAATGCTCACTGGAAGGACAGATCCTGAAGCTGAGGCTCCAATACTTTGGCCACCTCATGAGAAAAGAAGACTCCCTGGAAAAGACCCTGATGTTGGGAAAGATTGAGGGCATAAGGAGAAGGGGACGACAGAGGACAAGATGGTTGGATTGTGTTCTCGAAGCTACCAGCGTGAGTTTGACCAAACTGTGGGAGGCAGTGGAAGACAGGAGTGCCTGGCATCCTCTGGTCCATGGGGTCAAGAAGAGTCAGACACGACTAAACAATAACAAATACATTTTCTGATTGGTTCTCTTTATTATATTACTTTTTTTGCCTTCTTATTCCATTTACTTGGAACCAGAATTCTGGGTATCACATTGCATTACTGCTGGAAGCTATATCTGAAAGTGTCCTACTATTAAACATGCCATTAACAAAACCTGGACACACACATACATACAGGTATGTGGCTTACCTGTGTGTAACACCAGCTTTCAGCTATAGGACCACTGGACATCTCTCCAGGTGGTGGAGGAGTGGAGACTCTTGACATCCCCACTTTATTGCAATTTTTTACAGTATAAAGGCAGCAATTCAATTGTCAGTATTCTTCCTACAGAAATTAAGATAAAACAATGCATTAGTATTTAGAAAAAGTACAGCCAAGTACTCACTATTAAGGTATTACTTTAACTACTTACGGTAGACGTTAGATAAATTACTGAAAAAATATCAAGGGTAATTGTAAGACAAGTCTATTGACCAGATATCAATGACCAACAAAAGTTTGTGTTCCACCCATGTAAATGAAAGATATATTGTGCTTTAGTACCCCAGGAAGGACATCCCTCAATTTTCAGATGGGACACAGTCAAAGTGCGATTGTCTAAACATCAGTAAACCTGCATTACTCTTGGGGATGTGTGAAATCAGTGGGAGGCTGATTAAGTTATATGTGTGCTATAGAAGAATAAATTCTTCTCAGCTAGAAATCTGTGAAGACTATCTTTTGAAAAGCAGGTGGCTTTTACAGCAGCTGAATCAGAGTAGATATTTCTATCTGAAGTCATTCATGCATTATGTCTATCCAAAAGTTCTTCTCTACTCTGTCCTTGACTGAAAAGTACCCTTTAGTTCAGAGGCTCTGGTATGTGCAATTGCCTTTACTTTTTATTATAGGATGGCTGCCATGTCTATACATGGCACAATCCCAAATTGAAAGCAAGGTAATTTGCTATTGTCTTAAAGCAAAAAAGCAAAATCTATACACTCCAACCAGTACTCCAATTCTTCATGAATAACCTTCCTGTCCCAATTTACAATAATAGTAAGAGCACACCAGTTGTTTTGATTATTTAAAAGCTGCCTCCTAGGACTTCACACCTTCCAAGAAGTTTTATAGAACACCACACTACATAATATGGAGAGTCTACCTCTTATTAAATTGCAAATGATTGGTTAGTTCAGGCTCCTGGGCACTCGTAACCTGGCTACTGTGATGCTCAACTGTGTTATTTATTCCTCCATTCTGCTAAACTAGTCTTGTATTTAACAACTTGCCTGGTAGTCATAAGAGACCAGAATTCCATGGGTATAAGGATATGAAATTCCATGAAGACAAGTGAGCAGACTGCCAGAGGAAGGAAAAATTGACTCAACCCTTTTCTGCCAATGTGCTTAGTAGAAGATCTTTTAAACAGCCTTCTAAGAGGCTAGTAGCTTGGAGGAGAGGGGTTGGCCTCCTCTGTGGCCAGGATGAAAACACAAAATACTAGCTTGTTTCCAAACTAGTAAAAAAAGGCTGGTAACTTTTGAGGGCATATTTACAAGTTGCCCTAAATTGTGTTACTGTTCAAAGATGTCTGCACATGCTCATTAAAAGCTAAGCTAAATGCGAAGAAAGGATACAATTTCCCTGAAGAGGTCATGACTCCTCTAGGGCTGGGGAGCAAGAAGCTTCCACTCCTGCTATTACTATCAAATAACCCCATAAAAAGATTTGGTGGCAATCATACAAGTGTGTTCTAGACTTCATTTAGTAGAAAACTGTTAGTTGATCAATCAAATAAGGCAAAAATGAAATGAACGGCATATCAGCCCTATAATTGCTTCTTCAAACACTATCCTCTGCTTACTACGTCTCTGCCATATTTCTGCATGCTGCCTTGTGATGATTACTGTTCCTATAAATGAATATTCCATGCGGAAAATGGGGTTGTAAGCCCACTCAGGATGACTTTTCAGTATAGAAGTTACACAAAAGTAGACCCACAAAGTAGTTTAATTTATTGTCAACTATATTGAAGTTTCAGCCACTTATCATTTATAGTTTTCTTTCTGTAAATAAAAAGCGGCTGAAGCAAAACACATCCCAAGAAGAGCAAATAAAACTTACAAATGGGCTATCCCCGTGAATTTTTTCAAACAAAACTCAACCAAATGTAGTGCTATTTTGGGACATTTTTTCACCCTTATATACAATCACCTTGGGATATAAAAATACTCCCTAATACTCTTAATTTTTGTTTATGAATTAACATCTTGGCTAAAAAAAGATGGCCATGTGATTTCTCAAGTGAAAATCAATCCAGGGAAGCTTAGGGGGAAAAATGTCCTTTTCCTGACGCAACACATAGCTTTGCTTGGGATACCCTACTCCAAAATACATTGGAAGAAAGTGTCAGTGTAGTGTAGTGTAGTGTAGTGTTTACGACTAGGACCTAGGAGACCAGGGTTCAAATCCCCACTCAGCCATAAAGCTCAATGGGTAACTTTGGGCCAGTCACCATCTCTTTTAAGGAAGGTCAATAATACTTATAACAATACACAGCAGCACATATTTTGACAACTTTTAAGAGTCAAATATTATCAAAATTTTGGCCATTCAATTTGGTAGTAATACAAATATCTGTGCTTTAAGAATCTGAGCCCATTGGCTCCTAGTTGTTTATATATTTTGGAAACCAATGATGCTGCAAACCATATAGCTTGTGTTACAAGCAAAATAGATACCATAACCTTTGCATT
This sequence comes from Podarcis melisellensis, assembly GCF_964234715.1. Lineage (NCBI taxonomy): Eukaryota > Metazoa > Chordata > Lepidosauria > Squamata > Lacertidae > Podarcis > Podarcis melisellensis. The sequence goes on along the minus strand of NC_138528.1, from coordinate 96,840,323 downwards.
AATAATTATAGTTTTAAAATAATTTCTACTCTATCCTTGCCCATGAAGAAACAATAGTGCCATCTACTTCAGAAATATATTTTTTAAAAGCTTAATACAATAGGCACAACCCAGCCAAGTTAAACAATTTATAACATCCTCTTAAACATGTTTACTCAACAGAAAGTTCCACTGCATTCCATGAATCTCGCTCCTAATAAAGGATTGCAGCTTAAATCTCACTGATTTCTATAGAGCATTCAAGTACACATTGAGCATCTTCCATTTAAATAAATGGGATCTAAAAGTGCTTAACTTTGGCTGGATTGTGCCCAGTGTGGATTTATGACAGTGTGGATTATCAGAAAGAATGAGAGAGAACAGCTTTAAACTGAAGCTTTGGCAATATGTGTACGAACATCTAAAATCACTATGGGAATTCTGTTGGTAGTTACAGGCTATGCTTTTTAATGTTCTGCTTGCAGAAGTTATCAAAAAGTAATTGTAGATATGTAATCAGTGGAACTCCTAAAGCATAGGTTCAGTATGGGTTGCTCATTTCACAAAACAAAAATAAATCTAGCCACTTCTGTTTGCAGCAAACAGCCCAGAGCCTCAAAGATGAAGCTGAATTGTCCTCAAGTGGTCTCTTACCTTAATTCTTAAATTTGTGCTAGCATTATTAATGCTTCGCGGTCCCATTGTGCTATGTGTTGTACATGACTGACGTCTTCTCCACTCAAGATCAAAGACAATATACACCAGAAGTGCAAAACACATAGACAAGGTAACAGTAAGATTAAGATGAATAACTGTCAGAGCACTTCACAATTGTCTACTGTCAAGCTTTCTTTCATGGTTCACAGGACAGCACAGGGAAGCTGTTAAAGATAGATCTGATCTGAGGAGGTACATAACATCCGCTTTTTATATGTTTACAATGAAGTACTTCAATGCATTTGGTGCCCTGGGAACAGGAAGAAACTTCTTGTAAAGTTTGATCAAATGGGCATCCCTGGAAGCCCACAGCTGCAAACATCTCAGTGCTCAAGATAAAGCAGACAAATGCAGGTGGAAAGATGCAGAATTGCACATAAAACTCAACAGTATCATTAGGACAGCAGCTAGCATCTTACCACCAGATCCTGTTTCCTAAATTTCGCTAAACACCAATATAAAATATTGTGCTCTTCTTTTAACACATTTAATGGTTAAAAAAATTATAATGCTTTATTTAAAATATATTTAAAAAGAATAACAAATTAAGAATCAGCTTTATTGTTTTAGACCTCTGGCTAAAGATGCAGCATTTGCTGAATTATGTAATTAGTTGTATAATAAAGAAGACTCCTTAGTATTAAGGCCAAACTTTTGTTCTACAAGCAAAACCAAACTGGGATACAGTCACTCAGCAATGAAGTGATCTAGTCTTGTTAGCAAGAAAATAGTTTGCTCAAGATGACCAGCTGTAGCTGGAAAACCGAGGGGGTGCGTGCACACAGATTTCTCATATGATATTAATCACCAGGACTTCTACTAAAATTAGTTCCTTCTTACCTTTGCACTAATATTGTATTATGCTACCTTCCTTAAAAACAAACCTTTCTAATATACTCAACTCAACATTTTCTCCAGGTATCTCATGCCCACAAGGAACAATTTGAGAGGTTCAAGGAAGAATAAAAGCAATAGCACAATCTTAAACTTGGTTTACAAAATGTCAACTTTAGCCAAACATCTGTCTATAAGATATTCATCCATATTCTATCCTATTTCTGAAACCCAGGAACAAATGCACTAACCACTAGCACACTTCTAAAATTAGGAAACTGTAGGTATAGATATACAGTAGTAGAGTCTTCTGCATGCACAGAATTGGGAGGGAAGCACTTGGCTGTATCACTGTGCCTTGTAGCAGCTGTCAGAAGAACCCTTCCAAATTTCCAAGAGGGGAGAGAAGAGTCCAAGGGCATCTGCTCCCACCCCAGACCTATCACAAGGGCACATTTCCAGAACTAATCTAATTTAATAACCACAAGTAGCAACAGGTAAGAGTAATACTGATGGTGCAGCCACTTAACGCTCCCATTCTGCTAAACCAGATGATCAAGTACTTATTCTTGGATTTGGTGGGAGGCACTGGTTAACTGTTAGGCTAGCACACTACAAATAGAAATAATAATAAATGTTATCATTTAAAAGAAATATCATTTAAAAGTCCTAAATATTGATCACTGATCTCCACCTGCACCCTTTTATGTGCATACCTTGAGAAATATGATACCTGCTTCTAATGGTTAAGCTGTTCCAACAGGTTAACTGCAAGTTTATACATGCAAAATGGAACAGGCATGTTTATTTTAATTGAAAGAGTGAGAAGTACAAACTTCTGAACCTTATTTACGTTCTATTTCAATAGATCAATCTTTTAAATACAGATAAAGAGATCTAGCCAAGTCTACAAGCCTCATCTTACACAGTTAACTCCATGAACACTACAGCAAGTTACTGCACATAATTATACAGATCATGAAATCCAATTTAAAGGCATTATGAATTGCATATCAAACTAAAATATTTAGTCTGTTTCAGAAATGTATGAGCAAAAGATGTATTAATCACAAACAGCTCTACTTTATTAGCTTTAGGATTTTACCAAAGCCAAGAGGATCATAGTTGGATTGTTTTTAGTAAGTCAAGTTCAGATTTGTGCTGGGTTATGAACTCTAGAGACACAGACATATCTCTTGGTGTAAAAAACGTAAAGGTGCTAACTGACAAATGAAGTTAGTACAAATTCAAGTCAATTGTCAAAGAATGGGTCTACACTTTTGAGTCATATTTCTTTTCTTAGGATTTTTGCTTATGCCTCGTCGTCGTCATCATCATCATACCACAAAATAAATTGATAACCTGAGTTCATCTTGCTTTCTGAAACCACCCAGACAGTGGTTTATAATAATAATAATAATAATAATAATTTTTATTTATACCCTGCCCTCCCCAGCCAAGGCTGGGCTCAGAGCGGCCACCAAATATCATTACACAAGTTTATACTTACCAAAACCAAACAGCATTAGCAGCTGTCTTCCATAATTCTTATTGCCTTGGTGAGCGTACCACCACCTCAGGCAGGTGTGATGAGCCCCAGCTGTCTCAACTGGAAGCTACAGCAGTGGTTGGGAAGTAGCCTGGCAGCTGCAGAGCAATCCCTATCTCTTTCCCAGCTCTAAGGGTTATTTGGTCATGGCACTGTAAAGGGGGCCAGAGCCCCTTGGCCCTAGACAACCAAACCAAGCAGGCTTTACACCTCCTTTTACACATAATGCAAAACACTTGTTTGGCTGTTTGTGCTGGAACTTTGGGCATACACTTTGCACCCTCCTCATATCCTTCAATTCTCTCACTTTAGAATTTAAATATTCATGCCAAAGCCTTGAACTTATGCACTTCCCTGTCCCTTCTGTGGGCAAATTCCCTTTTTCACTTTCTGACTTGATGAGGCCACATTTTGCCTAATTTGGACACAACAGCCAACTATGTTTTGATCAAACCAGGAAATGAGAGCTGGAACAGGTGCATCCAGGGCAGGGAGAAGAAGCACAGGAGCCCAAGGTTGCACATGAATATTCAAACCATAGTTCCCCACTGCAGGTGAATGGATCCAGTATTGAAAAGCAACCGCTTTTATGCAGTTACATTTTGGCAATGAATTTTAGCTGGCCAATAAGAATTTATGGAGTGGTGTCAATGTAAGAAATAACTCTGTAGCATCATCAAGAACTTAGGATCCAGGAAGGCAAAGTAAGAAAGGCTGCTCCATTAGCCAGATGAATATGATATAATCATGCACCTTAATTGCAAATTTGCGTTTTGCCATCCATCATCCGAAGACAAAAATAATATGGTGTGCTTCCATGGTGTGCCAGTATCTAGAAAAAGCTTCACCCAACTTAGCACTTGCTAAATTACAGGTGCTTAGGAATTAACATACACAGCTTCTTACAGTCTTAACTCAGGGGCCTTCGTTGGGTAGTGGAGTGTGCTGTGCTTTTCCAACTCCTCATAACTGTAGGAGTGAACTAGGACTACACAACACAAATGAAGTACTAATAAGCAGATTCCCTCACCAAACTACAAAGGAATAACCTTGTAAGCAAAAAACCCCAAAAACAAATTACCTTGAGAAAACATTTATAACACTGAGCCCCGAGATCAATGAAGTGACACTGCCATACTGTTTTAGTCACATGACAGTACTTTTCCCCTCGTCCAATGTTTAAAGGTCTATATTACAATGCCACATAAGATCAACAATTAGTTGGAACCAAACTACCTGCAGGGGGGAGGAAGGGTATATTCATACCAATTTCTCATTCCCTCTGCATTTCCATAAAAGCAGTTCTCTGAGGGTCTGAGGGGCTTCCAAAACATTACAGGAAGTGGAGCCAGGGGCATCAGTTAAAATCATCCCCTCCTCTAGCAACAGCCTCTGCTGGATCTCAGCCTCTTCCATGAATGGAAGAAGTCCTTCCATTTGTGGATGGTGATGTCTAGATCTAACCCAATAAAAACTGTTGAGATTATCACAGAACAACACAGAACTCCTAGTGCTGCATGTAGCAAACAGAAAACTCACCTCAGCAGTTTGCATTCCCTTTTTTTTATCCATGCAATCATAATACACATACAGGAAAGGGAGAGCAAGTGGATTACTGCACTTCTAAATGTCTACCTCTTTCACAGAAATGCTGCCCTGGAGACCTTCTACAAAGAGTGGAGGGTTACAATCCAATCCCTACTCCTCTCTTTAATGAGTGTACAACAAACAGCTGTGTGCAGAATACATTGTCCTGAATGTTTCTTCAAGGCAGTCAAACCGCAGTTCGGTTTGTGCTCAGAACAAAGAGAAATGCTACGGTGCCAAAGCAACTGAGCAGATAACAGTACCAAGCTACCAAATTAGACAAGATTTATTTAAACTGGATTTTGTATATCATTCTCAGGTTATATATATATATGTGTGTGTGTGTGTGTGTGTGTGTGTGTCCTATCTTCCAAACACTGAAGGCAGCTTATATGGGTTTTTGTCATCTGACCTTTATACCAACTCCATGAGACCGAGAAGCAAATCAAGTTTTATTTTCATAGTAGCAGCTAATTCACATAATTATCTTCCTTCTTATAATTTTTAGATTATGTCAAGTATGAATAGGACAAACCTGTGTGTGCAGCATATACAGGTGCACTTCCCAAAATTATATGACTGAAGATGCTTGAAGTTTACCAAAAAGTAATCCTGAGTACAGAATTAATTTGGACAGATCAAGCATGAGAACCACCACTTAGTCTGAGGACAGGAGAAACCCTGCTTTGAATGCTGCTGTCTTCAAGGGAACTCAGTTTTTATCAGCAGCAGGTCTCTCCTTTGATGAGCTTTCTTTGCACCTTGCTTGGAATTCCAAACCATCAGCTGATTTTTGGCACTTCAAAGCACTGTCACCCAATTCCATTGGCACATCAGGTGACTGACAGGTGGATGGCCTTGTCTAGCTGTCAAATTTGGGGGCTAAGATAGATAAGAATCAAGCCCACTGGCCAGATCCAGTCCCCACCCTTCATGTAATAAATTCCGTTCAAATGATGCCTGCTATGCTCGATCCTTCCAGGTTTTGCGGTATACAGTTGTACCTTGGTTCTCAAACACCTTATGACTTGAACATTTTGGCTCCCAAATGCCACAAACCTGGAAGTGAGTGTTCCGGTTTGCAAACGTTTTCTGGAAGTTGAACCTCCAACGCAGCTTCCAATTGAGTGCAGGAAGCCGCATCTTGGTTTTCAAATGTTTTCGGAAGTCAAACAGACTTTCAGAACGGATTCTGTTTGAGAACCAAGGTATGATTGTATAGCAAAAACCTTTCAATAAATATATGAGCTGTAAATGGTTTTAGTCTAAAATTTTAGAGAAATACATGTCTATGCCTTTTTTTTACCAAATTTTGGATTTATTATAGTCCTGTAAATTTGTCTCTAAGCTGCTATGTGTGTCTTATTAAATGAAGAAGTTCATATTTATTGTTGTTGTTGTTGTTTTCTTATATGCCGTTCTTCCTTCTGAAAGTTCCCAGGGAGGCTAACATTTCTAATAAAACCATGCTAACAGAAAGTCTTAAAAATCACATTTAAAACTACAAATACACAATGAATATATTGCAACAGGTATAACACAGCAATTTAGGCAGGTGATGCAGGTAACATCCATTTCCCTTATAGATTAATACTTTACTCAGGATTTTTTCGTGTTAACTTCAAGTGTCTTCAATCTGTAGGACCTGTAGGAATAAACAAGTTTTTACCTGACACCTAAACAAAACTAGTGTAGGTGCCAACCTGATTTCTAAATGGACAAATTTCCATAAGCAGGGTACCATCACTGAGAATGCACTGCTTCATGTGATTGCCCCAAGAACACATCAATGGCACTAGTACCAAAGCCTCTCCCCACTTCACATCTTAAACTCTAGTTGGCTGGTACTGGGAGGCATGACCCTTTATATACTTAGAGCCTGAGCTGTTTAGGGCTTTATATGTTAGTACCAACCCCTTGAATTCGGCTTGGCATATCTCACTGACATTGCCCCTGACAACACACAGGTAGTGGCTTTCTATGTCAGTTGCAGCTTCCAAACCATCTTCAAGGTTAACATTGCTAATAAAGCAAACCTGTTAAGCAATCTACATTAGGAGGTGGCAATTGGCAATCCCTTCACAAACATAAAGCCAGATGCAGATGCACTAAGAATTTACATACTTACATACCAATTTTGGAGGGAGAATTTTATTTCCAAAATGACACAAACTTTCCCTTTATGTTGAGAGTACAAAGCAATGCAATGCAATCTGAAATACTTAGTGGATATAAAAAGCATTTATTAGAATAATCCACTGAGAGATCCAGGCCTCCATGCCAGAAAGGTAGAGACACATAATTTGTAGTAAACAATAGTGATTCATTTACTACAGCATGACTACAGTGGTGTAAGCAGCCAATAGCAATAGGAATTCATTTCCTGTGTAGGAGAGGAAGGTCAAAACAGATTAATTTGAGCCACACATTTTCCTTTGGGCTGGGCTCCATTGCAGGAAGGGCAAGATATAAATTTAATAAATAATAATGTTTCAAGCTCCAAACAAACTGCACTGAAGTTCCAGCTGAACAATGTAACTGGTTTCCTGAAAAATGCATTTAGGACTAGGGGTGCTTAAAGATAATTGCTAAAACTGACATTAGACTACTTCAAACTACTCAGTAACATAATCCAATGTCTGGTTAAATACATTCCAAATCCATACCCACAGTCAAAGCTGGCCCATCCATGAGGCAAGGTGGGCAACTGCCTCTGACAGCAGGACCCATAGGGGCAGCAGATCCCAATATAGATCTTTATCCCCACCCCACCCCCTGCTCATGATGTAGATCTGCATTTACTTCTTCCCTGGTGGGGAGGAAGTTACTATTGTGTGGTTTTCCTCAGTTGCCAAAATGTCTTGGGCCAGCCCTACCCACTCCACTCTCAAGGAGTTACATAGCAAACACAACAGTCCACTTCAAAGCAATGAAAAAGGAAAAGGGTCTGAAAATATTTTTAACAAAATGCAATCCATGTCTTGTGTGAGCAATGTGTATCTGAGCACTGTACAACTTTGTACTGTTAAACATAGACTCTGCAAATGAAGTTTGGGATTCCTGACATACAGCATCTCTCACATACAAACCAAGTCTCTCTAATAGTGCAAAATGAACTAAAATTGTTTGGTTGATATCTGGTGTTAGTCATACTCAAATTGTGCTCACTGAATTCACTAGACTACCAATTTCAATAGACTTATACCAATTTCAATAGGTGTACTCTAAGAAAAATTTAAGTTAGATATCACCCTTCATTTTTGTACCAGTTAGAGCTGAATTTTAATATAACTAGAAGATACACATTTCTTAAAATCAGATCAGTTTTGTATTCCTATATTATTCTGGGATCAAATTATCTTCAAAATTATTGTATTTACTTGGAGCACTGTAATATCCCACTTTCATTAGTAGCATCACAGTGGTAGGCGAGTGAAGGTGCACCAGTTTTACAGATAGAGAGCTGCAGTTTCAGGCTCATGCCTTTAATTCTGCTGAAATCACTGGAACCAAACTGATTTAAAGCCAAGCATTCATCTTAACCATTTTATGCATCATTTTAATTCTGACAGATTTAGTCAACAGTCCTCTGGAATAAAAGGCTATTTCAAATGTTGTTCTCAGTCTTTCATTTATTCTTAAATGCATGAGCCACAGAACTCAAAGCAGGCCTAATGTCAGAGAATGTCTCCTGATCACTGCTTAAAATGTTTGAAAGAATAAAAGACTTCTGTAAAAAATCAAGCATTTTTAAAAGAACGATAATGAGAAAAGGCAAGGATGCCAGTGAGGTGGAGAGGTATCCATGGGGGTTGGGGAATTTATTATAAAAAACAGTTTTAAAGTAACTAAATTATTACAACAATTTAGGAAGTTCAAAAGTTGCCATTAACATTTTTGTTGTTGACTGTCCTTCATGAAACAGATACAATGTACCATTCTTTAAGCATGCTAATAGTATTACATCTTCTGTTTATGTCTTCAAAACTTTCCATAAAATGTAAATAATTCCCAGATTTGTAAACACTGTGAAACCACAGCTTCAAATACAAATAAACTATAGGTTAACATGTATGAGTGCTTTTGCTTCCCTACTCCTGTCTTTGGGACAAAGGGAGAGAAATAAGCAAGAGTCAAACTTGTCTTGAGAGGTGTTTGTTTGTGCAAATGAGTGCTCATGGCTATTTCTCTCCAAACAAACACAAAGGTAGAAATGCCAGCTTTGCCCATTATGACAAGCCAGAATGAGGCTTGTTTCCTCGCTTACATGGGGACAGTCAGCAGAAAGGGAAGAGCTAAGTGTTCATACACTATGGTTAAGCACTGCATGCAAACAAGGCCAGAATAAGGGAAATATATTATTCCTAATCAAATATTTTAATTGATCTAATTTTAGTTACCGAGGGGGAAAACCTCAAGACATTTGTATAGCATGTGCAACATTAACATAATGGGTTTTGTTTACTAAATTACAAGTCATAGATTCTAAATTAGATTCTAACCAATAGAGCCACCAGAACATTGTTCAGAAAATCCATATTCCTGAGATATGCACAACGAAGAATTATGAGCTGAACTACCACAGACAATTTTTTATTTAAGTACTTTAAACAACTGGGCCCTGAAACTAAAACATATACAGATTGTCAGCTGGCTAACTGTAAAATTACTAGTACATACACAGAAAGCAGGAATGGGTGAGGAACTGGTCTTTCAGTTTCCCCCCTACATGTTCAAAGGAAGACCTGTTCAACTAACCACTTATTTACCAGGAAAATGTCATTACCAAACTGGAGGGGAAAGCGGGAGAGAAGGTGGAAGAGAGCGGGGTGGGGGTGGGAGAGAGAGAGAGAGAGAGAGCAACAGTGTATCTACCATATCATTGAGAAGAACATCAATAGTACTTTATGGAAGAATAAACTAGGCTGATGTGTGTAGTACTGTACTTTGAGACTGAAGATTTCTCCAAGGCCTCAAATGGGGAAAAAGTCTTCTTTGCCCACATACATTTTCAAGGGGAGCTTCCTTCAAAAATGGATGCATGCGCTCAAATTATGATAATGAAACTGTATCAGGCAATATTCTAAAGGACTTCTGCTTTAAAAACACATAGTCAAAACACAGTGACTAGTTAAATATGTCCATCTGAAATACAGGATGGTCAAGTGAAGGCTGGTCATCAAAAGAAACAAATACGAAAAGTTAACACCAGAGACCAATGTGAATTTAAATTTATAACAAGTCAGGATTTGAAATAATGTGCGGGTAAAAATTCACAGCAAAATACCTTGGTAAATCCAAGAATACCTGCCAATACTGTATTGTACCAAGAATGGAGAATGGCAAGATATAAAAGAACAAATAATCCTAAAGCACCTTCAAGACTGACATACTGTAGCGTATGCCTTCAAATAATATAAGAAAAAACCTTAAAAATCCACATTTGGGCAGTACCTTTTTTGAGACGAACCAAAATTTCACAGAAGCATGACACGTTTTTGAGTTCTACAGAACATCCTGCCTGATGACAAGCTCCAGAACACCTAAAAACTTGTTACACTTTTGTAACATTATGGTTGGTCCCAATAAAGGCATTGCCAAAGTGTGGATTTTGGGGGGAGTCATCTGTGAGATCTGTAGGCCTCAACTCCTTAACCAATGAGACTCTTGCAGCACCTGGGGTCTAGATTTTTCTGACACATGTTCTCAGACCACAAAAGATTATGCTAAGGCACATTTGTTAGCCTTTAAGGTGTCACAAGATCACCGGATATTTTTCACAACTACTCTTCTTCAACAGAATTAGGACTGTCCTGTAATTAAAACCGTGCGGAAGTTGGCCACAAAACACCTACAATGACATCTGGCCACGAAACACCTACAATGATATCTTGACCCTGCCTCTAAGGCTGCAATCTTACAGGGGGAGTAAGTCCTGCTGATATTTAGTTTCTGAACAAACATGAAGAGGAGAGCAAAACACCACAGGAAGAAGGTTGGTGGGGGGGGGTGAGAGAAAGAGAGATAAACAGAGGCAGAAATTGAGAGGAAGACTCATAGAGTAGCAAGTAGAGAAAGCCCTTGTCCAACGAATCACATTCCAAAGAGATTTGAATTAGACATAAAATGACAGCACTGCATCAAAAGGAAGCTTGTGTGTGTCTGTTTACCAGAAAGCATAGGATAAAAGAAAAGTGTATAAATATGCAAAGGCATCTGGGATTTCCTTCAAAAAAAAAAAAAGAGTATCCGGAAAACAAGGTGCAGAAACATCCCAGGCTGCCCCTGGGGTTAGCAAGGCGAGAGGCCCTGCTTAGAAGAGGGCTCCCCCCACCCGCGCACCCACCTCTCTTGGGCACCAACCTCTTTCTTTTGGGTGGGGGGGCCAGAATCATCAGTAACAATTTCATGGGGAGGAAGTAAGAGGAGCTTCCCGTGAGAAGTGCGTGTGTGCATATTGTGTGTATGTGAGAGAGCGAGAGCGAGGGCTGTGTGTGAAGTGTGTTACCCGAGTGCCAATGCAGCCCCCGCCCACAGAGAGGAGAGAAGGGCTGCCCCATAACCGACCCAGACTGAATCATCACCCCCCTGGATCCTTTTACCGGAGTTCGGCGCTGGCGGGGGGTCTCGGCCGGCCTCATACTGACGGGACTGGAAGAGGGGGCTCCGCTAGTCCGTGGCCCCCGCTGACGATGGCGTGAGGGGAAGAGGGCGAGGAGGGAGGAGGAGGAGGAGACGGCGGAGGAGGGGGCTGTGGCGGAAGCGTCGCGTCCGGGCAGAGCTGCTGGCGGCGGAGCCGCATTTCCCCCTCTCTCTCTCCTCCCGTCACAAGCCTCCTCGGCCACCCCTCAGGTGGGGAAGCGAGAGCGAGGAGCCCGGCCGGCCCACCTTCGCGCACGGGCGCGGGGCCCCTCTCGGCTCCCGTACACAGGGAAGAAAAAGAGGGGGGAGGGAAACGGGGGTGGGGGGGGGGAGAGAGCAAGCGAGAGAGAGAAACCCTCACAGAGGCGGCGGCGGCGGCCGTAGGCAGCTGCTTGTTGCTATTACTGCTGCCGCCGCCGCTTCCTCACTTCCGGGAGCGACGCGGCGTGTGTGTGACGTCATGACGCAGCCGGGGCACTGGCGCGTGTGGGGGATGGTTCCCCCCGCCAAAAAAAGAGCTGTGCCGGAGGGCTTATTTGAAGAGGAAGAAAAGTATAATATTTTTACTTTTTTAAAAAAACGACCCGAACGCCTCCATCCGGGTACTTGCAAGGGAAGCTCCGGTTCTGCTGAGGAAAGAACGTAGGTGCCTGTATGAGTCCGTGCCCAAGTCCATATTACTGTATAGGAACTTGCCTTTGGGCGCAAATACAGCCCTGTGTGTGTATCACATATATACATACATATATACATATATATGTGTGTGTGTGTTTAGATCTATCTATCTATATATATATACAAACACACACACAAATTAAGCGTTTACACATACACAGAGAATATATGTACAGTATATTATTATTATGCAAACCACCAAGTGAGAGTTATATTTCATCTGATGAACTGGGCTCTAGTTGACAAATGCTTTTAGGCCATGATAAAATTTAGTCTTTTAGGCTTCACAAACCTTTACTGTGGCTGATCACAGAATTTTCTTGCCCTGGGCAACATGAAGGGCAGATTTGGTCTCATGTGGCTCAACTGTCCATGACCACTCAGTGGGCAGAGGGAAGGAGGGTATACAATGCAAGTGTGTGCAACGCCATCTCTCGCTCTCTCTTTTTGGCACGGTAATGGACACTGAGCATAGCGGCAAGCACAGACTTGTAAAATCCGTTACCAACTAGCAGGTAGGGGAGGGGCTGAGCAGAGGGGACAGGCTTCCTTCCTCCACAGCCAATATGGAAATCAAACATGCTTCGTCTACCAACAGCCCACCCACCTAAATATAATTCCTATTGCTACCAGGCAACGAGTGTATTTGTAGACCACTCTTCATGATTGCCCATCGTGATCTTGGAGCAATTTCCGAGATAAATTACATTGAAATACGAAACTTAAAACAAGTCATTAATAAAATACAGCTGTGCAGAAATAAAACCGAAAAGTGTTAGGCAGGCTGCATGACTTCATTTCCTCCAAAGGCCCTATAGAACAGGTATGTTTTTACTTGGCGACAAGCCTTTCAGAATTGTTCCCATCCCTTGTTAAATACAAGCCTAGACAAGCCCAGTTCTGCACTTCACAGAGATTGGCAGAGCCCAGCCAAGTACAGGCAGTGGCAGCTTCTGCTCATTCTGGCTGGCCTGCTGGACCCAAAGAGAACAGGTAGAGCAGCCTTTGACAACCTGGTGCCCTTCAAATGTTTGGGAGTGCAACTCCCATTAGCAGCAGCCAGCAGAGGGAGGTAGCAAAAGGCAGAATAGTGGTTGCTCCTTGCAACTCACTGGTCCAGCCCTATCTACCATGCTACCTGGAGATGCACCTGCTGGATCATCACCTTGTCATGGTGAGTGGGCTTGCATGTTCCTATGACCCTTGTGAACAAAGCTGTCAGGAATCTCATACTCCCAGCAGGGTCACCCAAGGTGGTAAGGTCAAAGGGTTCCATCAACGGTGTCTCTGAAGAATTTTACACATCACTTGGGAAGACAGGCGAACTAATTCCAGTGTACTGGAAGAAGCAAAGATCACCAGTGTCAAAGCAATGATTCTTCAACATCTATTTTGGACTATTCATGTTGTTCAGATGGCTGATTATCATCTTCCAAAGCAACTACTCTATTCCGAACTTAAAAATGGAAAGCGTAATGCTGGTGGTCAACAAAAGAGGTTTAAAGACTCTCTCAAGGTAAATCTAAAAAAAGTAGGATAAACACCAACAATTGGAAAACATTGGCCTGCAGTTCTCCAACTGAAGAAAAACCTTTACTGAAGGACTTTGAAGATGCTTGAACTCAGGACGCAAGGAAGAAACACGCTAAGAGGAAGGCACGTTTAGCAAACCTTCACCTTGATCAACTCCTGCCCGGAAACCTATGTCCCCACTGTGGAAGGATGTGTGGCTCCAGAATTGGCCTCCACAGTCACGTACAGACTCACTGTTAAGACCGTGTTCATGGAAGACGATTTTACTCGGCTATGAGTGATCGCCAAAGATCTAGAAATAGAAGGTTAGAATCCTTTTTCCTTGAACAAATTATTTTCATATCTGGCATAAGTGTCTGCATAATAGGTTTTTTTAATCGGGGTGGAGTATCTTTATAATGGCAGTTGTATTGGGGGTAAGATGAAATATGGTATCAAAGGCAGTGAAAATCCAAAGTAGACCTTCTCATTCCTTTCCCCTCCTTTCATCTCCAGGGGGAAAAATGCAGTTTATAGAAACAACTAAAAAGTTGTTTTATTTTAGTTGAATATCTAAATATGCTTTTTGAAGACATTGTTATGAATTTGGGGCATGCAGCCTACTCCCCATCCCTATTCTAATTCCTAGATCAATTTCTGGAATAGCCAGGCCAGCCTGCTATGTATGGGTCTTTAAGGTAACAAAGGAAGTGGCTCTGTGCCAGATGTCAAATGTGTGGACCTCCCTCCTTCAACTGTCTCTCAGCTAGAAAGACAAAAGACCAGAGTGGAGAGTTGAGTTATGTGAGCCAGAAGCTGGAAGAAAAGCTGCAGGCTGGCCAGGCAAAGAGAGAGAGCAATGACTGATTTCTTTTTTAACCCAAGGCTGTGGCTATGGGAGAAACAAGACCCTTTGGGGGTGTTAATGGTGTGAACCCCTCCACTGCAGGCTCAAGTTATATATGTGTGTGTAAATAAACCGTATATTACATTCTCAAAGGAAACATGAACCCTGGGTGCCTGGAACACTGCTTGGAGATTGGAGTGGCATGCAACAATATCCTTCCAGAGTTATAGATGAGCTTTCCACTTTCCTAACTGAATGCCGTGTCTGATCACTTCTAGGGTGGGGGTTGCAGAAACATCCTTGCCATGTTCTTCCCTTTGTAGTCATTCAAAATGATAGGATACAGGAACTCAAGAGCTTCCAAGCTTTATACAGGCATTACTATTTTGTCTTGCAAGCACAAACAATTTTCCATGCTTTCGTAAGTTAATGATATTTTCTCCTTCCCCTGCATTTACATGAGTTTAAGGGTATTTGTTTGCATGGGACATGAAACGCTGGGTTGTGGAGCTGAATAATGTGTGAAATGGGGAGCCAGAGAAGGAGTTTGCTGTAAAATGCATAATTTACAAAAGAGAAATGTAAACTTTGTAAAAAGAAAACAGCAGCGAATAAGTTCCGTCTGGGTTCCTAACTTGTCATGAAAGCAAGAGAATTGTAGCACATCTTAGGCCTGAGCTTCATGGGCAGCAGCATGGGGTTCTTCTGCTTTGAACCACTGCTTCTGCAGCAAAGGGATTCTGACCCAAGGTAAGAGTTCACGTTTCGGCAGGCAGAGGAAGGCAGGACAAAGTAGGTCAAAGATGAGGCAAGGCAAGGATTTCAGGATTCAAGTGATACCACAGACACTACCTAGCTGATATCACCCCTTTAAGACTGGTTTATGGGAATGGGTTAGAACCTCAGAAATAAAGAGATTACATACGACAGTCTCCTGTTAAGACTTCAAGGCCAGTGTCACAGTGAAATTGGGTGGAAGGGGTGAACGCCCGTGGTCTAAGTTCCCATATAACCTGGATTGGTGGGAGCTCTCGGCAGCCAGCCAGCGTCTGAATGGGCTTTTGACAGCATCTTGTTCCGTTGCTCAGCCTACTCAGATTTAAGTGTAAGTTTTTGTGTTATTTAGCTGGATTAATTAGTGTTTGTTGCTTTCTTACCTTCTGAGTTATTTTAATCTGTGTAATTATTTGGAGTTTTTCAGTTTTGTAGAGTTTTTTTTAGTAAAGTCTGTGTATGATTTTATGAAATTTGGTCTGGTCTGGGTTCCTGAACCTTTTAATTTTGACCACACTTTGCTTTTCGGAGGAAGGGTCATCTGCCACAGGCACTCTCTGCAGCTGTCTTTTCTGCTGGTTAAATGGATTGTGGTGCAACTCTTCCTCTACTGCTGCTGTAGTCAAGGCTTGGCTACTGAAGCAGCAGTCCTTTCATGTGAGCATCCCAGCTTCCCTGGTCAATTTCAGGGGTTCTCTAAGTGCTCACTGTTCGCCATGTCTGGGCTCTCTGAAAATATGGCACAAACTCTGAAGGCTGTAATTGTAAACACAAACCAGGGAGTAAACCCCATTGCACACAGTGAGAGTTACTTATTACTTACAGCCACATTATCTAAACAATGGCCCACCAAGTAAGGAAGCAACACCAGTTAAAGAGAGGCAATCACTTAAGTAATCACTTAAGACACATTACTTACCCAATAAGTGTTCATGTGACTTCAGTTAAGGCTGCTCTGGCTGCTACTCCAACCACAATATAAGACCAGCAAAAAGAAGGTGAGCGGGGTGGGTTGGGGGAATTTCCCTGGCACTTTGTTTATGTCTGCAGTAACACCCTTGAGCTTTCCTTCTTCCCATTTTCTTTTGCTTTGGTTTGACTGTCAGTTTCCTCTTGATGCATTTCCTCTCTGCAGGTGCTTCCTCCTCTCAGGACTATGAGCTTTATTTCTTCTTTTTCTTTTTGAGCCGTATCGCATAGACACCTGTGCACCTTCACACTCCATTACCCCATAACAAATGCTAAACAGAAGAAGGAAGAAAACACCATATGCGTGAGATTCGAATGAAGTTAGGACTGTGCAGTGTTAGGGGGAAATGACCAAGACACAGGGTAGTAAGAACGGGTGAATCGTTGGTGGGGAAGTCTGGGAGAAGTGATGGTGGAGGAGGAATCCCAGGGAAATAGCTAAGGTGAAGGGCGCTGTAGGATAACCTGAGAGAAAAATACAAGGATTGCAGCACAAAACCTTAATTGTGATAGGGCCTGGGGTGAGGAACAGATCTCACAAACTGTCCAGTGTACATCCAGGTGCATATTTCTGTGAAAAGGACCCCCTTCAGTCTGAAATCTCAAGACAGGTTTATGCTGAAAGAAGTTGTACTTAACATCAAGAGGATGCATTTTAAATAATAATAAACACATTTCCATTCCACCTTTCTTCCAAGGAGTTCACAGTGGCATATATAATTCTCCCCTTTCCCCATTTTATCCTAATCATAACCTTGTGAGGTAGGATAGGCTGAGAGACAGCGACTGGCCCAAGGTCACCCAGTGAGCTTTCTGGCTGAGGAGATTTATTCCTGCTCCTCCCAAGCTCTAGTCCAGGACTCTAACCCCTACACTACATTGGCTCTCTATTAGAGCGAAGGGTGTCTAAGGTGAGTTTTCAGGGTGGGGTAGCTTATTTTCTAGAAGCAGAAGTATTTCACATTAATTATAAAAATATTTACATGCACCTGTATCATTAAAAATATATCACAGCGGTCTACAGCAATATATAAACATAAAAACATGCAGTAAAATAATAAAATTTAAAAGCAAATTAAAAGCAAAAGAATTGAAAACAAACACCATTAGGCCATTGTGTGTGGTATACTCTACGTAATTCCCTGCCCAGAATGGAAAAGGTGTGAGGTGGTGTTTAAAAGTTGGCACAGAAGGGGCCTGCTGAATCTCTCTTGGCCGGATGCCCCACAGGACTGGGTCGAGAACACTAAAAGCTCTGTTTCTCCTAGTCATCAAAGGAGTCTCCCCAACTGGAGAAAGACCAGAGACGCTCCTACAGGTTATCTCAAGGGTGATAGAGATGACATAGAAAGGTTCAGGTAATCCCTGAGTTTTCCTGGACCTAAGTTGCTCAGGGCTCTTGTAAATTAATGAAAGAACATTGAACCTGGCTTGGTAGTAGATGGGCAGCCCATGGAGATGCTTTGACAGTGATGTCACATGTTCTTGACCAGAAGCTTCCATCAGCAATCTGACTGCAGCATTCTGCACCAGCTGGAGCTTGTGAACCAGATCCAGGGGCCAAATCATGATTTGGAAAGTTCAGCAGGCTTATAAAGTCATACGTTGTGTTGCATCCACTTTTTGTTGCGTCTTTTCGCGTTATGGGTTACTTCCAGGTTTTGTCACTCGCACCTGCGCAGATGCAGCACTTCGAGTTGCGGATCCGGAACAGATCCGGTCCATAACACGAGGTGCCACTGTAATCACGCTTTCAGGCTCTAAAGAAAATATTGTACTTTTGGACTGTTGAAAGCAGGTGCCCATACACACTATACCCTTAAAACATATTTGAAGCACAATTTTCTCCTCAAATAATTCTGGGCACTGTAGTTTATCCCTCACAGAGTTAGAATTACCAGCAACCCTTCATATACTGGTGTGCCCAGAATTCTTTGAGGGCCAGAATGTGCTTTGAATGTGCTTTTATGGTGTAGTATATATAAACCCTAAAAACGGCACTGAAACAGACTGTATTGAATGCGATTTGCTGCATGTATCTTTCTCAGGTTGCAAGCTACTCTTGAAACACTTCTTCACTATTCTTGTTACACACTTACTTTAGGAATTCTATCTTCAGTGATTAACGTATGACTCATTCTTCCTTTCATTTATGGCTTCTTGTTTTTCGCACTTTTGGGAAACCACACAGTTTTTTTGACTGTTTCCCTCTGCTTGCTTCCTCAAATCAGTAACATGGTTTAACACTGTTCTTTTAATTTCTAATCCTTGAGGATTCTTTAACCAATTTCTAGATTCCTTTCCTCATCAAAATAAAGCTGAAGCAAAGACTCGTTATTTCAACAGCTCCACCAGCTTTCAAATAACAGATTTGTAACCCTTATCAACATAAGCAGTTTGCCGTTATTAGAGGAGGCATTTAGGACACTTCCAGGCTGTTGCTGTTTCAGAGTGGAATTCAGTGACATGCCGGCAAATTCATATTGCACAATCATTGTTGATTGGGATGTCTTGCAAAACATGCCCACTTCGCCAAAATATTGGATATTATTATTATTATTATTATTATTATTATTATTATTATTATTATTGCAATAAGGAAAGTGATGGGGAGATGCATTGGAAAGTTGCACGATAACATTCACTTTAACACAATGCCATTTAACCTCCCAGCAAACAAATCAGGACAAATGTTCAATAAACAGGTTATCTGGAATCACCTTTATTTTATTGTGGTGACCATGAAGACACTAGCTTCATCTACTATCTCAAAACCAATGAGAAACATGGGATTGCTGAACAGCAAACTCACAGTATGCAGTTTATGGGGTGCAATTATAAGACAAAGAAGTTCCGGGACACATTCGACACTATTGATTCCCTGAACCGCTGAAAAATTCAGCCCTAAGAGGCAGGGCCTGCAAATTGGGAGAGGAAGGGACTGTTACACAGGCCGCTTGCCATGTGGACTTGTATGGACTGGCCTGGTTTTCTTTTGGCAAGGAACAGATGCAATAAATTATCGTATCTGAGCTATGGGAGGTGGGGGGGAAGGAGGAACCCTGCCAAATGGATAAGGAATACATATAAACCACATTAAACTTGAAGGAGCTTCATCGGTTCGGTGCCTGTACAGGCTTTCATTTGTAACTGCTAACATCCCGTTTCCATTGTGGCACTTTCCACATCTGATTCAGCAGACCTTTTGTATAAGCTGTGTCTGCTAATGAGCATAACTTTTAGGAAAGTATCCCTTCAGATTCCAATTCCTTCGGTTCCCACTAAAAGTCGATGCTATTTCCTGTGAGAGAGGGGTTTTTTTTAAAAAAAAAATCATCATCATCATAATTTGAAACTATTCAAAGCTCAAGAGGAGGAAGGAGTAATTTAAAGTATTGATTATTCAATATAAAACTGAATAGTTTAATTTCCATGACTAACAATAAAGTTGGGATGAGCTGGAAACTTATAAGGAAAGCTTCCTTGAAATGATGTGACATAAAAAATATTCACCAAAGAATTTCTCACAGGGTTTTACTGAGCTCTGGAGGGGCTCTCTGCAGGCTGGTTTTGAATCTGGAATTACTAGAGCATATTTATTTCATTAGGCAGACTTGGGTGGAATCTACATATGTATAAATGTTCTGAAAATGCTTTTTTTTTAAAAGCGTTTTAAAAAATACATTGAATTTTCCTTAAGGCTCACCATCACGTCTAGTGTCACGTTGGATATTGCACTTAAAACACACTTAAAATGTTTTATTTGCAGCTGTATAGCTGAGTCCTTATACACATTTAAGCACTTTTATTTTATTCAGTTTTATTCTGTTTCATTCTGTATGAAAGACAAACATACAGTAAGAAGTAATAGCGACAAACACGTGTATCTGGCATAGTTCAATCTCTCCCGTTAACTACAATGGAAGGAGGCAGGGAAAGAAAGAAGGAAGAACAGAACTCGGCTCTCTTCCATCCTGGCCATAGTGAGCTGGCAGAGCTTCAGAAGTGATGTTAGCTCCATCACAGATTCACCACCACCACCCCAAGGCAGCTCTGCAAGAGTGTAACTAGATGAAGATTTCATTTTAGTTATTTTTCTCTCAAGTGTGTCACCAAACCTTCTGAATGCTCCTAATGCTAATTAGTTGGGGAAAATTTATACAGCATGCTTTCAATCTTGTAGTGCTCCAGTAATGTCAAGTGCGTTTTAATCACAGGCATAAATAATGAGAATATAATGTTTTGAAAGCTTCCATGAACAGTGCTGATGTGGAGGAAGGGAAGAAACCTGCAATAATAAAGCGCTAGATTTTCTTGAATGCGAGTCGGGGGGGGGGGAGTAGGGACGGCTTGTATGTATTCTTCTTAACAAGTAAGCCCACTTTATTTTGCATGTGCAGTAGCAGCTGGCAGGGTGGTTGTAGAGGGCAACATTGCTTACCTGGCTTCTCAAAGCCATGCATTGCTGCTACTCACCAAAAATGAGAGGGCAAAAGTGGCTGGAAGTCCTGGTTTGGGCCCCAGATCAGAGGGGACCACACACAACCCTAACATATACAGTATATATCTTTCTTTTTGGGAGAAAGTGTAACATCTGCCTAAAAGCAATAAAAAAATCTTATGCCATCTGCGCTTTTGGGCTTCAGTTTGTCAGAACTTAAAAATGTGAAGCATAGTTTGAGCCTAAGATGTGAATTGGAAGATGTGTAAACTTTTATAAAATAATAATAATAATATAGGACAATCAGGATTGCATATCTGGTCATTGGGTATGGATTCTTTTGTTGCAATTCCTGCATTTCAGGTGGTTGGACTAGATGACCCTTACAATCCCTTCTGACTCTACCAGCTGAAAACTGGTTTGCACACACATGCATTGTTGTTCTGTTACACACACACACACACACACACACACACACACACTTGAAAGATTGGGTATTTAATAAGTGAAACTGAATGAAGAAGCCCCCAAACAAATTACAGTAGAATTAACAAGGATGTTACAATGTTGAAAAATATGATGTTGTATAAGCTTTTTACAGGACCTTAGAATGTGAACCCATTCCAGTGACTTTTCCCAGGTTTCTATGTCCTTCACCAGATGTCAATAAAAACTATAGTTTTGGCCACCTTCTAAAGTTAAACTCACAGCTGGGCTCTTGAGGAGCTCTTGAGGCAGCAGTACTTGATAATTCTCCTATTGACTCAACAGAACTGTCTGATTCATATTCTGAATATATGAAAATTGCACCTGTAACGCAGCTCTAGCCTGGGCGGAGCAGGTGTAAATAGCCAGGCAGGAAATGCTACCAAACCACCAAAGATTGGCAAAATGTGTTCAACACTACACTGCTGTCTTTGTGCTTCGGCTAACAAAGTTGTACACAGATATGCACATACGTACAGCCCTGTTCTCACTGACTGACTGGGGTAGTAAGATTATGCTGGCTGGCCCTGCTTCACTCTCTGCATTCCCACTGCCTTGAACCCAGATCACTGAACCTCCAGACAAAGTGAGAATAGGCTCTTCACACATACAACCCATCCAGAGCCTCTGTGGCTCAAACCGGAAAC
The DNA here is from genome assembly GCF_964234715.1 of Podarcis melisellensis. Lineage (NCBI taxonomy): Eukaryota > Metazoa > Chordata > Lepidosauria > Squamata > Lacertidae > Podarcis > Podarcis melisellensis. The sequence continues at coordinate 96,818,664 of NC_138528.1, read as the reverse complement.
TATTACACCTATACCTGCCCAATGAGGTGACGCACCGTACTGTGTATTGCATCAACTGTAAAGGCAGTTTAGTAGCCTCAGGGCCTGGGCTGAGCCCACCTACCCACAGTGGTCTTTATATCCTTCTGGAGAAGAAGGATAAGAGAGCTTCCTGTTCTAGTGAAGCCTGCCTTGATCAACAAGGCCTTCCTTAGCTCCTGGGTATCCCTGTATCCTTTGTTCCCAGCTTGCTTCTCAGTATCTCTTGATTTATGCTTTGTCCTCAAGTCCTGGCTTTATCCTAGTGCATCTGAAACTGTTGCCCATAGCCTAGCCCTCACAGCAGTTAGGTGTGAACTATGCGCATATTCAGGCAAGATTAAATTAAAAAATGTGCAAACCCCATCACCACAGACAAATTTCAGGAATAGGTCTAAGAGAATAGTGATAGTTTTAAGGGAGATGTGTGGATAAGGTGGTTTGAAGGATCCATATACAGGTTTAAGAGGGGTCATGGGCAAAGTGGTCTCTCGTGAACAACCCTTGTTCCCTGGAGGCTTACTGCCAGTCAGCTGGGCCTGGACACCATTTTCATTTAGCCCAATACCTCTTATGTAGCATTGTTTGGGGCCATTATGGAAAGTTAATGTGGAGCCCAGACCCAACCTCCAGATGCTTCTCAGGATACAAGGCTGGGGGAAAGCATTTTTAAGGGTTCAGGAGCTCAGTGGGTCAGTGCATCTGGCTGTTAACCTGAAGGTTGGTGGTTCAAGCCCACCCAGGGTCAGCTGTGGGCAGAATTCCTGCATTGCAAGGGGTTGGACTAGATGACCCTCTGGGTCCCTTCCAACTCTACAATTCCATGATTCTCAGTTCTCCAGGGATGCGAGGTGCTGATGACAGGCCTGTCTTTACAGTGCTGCTGCAATTACCTACACTTCAGTTGCAATGTATTTTGAGAAACATAACTGCCAGTGACACTTACAGAAATGAAACTAAAAACTGTTAACATGAAAGAAAGAAAATGTTTTGTTAATCCAAACTGTGCTTGATAGAAAACTTCTGATTTGATATGTAGGTTTCATCCAAGCAGTGATCAAAAGAAGAAATACCTCCATCCTGGAAAACAAATTAGGAGAACTAGTTTTAAAGCTTTTATAAGTAGTAGCTGAGTGCGCTTCTGAAATTAATATTTTTCTCTCTCTTAAAAAATTAAAATATTATTCCTTCGGTATGACTCCTCATTAATTGTGTTCATTACAAATGGGCTGGTTGTGAGAGTGCATCCATAAGGGTTGTTTGGAGCCACAAAAATATGGCTGGCTATCATTTCAATAGATCTGGAGCCATTCAAACAATTTCTACACAGGCAATGTAATCTTCCTCCAAGGTTTGGTCCCTGCCAAGTTTACTCTGATGTCAGACACAATCACATCTAGATAAGCAGCAACATCTTTGCATGTCCAGGCTCACTGAGACATAAGACCCAAGAAGCCATTCATTGCTGGCCAGTGCTAAAAAACCACTTGATCTGACAGTAGCCAGACGATATACCACATTAGGTTTATCCGTCTAATGCAGAGCCAGTGTGGTTTAGTGGTTAAGAGTGGTAGACTCGTAATCTGGTGAACCCTTGGGCTAGTCACACTTCTCTGAAGTCTCTCAGCCCTACTCACCTGTGTTTGTTGTCAGGGAGGAAGGGAAAGGAGAATGTTAGCCGCTTTGAGACTCCTTCGGATAGTGATAAAGCGGGATATCAAATCCAGACTCCTCCTTCTCCTCCTCCTCTTCTTCTTCTTCTTCTTCTTCTTCGGAAAGGCTTGTCGCAACCAGCTCTTCACTCATTCTTGTAGAGAAAGTGAACTAATCTATGTGGAAATTAAACTTGGTGGCAGATCTTGCTAGCCATTTTACATGACTAGCCAAATGGCAAATCTGTCCATTCACAAGATGCCATAATTGCTGATATCCCAGAAGCATGATGTGGTTTGGCCCAACCCTAGTAACTATGTGCCTGACTAAAATAAGGGTTATCTATAGTAGCACTGAATTGATTACAGGAGTATTAAAGTTATGCAGGCTTTAGTATTGCGTTGCTGTTCTGTTATGACATAGCTCACAGCTATGTAACAGAACGGGCAATTATAATCGTAGCTTGGCAAACATTAAAACTATATAAATAAAATGCTCTTAGCTTCACAGTGGGGGTAAAAAGGAAAAGCTAAGGCCGTGTTATTCGCTTTGTTTGAAAAATGTAAGCAGGCATCTTTCAGGGTCACATTCATAAGACAAATTGCACATGAGATTTTCAATATGTCATAGAAAAAGAATAGATCCCAATACCTTAAAGAGAAGCTTTTGAATGGATTGTATGATCTGAGAATTTATAACCCTGCTAATAGAATCTTCTCCACACAGTAATGGAAACACATTGCTCAAACAGGAAGAAGTATTTGTTTTCAAACTTTCTAAGCACGCCACCAAACCTGAAGTAGCATCACTTCTCATGCTTTCAAAGTAGGATATTAATACATGCAGCAAAAGATTTGTCCAGAAAAACCAGCGCCCATCCAGTCTGAATGCTCTTCTCCCTGCAATCCTTGGAGTGTAGGGACTTGGTAGTTAATAAGTGATAATGAAAATGCACTCTGCATCTCCTCAGGAGCACTCTTGTTTACTGTGCTCCATATCTGAGTCCTACAATAAGTTCTGCTCTACCAACGTGGAATTGCATCTATACTGTATATTTAAGGCAAGTGGCTTCCCCAAAGAATCCTGAGAGCTGCAGCTTGTAATGGGTGGTGGGAAATGTAGCTTTGTGAGCTGCAAACTAGAGTTCCCAAAATTCTTTAGGGGGAAACCATGTGCTTTTAATGCATGGTGTGGATGTGCTGAGAGTTGAAACGGATCTGAAAGAAACGCCAGTCCAACTCGCTCCCCTGGCTCAGTGCAGGACACAGTCCTTGACAGATGGCAGTCCCGCCTCTGTTTGAATGCCTCCAGTCATTAAACGCACCCTGTATCTGTAAGACTGATGAGACAGTATGCTGCTAGATACACACACTCACTTTTCCCATGCAGTTGAAATGTGCTTGAGATGGAGGGGGAAAGACTTATAAATGGCGGGCCAGGATGGGTGTGTAGCCACTTACTTTTGCATAAGTACATATGGCAGAAATGGGCTAATAATGATTATGCTAATATTAGTACATTTTATCTCATTTATGCATACACAGAAGCACCAGGGGAAAGTATCAGCCCCTATAAAATAGCCATGAAGAATTGAAGTTGCTTCTCTTAAATGCTTTAAAAAAAAAAACCCCAAACCCCCACTTCTTGTTCTCCGTAATATATTGGCACCGTTACAATTAATAGTCTGTTTGAATCTCCATTAAACCTTCCAGAGGTTTACAACTCAGGCATAAAATTTCACTCTGGGCTGAAACTTGTTATCTAAAGTCTCAGCCCAGAAGCTATGCTTTTTTAAAACAATTTGTTTCATTAAACAATTTGCCTTTAACTGGAAGCCTTTCATTTTCAATTAATTTCAAACCGTGTGATGTGTATTCCCTCAATCTGGCACAGCACACACACACACACACAAATCAATTTGAAAGCAAGTGGAATAGCACATATGGGTTGGGGGGGCAGTGTTGGGTGTTGGCTTGGAAAAGGCTATGGAAGGCAGCTCAAAGGAAATGGTGTATTAGCCATGTGCTGGAAGGAACCTCTTGTTGGATTGCCCTAAAAACCACAAGGATTCTCCGGCCAAAGTTCAACACTGTGGAATCCCCTTTATTTCAACATAAGCGAGTTAACGGATGCACCATTTGTTCACTGACGTCAGAAGGACAAGTGCCGAACTTTGGCTGGTTAATGTCCAGGAAAGCATGTTCTAGATGTCATACAGAAGTTGCCCAGAAACTGGCAACTAGAGTAACAAGCACAGAGGCTGCACATGTAAAAAAGGAAAGAGCTTCTGCTCTGGTGTCAGGGCTGGAGTGTTGGACTAGGACCAGTCAGGGACCAGTTTCTAATCCTTGCTCCATCACAAAACTTACCCTTGGATGACCACTCTCATCAGGGTGTTGTGAGGATGAAATTGGTGGGAGTGGGGAGAACCAGGTATACTGTCCTGAGCTCCTTGGAGGAAGGGTGGGGGAAATATGTAATCAATGCAATAACAGAAAAGATAATCCAGATGGGCAAAAGGGCCTTGCTGAGTTCAGTTCCAGCCCCTGTAAGTAGCTGATCACTGCCACATAGGCTCAGGAATGTGCTAGTTAGACTTTCCATCCATGTGAGCATCTGAAACCCCACCTGCTCCTTCCCATACCAGCATTTAGAATGGCACAATGGCCTCCCCATACGCTGTTCACCCCACCTCCATTACTGTTTTTCACATGAGATGTGATTGGTTTGCAAACCCAGCTTATCAGACACTTGATCCCCAATTCCAAGTTTTAAAAGAACTCAGCCCTGAATGTTTAATATCGTGTAACAAGAAGAGCAGCGAGACTTGGTGGTGTTTCACCAGTACTCTATTACAATTTTTAAAAATAAAATAAATGTTTTCTTTCCTTAATAAATCATCCCTTATTTCTTTTCTTTCAAGCAGTCGGAGGTGATGGGATTTATTGTGTCATTGGATATAGTAGCGTCAGTCTCTCATTTCACCACAGTAAATAGAATTTTTGATTACATCGCTGCAGGAGTTCATTCTTGTCATTGAACCTAAGTAGCAATATGTATAGGAGGCAGAAACAACAGGCAGTTCCCCACCTCCTCTCATTTTTAAGAGAGAGTGAGAAATTCTCTCTTGGGATAGGATATTCTACTTCTGCGGGGAACTTTCCACTAACCGCTTCTGAAATATGCATTTCAGTTTGTAGGTGTTCAGAAATCATCAATGCACAACAATATTATAACGATTACCGTAAATGCAAGCTGTACTGTATGTGCAAACATCATTTTTTGGTGCTTACCTGTGTTTTGCCTTCCACAATATTGCTCTCTGATAGAAATGCCCCATCTCTTGATTATCTCTAGTTGCTGGTGGTGGTGGCAGAGAAAATGAGAGATGGGTAGTAATTGAATAGAATGCTTGCATGAGATTTGACGGGTTAAAAGCAGGTAAGTAAAAAATGAAGGCAGCCTTTTAAGTGTGAAAGTGAAGAGCAGAGAAGGCTCTGCTTAACAGAATACAACAGCTGCCTTAACCCAGGTCAGGTTAGTCATCTATTCAGACCAGCACTGTCCAGCATTGTCTTTCAAGGTATTTAGGCAGAGTTTGTTTCCGTCAACTGTTATGTGATATTTTCAACTGGAGATCCCATGGATCGAATCAAGGACTTGTTCCATTTAACTTCTCCTCATTCATACTCAGGGGTGCCAACTTGAATAAAATATGGGGGGCGGGGAGGTGAGCTCTGCCCCGCACAGTCAGTCACATGATACAGTGTGCGCACACAGCTTGAATGGCAATGCTCATCAGCTTTAGGGCTCTAGCCCCCTCTAATGTTTTATGGGGTGGCGGTGAAGGGACTTTGGCCCCTAGGAGTTGGCTCCTATGTCCATACTACAATATGTACAGTAATAATTAGCTACCAGTAAGTGTAGCTTACTGTAAGTGTAAGTGCTAGTATTGGAACGCAACACCCTATACGGCTTGCCAGGATAGCTAAAAGACTGCTTCATCTTCTACTTATCATTGTCATTATCTCCTACTTATCCAACCAATCACTGCATTCTGCAAGAGAGGGAATCTTGCAGCTATCAGGCGGTCCATTCCACACAGTGCTGGAATCAGGCCTTTACTGTGGTGGCACCTCCCTTTTGAAACTCCTTCTCATTGCATATCAGACAGGTGTGTTCTCCATTGTCTTTTCAGCATCTGCTGAAGTCATTCCTCTTTCAGCAACTATAGTCTTTATCCCAGTTGGAAACTGTCCTGGGTCTGAATTTAATTTATGTATGTGCTGCTTTTTAAAACTGTTTTTAATAATTGTTTTATTTCATTCCATTGTTTTTATATGTGCAGTTGTTTTAGCCACTTTTATATATGTAATTGCTATTGTCAGTTGCTTCGGGATGCTGCATGGAAAGCGGATAATGAATGAAATAAATAAATAATAATCAATACAATGATATTTAATTTGTTAATATAAAGTCACCCAACATACAATTATAAAATACTGTTAAAACACAATATTATAAAATAACTACTTGCAGCTTGTATTTCGTTCTGGTTCAACAAGACAAGAGACCCTCTGGGATACACTTGCTTGCTTACTTGGAAGTAACTTTCCTGCCCCATGTTCAGTAAGGTTTCCTCCTTAGTAAGTATATTTCAGATTGCAGCCTTAGGTAGTGGATATTTTTCTCATCTACTTTCTCATCTATTCCATACAGATGGAGCAAATGGAAAATGCAAACAACATAAAGGTTAATAGAAACAGTGACAGCCCCTTAATTGTAGCAGAGTAAACACCTCTCTGCAATTATAGTTAATGCTTATCTTTGTTTTTCATGCAATGATCAACCAATGAGGCATGCCTCCAGCATGAGATGAAAAGTGGGCATCTGGATCTGTTTGTATAGTTATCAGACTAATGCAGAAATGATGCCCAGCTCATTTTCTGAACATACTCAGTTCAGTCTCTGCATAACTCACCTGGAAAATGCAAAAATCTAGGCTGCCAGCAAAACCCGCCCAAATAATACACATGCCTAATACAGCATTGTGGCTTATTTCTGACCTCCTAATTTGCACTGGAGAAGGCCTTGAGTACCTATCTCTGCTGTTACCATTTGGCAAATCACATACAGTGCTTACCTCATAATGGCATTAGCAATTTACTTTCAAATATATTTTTGCTACTTTGGGGGGGGTAAGCACTCCCCTTCGTTTTATCCATTGGACCAAATCTTCCTAGATGAAAGGTTTCCTTTAGGATTGCCAGGACACAATCTGGGGAATATTTAGATATCTTTACTTCCACCATAGGAGACATGATAGCCGCAGCTTTCCCTTGGGAGCAGAAGTGGCTAAATAAAGCAGGCTGAATCCAGAAAGGAAGGAGCTTGGCAAACTTTACTTGAGTTATAAACAGGTAGGCAGAACAAAACTGGAGCAGTGAAGCTGCTGCAAATAAGTGTACCAAACATAGTTAGCTAGTCAGACAGCGAGCTGAGCAAGGCTTCTAACTAGAGGTGTCGTCTTTTCTAGGTGAGGGTGCCTGATATGACTGTCCGGACGTTGTGCATGTGAAGACATGAGGAGCCAAGGGACAGAGCTGAACACCCTCTGAGCATTGAGGTGGCCTGGCCCCCTCACAAAAAGAACATTGGGGGAGGACTGAAACTGCCTCAGCCCCAAGGAGACAGTGCCTATGCATCTAACAGAATGAAAATAGTACTGCAGGTTAGCATATACAGTGGTGCCCCGCTAGACGAATGCCTCGCAAGACGAAAAACCCGCAAGACGAAAGGGTTTTTCGGTTTTTGCGACGCTTCGCTAGACGATTTTCCCTATGGGCTTACATCGCAAGACGAAAGCCCATAGGGAAATCTCGGGGACCTTTTTTTAAATGCTGGCGGTGGGGAGCAAAGCCTTCCCCCCCCTCCGGACTTCAGAAGAGGTCCAGGAAGGCCGGCGGGGGCAAAAGGCTTTGCTCCCCACCGCCAGCATTTTAAAAGCGGTCCGGGATAGCAGGGAAGCGCTTCCCGCTATCCCGGACGGCTTTTGAAGGCAGGCAGGGGGGGCAAAGACTTTTGCCCCCCCTGCCTGCCTAACCGGGGGCTTTTAAATCGCCCCGGGACTGTCCGGGGCGATTTAAAAGCCCCCGGACGGCTTTTGAAGCCTCCCCCCCCGCCCGGCTTCGGGGCATCATCCCGATGCCGGGCGGTGGGGCAGAAACGCCTCCCCCAGCCGCCCGGCTTCGGGGCATCGTCCCGATGCCGGGCGGTGGGGCAGGAACGCCTCCCCCAGCCGCCCGGCATCGGAACGATGTCCCGAAGCCGGGCGGCCGGGCGGGAAAGCCTCCCCCCCCGCCCGGCTTCGGGGCATCATCCCGATGCCGGGCGGTGGGGCAGGAAAGCCTCCCCCAGCCGCCCGGCATCGGAACGATGTCCCGATGCCGGGCGGTGGGGCAGGAAAGCCTCCCCCCCCGCCCGGCTTCGGGGCATCGTCCCGATGCCGGGCGGTGGGGCAGGAAAGCCTCCCCCAGCCGCCCGGCATCGGGGCATCGTCCCGATGCCGGGCGGTGGGGCAGGAACGCCTCCCCCAGCCGCCCGGCTTCGGGGCATCGTCCCGATGCCGGGCGGTGGGGCAGGAACGCCTCCCCCAGCCGCCCGGCATCGGGGCATCGTCCCGATGCCGGGCGGTGGGGCAGGAAAGCCTCCCCCAGCCGCCCGGCATCGGAACGATGTCCCGAAGCCGGGCGGCCGGGCGGGAAAGCCTTTGTCCCCCCTGCCTGCCTTCCCAGGGGCTTTTAAATCGCCCCGGACAGCGGAGAAGTCCTCCGCTGTTCCGGGTGATTTTAAAATGCCGCCCGCCAGAAGAGGTCGGGGGAAGGCTTTTTCCATAGGAACGCATTAATTGATTTTCAATGCATTCCTATGGAAAACCGTGCATCGCAAGACGAAAAACTCGCAAGACGAAGAGACTTGCGGAACGAATTAATTTCGTCTTGCGAGGCACCACTGTACTGAACATGCTAGCCTTGCTAAAAGCCCCAGGCTGAAGGAAACATCCTTGGCTCCACCCACTTGCCAAGCAATCCCTTCCTTTGTGAGCCCAGTTTGCAACCAGGTCTCTCTGGACAGGACCAAGGCAGCTCAAGTCACCCTGAGTGACCCTTGCTCCTGCACCTACTAGCAGTTTTTGAACTCTAAGAACAAATTAACCATTGGCTTGCACTTTTTTGATGCGGTCCCCTACCATTGCTATTCTGCTGTGCTCCTTTCTCAGGTTTGTTCCTGCCTCTCCCCCCCCCTTCCTCTGATGCAAGGTCATTTGCAAATCACAACAGATGGGTTTGGTGGCAAAGGATAGGCCCCATGCCTACTCAAATCTTTTTCCACCCCAAAGTGATATGATCATGTTCTGGCACCCCTAAATACATTTCATAGATTTCCTTTGGCTTACTTCCACCTCTGATTTACTTTGTATAATTTAGTAATGCATGTGTGCAGGGTGCTGCCCGATTGCAGGATCTGCTCACACTTTCACCCCCCCCCCCCATTGATGCACTCCTGGCTGCTGTGCACAGCACCACTGAGTGATGGTGCTTCACTTGTTCGATGGTGGTCATGCCATGATGCATGTACCCTTCCCCAGCCAACTGGCTGAGCCAAAAGGCTATTGGAGTGGGGTTTAGGTGAGGATCAGAAGGAAACCTCTCCTCTCTGGTGTATGTTGCCACATAGAGGCTCAGCCTGGATGCTGGTCAGCTCCTTCCTTTCCTGTCATATCCTGGAGGCTTAAGAGACCCCTTATTCACCTTTATCCAGCGATCAATTGCCTTTTTGTGTGCTATATATACTCATGTGCTGACAATAATTGCAGAAACATTATTAACATGGCAGCACAAAATTGCTTCTGGTTTATAATTTCACCGAAGAGGGAGAACGTACAGAGATCCTTATACAACTCAACTAAACTGGTCAATAATGTATTTAATGGTTCAGAAACCACAAATGAATGAGCCTACACATGGCCCACATTGCAGTTTCAGCATGTAGTGTAGCAGTGTGCTCATTTTAAGCTTTCTTCAATCCTTTTTTTTTATTGTACAGTTGGGAGGGACCCCAAGGGTCATCTAGTTCAACCCCTGCAATGTCTATATATAACAGAAACATATAAAAATACTATACAGTTGTAACTTGGTATTCAAATGCCTTGGGAGTCGAACGTTTTGGCTCCTGAATGATTGAAAACCGAAAGTGATTGTTCCAGTTTTCAAATGTTCTTTGGAACCCAAACGTCCAACACAACTTCTGTGGCTTCTGATTGGCTGCAGGAGCTTCCTGCAGCCAATCAGAAGCCACACCTTGGTTTTTGAACATTTTGGAAGTCAAATGGACTTCCAGAATGGATTTCGTTCGACTTCCAAGGTACCACAGTATATAGAAGTCATATTTAGTTTGGTTGGTTTGGTATACAATACTACCTTTTGTATTATTATTCTTATTTTCACACTACATAAAGAGAATGTGGGGAGCAATGCGTTGTTTCAGCTCAGCTTATGAAGCCTTTCCAGGAAAGCTGTAGCGAAGCTGCTGTTGAGCTCCCAGTTTCACTTGTTCTTCATCACAGAATGAACGTGTACCACTTTCTTGTTTCTTCCTATAACCTGCCTGCCTGCTACTATAGCATTGCTAACATCTCATTAGATGGTGCATCTGAATTTTGGTGAGCAAATATATTTAAAAGTGTCAGGGAAAATATCATTCCTGCTGTTGCCCTGTTGTTCTGAGCCCAATATGCATTGCTCCCTATGGGAGAAGGCAAGATGCATTGAGACTGATGGTCCTTTTCCTTGTGTCTATTTTTATTAATTCCATTTGTCCTTATCTACCTCTGAAGAACTTTTGATACAAATAATAAAATTATTATTACTACTTGTAACAGTAATAAAACACAAAAAGAAAATTAAATATATAGCAAACATATCAATTTAAAACAATGACTTGCATCCACTCTAGTGCTAAGCAACTGCCTCCTCTGCACAGTAAATTGGACAATGTACCCAGCACCCTCTCTAAATCTGCTCTGGAGGGTTGTGGGGACCCACAGAACAGATTTAGGGGAGGAGGGTGGGAAGTCTCGCTGTACACATGAAAATCCTTGCACAGATGGGATAGTTACTTAGCCCTACACTGGACATGAGAGAGTCCAACACTGTAAAAATGTTCATCCACAATCAATTACAAAAATATATTCCCCTTTCTAATAACAGGATGAAACCTAGATCCTATCAGAATGGCCACAAAATGCATTAATATTCAGTGCAATTTTTCTAGAAAAAGAGATGCCTGAACTCACCACGAACGCTTTCCTTGTTCTCTTACAATGGCAATTGGGCTCACCTGAGAGGTGCCGGAACTGAGTTCCAGGGAGTTCCAGCTGGGGGGAAAAGCCCTGATATTAAGTCCCAAATGCCTGGAAGAATAAAAGCATCCAAAAGGATGACAATAGTGGCACCAGGAGAACTTCCTAGCTGAATAGGCAGCAAGGAAGAGGACAAGCAAGGTCAGAGCCCTCCGAGGGTTTTCAGGGGACCTTCACAATGACAGTGTCACCCCCTGATTCTCTTGCATAGATAGTGATCGTTTATCTCTAGCATGAATGAATATATATAGAGAAAGAGAGAGAGAGAGATAGTGGGGCCCCTCCGACATAGCACCCTAAGTGTTGTGGATTTGGGGAGACCTCAAACATGGTGCCCTCAGTGAGCCCCTATAGCCCGGAAGAATCAGGACATGCCAATTGAGAATTCTGCTAGGCTGCAGCTGGTCTCCAGTACAGAATGGAAACGGTAGTGCTATTGAGCAGTAGCTCCTCTGCAGGTCTAGGGACCTTTGCAAATGCCCCATCTTACCACACTCTAGAGCTGGCCCTGCATGTAGAGAAAGATAGGATGCAAAGGTACCAAAATAATTGGCATCTATTGTGAATAAACAATCATTATTCATACTTGCCCAAATCTCTGAATAATTTACTTCCTTTGTGCTTTTTAGTTTTTAATGGCTTGTGCTGCAGGATGCTTCTAACAGATTTTAGCTAATAAGGGAGCTGTAATTGATATGACGCATCTTCACAGCCGCAAGCCACTCAAGAAAGGCAGTAAGGGAATGGGGTAGCTGTTGCAATTAAAAACGAAGGTAGTTTTTTTTTTAAAAAAATGACAACCTTCTCAGCAGATACTCAACACAAAAACTTACAAGGGAGCAATATCATTGCTAGCGGAACTAGTTTTTGAATTACTAACGGCAGCCCACACCAAAGAAAAGATGTTGTCATCTCTAGAAATAAGGATACCTTAAAAGAAAAAAAAAGACAGCAAACGTCTGCATTAAAGCAGTGGATTAGATGCTAACAGTATTGATGAGGGGGTGCTTAGGTTAACTTGAGGCAAAGTGTAACACGTTAGTCCTAAAGATGAGCTTTCATCGTCTGCAGATTTGCAGTGGATCTAGGTAGGTACACTTCATTCAGCAAAATCTTAGTACGATGAGAAGCAAGTGTGTATATTCCAGAAGGCTGGCCCTCCTTGATGATGCTAGCTGCCTCTGAACCTCAAAAAATACTCTAGTAAGATATTTCACTGTCTCATCTGATCAGCAATAGTCATTTTAGATGCTATCAGGCCTAGCTAATATGGACTAGAGCTGAATGGATTTAGGGAACAATATAAGTGTATGTTAATCTTCTCCTGGAATTTCCCCATCTCTCCCCAAATCCCCTCTCCATCTTTTAGATTTTTTTCATTTCTCACCACCACCCTCTTAATATTAGTAGTAAAATAATAAAATTATTTTTATCCTTTTCAAAACTGATTCTAATTCATTGAGAAACAATGACCGGAGAGGAGGGATCAGGGGAGAAGAGCCTCATAAACCAGACATTAACATGGATATCATTTTTTTGACTCTGTACCTTGTTCATTTAGCTGCTAATTTCAATAAACGCAACATATAAACCATCATTTATTGTTCTGAACTTGATAATGGTTAATCTTTGGTATCACGCTGAAAAGTCATTGCATGCCAGCAGTACTGAAGACCTGCCAAATTGTCCAACACTGCACAGCAGTGGGTCTAATTCTTCTTCTCTCCTCCTCTCAGGGCAAAATGTTCCCTCAGATGCCCCTGTGGTGGCAGTTGCAGGGTATGGAGGAAGTCGGGAGCCAGATGGTGACAGTTCTTCAAGCTTATTTCTCCTCTTCTCCCTAAGGGAATGGGGAGGAAGGGAATGGAAAGTTGTCTGGTAAGCAAGCAAACTTCTACTCATGCAACTCTCAGTCCAAGTCAGTGTAAATTCACAGGCAATATATCTATTTGTAGCTGTGGCTGCTAGCCATAGATACACGATAGCTGCAAAATAGCTTCTATGCTCAGACAGCACAGCTCCAGCTATAATATGCTAGGGATAAATAGCACGGAAATGGCATTTATATCCTGTTTTGTCTGCAAGGGGATTGGTTGGGATTTTTTAAGAAGAAAGAGTGGTGAACATGACCCACGATGGGAAATTTCGGGTGATTATTGTTGTATAATAACAATTTCAACATCTGTCATATTACTGATACAGCTATAACCACAACATGCTCAAGTGGTACAATTATTCTACCTTGCCCCAAAATGCATAGGGTATCAACACAACTTGTGGACAACATGGAAAAGGTACACAATATAACAGAAGAATGAAGAGCAAATATTGCAAGACATAGCTTTTCAGAACAAATGTCCCTATAAATCCCATTTAACTCCAGATTTGTATGTGCATGTAGTAGAAGCTACACTGAGTCATTCCCCCCATTCCCTTTTCTGCTCTCTTCCATGCTTCTTCCAGAAGTTTTTAAGTATCTGCCAACTGCAGTATGACCAAAGATGAGTTCAATGTCATCCAGCAAAGCTGACAGCTGGATGTTGTTCAGTGGGTCTTCCAAGGCTGTGTTCTCCAATATTATTTCTTGGGGGCTTTGTATCTTCCTTACTGTTGCCTCTCTTTTCCATGATCTGCCTTGTTCTGGAGTTATTAAGGCAGGGTAGGTCAATCGGCACTGCTGTGGAGCCTTTGCGTAATTGTTCACAATATTTCTTGGAACCATATGAAGAAATATTATTTTTTTGCCAGCATCTCCAGAATGAAACAATAGGCAACTGATGCCACATGTTGTGTTTGAAATATTCTATTCTCAGCTGAAATGTACGAGCAGGATAGCTTCCTCCTTTCTTTCTGGGATAATACTGGAAACCTTCAAAGAAGTAGTGAGTTGAGAGGAAATTTTGCTGACAGTGTTTAGCCAGCTTGCAGAAAGATCTGATCATTTTGACGGTGATTCTGATTGGGAGAGCCCACCCATGAGACAAGGTGAAGAGATTGCCTCAGGTGGCAGATTTCCCTAGAGAACTACATTATTCAGTAATATACTGTCATGACCTGGCAGGACAATGGGGAGGGGAAGAGGATCCTGGGAAGAGGTGTAGCTGGGACTGGGACACAACGAGGTAAGCTGGGGGTGGGGAAGGAGAAGTTAATGTAGGAAGTACTCACGGGATGACAGAATGACAAGGGGTTAAGGGTCAGGGCATAGGAACCAGAGCAGCAGGATCTATCATCACCAGAGGGGCCCCTATCTCCACGAACATGACAAACTCTGAGGTGTAGGGAGCGGTGGGAGTAGTGCTCCCAGAGGCTGAGGAAAGCAAGGGCCCATAGCCCAGCTCCCTAGCTGGCCAGGTGGGGCTCGCTATGTCTGGGAGGAGGTGTGTGATTCCTCAGCTGGAGTGGGCTTGGAGCAGGTGAGGGTCACATGCCTCATCAAGCCCAGATGCTGCAATCAGCAGGCAAGGTATAAAAGGGAAGCAGAGCTGATATGCTATGACTGCTCAGCTGTCCATGTTGATGGACCTTAGTTTGGATGCTCCAGGATCTCTGCGGGACTGTGCTTCGGTTTGGACTTTGGACATGTGGAGTGACCCTGCCCTGGGGACTTGACATACTGACTTGCCACCAGGTAGGCCATGGGTTCAAGTCATAAACATTTCCTGCACTGACCATACCATTCTAAAATAATTTTGTTTGGAAGTTCAGGCAACCACCCCAGTGTCAGGTACCTTGGTATGTGAAATCAACACCAAGGAAAGTAAGCTGCTTTAGTGTATGTCTCCTCTTAAACCATTCAAAGTAAAATGGATATAGTCGGGTTCATGTTTACATGTGTATGTGACAGAGAGGCAGCAAAAAGTTTCAAAGTATGTTTCTGCACTTCAATTGCTCTCTTGTTTGGTGGGTAAAAATGCAGACCTTTTAATCTAGAAGCTGAAAACAAATTATATTAGTCACTTCAGTCCACAAACAAACTGGCTATGAAAAGGATGAATAAGTTCCACATGCCGCAGTTGAGATAAGCAACCAAACCCACATTTATCTGGTTGTGGTATAACTCATGTACAACTTTAAATGTAATTGCTTTTACTTTTTGTGGCCAGCTGGATTCTTGTGCAGCAGCAGAAACAGCTGCACTGCTCAGAAAAAGTACTCCCTAAGCATATGAAATTTTCAGAATTCCATGATACCATTCATTCAGGATGAGCTTTGAAAATAGGGTATTATTTACACTCCAGCTAGATATAGGGGTGTGGGTGTGCTTGTGTGCACATACACTATATATCTATATATCTATATATCTATATATGCAGGTTTTGGTGTCCTCGGGTGTCTTCCCGTGTAAAAGTTGGGGTGTCTAGGCGACGTTTCGACGAGGTCTCACTCGTCATCTTCAGGCTGGTGCTTTCGGCTTCTTGTTACTGGAACAGAGCAGGATCTCAGTGTTTGAGTTCCTATAAATACTGTTGAGGGGGTGTGGTGTATAGCCTCCAATGTTCTGGGCAGAGAGGAAGTTCCCAGGCTAGTGTGCCTTTTCTTCTTTTGTTCCTTAATTACTTGAGGGATATCTTGAGTGATTTCTTGAGTGATATCCTGAGTACCACTTAGGTGGGTCATTAGGTGTGGATTAGTTGCTAAAGTCTTTGTGTCTTGACCTCTTGAACTTTGTGAAGAGTTTTTCTGAGAAGATGGCTGTACTGCACTTAGTTGTGCTCTGGCTTGGCTTCGTGTATAGGGGCGAGCTGTGGTTTTGTGGCCTGTGTCAGCCAGATCTGTGTAGGGATTGCAATCCCCCTGCAATCCCTACACAGATCTGGCTGACACAGGCCACAAAACCAAAGCTCGCCCCTATACACGAAGCCAAGCCAGAGCACAACTAAGTGCAGTACAGCCATCTTCTCAGAAAAACTCTTCACAAAGTTCAAGAGGTCAAGACACAAAGACTTTAGCAACTAATCCACACCTAATGACCCACCTAAGTGGTACTCAGGATATCACTCAAGAAATCACTCAAGATATCCCTCAAGTAATTAAGGAACAAAAGAAGAAAAGGCACACTAGCCTGGGAACTTCCTCTCTGCCCAGAACATTGGAGGCTATACACCACACCCCCTCAACAGTATTTATAGGAACTCAAACACTGAGATCCTGCTCTGTTCCAGTAACAAGAAGCCGAAAGCACCAGCCTGAAGATGACGAGTGAGACCTCGTCGAAACGTCGCCTAGACACCCCAACTTTTACACGGGAAGACACCCGAGGACACCAAAACCTGCATTCCTGTACCCGTGAAAATCTACGAAAGCAAATATCTATATATCTATATATCTATATATCTATATCTATATCTAGAGAGAGAAAGAGAGAGTGTCCTTTGATTTCATGCTTAGCAACACTGGAGAATGAATAGGGGCTCATTCTCTGCACTTTTATAAGGTGGAGAGTCGATCATCTTGAAGTCTATAATTAATCTGTTCAGAATTGTGTCCTTCTGTCTGGAGGTAACGAAGTGTGCAAATGCTCTGCCTAATTCAAGGATCTCGTGTCCCACTGCTGCAGGAAAAGGTGTTGCTACATATCTGCAAGCACCTGGTTACAAAAAGATGAGCGTTCTGCAAAATAACTGATAGGGAGGGAGCAAACTAGCCAGGGGAGTGGGAGGGGAGAGCAAATAAGTGTTTCAATTTAAATTGAGCTGCAAAAATCAGTGCTGAAAGCATTGATCAATTAAACTGTGTGATTAATGGACTAATGCTTGGTCTTGACCATAGATTAAAAAGAGAGCAATAATTAACTGGAGCCGGCTATCTGGACTATCCTACTAACTGTGCTTGAGACAGTTTCTCTGCAGCTCAATGATGGTGCTGTATTCTACTGCTGTATCTCCTTGCTGGATGACTTTGCTGTTACTAAATGCATCCTAGTCTGCAAACTGTCCAAGGCCAGAGATAGCCAATCTGCTGCCCTCCGGATGCTGTTGGACTCCAACTCCCATCAGCCCCAGTCAGCATGGCCAGTGGTAAGGGATGATGGTAGTTGTAATCCACAACATGTGGAGGAAAGTGGGTTGGCTACCCCTGGCCTAGACCTATCAACCTTCCTTTAGTACAAGGATGGTGAACAACTGACTCTCTAGATGCTCTTGGACAGCAATCTCCATAATTTCTGACAACGGGCTATGCTGTTTGAGGTTGGTGGGAGTCTAAACACATCTGGAGGTCATTGTGTTGGTGACCCCAAATCTAAGATCAACACTGAGTGGCTCTCAATAAGAATGAAAGCAAGGCTAGGGTGGTGTGAGAGAAGCTATGCTTAAGAACCAGCATTTCAGGTGATGTGGTAAATGGCATGTTGAACAGGTAATGTGGAGCTGTCTTACACCTGAAGGAAAGTGCAGAAAGGGAAATAAAGAAGAAAGGTTTGCATGGTGGCACAATGGACCTAAGATGATTAAGATGGAGGTAAAGAGAGGTCAGGTAAAATGAAGGGCAGATAAACTGTGTGTTATGTGTTTCATATTAGCTCATGCGCAGAAGCCAGTACTATTGTTTTGAAAACTCAGCTGCTGCTGAGATAGTTTATTGGACATAAAATGGTGCAGCATTTTTACAGACCAGTATAGACTTCACTTTGATGCAGAAGTGCTAATTTCAGTGAGTATCCCCCATTCTGCTCCTTCCTTTCCCTCTATAAAAACAGTTCATAACTCTGGTGGGGTGGGGTGGGGGTGGGGAACCCAGTTACTACCTTATTTCGGGTTTCAAACATATAGTAAAAATAAGTTCCCAGATGAATCTGTGACTGAGTTGAGTGAATCTACACATTTGCATAGAGAAATCTCTTTGCAGAGAGAAACTACTAGCACACTGTAGTATTGCGGAAATTATAAACAGGTAGAAGACAACAATTCATGAGTGACATTAATTGGGCAGGAAATCCAGTCATTACTTATTTCACTGTTCTTTTTATTAATATTAATCGTGTCTGTATTCAACACTTTAGGTCCTCAGCTCAAACCACTTTAAAAACAGTGTTCCATTGTCCCCCAAGAAGTGAATTCCATGCAAAGTGACAGAAAATAAAACTGCCAGCCTCATTTGTAAGAGAGGTCAAATGCAGCCCACAGGCCTCTGTGTCTGGCCCTTGGACTCTCCTCAACCAGGCCACTCCCCTTTCTCCCGGGCCACTCCCCTCACTGGCCTTGCTTCACACCCTCCTTGAGTGTTCTTGACCATGTATCTTGTGTGCCTGGGTAGAGAGGGGTGTTGGAGCATGTGCAGAAACTAGCCTCCTGCACAAAATTTCATATTCATTGGGCCAGTCACTATCTTAGCCTAACCTACCTCACAGGGCTGTTGCAAGGATAAAATAGGGAGAGGGAGAACCCTGGTTGCCACCTTGAGCTCCATTGAGGAAAGGTGGGATATAACTTTAACAAGAAATAAAAAACCAAGTGTTCATAAGGTGCTCCTTCAAGTAATCACCCCAAGCTGTATATGTATATTTTATGTAATCACTCAAAGACTTGCAGCTGAGTTGAATTGGATGAATGAAAAACAAAACAAAAACAAAGCAGTGATCTGAAGCTCGCAAACAGAAGCTGAGCACAGAAGCACTCACCCCATTTGCAATTCCCAGCAACTGGTATTCAGAGGCATATGGCCTTTGACAGTGGAGGTAAAAAGGTAAAGGGACCCCTCTCCATTAGGTCCAGTCGTGACCGACTCTGGGGTGGCGGCGCTCATCTCGCTTTATTGGCCAGTGGCGTAGTGTAGGGGGTGCAAGGAGGCTGGCCGCACCGGGCGCAACATCTGGGGGTTAGGGTTAGGGGGCGCAAATCCATGGGTTAGGGGGCGCAAATCCATGGGTTAGGGGGCGCAAATTACTTGCCTTGCCCCGGGTGCTGACAACCCACGCTACGCCACTGTTATTGGCCGAGGGAGCCGGCGTTTGTCTGCAGACAGCTTCCGGGTCATGTGGCCAGCATAACTAAGCCGCTTCTGGTGAACCAGAGCAGCGCATGGAAACGCCATTTACCTTCCCGCCATTTACCTTATCTACTTGTACTTTGAAGTGCTTTTGAACTGCTAGGTTGGCAGGAGCAGGGACCGAGCAATGGGATTCAAACCGCCGACCGTCTGATCAGCAGGTCCTAGGCTCTGTGGTTTAACCCACTGCGCCACTCGCGTCCCTTGACAGTGGAGGTAGAACATAGCATAATGTTTATCATGGAAAGGGGACTGGGAAGAAACTGTTGAGAATATCTACAAATTTACTGGGTGATTTGAGTTAGTGCTACTTGTTTATATGCATAGTGGCATCTGAATCATTAATATTCAAGCTCTTCTGATCTTGTAACGTATCTGACGCCTGAAGCCTCCAGGCTGAGCACAAAGCTGAAATACTGTAAAATCATTATGCTTTCACCTTTGATGTAAATACCTGCCATTGATGAGAAAAGGTATCGGAAAAGCCAACCCCAATCAGCAGCATTCAAGGGAAGGTTTAGAAAATCCCTTAACTACCCTGTGACTGATGGGTCCTCGAGAGAAAAAGGAAAATATATTTTTTGATGCATTTTGAAAAGATAGTGATTTTTTTTTTTTGGAGAGGTTTTTTTTGGGGGGGAGGGGGAGTTTTGAAATATAGTGTAGCAAAAAGGATTAACGAAGACCCAGTGCACATATTGTGGCTGCCTCATGGAAGCGATTTTTCAATGTTTCACTTGTAGAAAGGCGAGCAGGAGTTAGCAGGAGCTCCCTCCAAGTATTTCCTGCTATTCCATTTGCTTCCCAAGCTTTCAGTCACATATATAATGGCAGAACAAAATCGTTCTACGTCATAATATTGGTCCTTAACATCCTTTTTGTCCCTGCAAAGGGGGCGATGGGAAAATACGCGAACTGAAGCACAACCATCTTTTGAAATTTGTGCTTCTCCAAATTTTGCAGTACCATGTTTAAAAAGGGCCTATATTAGTGGAAATCACAAAAATGCATTATATTAGGGGAAGTTGCTTTGCAAAATTGTGTGCACCAGAAAACATTACATACAAAAATGTATTTATTGGGAATTTACACTAAAATGCTGATTTATTTATTTTTTAAATCAAACTGATGCAAAAATGTGGAGAACTGAATTCGAGATTGGAAAAATGAGAAATTGAAAGAAATCAAAATTGATGCCCCCCCATCCCTAAATGGCTATTATGTCATGGGTTGATATTCTTTGGCCTCACTTTTTGACCTCGTCATGATGAGCTCCTGCACTTCAACATTTACTCTATACCACTGCAGTCAGAGTTTCATTTGTGTGTGATGGTGGTTCATGTAAATCGTGAAGCATTTGCTGCAAATGACTGAAAAGAGACTGAGGACTCAGCTAGATTGGTAAAGAAAAAGTGTTTTATATACGTTGTATATGTGATATAACACTGTGACACCAGATGGCGGTGTGGAGTCCCGTCTTTCCCTTTGAGTTTGCTACGCGTTTAACTGAATTGCTTCTTTGATCCAGGCTGAGTTAGTGTGGAGAAAACTTTCCTTTCTGTGTAGTATTTAATGGTACAATACCACATTGTGACAACTATTAAGTTTAGTAATTTAAAATACTCTCCATGTATACACAAACCTTGGTCGCTTTCTTTGCCCTACAGAATAAAAAGCAACGAGTAAGTGAAGCCATGACTTTGGTACCTCATTATTTAGAAGATAGAAAAATGTCTAGTCATTTAGTTTTATATTTCAAAGCTGATTCCCCTTTCTGCTAATTGTTAATTTCCCACTACCTTTTTTTAGCAGAGTCAGTTTGCAATCTATTTAACACAGGCCACATTCACATGGTACACTTAAAGCACTATGATACCACTTTAAACCCTCAAGGCTTCCCCCAAAAGATCCAAGAGGCTACAGTTTAAGAGTGCTGATAGTTATTTGGAGACCCTTAGGGCCGGATTTGGATTTGATGAGGCCCTAAGCTACTGATTGTAATGGGGCCCTTTATATGTCCAGCTGTCCTTTGTCAGCAACAAATTCTCGCTGTTTTTTGTGTGTTGAAAATATGCTATATGGTAATTTATGGACCTAATAGGTATCTAAAGCCATTTGCACATGACAAAATATGTGTTTTATCAAAGTAATTGTTGAACTGAAATACAATTAAGTATATTAATAGTGAAATGCAATCTTTTAGGGGTTGTTTTTCAAAGTCTGGAACGGATTAATCCATTTTGTATGACTTCATGTGGGAAAGCGCACCTTGGTTTTGGAACAGACTTCCAGAACAGATTAAGTTTGAGAACCAAGGTACCACTGGATATAGAAATGAGCAAACCAGTGATATTTTAGGGAGCAGGCTAGCAGGCAGGGTCCATTACTTACATCATAGGTGCCTACAGAGCACAAAACACTGTTGCTGTATGTAGTTTTTTTATTTGTTTTTTTTCTTATATTTTGGAAGTGTACATCCAGTTGGTTTTTTAATTTAATTTTTTGGGGGGGCCCCAAGAGAGGGGGGCCCTAAGCTATAGGAGACCCTCTATTCCCATCCAAGAGCTGCAATTCTCAGAGTGGTTTAGCAATCAACCCCTCCCTGGGAACTCTGGGAATTGCTGCTCAGGGTGGGAAGTTAGGGAATCTTCTGAAAACTCCATAGTTCCGGGATTCTTTGTGGGCAGAAATGCATGATTAAAATGGCATCATGCTGCTTTAAATATATGATGTGAATGTGGCCATAGGTAAAGATAAAGGGACCCCTGACCATTAGGTGCAGTCGTGACCGACTCTGGGGTTGTGGCGCTCATCTCGCTTTATTGGCCGAGGGAGCCTGCGTACAGCTGCTGGGTCATGTGGCCAGCATGACTAAGCCACTTCTGGCGAACTAGAGCAGCGCACGGAAACGCTGTTTACCTTACCTTACCTTACCTATTGATCTACCTGCACTTGACATGCTTTCGAACTGCTAGGTTGGCAGGAGCAGGGACCGAGCAACGGGAGCTCACCCCGTCGTGGGGATTCAAACTGCCAACCTTCTGATCGGCAAGTCCTAGGCTCTGTGGTTTAACCCACAGCGCCACCCGCATCCCGAATGTGACCATAGTCTCATTTAAAACCTTCCTGCTTGTTGAAATTTTATTCCAAATACTATACAACTTTACAGTATGAACATTTGTTGGGCATATTTTTCTCATATTTTTGAAAATGCTAAAAAAAGGGGGGGAGGACACAACAGCCCTGAAATGGATGAAGGAATGTAGAGCTTATTTCTGCCCTGCCAGCATAAGCCTGCCTTAGAATGCAAGCCTGTTCAAGAATCTGGAAGCAAGTTCCCATTAAATGCACAGGGGCTTACTTCTGAGTAGACATGTGTAGGGTGGTTCTGTGTACGTATTGGACAGCTGTGTATAGCTCAAATTGTGGCTTTGGATTTTTAAAACAGTAGTCTATTGCTAGATAAGTCATCACTTTCACAGGATCAACAATTACTCTTGTGGCACTGAGGCAAACATATGATTTTTGAAACATAAAAAAACTGCTGCTCTTGACAGTTTTTTGCAGCAAAATAAAATTGCAGCCTGCTCATATCCTGTCATCGTTTAATGCTTTAGTTTTAATGAGCTGCAAAAACTAGGTTTATCTAAAGCTGCAAAAACTAGGTTTATCTAAATCTATCAAGAGATTTAATTGAATGGCAAATTTACCACAAATAATGGGTTTTTCTTTTCTTTTAAAAAATGTTGAAGGCAGAGAAATTAACCATGGACATTAGAAAGAAAAGCAAAAACTTTTATGGTTATGATCCAGTGGTTCAAAAAGCAGTGTCTTGAATCAATGGCAGCGACTGGGCACTAGATGGGGCTGAGTAGGCTTGCTCTGAACATGGTTGCTGTAACTTTGTTCTCATTATAATGCTCATTGTCCACTCCCATATGCTAAAGCCTGAAATAAGGACCTTAGGAATATATCTCTGTGCATCACTGGTGTAATGAAGTATTAAAATAACTCAAATTATAAAACCACAATACTGAAGAACCTAGAGAATCTCAAGAGGTGTTTCATGCAACCCTGTATGTACCCTCCATTCTTTGCAGAAAACCTATTTTGTTGAAAGAATTCAGAAAATGAGTTTAGTATAATTGGCATGTAAAGTGAGAGCACTCTTCTATAGACAGACAGGGAAGAGATTTCATAGCATAGTTAAATTCGTTCCTTAAACCATTTCACAGGAGAAAAATGTATAAGGTGAGCGTATTTCCTGGTATTCTCAGATTTAGTTGGTGGGCCTTATGGAAAGGCCTGCCTGTCAATTGAGGGAAAGGAAGAACCCAAGGAGAGAGAGTAAATATGTTTAATGTGAAATGGTTTTGTTTTATTAAATATGTTTTGGTCAATGAGCCTGATTGCCTTCCTCCAACTCCTGTGGCTTTATGGAGTGATATTCTAGGCTGACTGAGTTAATTTCTTCTTCTCTTTATGCTTGACTAGTTCATTACTTATATGATGGTTCCCTGATTGCTTCACTTGGTTTTTATTTGTTTGTGTGTTATGGATTGATATTTGTGGGAGATTTTCTGCTGTATACTAGTTTTGCCCTTGCCTAAAATATAGGTGTATTATATGCTCCAAGTAATTCTTTCTTTACTTTTTTCTCTTTGATATGGGAAGTCTCAATAAACTTTTTTTTAAAAAAAAATGTGTGGGCTACCAAAGTTGGCAACCAATATACTGTTGATATGCCTGAGCTCCTTTGTCCCCTTCCTCCCTCTCTTTTCTTTAACAAGAATAGTCTGTCTTCTCTCAAATTATAAAATAGGAAGGTCCCCCTATGGTCAGGCCAAAGGTATGTCCAGTCCAACAACCTATTTCCCACAGTGCTCAACCAGATGCCTATAAGAAACCTACAAGCAGGGCATGAGGGCAATAACCAGGGCTTTTTTTCCCGGCTGAAACTCACTGGAGCTCAGTTCCAGCACCTCTCAGGTGGGTGCCATTGCCAATATAAAAGAACAAGGGAGGCGTTCAAGGTGAATTCTGTCACCTCTTTCTCTAGAAAAATAGCACTGGCAATAAATGGGATCCTCTTAACAGAGGGTCCCGATTGCGCTTGGGACCCAAAAGCTCACCTGACAGGGTTAAAATGGGGGGGGGGAGGAGGAGGAAATCCTGGCCATTCCCCTGGGATCATGCCAGGCTGTTTTAGCCAATAGCCAGTAGGTGGTGTGATGCAAGTTGGGCACTTGCATTTGCACGGCTGAACACCCGCCCACCCTCCCTGGTTTAGGTAGAGTCGCTTGCCTTGCTTTGGTTTGGGTCGCCTGTTTTGGAACAGGGGCTGGGTAGGAATTTTTTCCATTTGGCAAATTGGCTTTTAGCAATTTGGTTTTCGCCTACCCCCTTAGCAAATCATCACAACTTGTAAGGTGGTGGTTAGGCATTGGCTCAGTTGGATTGTGGGAAGGGGAGGTGTGACCATCACCTGCCCCTCCATGAATAAGGGTATTCCAGTAAAGGAATCTGGGGTCCTGGATCTCGTCCGAAGTCCGCTTGAGGGGCTAGGGCCATGCCAGGACCACAGGAACCCCGGGGTGAGCTTAGGTTGGTCCTCATCGATCTAGCTCCCTCATTTGGTTTACCCCATTGAACGATCACCCTGAGAGGTGGAGTCAGTTATAGTGGGGAGTCAATGCCTAAGACAATATCGCACACATGATAAAGTTGTGGCCAAAATTTGCCCCAAAACTTAAACTAATATAAGTGTCTGTGTGTATTTATTTTGGGGGTGGGTCTTGGGGCCTTGAGACGCAACCTTCTTGTGTTGTTGCTCCCCAGTGGCTGTATTCAAATACATGGTGCATCTGATCCTAGAAGCAGCCATTGGTAGCCTTATCCTCCCTGAATTTGTCTAATCTCCTTTTTGCAACCTAACCTACCTTCACAGGGTTGTTGTAGGGATTAAATGAAGATGGGAAAACCATGTATGCATCTTGAGCTTCTTGGAGGAAAAAGGTGGGATATAAGTGCAGCAAATAAATGCAATAACTAAATATTGAAATAATTAGCATAGCACCAGACTGGTGACTGGGAGCAGTCGCCGAGACCACATAATACCAGTCTTGAAAGACCTACATTGCCTCCCAGTACGTTTCCAAGCACAATTCAAAGTGTTGGTGCTGACATTTAAAGCCCTAAGTGGCCTCGGTCCAGTAGACCTGAAGGAGCATCTCCACCCCCATCGTTCTGAGATCCAGCGCTGAGGGCCTTCTGGTGGTTCCCTCACTGCGAGAAGCCAAGTTACAGGGAACCAGGCAGAGGGCCTTCTTAGCAGTGGCACCCGCCCTGTGGAACGCCCTCCCACCAGATGTCAAAGAGAAAAACTACTACCAGACTTTTAGAAGACATCTGAAGGCAGCCCTGTTTAGGGAAGCTTTTAATGTTTAACAGACTATTGTATTTTAATATTTTGTTGGAAGCTGCCCAGAGTGTCTGGGGAAACACAGCCAGATGGGTGGGGTATAAATAATAAATTATTATTATATTTATTTATTTCTACCCATCCTGATCCCTTGGCATGGAGTGGGCTGCATCCATTCAACCATGCCTATTTTGTTATATACAGCGGGGCTTAAATATCAGTGTTTTGTTCTTTTCTCCTGTTTTCTTAAAGTGACAGCTCAGTGAGTCATACCAGTGACAAGGTAGTTTCTGCTGTGTTCCTGTTGCGGTCTTTTGGGTGGGATGTTCCCGGGGTGGGGGGAATAAATACTCTTGGAAGCTACTATAAGATGCAACACAGTTTTCTATATGAAAAATGTAAAAAATTCTGCTGACCATGCCTTGTCTATTTTGGCTATGGAAAAGAAAAAGGTGCCACAGATCGATCTAATTCGAGCTTCCCATTTGTGCATAGATTAGGCTTATTTGTTGAGGAATAAGAACTCTGCAGTATCAGGAATTGATAGACTACCTAAGCATCTGATTATGTATGAGTTCATTCGAATGGGTAACAACAACAACACACACACACATTCTCACTTGATTACACTACAAAAGATTACATTTCAGTTTTTTAACAGTTCAAATAAATATACGGGTCTGGAGACTGTAACAGTATCTTCTCACAGGTATAGCAGAAGCACAAAAACTGAAGACAAAAATCAAGAGACAGAGAATGCTATCTGCTTGTCAGATTTATTTGCACCCATAACTTAAAAAAAATCCCAGACCTGTCGATAATCATAACATTAATGTTTCCTACAAGAACCTTAGCATGTCCAAGTCTTGTTTTCCGTTGATCTCACAAGCACTATAAATTAGGCAGGAAGACTGAATATAAGTGCTGCCTGTTGGATAGCAGTCTCTGTTAGTGAGAAAAGAAAGAAGGTGAGCAGATAGCATTCTGGGAATTCCACACTGACTCATAAAACAGGGAGCATTGCAAACTGAAAATACTGAGGGATTGTTACATAAGAAAGACCAGAGCTATAAAAGAGTGACAATAGGGTCTTCCAGATGTGATTGATTTAGCAGTACAAAGTCATTGCAGATCTGCATTAAGCTGAACATGGAATAGTGCTGTTGATCAACCCTAGGCAGGTGCTTCAAGATAGGTGTTCATTGTGGGATCGATGCATGTTTTTTGCAGCACCCACATGATGTCATTGACATTAAGATGCTTGTCTGTATCCTTCCCCTTTAACCCACATTTACCATTTCCAAGTGACATCCCCCTCTACCCCCCTCTATTGCCACTCAATTAAATATTTGTACAGTTCTGTATAGTTCTGTACGCAGTGTTGACAAATATACACATTTTTGCAATCCTAATACAATTCACTTTGCATGCAGTTTCCCAGCAACATATGTCTTTAATATGCACACTTGATCCTAGTTCATGCATTTTTGTACACATTACTTGGTTGGAAAACAGCACCTCAAAATTAATAGCAATGTGAGTTTTGAAGAATGGTTCTGTTTTTGTTCATTTATTGCTTCGGAAAGTATGGATTAGGTGAGTTTGTCTTTACATATTAAGTGAATCAGATTTCTCCTCCACCCTTACCTTAGTGACCTGCATTGTGACATGTGCTATAGCGGTGTTCACTGTGGAATAAGCTAGACTCTAGCTGCTAGAGGATGCTTAACAACTGGCAGCACGATAGGGATAGTGCCTTGCAGATATCAGACATCTTTTGCAAGTCAAGCAGAATGTCACCATAACACCTATTCCTGCTCGGGACTGGATCATACTTTTAAAACAATGCACAGTGATAGAGGTTAAATGGGGGAAATTGTTTTATTTCTGTTCTTTAAAGTTTTCTGCTGCAAACCGCATATGAAAAGTTGCAGATATATTGTTCCCTTGCTTCTTTTGGTTTGTTATCAAACTACAGGATAATTTTCTCTCTGAGTGTGTGTGTTTAGATACAAACATTGTAATTTATTAATGTTGAGCAACTATGGCTTTTTAAACTTGACTTTGAAAGTCTGCCCTTTCCAGGTGTTTTCTTTTTTTAAAAAAGGAGTGGGCACTGGTTTATTGATCTGTATCTACAAGATGTTTTGGCAGTTGAAGGAGATTAATGATTTAGGCACAGATCATAGTGACTTTTTAAAAACCGGAGGAAATAGCTATACATGTAATATTTATGAGAAAAGGGGGGGGGGTGTTGGCATTTGGGTTGGGAAACCATTCATAAAATTTCAGTGCAGCACAATATAAAGCAAGGTGGAGAATTACCAGAAGGATAAGCAGTAAAACAGGCAGGTACTTGGATCACAGAATTTTAGGCAAATGAGGATTTCTAAGTCAATGGTGGTGAAGTTCCCTAGCAATAATTATGAGCAAGCACATAATTTTCTCAACTTTGTAAAAAGAAAGTGCCTTTGGGCTGCTTGACATTTCTGAGTCTGGTTCTAAATCCCTTGTCATAGGGTCTACCAAGAAGGAAACTGAAATAAAATGATCAGTCTTTGATTCCTATCTGGCATATATAGCAACAGAATTAGATATGAAACTAGTGTTCTTATTAAGCTACTGAAAATCCCAAATAAATGGAAATGAAATACACTGGATTAGTGTTAAGGAACAGGCAAACCTGTGCAAAATCCAGACACATTTTCATTCTCTAGATGAATGCATCAAATGAAGGGTAGCTATAGAAATAACCAGAAACCTATCCCCAAATTAGCCATAAAAATAAACGGGGACTTCAATTACAAATGTTTGTTCTAGAAAAGGAGTTTTTAAGTTTATACTTTAAAACAGCAGTAGGGAATGTTTGGCCCACTTGTTGCTGGACTACAACTCCCATCAACCCCACCCAGCATGATGGGAGTTGTAGTCCAGCAAGGTTTGTTTTTGTTACGTATTTTGTATTTGTATGTTGTGAACCGCCCTGTGATCTTTGGATGAAAGGTCCTGTATAAATTTATTTTGGTTATTTTAAAGCATTTGTAAGGTGCTTAATATGTTTGTTAAAATAATCTCTAAGCAATGTAGAAAAACAGCATAACCCAACAAGAGTATAATAAAACCAGTATAGATATGTATAAGGGATATGGGGGTGGGGAACCCACCAGAACAGAATTCAGAAATAACAGAATCCAATCTTCTGGGTTAAAAAAACCTGGACAAAATAGTGTGTGCATCACAAGACATCTGAAGTTATTAATATGTTTTCTGTTTGGCAGAGGGAAGGGCATTCCACTGTGCAGGGCAATGGCAGAAAATGCCAATTTTCAGGTTATCCCTGTGATATTCTGTAGGGTCTGGTTCTATCTAGATGATCTAAGTGATGTTACTGGCTTGTACAGGGACATGCAGTCTTCTGGGCAAACTATATATTTTTTTGAGAATTGGTAATGTCCTTGGCCCAAGACCTCTGAGTGGCTTTCAGTTCTAGCTCAGTGATGTGTGTGGTACGTGCATCTTGCATTTTAGTATGATGATGAATGATGACTTCCCACTTCACATGTCCAATTTCACTTAAAGCTTATTTCATGAATATTTGAGGATTACTTTTAAAGAAGCTTATTTTAATCTGGTTTGTATAATGAGTGCCTTATAGGCATCTAAATATCAAAGTAGTTATTTTTAGTGCTGATGTTGTATTTCATGTCATGAGAAATGAAATGGACATATGAATGTATGTATGTTTGCAGCATTTCTGTGCTTGATGGGAAGTGGCTGAATTAATATAATATTAAATGAATGTCAAAGCTATGTTTTCTTCCACACATGATTCATGGAGGAAGACATTAAATTGCTCACTGGTCCAATTTCAAATTTAAATATAAATTAGCTTAATTTTCTTTGCAATCAGGTAAATTAATGAGAGAGGATAAAAACAATATGCAGTAATTGCATTTTTGAAATTATTCCTTCCTTCCTTAAGACCGTTCTCTTCATTTAAGATGTTGAAATTTGGTATCTAAATATAAAGTGCGGTAACATCTGGTTCTAATTGCTGGTTTAAATAATATAGACAGACCTTAGAGTTCTTCATCCTTTTGAAAGGAGGCTTTTAGTGGGAGGTTCTGAGTCAGAGGTTGTGGAAATCTCATGCCACTAAAAATAGCTAACATTTCTAGTACATTTTATGTCTCTATAAATATATATATATATTCTGAATAAGATGCTGAAATAAAAGACTGGATTTATTTATTTATTTTTATTAAAGAGTTTCTTGATTTACAAAAGTGTGTGCAATGTCCCTCTCTCGTATCCCCCCCCCCCATGTAACATTTTTACAAATCAGTTTCATTTGTTGAGACATTAGGAAGAAAAGGGGGAATGAGGTGGTGGGGGTGGGGTCGGATGGCGATGTTTCTATTTTACTTAATATGTGTAGGGTTTGGTGTCAGCGTTGCTTGTGCAGGCTCTCTGCTGTTCACTTGTGTTTCTTTGGTGGTGAGAGAGGTTGGGATTGGCCTAGGGTGTGGTTGGCTGTGGTGGTCTTTGTTTTCATGTGTGAGTGGGGGTGGGTGGGTGTTTTGGATCAGGTGAGCCATATTGATTTGTATTCTGCTGGTGGATTTTTGTCATTGTCTGGTTGGGCTGTGTGTGTGATAAAGGGGAGCCATACCGGGGTGAAGGCATCTTCTATTTGTCCCCGTGTCAGTTTCAGTTTATTGAAAAGACTGGATTTTTGAAGCCGTTTGATTCAATGGTATTCATGGAACTTATTAGCCAAGATGTATAAGATAAGCATCTAGTTACAGAACAAATGTTTGATAATTGCCAAGTTTCAAGGATTTGATTACAAAATCTTTTTCTTCAACAACAACAAATGCCAAAAATTTGGTATTTAGTAATTCCCTTTCAGGCAAAATATATTCCAAAAACCATTGGTTCAAAATATTAATAAGACATTTTATGCATATGTATTAAGATGTGCGGGGGAGGGGGATCAGAAATAAGATTATCCTTTTGGTGTCAAAGAACTACACATGAACTATAAATAAACAGGGAGGAATAACCTTTTCATCTCACAGGTGCTGCACTCACCAATCTCCTTAGCTGTCAGTATGGCTGAGGCATTTCCTCAGTGGGGGCTCTCCCCCACACACACTTCAAAAAGTGTGTCATACTTCAAACCTTTTCTTTTCTGCTCTTGCATGTTGTTACTCTAGTACACAGAGACTCAAAAAAAAAAAAGTTAAGCATAATACATAAAATCTCCCTTCCCTTCTCCATTTATTACATGGAAATCAACTGGAGGCCATGTGAAAAGGGGTAGCAAAACACAAAGCAATGAACTTAAAGATGCTTCAATTCCATTCATCCAAATTTCTCCCAGGGTTATGGAGTTCAGAATCTAATGATGTTGGATCTAGACTTGCCCTTCTCTGAACAGAAGGGACCTTTCCATTTGTGGAAGAGCTCAAGGTGAGTAAAGGGCGAGGGCTGGGCAATATTAATGCATGGGATGGGAAAAGTACATAGAGGTTTTCCTCCCTCAAAACACTGGAGCCTGGGTTCCTCCAATTAAGGTTAATGTGGAAAGTTTCAAGGCTGATAAAGAGAAGCATTTTTCACACAAAACATTGTAGAATTTGCTACAACAAGATGTGCTGATGGCCACCATCTTAAAACACATTTAAAGGGAGATGATTCATGGAGGATAAGACTGTGGCTAGATGCGGGTGGCACTGTGGTCTAAACCACAGAGCCTAGGACTTGCCGATCAGAATTTCGGCGGTTTGAATCCCCATGACGCGGTGAGCTCCCATTGCTCGGTCCTGCTCCTGCAAACCTAGCAGTTCGAAAGCATGCCAAAAGCACGCCAAAAGTGCAAAAGAGCGGTAAATAGGTACCGCTCCAGCGGGAAGGTAAATGGCGTTTCCGTGCGCTGCTCTGGTTTGCCAGAAGTGGCTTAGTCATGCTGGCCACATGACCCGGAAGCTGTACACTGGCTCCCTCGGCCAGTAAAGCCAGATGAGCACCGCAACCCCAGAGTCGTTTGCGACTGGACCTAACGGTCAGGGGTCCCTTTACCTTTTTACTAGTCGAAATTACTCTATATCAGCTCCTGTATCAGGTAGTATGCCTCTGAATACCAATTGCTGAGGAACATGAAATGGGGAAGAGGAGTGCTGTTGCACTCATGCCTTGTTTGTGGGCTTCCCATAGGCATCCAGTTGACCATATTTGGGGCACAGGATGCTGAACTAGGTAGGCCTTTGTTCTGTTCCAGCAGGGGGGTTCGTAAGTTCATGCATGGAATGCAACCTTTGGACATACCAGATGAATGACGGGTGAAAACACATGCAGCATGACCTTGTAAAGCATAGAAATTAAATAATTATAATGCATATAAAAGCATGCAGATGGAGCAGAAAACATTGCAGAAAGCATTGCTTTCTTTATTCCTTTATCTAATTTCTGATCAGATATTCTGAAAAAAGCAGGAGTGAACATTAGTCTCTGGCAGAGGCAACTGCTGCTGTAAAAGGAAAACCCTCCCTTGTCTGGGAGGGGGTTGGTGAGAGAGAGTTCTTCCACACTGTGGTTTGGGTCCCAGGGCTGAACTACCAAGTCCCATCACACTGGTGAGGGTTGGAAGTTGGAGTCCCACAATAGTTGGAGCACCACAGGTCCCCAATTCCTGATTTACCCAGACTTCCAAAGTTGCTTCAAATCATCCCAGCACATGGCAATATCAGTCAATCATTCATACACACACACACACACACACACACACACAACACATTCAGTTTTATTTTGAAATAAAGCTGAATTGCTTCTAAGGAAGTCATGCTAATTAGAAAGTAATGATTGCTCCTCCTCATTTTAAACCGTTCCTAATGGATCAAAGTTTCCTGTTTTGTTTGTTTAACTTTTTCATTTAATCTGATTTTTAAAAAACCCAACAAAACTTGTTTTGTAACTGCCATAAGAACTTTGTATCCGGCACTCACAACAGCAGTGCAAATATAGATTCTGAATGCTGATTCTGAACTCCACTAGAATTCACAAATGCTTGATTTGCCTAGAACGGCCAACTGAGCTCCATTTTTTAATCCCTATTTGTTGTCTTATTTGAAGTGTAAAGTAGACTTTTTCAGAGCTAATAAAGAATAGGATTATATATCCCCTGTTGCTGATCTTGTATGATAGGCCAAGAGTTCATTTGGCATCTAGAAAGATAAGAGGGCTATTTTAATTAGAAGCTACTAATTTGGTGTGGGTTTTTTGTTTTGTTTTGTTTAAAAAAGAGAAGCTTAAAAAGCATGTCATTTCAAATGGATCAAACACGCCTATTTATTGTTTTTATGCCTACTTTTGCATAAGCAGGATTACTCCATACTATTTCTATGTGTCATTAATTATCTCGCCATCATTCATGCTGAATGCATTAGTTTACTTTTCCCATTTTTATTTTTAATGCCTCATGTGCTGCTCCAACACTGTAGGATTTCAATAATTGGATTTTTCCCCTACCTCTATTTGATCCCAGGGAATACAGATTATTGTGTTGCTCTGTTGGATGCTAGATGGGTCTATCTTTTATGATTACTCCAAACCTATGTTCAGGGTGAGAAATGGCAATATATATTTCATGATAGTAACTTTATTCAGGCTGTTGTAATGATTTTGGCTTTGAATGGTCTGATGAATGTGATAATTTCACTGCTGCAACAAAAACAAATCACAGAACATTCAAAAACAGCAACTGAAGAAGACAACCTTGTATTTTACAGGATAAGGGCACACAAAGGTTGTTTCCAAAGTTGTTAATGTGGGTTTCTATTACGAAGTCACTGATTGCGTGCTGTTTTGTTCAATTGAGCAGGGATGGAATGATGTTTTAGCCATCCTTTCCTGGTTATTATTTTGTTTGTGAGCAGGTCACCGCTAGATGTTTTCTGTGGCCTCTTTTCCTCTCTGCCTACTTAAGGTGCTTTTGTTTTGTTTCTTTTCTTACTAATACATTGAGGTGAAAACAGAGGCAAGGAAAGAACTCCTGATTAATCAGGACAGTGTTCATTTCTCTCACTTCAGATTTACGCCTCCTCAAAGTAAGCAAATCCATGATTGAAGCAACTGTGGAAAAAGCGATTATGAACATGCTACTAAGAAAGGGTTCTATACTTTAGGAACATAGCAGTGGACATGATCGGGCTTCCCCTTCCATGCCTCCTTTGTCCCCTATCTGACCCCATTTGCTCTAGGCAGCACCCTTCAGGGGGTGCATAGGAAGCTTCAGAGAGAAGGGGACATTTTGTTTGAGCAAATGGAAATCCATTGAATTATGGGGACACAAGTGTACAATGTTATTATTTCTAGAACTGTATCTAGTGCCATTACATGATACATTTGGCTTGTTCCTGTTTGGACTTCCAAAATTAGGGTTACTGTGTGCCATTTCTGTCTACACGAGGATCTTTTTTCTTCTTTTGAAAATATCACCAGGAGGAAGACATGTAGGTTGCCTTTTGAACTAAGGTCACGTTCAAAATATTCAAGTCACAATAACAGAGTATTGTGGCACCTGAAAGGCGAACAAATTTATGATGGCACGATGCATGATAAAGTCACATTATAGGTCTTTTGCTTCCTGCTGAACACTGCAAGGACTCAAGGAACAATTCCCTGAAGTTAAAGTGTTATAGTATGTGTGAACAGAGATTAGATTCTCACCGTTGATGAGAGATGGGATGAGGAAATCAGAGCATGAATCTCATTTCTTAGTCTCATCATCTGCATTTGTGTTGCTTTTATTTATTTGTGTACTTCACACCAAAGTACACATTTGAAAGAATCAGATTACCTTGAAAGCTGATTAGAAATATGGGTCAAATGGCAAATGGTATTCCCTTAATTAAAGGAATCCAGTGGTCTAAGTCTTAGTCACTATTGTGGGGACTGTTATTTTAAAGAAACAAGTTATTGGTTCTGATGCACACTATGTTCATTTTAGATGCAGGCTGGTTACAATGCATTATGTTGAATGTTTTCTCTCTCAGATCAACAAAATGTCGGGTCTCATAATAACATGTAGTTTTATCCAAACTAGCTTCACAGGAAGATAGACCACTTGCAGCATTTAGTCGGCCCTTGCAGACTATGGATGTTTCTGCAGTAGGTTATCACAATACATGGGCTGAGTTTATTTAGCGTTCGTTCCATGAAGGGTGATTTATCTTTTCTTGTCTGGAATCACGTGGTGCTTTTTACCTGTAGTCACATGACAATGGCCATTGTGTACACTGTTGCAGCTTAGTTTTGAAGCTGGTTTCCTGAGTGTCAGCCATATTAGCTTAATACCACCCGCCTTCTCTCAGTATTATCAAAGCATTGTGAAGCTTTTCTACTGTATTTAGAGTGATTTTATTTTTTTATAAAGCATTTATCATCTTCAGACTAATGTGTGTATTGAGACTGAACGACATCTATGAGTTGAATCCAAACCAAGTTTAACTTTCTTCCTACTGAAATCAGTGGGACTTAAGTCTTAACTAATTTGTTCACTGATTTCAGTGGAGCCTAATTCAAATGATTTAGGCTGCAATCCCAGCCTCACTTACTTGGGAATAAGTCTCATCGAATTCAGTAGAAATTATTTCTGAATAGATAGGATTGTTCTGCTGGTCTGGCTCCAACACTAAATAATCAGGGACCTTCAGTGCTTTTGGTTACTTCAAATAGTAATTGAGGCAGTGGCACTGACGCAGTGCCAATATTAGGTTCAAATATTTTATTGTAAACTACCCAGCTTGAAGACTGGGTATAAATCTTAGTGATAGAAATATATAGCCAAAACTGAAGATTGACAGATTGAAGTGGCCATAATTGAGGAGTGACACAACTGTAAACACTATTTAAACTCAGTTATTGTAGAACATTACCATTTTGTTTCAATTCTATTATAGTTTGTGTGTTAAAGTTCCCAAACTGCCCTTGAAATAATTCACAATAGACACGGAATTATGGTTTAAGGTTTTTGGCATAATTTTGACCACAACTTTATTGATTATAGCATGTGAATGGTGGCTCAGGTGTTGGTTCTCGACTAGCTGCACCTGACCTTGGCAGGGCAGCACTGACGCCTGGACTCCAGCAGACGTCAGTAAGGGAAAACAATCTGGGGGAAGTCTGAACTGAACACCAGTCTCTAACCTCACCCCCAAATTCTCCCAGGGGCTCTGACGTGGCCCTAGCCCCTCGACAGGGGTTCGGACAACAGCAAAGCGAGCCCCTGGATTCCTTTAATGGAATACCGTTGCAGCAGCAACTTGAAGGGGCAGGCACAGCCAACCACATCCCCTCGACCAGCCAACTGAACCAATGCCTTAACAGCCAACCTTACAAAGTTGTGATGATTTGCTACGCAGTAGGCAAAAACCAAAAGGCACCAGCCAATCAGCCTATGACAAAATTCCTACCAGGCCTTCTCCAAAGCAGATGACCCCATGACAGGCATAGCAAGGTCAATAAAGCCCCTAAATATAGGGAGGAAGGGTGGGTGATCCTGTGCACACAGCGAAAAGAGGAAGGTCAATGACACATGCAGGGTTATAAATAGCCCCTCGGTTGCCAATCACGAGCTCCCTAAGCCAAATTCCCTCCGCAGCAACCAAGGGGTGACCAATCGGGAGTTGAGGCCATCCAATCGTACCCGCCCCAGCAGCAGCAGGGCAGTTGGGTTGACCTCACCGCAACACATGCTTTCTGTGATGGAGGACACGGTATTCAGTTTTGAGGCAAGGTAATGATCTGCTTGTTTAAAAAGCACAAACTGCATGTCAAAGGCATCTACCTCTATACTTCTAACACAAAAAAGGTGGGTGGTGGGTTTTGGTATGATTAGCTCTTGTTGACACATTGTCAGAAATGTGATTTCAAGGCCTTGTCTGTCAACTTAATGGGAATTAGGGGGAGAGATGCCTCCAGTTGCCTTTGTTCATTAAACCATGCCTCTGCAGATGTCCATGTTTTCTTATTTTCTTCATTTCAAAGCATCCATATTTTCCATTACTAATTAGCAATACACAACTTTTTTAAAAAAATCAAATGCAAAGGAGTCTACAGACTGATGTCTTATGCAAAAAAATACATATCTTTTTGGCCAAGTGATATAAGGCCTTTGGTTTAATTTAAGTTCCAAAGTTTTTGTTGTAAATGCATTCTGTCTCTTGAACATTAAGTTGTAACTATGGAGATTAGTCTACTTGTTTTGGAATAATTGTGCCTTTAAAGTTTTAAAACTGGCCATATCCCTCTACCCATGTGCAGCTGCTCCAGAGTTTCTTTTCATTTCTTACCCCACTCCTTTTGTCTTTTTGCAGTCATGTCTATTTGATTTTGTGTCTGTGGCCCTGTTTTTTCTTTTCATAGGTGCACACCTTGCATTTAATGAATGAAATTGTGAGCAGTGACCAAATAAACATTGTTATGTACTGAAGTTTATCCACTATTTTATTGGTTGGGAACTTAAGTTTATAACAATAGGTGGCACCACAGAGGGTAGTACACAATAAAACATCAGCAAATAATAATTAAACAGAAATTCACTCTTAGCAATTACAATACATAATTACTAAACTAGGATAAATAAAAAAGTAACTGCAAGTCACAGTGCATAAAATACCACAATACATACAAAACCATGCAATGGAGCAAGCTTGTTTCTTCCTGCTCTGGAGGGTAGGACCTGAACCAATGGCTTCAAGTTACAAGAAAGGAGATTCTAGCTAAACCTCAGGGAGAGCATTCTGATAAGAGCTGTTGAACAGGTGAACAGACTCCATCAAAAGGTGGTGGACTCTCCTTTCTTGGAGGTTTTTAAGTAGAGGTTGGATGGTCATCTGTCATGAATGCTTTAGCTGAGATTTCTGCATTGCAGGGGGGTTGGATTAGATGGCCCTTGGGGTCCCTTCAAATTCTATGATTTTAATATTCTATTATTCTTCATCAAGCAATTGTTATCGCACAATTTTCAGTGCATCCCCCCCCCTTACCTTAAAATTATGATTCTATGATTACTATACTGAGAAGAAGAGCTATGGTGACAAGTCCTGTGTACACTAAGGAGCTATTTAGGGTTGTCATGGACTGAGGCTATAATTGCATTTCTGTAAAACATGAAAATTTCCTGAGAGACTGCATCTGTTCTTGGCAGCTTGAAAAAAATGCCTTAAAGGATGAGAAGTGTTAAGACTATAAGGTCTTGGATCAATGATTTCTCTGATTAATGAATCTAAAGCTCTGTGAGGGGCTGAAAATGTTTGTTGCCCTCTGGGCAAATTTAGAATTTTGAGAAAGTGTCATGGGTTCAAGTCACAAAATGGGAGTGTGGCGTAGTACAAAATGGTTGCCGGGCAGTGAGTGAATGACATAATACAAAATGGCTGCAACTTCTAAAAATGTGTAAAAAGATAACGGACCACAAAATCCTGTGGCCCACCTACCCCATCAGCCACCGGCACTCTCTCTCAGAGAGAAGCTTCTCACACTTTTCTCTTCAGAATGGAAGAGAGGGAGGGTGAGTGTCCAATACTGGCATTCAAAGAAAGGTGGGTATGTTTAAGGAGTTTTTTCCTAATCCGATTAAGGCTGCCCCGATTTGAATAGGAACTGAGCAGGAAGAGCAAACTGCCACTTGTGCACTGTGGATTTTTGAAAGAATATCTACTAATACATTTTGGAGGCACCACTGAAGGCACTGGAAAGCACATTGGCACCTGTGGGCACCATGTTGAAGGCCACACTAAATAATAGCAAGTGTAACTCTCTGTACTAAGAAATATATGGAGTTTCCTCCTCTAATAGTTAACTCAAGATGGTTGGGTACTGATTACTTTGGTAGCACAAAACAAAGGCAGTGGTTTCTACATACTGAGGGATCTTTCTATATATTCAGAAATATTTGTTTGCATATAACTGTTAGCGGTCCAGCTGTAGGGAATACTGTGGTGCCAGTTAAGTGGTGGTGGTGGTGGGGGGACAACTGGGAAAGATGAAGAATTGGCTTCTAGTGCCGCTAAAAGCTTGTGCATGAGTGGATTAGGGTTGGGAAAGTATGTGCCATGAGGTTATGAAATTTCCCTCATTGTGCAAGGATGTTTCAGGGAGAACAAAAAGGTAACATGGCACCTTTTCCTCATCAGACCAAGCCCACCCATCCACCTTCCAGGCTGGGCTATATCTATAAAACGACCACATCCAAGGCTATTAACACCAATCCTGAGCCTTACCAGCACAGGAGCACTGAAAGATGCCTTATATCATACCAGACTAATTATCCATCTAGGACAGCATTGTCCACGCCAACTGGCAGCAGCTTTGCAGGATATCAGGCATATAAGCGTCATTCACATCGCCTGGTACATGATCCTTTTAGCACAGAAGGAGATGGCCTCAGGTTAAGGGAAGTGGGTGGGCGAAGTATCATTTTCCTATTCTTTTTCCTGATATCCACAGCCCACCCCACACACCTAACTTTTGCAGATCCAAAATCAGGATGTGCATCTTCCAGGACATGCTCTTGGGCAAGTTACATGACCCACATAGTGATCTTGCCCAAGAAAAAGTGGTTTTTTCCAGGGCGGAAGCACAGCACCAGAT
Organism: Podarcis melisellensis; assembly: GCF_964234715.1. Lineage (NCBI taxonomy): Eukaryota > Metazoa > Chordata > Lepidosauria > Squamata > Lacertidae > Podarcis > Podarcis melisellensis. Next base: position 96,779,506 of record NC_138528.1, on the reverse strand, counting down.
GTCGCTTTTTACTGGGACACTTGGTGGGTATGACTCCATGAGGCCAGATAAGGACCACAAGACTCCTGTTCGAGGTTGGCTGGACAGGAGTATGGATTTATTTGGGGCTGGGAATACACGACACCATTTTGTTGTAGATCACAAATCTCAAGTATATTGGCATCGAAGACTTTGCCATGCAAATCTGTAATTCCAAGCCATGCCTATATATCAAATATATTAAGGCTAGCTTACAGAGTGAAGAAAGTGAAATATCTTAAGACTGGTGGATAGAATGTTGGGGTAGGACATTTATCATGGGTCTCTTGAAATTCCCTCCTCAGAATCCTTACCAGGACAGTATCAGCATAACAACTTAGAAATCTTGTAAAAAACTTTGCCTGCTTGCCAAGTCTTTGGGGGCTGATGTAACAGTTGACTTTTCACAGCTCCATTGCTGTCCACTTCTTTTTGTTCACTGTTTTTATGGGTTTTATAGTGTGAGGGAGAGAACACATGCACACATTTGCTATTTTTAAGTTACATTTTTGTGGGTTTGCGTTGTGAACTGCATTGACAGCCTTAGTGGCCAGGAAATACATAATTTAAATTACACATATCAGAAGAATATGTAATTTAAATAACATATGTCACTGGAACATAAATAAAATCGGCCTGGCCTGCTGTTAAATGCAGCTGTGCATTGCAATTTCTTGAGTGCTTCTGTGTATTGAACCAAATGTTTCCTAATCAGCTGCACTGATACAGAGGGGAAATGTATTTTACCTGTGTGAGACTCAGAGCAATTTTCACAGGAATTCTGCCAAACTACATTAACAGCAGAAAGCTTCCTGAAACCAAGGGCTTCTAAGGACCTTTCCACATGATTTCCCCCTCACATAATAAATGCAAAATTATGACTCATTTGTTGTGTAAGATAAGGCTTCCCCCCTCAAAGTACAGCTTGTGGGGGTATCACAAACAGCGGCTGATGTCCAATGTTAGTCATACTCATTAAGCCCACTGACACTATTAGCATGGAGTATAAAATAATTTGATATCGCCTACTTGCTCTTTAAATCTCTTGTGTGGAATGTTTGTTTATGAATATCATTGAATAATGCTGCTAAACATTACCTAGTGACAAGGGGTGGGAGGAAACAATATAGTGTTGCATGCCACCCCAGTCTCCAAGTGGTGTGAGATTCCAGAAGTTCTAGGTGCATACTCAGGTTCAGTTTCCTTGGAATGAAGGACAGAGGAGACTGGGGTGTCTTTCTAATCTATGATTTATTTACACATATATAGAACCTATGGTGGAAGGTCTCACAGCATTAACACCCTAGAAGGTCTAGCTTCTCCCATGGTCACAGCCTGAGATTCCAGCAGAATTCAGGCATGACTCTCTCTCAGGCTTCTGCCTCCTCCTAGAGCATCTCTCTCACACTACTCTGCGTATTGTCCTTCTCACTACCAGTCTTAGGGTATAACAAAGGCCCTTTCAACAACTGAATCCTCCATTAGATTCTAACCCTTGCTGGATCCAGGGGATTAGAAGAGACTTGTTCCTCATACAGCCTAATGCCCTACAGTTCACAATACAGTGGTACCTCGGGTTACATACGCTTCAGGTTACAGACTCCGCTAACCCAGAAATAGTGCTTCAGGTTAAGAACTTTGCTTCAGGATGAGAACAGAAATCGTGCTCCTGCGGTGCAGCGGCAGCAGGAAGCCCCATTAGTTAAAGTGGTGCTTCAGGTTAAGAACAGTTTCAGGTTAAGTACGGACCTCTGGAATGAATTAAGTACTTAACCTGAGGTACTACTGTACCATTTTATAAGGGCTTTGTTAGGTGTATATATGTGAGCTACCTGGAACTGACTGCCCTATTTAGATATGTCTGGAAATAAAACACTTGAAATTACTTCCTCAAAAAGTGGTGGGATATTAAATGCTGATACTTTAAAATTCAAGACTTTTTAAACTGGAACATTTTGATGTTGAACTCGGGACATGAAGTTCACCTCACAGTACAGGCCCATATTCCAGTATGTTGGGCTATGGGGATCCTGCTGTTTCTTCACTATATGGAATCAAGCTGAAGGTGAAGGTCCAGTTATTAATATTATTAATAAGAAAATTTTCATTTTTCATTTTTTAGTAAAATAGTTCAATGAAGTAAGCTTGGTGAATATGTCAACCCAGTGTGTGGCATCTATGAAAAAAGCCAATTTCCTACTAGGGATCATTAGGAAAGTGATTGAAAATAAAACGGTTGTGATCATAATGCCATTATTAAAAAAAAAAAAGACCATGGTACAATCACAATTGGAATTCTGGGTTCAGTTCTGGTCACCTCACTTAAAAAACGATATTGTAACTCTAGAAAAGGGTGACTAAAATGATCAAGGGAATTGAGTAGCTTACCTATGAGGAAACATTTGGGGCGTTTTTATAACATTTGGAGCTTTTTAATGTTGAGAAAAAGCAAGTAAGTTGGGCCCATCTAATGAAGCTCAATGTTGGAAGGTTAAAAATAGAGGGGGGGGATGTCCTTTTCCACAAAGCAAGTAGTTAAACTATGGAGTGCTCCCACAAGAAGTAATGAAAATTCTGAAAATGAAATATTTTTACATCTGGCATTTCCAGTACTTATTTCTGAAAGATAGTTACCCAAATATTTTTTTGTCTATGTGATGGAAACATGGTGTGGATTAAGACTAGGCAGGAACAATTTTTTACACATGCAGACATCTGCTAGTGATAACATTTTTGTAATATGTTTCCTGGACGCAACAGGCGGGTTAGGAAGCTAGCAAGCAATATTATTTCAGTGTGTGTTTCGCTAATCTAAACCAAATTATACACCCCAACATCAAGGGTGTTAGGCACTTCAATTTGACTTTCATATGACTTAATTAAGTTGGTTTCCATGTTACTAGAAATGTCATGCAATATTGTACCAACCATTCATTATGGGAATTCTGAAGTTTCAGCATAACAAGTAATGAGCAGCTGTGTATATTAATTATAATAGGCTTTTAGTAAAAGATTGTAAATTCAATATGGAAGAAGGAGACTATATTAAATATAAGTGAAGAACATTGAACTAATTCAGATAGTTGGTACTGTAATATCGTTCCTCAATTAAATGCTCGCTCCAATTGTATTATATTAATGCTAATTATTATTTGAAAACATTGTACTTGCTAGAAGAGAGTCAGGAAATACACGTCTGAAGAAGCAATAGCATGTCAGCCAGCTGAGAAAGGTCATTTTTAAACATCCATACCTTTCAAAAAAAAATCTTTTATTGGGATATTTTTTTTAATTGATTTCAGCATTTTCTTTCAATTTTTTTTTGATGTGTTGCATAGTACACAATATAGGATACAAAAACAACAGAAACACCAGGTAACAGTGCACATCAATTGTTCAAAGAAGTGTAAGGAATCGCACCCACAGGATCACATCCATATATAAAGCCCATGAGAATAATTTAATCATGAAGATGTATAGGTAATATGTCCAGCCAAAAGGCTTTTTAAAGTAGTTGCGGGGAATTATAATGCCTCCCTGGACAGATATGTATTGTAAATATCTGCAGATTAATCACATTTACTTTCACCCCTCAAAACATGTTATTTTGAGGTCAATTCCCCCCCCCCCCTGTAAGGGCAATAGACCACCGTCCTTGAATATTTAAGTGCATTGAGTATTTCCATTGATGGACAATTTCCATTCTAGCTGTTGTGAAGAGACAAATGATCAGGTCCTTATATATGAAGCCATTCACTGACTCTGGAAAAACGAATACAGGGGCCAGTCCTGGACCCATAACGATTTGATTAAGACTGCCACCACATGTGAAACATCATGTCGATCTGAATTCATCCCCTCCAACAGTTCATGATAATGCTCCAACTTTGGGTATGTGACAAAATTCTTTGCAATTAACATGTTATAGACGGTTAAGCCTAACATTGTTATGGGGTGTGGGTGTGGAAGTGCCACAAAAGTTGCTATAGGATAATTTAGGTTGGAAAGTTTGGGATAATTCTGGTGTACTGATGGAGCAGGTGAAAGTATAGTTTGGCATTCCAGCATAAGAACATAGATGGAATGAACCTTCTAGTCCAGCATCCTGTTCTCATAGTGGCTGAACAGTTGACTGTGGGAAACCAGCAAGCAGGACCTGAGCACAAGAACAGTGCACAGACACTTTGAATTGAACTTGTAAATGGAGAGGAAGCCTTTGTAAAAAATAAAAAAAGCCTTATAGCATATCAAGACATGTTGGCTACAGTAAGCGCTGTAAATATTATTGTGACATGGTGCAGCATGGAAGAAAAGAAATCTGTGAAGTTCCTAGCTGTGGGCTTTGATAGTCTGTTAAATCACCTCTGGTGTTCATCATTTCTTTTAATGTCCTCACTTTCCCCACCCTCTTTCTGCAATTATGAATTGGCTCTTGTCAGCAGTGGCAAAGACTATGCTATATGACTTGATATGGGTTTTATGAACCACATACTTTATTTCATTTTCACTTTGCTCAATAATTCCCTAAACCCAATCTTTTTATTTTATTTTATTTTCACGAGTTTGAAATGTCCTCCTGCCACCATTTTATAGCACAGCCCTAACCATATTTATTCAGAAGTATCATTGAATACAGGAAGCGGGTGGCGCTATGGGTTAAACCACAGAGCCTAGGGCTTGCCGATCAGAAGGTCGGCGGTTTGAATCCCTGCGACGGCGTGAGCTCCTGTTGCTCAGTCCCTGCTCCTGCCAATCTAGCACGTCAAAAGCATGTCAAAGTGCAAGTAGATAAATAGGTACTGCTCCGGCGGGAAGGTAAATGGTGTTTCCGTGTGCTGCTCTGGTTCTCTAGAAGCGGCTTAGTCATGCTGGCCACATGACCCGGAAGCTGTATGCCAGCTCCCTCGGCCAATAAAGCGAGATGAGCACCGCAACCCCAGAGTCGGTCATGACTGGACCTAATGGTCAGGGGTCCCTTTACCTTTATCATTTAATACAGTGGTGCTTACTCCTAGGTAAGTGGGGTAAGGATTCCAGCTACAGTTAACTTTCAGGAAAAAGGGTATTTGGAATTGTAAAGGATGGTACTACTGATATCACAGTATTGATACCAAATAATTATTATTGATTATCAGACTACCACCAGCATTTCCCCCCCACTTTTCTATAAGAAGGGCAAATCTATGTACATAGATATTTTTCCTTTCTGTTCAATACAAGAAAATGTGCCCCCAGTAAAATTCACGATAATCACTGTACTTTGTTACTATTACTGAAGAGCAAAATAATCAACACTATTGATGATAAAACCTTCCACTTGAGAAAGTTGTGCACAGCTGAGTCCAGTGTGGGACACAGGTAACTTTAAACTTGTTGGGGTTGTGTGGTTGGAGAGGCTCACAAAGTGTGCTACAAAGGATTTCTTCTTTTAAAGAAAAGAAATGAGCTCCATCTTGGTAAGGAATGATAAAACTCCTTATCTCTTAATTAACAGAGTCCCTTTTCCTTTAGCCTTCCTCTTTTTACTTCACACACTCATTGGGGGTTTATTTTTTATCTGTTCTCGGCTTTCGGGAACAAGGAAGAATTGCATCTAAAATGCGTTGTGTAACTTTCCTGGTTATAATATTTATTATTTTAATGATAACTAAAACTAGAGGCTTCCCAAAGATAACGTAAAGAACCATGGAGTTGAAAAGATCAAAAGGCCATCTACGCTTGACAAAGCCAGCGGCATCTATTGTTAGTACCTTGTAACTTATTTTACTATGTAGTTGTTCTGTAAATCAAAATATGCAGAACAGAGAACTTCCAAATGACATTTCAGGTAAACTCTAAGTGACAGACAGGATGTGCGTCGCCACTCCAGATGGTTGCTCGATGGATACTTGCTCCTGACAGTATGTTCTGGAACTTAGCCCCTATGTACAGCAGATAGGCACCCTTGTGTTATCAATCTCTCTTAATGTTGCCTGCCAGTGGTGCTGAATGACATCTACTGTAGATAGCACTGAGGTGAGACTGTAAGTCTGTGGGAAGTTTTATTGGTTGTCAGATGCAATTTGTTGTATCTATAATATCAGAGGGTAAAATACAAACACTGGAGCCTATTAAAAAGTAGTTGACAGCGATCTAAAACTTCAGCAAATAAAAAATGGCCGATGAGAGGCCATCCACAATGAAAACTTGCCAAACTAATAAACTTGGGGAAGAAAGAGAGGGGGGGAAAACAGATTTACTATGTGCAAGGGAGAACTCAAAACTCAAGGTTTTCTGTTAGACTGCTGAGTCAAAACACTGTAGCTTTTTACCCTCTGCATTTGTTAACTATGCATTGGATTCTGAGTAAATAACAAGCTGAGCTGCCTCCCATTAGATCAAGTGACCATTGATCTATGCAGTGCTGCTGTCTTTGAACAGAACAGCGTATCTTTTAATGGGCAGATACTTTCAGGTTTACCAAAAAAAAGGCTGCTTCCCTGCTGCACACCATTAAATTAAAAAAGAGGTAACACTGGTTATTCAAAAATTTCTCCAGACTATTCAGGCATTCTGCTTTTCTCATGGGATGCAGGAGAGCTGAGACAAAAACATTAGCTCTGCTCTACTGTCCCCATGCCATCATTCCCCTTGCATTGGAGGAGTAACTTTTGAAGCAGGCAGCCTGCTGTATTTATGTGTGCACATTTTTGAATCCTAGGAAATTTGGGTTCTAAATAATTTCAGGGAATCTGCATGAGTAGATTCTTCCTGCTGCTGAGGAAGATGAAGTGGTGCGGATCTGGTAAGCTGTATGTCCTCGCTGTCCCTCCTCACGTGAAGGATTTAGGGCTACAGCTGACAAATAAAAATGATTAAAAACTAATCAAAGGGTATAGTTCAGACCATTAGTCCAGCCATAATATGGTTTGATGTCATGCTAATTGCAAAAGATACCAACCCTGTTTGGGGCTTTTTAATTATCACAGGCAATATGTGATATCAAACATTTATAATATGTGATATCAAACATTTATAAACTTGGGGGGTTATAGTGTAGAGTGATGGGTGAATAATCTGAGGGCTCCTCACTCTGCCACAACCCCCACCTTAATTGCAAAATAAAAACAATGAAACACACACATATACAGTGATTAAATATTTAAAAAATGACAAGTGGTGTAATAACTTTCTTGATCTTTTGTTAGAATTCAAGTAGTTAAAAGGACAAGTATGTGATTATATGCAATGGCCAGCCCTAAACAGAACTGTTCACTTAATATTATAATGGTTCAAAAGAAGGAAAAGCGAGGAGAAGAAATATGAATGTGTAAGAAGCAGAAAAGAGGTGGGAATGATGTATTCTTCACTTTTTTTCAAGATTGTGCTCATAATGGCCAGTCAAGGAATGAATGTTATCCATTCCACTGGTAAAAAAAATCTGACTCATGATCTACTTATCACAATTTCTTTGTTACCCAGGACATTACTCAAATGTATATGTTCTTCTTTTAATCAAGAGCTAAGCAAGAAAGACTACACTCTTGGAATAACCTTCCCTTTTTCTTTTTTCTTTTTAAAAACCTGTCACAGAAACAGCATGTCGAATCTGGTCTTTGTGCAGGCAAAATGTAAGTCGGTGCATGACTGTTAAGGATGTGGGATGGTAGGCAGCTGCAATGCCATTTAAATTTGACAAACAAGACAGAAATCTAGTAATAGGGTATATGCTGATGATATAAAAACTTCTCAGGTAGAATTGCAGCAGCTGAAGAGCTCTTAAAAGAAACTTCATTGCACACATGGAGTTACATTTACTGTACTGTATTGGAATTCTTTGACTTTCACTTGATAATGACAGCACATTGATATAATTGGCTGTGCAAAGGAAACACTCCTGGCAAAATGACCACCTCACACAGAAGTAATCTTCTATATATAATAAAGCCATTCTGGGGGAAACTGTCAGCATTTAAGTTTCACAGAACTGGCAGAGAACACAATAATACTCATTCGAGGGGGAAGGGTAAAAGGGTTACATGGCCACATGAAGTGAGTATTGAGTTGGTATTGGAATAATAATAGTATAAAAACATAAAATTCAAGGGTCTTCAACTTTCAAGATCTAAGCTCTATAATGCCAAATGTTCCATTTTTAAAATAAAAAATGATATGAGACCACTTTTAATATTTTTGAATGTTTTGTCATTAGACACACTCTTTCAGTTTCTTATTTCTGATCTTTCCATTTCTTCCTCTGTTTGCCTTTCTCAGTCCTTTCTTTTCTCTCTCTCTCCAAAAGGCAGTGCTCAAAGTAGAGTAGGTTTGGGCAAACAGCTACTTGTGCTTGTTTCCTTTTGGTGTGTGAAAGATTCCTGATTGGATAAGACTGCTCAAAAGCATCTTCAGCACCTCTGCAAAACCTGAGAGAGCTGAGGATGCGTACACACAATACAACCTTACAGTTAAAGCACTTTTAGAACACTTTTGAAGCACATTACTTTCCCACGAAGAATCCTGGGAACTGTATTTTCGTAAGGGTGCTGGGAGATGTAGCTGCATGAGGAAAAGCTATACAGCTGCAAATAAAACGTTTTAAGTGCAATATGCAATGTGACACTAGATGGTGGTGGAGAGCCTTATGGAAAATTCAATGTATTTTTAAAAATAATAATAATAAGCATTTCCAGAACGGTTTTCATATGTGTCTAGGTTCCATCATTGTAGGCTGTCAGTAAGGGGTGTTCATGTGAACGTTTTGAAATAAAGTTGAAGGTGGCCCTATCCTCACTTTCCTCCATCATACTCCACTTACACCCGCACATAGAAACTCTTAGAATGAGCTGGAGGCATGTACAGTAATATGTGAGTAGAACATATTCTAACATAGGTGGGGCAGCATGTTCATGCTGGGTGTTTCCCACATGGCCTGGTTCATGCCTTTCAATATGTGGAGGGAGTCTTCTGAATGAATCCCTTTCGTTTCAGTTGAGGGGTGGGTGTGAGGGGCTCATTCACCCTCACTTCCCATATCCAGCTGCCATGCTGTGGGTTTCCCTTCCCAGAGTAAGTTTGGGAAAGGAGAAGAGCCGGTGAATAGGGCAGGATGTGAGCTTCCTAAACGTGGTCCCTCTTAGTTTCTCAAAAAGACCTTGAAAAGACCTCAAGTTTTGGTTTTTGGAGAAATCTCAACCATCACTACCCCTCCCAAACCCCAAATCAATAATGAGGAAAGACGAGAGTAGCTCATCCAGCACTAAAGCAAACTCACATGCACTATAATCCTCACTTCTGCATTGCTCTACTAGTTTCTGTCCAGTTACTCTGCTGTTTAAATAGATTTGTTAGTACTTTTTTGCCCCTTGTAATGTATTTCAAGATGTACTTGTGTGTTTTAAGATTAGGCTGCAAATTTACACCCACTTACCTGAAAGCAGTAGTAGCTGGGGAGGTTATTGATGCAGAGAGAGAGAGAGAGAGAGGAGTAGCTTGGCATGTGTGATGCATGGCAATGGAGCCAGTCCAAACCCCCTGCCATGCTAAGCTCCTTGTGCCATGCCTTGCCCTTCCCCTCTTCCTCTTGGTAGGTGCCAGTGGCCAACTGTGTCGGCAAACTGGGATATCACTGTTACCCCATCTGTCTCGACAAACCAGCTCTTGCTGCTTGAAAGCAGGAAGCACAATGAGTTGTAAGCAACTTGCATTCAGAATTGGCTCCAGGGGCGGGTGGTCAGTGGCTAGGGGGGACTAGGCTAGTTCTTTAAATGTTGCTGATAAATTAAAGTATTAAAGCTTGGTGCCTCCTTCCCAAAGCCAGGGAAGCTTCTGTCTGGCTTAGGGAGGCGTGGTGCTCAAGCACATGATGTCACCCACCCCATTGCCCTTGCAAGCTGGTGCCTCTGGCCCTAACTGTTCCCCTATGAAAAATGTCATCGCCCACCACTGATTGGCTGATTGAAATGAACAGAGCTCATTCATACCCATCAATTCTGATGTACAGAATAGGAACACCATTGGCTAGAGCCCATTGAATTGAATTGGATTTACTTCTGAATAGGCATGCATGGGATTGCACTGCTACTGCAGCAGTAGTGGATGGTTGCTATTCTTGTTCACACACCATTGCCTGTAGAGGAGCTGGCCAAGGAAAGTCTCTGCAGAAATGTTGCTTCTTTTGCTTTTAAAGGTCAGCTTCTTCTTGGCTGAGTGTCAAGCTGAATTCACTGTTTCATGGCTTACTTCTCTCGAGGCAGCAATGTTATTTCACTGTAGAAATCCATGGCACAGATTCAGGATCAGTGCTGTATTCCCCCCCCCCCCGAGGCATAAAATGATGCAGCACCCTGTATTTCACTTTTCAATATACCGAATTCAGCGAAGCAACCATTTGTCATTCCATTTCCAGTGTACTATAATCTGTCACTTGGGGAGATTTTCTATATACTTATGAGTAGTTGTTGCTGTTGTAAATTTTGTATCATTTCAATTTACGTTTTCCTCAAAAAAGGCTGGTAGGTGGACAGAGGCCTGCATTTCTGGCCTGATATTGTGTGTTATGCTAGATGTGGGAAGGGTACACCAGAATGTAGATGTATATTTGGCCCAAATCTTTAAATTGTATAGATTTTTTGTAGTCCCATGAATGAAAGCAGTTGCACTGATGAATGGTATATCTAGAGTTGTTTTAGCATCATTATCAGATCAGTTTCTGGCCACAGATATGTGCAGTGCAGCAAATGCTCTAGTAAGGGTACATTGGAGCTGATGCCGTCTCTAGGTACATATGAAGGCATTTGGGCCAATTCCAGGGTTAGGACCTGTGAGAGGGAATTGTTTTGACTGTTTTAAATACACAAGATCTCCTTAAAATGTTCTCCTTGCACCTGTTATCTCATAGGAAGCTATTTGCTTGCAACACTTCATACCATGGTTGGAGTACTTTTATCTATGTCAGAACAAACTTTTCCTTTTCAATGTTTGCCTGGGGTGAAGAAAGCTTCCTGATCTTTACAGTGAGCCTCAGCAAACAAATGGATCATCGTGCAATGACAGCCACCATGTGGACAGAGTTAAAAGCAGCCCCCAGGTGGTGACTGACTTAAATTAATACAAGGTACTAATCTGCATTAGCCCACCTTCGTTATCCAACGCTTCTAATTATTCAGGCTCACTATGTGCTCTCCACATAATGATTTAATGCTAAACGAATTGCTGAGCCTATCATTTCTAATTGTATGATGCTCTGAATGATCGCTGTCTGCACTGTCACCTGTGCAAATGACGCTCCACTTGAATTTGGCTGCTCATGGTAACAATCCATTGTTTGACGAATTTGAAAGTTTCCTGTGAATATCCATTTCTCCGATTTCTCCTAAGATGATTTGTTTCCTAACCTAGAAGAAAACTGACTTGGACCTACACAATAATCTGGGGCAGGCCAACGTCAGGGAAGGCTGTAGCTCAGTGGTAGGTCATCTGCTTTGCATGCAGAAGGTTCAATCTTTGGCATCTCCTCGTAGGGAAAAGATCCTGGTCTGAATTCCTGGGTAGGTTCTGCCAATGTGGTCAACACTGAGCCAGATGGACCAATTGTCTGACTCAGTGGAAGGCAGCTCCCTTTGTTCCTATGATGCTGGAGCACAGCCCTTATCACCCCTAAGTACAGTATTGGTCATGCTCGCTGGGGCTGATGAGAGTTGCAGTCCCACAGCATTTGAAGGGCACTACCTGGACGTTGGCAGTCCTTGGTATGTAGACAGCTCCTTGCTATGCATATGGCCTGTCTACCCCCAAAAAGAACAGACAAGAAAGCCAACAAGCTACTATAAATATTCTTATTTCAGAGCTGGCCTTGTAATCTTTTTTTATATGGTACATCTAAACCATTCATGAGCCAGGCTGACACGCACTATAAGGGGAAGACATATTAGCTACTTGTCATGATGCATATCTTAATATTTAGTGTTGATTGTAACATTGAGTCTGACATTGAAAACAAAACACCAGGAGCTCCTTTGCTCGTTTAACCTTGTAAGTTATGTGGTGCTTTAAAAAGAGCCCTTTACGTTTTGCCTCAAATGGTCATGTCACATTTATATTAATCCTATTAATTATGTTTTTAATCTTTCTTGCATTAGCTTGGCCACTGGTGATTATCAGAGACGGCAACATGTATCATGCAATTAATTTTAAAGTTATTTCCCCTTTCTTTTTGTTTAATAACAACTTCCATGACATTGTTTCTTTAGGCCTTGCTAAAGGCATCCTTTTATCTTTGCAAGTGAAAATATGAATACCATACTTCCAATATATAAAAGAATACAGCAGTATCTGATGTAACTTACACCAGTCTGTTTTCCCCCAGTGCCTTTGAATTACAAATAATTAACGCACTTCCCTTTTAAACAAAAGCAGAGGATAAATGATCACATTTCTTCTCTTTCTTCTGAAAGGACTGGATAGATGTAAGATACCTCTTGCTACAGCAAAGTGCCAGAGGTATGATTAATGGCATCATCATTGCAGTGTAATTTACTTAGAAGGACTTACACAACTGATAAAAGTGTCATGTGCTTTTACTAAACGGCAGCCTAAGTGAACTGTATTTCAGGTTTTTATATCCTCATTTTGGTCTTACCGTAAGACCCACAGAGGTTGCCTTCCTAGACATGCAGGATGGCTGATGCAAGTTAAATTAGCTCTCTTTTTTGCATGAAAAATAGCTTCTGTCTGCATTTAAAAAAAAAAAAAACCATGGCGAAGAGGAAGAAATTAGGTCACAAAATAAAATGTATTTACAGACTAATGCACATTTCATGTGGTTGGAGGAAAGTTTGATTCTTAAAAAGAAGAAGCTTGCCCTTGAAAAAGGCAATGAGGAACTAAGCAAGAGGACAAACAGGCTTCCTGCCTCCCAGCACCCCACCTCCTAACAAAGCCCTTCAGTCTCTGGAATAAGAGCCACTTTACACATCAGCCCATTCCTACATAGAGGTTCAATAGCTGCACTGTTTTGTTTTTGCCAAAAAGTGGGATATGATAGATAAAGTAGCAGTCAAGTGCAACATTCCTTGTTTTCCTAGAGTGGACATGCAGGGGAATGTTTGGTCCAGCCAGTCAAAAACTTCCTGTTTCATCCTGGCTAGGATATACTTCCTTTGCACGTGACTAGAGGTGGGCGTGACCTTACCTGTCCAGGTAACACAAAAGGACAAGGCATGCTGCCACACTCTCTTCCATCTTTCTTTCATCATGTGAACTGCAGTGATTGCTAGCTAGCAGTCACTGGGATTATTCCCCCATATGGGGTAGATCCACATGCATATATTACTTGTAACTAAGTCTGCCTTCAGGGATCCAACTGTGAACTGATGATGGGAATAAACTTCTTTTATTGACTTTAAATAAGGTTGCCGTGTGTTTATTCTTGTAAGAGGGATATAAGGGAACTTACCAGGAACCTAATAGCGAGAGGCTTACACAAGCCTGCAACCAGTTATCCGCTGTGTGTTCAAAAGGGGAATGTGAAACTCTGCTAAGGAAAAGGAACTTGCTAGCACAAGTTAGGAAGGATATTAATAAACAATATATCCTCTCCTGCCTCCCTAAACATTCCCACAAAAATGCTGTTTGGGCAGCCACTGCCAACAGCTCCGTGAAGAAGAAATAACAGCACCCATGTTATACTTCAAATCGAATGGAACAGTTTGGTCTTTCCCCTACATTAAGATTTTAAAATCAAAATGCTATGAGCCCCTTATTCTGTCAGAATAAACTTTTTTTTTTAAAAAAAAAAAAAAGGACAGGCAGGATTGCCTCTTTTGTTTCTTGTTTGTCCACTCCCACCCCACACTTTCCTTCTAAATATGACTGTAATGCGACTGTTCTGAGAATTCAGCAAGGCCCACTAGTCATGATGGTGATTTATTACCCCCAGTTTCAAAGGCAGCATGCTTGTGAATACTAACCAGTTGGTGGGAAACAAAGGGTAGGAGGGCGCTGCTGCATTGCTGCCCTGCTTGTGGGCTCCCTATAGTCATCTTGGCTGGCCAATGTGTGACTAGCTTGCTTGACTAGATGGGCCTCTCTTGCTTGGTTCAGGAGGGCTCCCCTTGATGTTCCTTGAGATGGCACTGTTGCAAGTTCTGATTGTCCTCTGGCTGCCAAGCACAAGATGTTGTGTAACACATTTACATAGTCTTTCTTGTGGACCCAGGAGAAGCTGTATGGAATATGGAAAGTAACATGAGGTGAAAATTAAAGACATTACATGGTGGGAGTATTAATGAAGGCTATAGCTCATAAATTATCATCACCAAGTTATCTCAGTAGGAAAGGTGACTTGACGTTTCCCAGACTGCGAAGGATTTTACATTCACATTTGGAAATAATGATGGAGAGTTTAATCATCAACTTACATTAGGTCTGTAATTCACAAGGGGGCGGTTCCATTCTTCTTGATATGGATCATTGGCCTCTAGCCCAACATCTCCTCTGACTTTTATCTTGAGTTCCTACATTTTTCTAATACTCTTTCTTGTTAGGGAGATAATTTAAAATCAGTTGGGCGTAAAAAACAACCAGTGTTCTTATTTCCTTTCAGATTTTTGAGGGTAGGACAATCAGTGTGGCTTTCCCTGAGGCAATGCCGGATTAGCATCTCTGATCTGACAAGAGTATGGATAGCCCCTTATGTTCTGGTGATGTGTCTCCATGGGAGGTAAGAAGTGATGATCAGAAGAGTTGACCCCTTTTGAATTCTCCTCCTAGACAGGTGTAGGGGACAAGGTGTCTTCACCTGAAAAGGACTATAGGTTGAAGTTTGAGCAAGGAAGAGTAAGAGTACTGAGTTTGGGCTCTGCAAGCATCTTATTTGGGCTGTTTCTACAGTGAGAGATGTCTGTTGGCTGCTCAACTTGTGCCTCCACCTGTGTATGTTTGTTAATAAAGACATGTATTACAAAATACCAAGAATCCCTCAGTGACATCCTTTCAAATGGAACAAAGTCTATACAACCGCTAAGCCCCTGGAACTTCTCACTGCCCAGAGAACTAGGGGGGAAATTGGGGAAAAAACTTAGGGGAACACATCTTTAAGCAGGACTGGGGGGTGAGGTGGAAAGATACGTGATTTATCTTATGGTTTAAAATTATTAAGATAATTAATTTTATTTTGAGATAGGCATGCAGCTAACATGGATTTCAGAAAGCATACTGACCACAAGTGATTTAGACCACCAAGGAAAAGTGTTTAGCTCTCCTACCGTGGTTCAGCTGAAATTATTGTTCAGGCAACCTTACATTGTTGTGTTGATCTTTGCTACTGAGGACAAATCCCATTATTGGTGTTTTCCACATTGATTTCCCAAGAATATATCCAGCAGTTTCTTTTGAGATTACTGAAGAAGGAGCTACATATTTTGGCTGTGTAATTGGTTGGAAGACCAGAAATAGAAGCAAGTGGTAAAAATGAGTTAAAGTATCCCATGAGGGAAAATGGACCAACAGTTATTTCAGTGTAACAGAGGAAACAGCAAAGAACAGGGAAAAAAATGCTGTTATTAGATAACTGTTATTAGATAAAGTGGAGACAAAAGATTAGTGAAATATACTCAAGGTGAGTAAAAGTAACAAAACCAAACAATTAAAGTAAAACATGATTAAATTACAATAAAACTTAAAATATTGCAGTACTGTATAATGAAAAGCAGAATTAAAAAGTAGCAGTAATAGGCAGTACCTAAACAAGCTTGCTAGAAAATATGGCCTTTCAGTACAGTCCTAGGCATGTCTACTTGAAGGTAAACACTTATTGAGTTCAGTGAGTCTTCCTTCCAGGAAAGTGTCTGTAGACTTGCAACCTTAGTTGCCCTCTGAAAGGTGAGCAGTGATGGGACCAGGACAACATTTGGGGGGGGCAATAGCTGCATCTGCAGTAGTGATTTTTCTGTGAAGCTACGAAGACTCTATTCAGAAGGAGGAAGTGATCTGCTTAGAGACAGAGAGCTCAGGAACTGTCTACTTGCTGTCTGAACAATTTTTGATTTGCCAGCTGTCTGCCACTGCACTTGGAAGTGTAATGTCTATAATTGAGCAGATTATGAAGTCATTCATTATCTATCATGGTGCAAGTTCTGAGTTTATGTGTTTCATGCGCATAATCCTCTCTCACAGTCTATCTTGAAATCAGTCACACTCCAGCATGATGACCAAGTTACAAATCAAAACGGGTTTGTGCAGAAGAAGAGTTCAGGCTTGGTTTTCAACAGATCAAACTGTTAGAGGAAAGGAATATGTTTGCATCCCAATGACTTCCCCAAGTGCAACCTATCACATAAATGGCTAATACCCATTCATTTATAAAGGGAAAGAGAAAGGACACTTGTAGCGGGGGCAAAAGGTGCCTTCCATCCACCATTGCCATTGGATGGTTTGGCATTCATTGGCTAAGATTCCATAAATAAATCCATAGGACTCCACGATTCCATAAAGAGGGGCAATGTGTCTCTTTGAGCAGAGCATGCAGAGATACTGCACACCCTTTAGAGCCCTTGCAATACGCCCAGCCCAGCCTCATGCCTGTCATAATTATGGTCATTTTGCTACTGAATGCATAAAAACCAAAGAGATGCATAAAAATGTAATATGAAGTTTTCTTCTGGTTTGCTGCTTCCTTGCCCTTCTTGGTATCAGGATCACTGTCTGCCTTTGTATTTAAAAAGGGACTTGTGCTTTTTGATAGTAATACAGCAGAAATCCAGGAAACAATAATGGCAATAATAACAGCATAGTAATGCAGACAGTAAACCTGAAACAGTAACCACTGCTGGAAGAGTGGTAGTGAGTGATGGCCGTGTTTAGGCAGACTGCTGATGCAGGAATATAGAAACTGGAAAGATATCAACCAGCCTGATTTAAGACCAGAGGAGAGAGAACAGCACGGAGAGATTGATCATCCTTTTGGTTGAGGTCCACGGCCCGCATCAGAGCTTTTGGGATTGATGTCACGCAGTGCCATCAATCTCCAAGAGGCAAATGGGACTACTATTCTATATGAAGAATGGGTCATATTAAATACCTTGACACTGACTAGATTGAGAACTGCAAAATGACTATGGAAGAGTATATGTTTGTAGAGATAAATACAGTACTGATTCTCTATACAGTTTGTTGAACAACGACAGTAATAACATAAAAGAGAGAGTCTGTTTCCTAGCTGAACTTCAGGAATGGGCAGGTCAGAAAGAAAGGAGGAATATGAGCCATGCAATATATCGCTAAAAGAATCTTTAAACACTTCATTCATTACAGCGTATTTTTCACAGACAAAAATACGCAGCCTCCCGCTTGAACTTATAGATAATAGGTAGAGGTAAAAGTTAGAATGGAAAATGAATGTAGGTAGCTGCAGTTTTGCATACTCAAGATTTAGTTATGCTAAACAATGAAGACAGACAAAAGAAGGCATTTGAAGGGAGGGACAGGCAGGGTTGACATCCAGGGTCATCATGCTCAGTTATCTTCCAAGGGCCTGCACTCCAGCAGGTGACCTACTTGACAAGAATTCCCTGGGCTTGTTCCCATTGCAACTTGGTGGTTCACTTGCCTCTGGCCTCTGGTCCAGACAACAGTGGTGGTGAGAAGGAGGAGCAGTAGGTGCAATTCTTGTAGACTTCAGGGAGATACATGAAGAGGTTGTGGCCAAGGGACCAGCAAAACCTAGACTCTGCACCAGGAAGAGAGATCCACATGTCCAGAGGGGGGTTTCCATGCATAGGGGGCAGCAAAGGAAAATGGGAGGTAAAACCTGTGCCTCTCTAGATCTTGTTAGAACTCTCATCAGTTCCAGCCAGTATGGCCATAATCTGGGATTATGGATGTTGTAGTCTAGCAGTGGGGCTCACAGCTACCCTATTCCTCCTGGACATGCTCAGACAGTTTTTTTTAAAAAAAATATTATTTCACATATTTCAAGCCTCAGCCCTGATACTGAAAACACCTCCTAGGTGTGAAAATGTATTAAGCCTTGCTAGACATTTAAAGGGTCTATGTGAAAATATGTTGATGGTTTAAGAAGAAATGGATAAGAAGTAGATCTCAGCAACTGTCTCCCTAAAAAGATTAAGCACATAGTCTTATTGCTGCTTTTTATCAGCCCCAGCTCAATAGAGAAGTAAATTTGTACATTTTATTGGACGATTTATTTTGATTTATTTTTTCCACTAAATTTTTCCACTGCAGAATATTTTCTAGATTAAAGTCAATCACCTACTTTGCATCTTGACCATGAAAATAAAATAGCAGCTGTGAACTCCAGATCATAGGATGGTCAGCTCCAAACTCTGCTCAGTGCTCACATTCCTCTTCTAAATCAGTTTGTACATTAAGCAGCTGAGCCAAATAGGGAATGTTCAGAGCTCTAAATGAAGTGTCCACTTATTGCTTTAGACCAATGAATGGACCCTCTTCCATGTGCACTATAGACTAACAAACTCAAAAGGGAAAATGATGATCCTAAGGTCTTCATAGCAGAGTGTCCCTAACAATAGGAAAACAATTCTAATGGATAAGTCCTTTTCGGGTGACATGCATCACGGGGCTGTGCCATTAGACTAAGCACAGGACAAAAAGCACACAAATAATACTTATTTATACTGGTAACACAGCTAGCTGCCCATAAGCAGCCAGCTAAGCAACTAACTGACTGTAAATACACTTCAGCCAAAATGAAGCACTTTTAATAAATTGTTGACAGCTATCTGCCTTGAAAGACAGTGTGCTTCTGGGGGTGACGTCAAACCAATGGAGAATAACAGCATCCACTGTGACTGCAGAGACCTGTAACTCCTAACTGCTGCCTCCTGCATTGTTTTTGCTGCCTTAGCAGCACTGAAGTGACCTCTCTGGGGTGCAAGCTGGGGCAGTGTGTATGGAGGTCCTGGGCTACCCAGATGACAATGCTCCTCTCTCAGCCTCACTGATGTGGTCCAAAGGGAAGCAGAACAAGTTCTTTGGCACCAGCTTAGCTGCAGGAGTTGAAGGAAGGAGGTGTACAAGGCGCTACCCAACCATCCTAGGGAGTCCACTCTGGATTAGCCTTTTCTTCTCCCAAAGATACCTTGCAAGGTAATGGAGGTTTAGGTTCAGAGTTTTCCTTCTCCTAGATGGGTGACGTTCCCAGCTTGATGGGCCCCATCTGCTCCTCATTCCCCTCTACAGAACGTGCAGAAACTGTCTTCGTGACCATTGGATCCACTATTGTTCTTGTTCCCTCAATCCCCCAGAGCCTGGTTTTTTGGGGGATGGATTTTATGTGTGCCTAAATAGATTTTCCTTAATAAATAATAATATAATGCTGATACATTTAGAAACATGTAGAAATTATTATCAGCTGCAGCAGCAACTGTAGGAGAGGATGTTGAGTTGGGTTGAAGCAACGTAAGAAGTGAAAGCAACAGAAACCTCAGAGTACGTTACTGCTTGCCTGTCAGGTTTTGCTGCCATCTTTAAATCTTGCTATCCGGCTTTGGCATTTTAAAAGAATGGGGTTCATTGCTGTCCGTTGTCAGCAGTTTCATTTTGGAGACAGGATTTTTTTTTCCAAATTGAAATTGCCTTTGCTGTCTGGTTCATTCACAATGATTGAGGCAAATGGCACTGAGGAGCTCATAGAAGTAAGCTCAGAATAGCGCCAGAACACAAAGATGCTTGGTGCTTTATGAGAGGCATTTGAAGGAGAAGTTATAATTAACAAAGCTGGACCAGAAAGCATCAGCAGTGGTGTTCTTATTGTACTTTTTATTGTATACCCCTTAGAAATTTTAAATTCTATTAAGTGGTATATTTTAAATAAATACAGGAGCCATCCTGCCAACTAGGTTTAAGTAGAAAGAACTTAATGGGGTGGTTTAGGAGGGATAGCAAAAGCACTGCCATCTGAATTCCACCTTAGAATTTTTGGTCTGTCTTAGCCATGAATAGCAATGGAGAGTTTTGTTCCTTTCCCAAGGACATACGGTACTTGACTAACTAGCGCCCACCCCTAAGGAATTCAGTTCTACTTCCTTGTTGAGCTACAATCTTGCAATTATTCAGCAAATAGCTGCCAGAAACCTGACTGTACCAGTGGAATCATACTACATGGAATCTGCCTAAAAGACATTTGTCCAGATGTGGAAAACTGCAAATGCAGCAATGCTGTCAGCTCTGCAGTAATGGCTACCTATGATTGTGGTTGGGAAGCTCCTAAAACACAGCAGCCTACATTCGCTCAGCTCAGGAACGCACAACTCTTCAGATACATGTTATGAAAGGAGAGGAACCATGGAGCAAGCCTCACAAACCACTGACATTCATCATCTTCTTTTCCAATGCAGACAAGTTCCCTTTCAGCATACCACAATGATGAAGATATTTATTTCATAAAATTCATACACTGCTTGATTGTAAAATAAAAACACAAAGCGGTTTGTATTGATCACATGGTATTATATCAACATTGTTAGTAAAAAAAAAATCCCTTAACGAGGAAGAGGTATTTTGTTAAAGGATATCATGAAACAGGCTGCACAGATCAGAGTACTGATATAAGTACCTATCGACTTTGATAGATTACTGATGCAGGTTGAATTTCTTGGGGAGACCAGGGAAATTGGCTCAATAAAACACCGAGTGGCATTTAAAATGTCAGTCTAATAGCAAGAACCAGTAAGGCTTTTAATTACCTTCTGTGCAAGCTTCTTAATTGCTTTGATGGTTACAGCGCTTAGCGAGTTCCTGACAGAGTTGTAGCTACTGACTTAATTTAAAAACTGTTTATGAAACTTAAACTAGACGTGGTGGTAGAAGATCCCTGTAATTAAACACGGATTCTCTATCACGTAAGAAAGCAATGGGTGGGGGCATAATTTTGATAGTCGAGGGAGGAATACAGAGGCTTCTGCTTACCTGCTCATTAATCCCCAGGCTCCCCCCCCCAAAGTTGAGATCACTTCTGAGATTGTAGTATGGCTAGGAAGTCAAGCTTTTTCATTCAGTTAATTAGTACTTGTGGCAATATTTAAGATTACATGGATAATCAACACACATACAGTGGTACCTCAGGTTACATACGCTTCAGGTTACATACTCCGTTAACCCAGAAATAGTGCTTCAGGTTAAGAACTTTGCTTCAGGTTGAGAACAGAAATCGTGCTCTGGCGGCGCGGCAGCAGCAGGAGGCCTCATTAACTAAAGTGGTGCTTCAGGTTAAGAACAGTTTCAGGTTAAGTATGGACCTCCAGAACGAATTAAGTACTTAACTTGAGTTACCACTGTATACCATACTACTTCTTGTTTGTTCTCCACTGTTCCTAAAATAATTAGAGGATTGTTTGCTTGCTGATTTGTAAAGTAGTCACCTTGGGCAGACATACAATTCATGTAACAAATGAGTACATAGCAGGGAGAGGGGGTCGAGGTTGTGTCCAGTGATTTTCCGCCACTTTGTGTTCCAAGTCGCCATTCATACAAACGCCTAAACATGTACCTTGAAATGTATATAGGTTTTCTACAGACAGACTCCTGAGTGACGTGTTACTAGCTACATAAGCATTGTGTCACTAGGCAGGGTTAAAATTTTAAAAAAGATGTTTTACAGATGGTGTTTAACACCAAGCAAAATATTCAAAATGTATAAAACAAAATAAAAAATGTGTTGGAGGTGGAACCAAGTAGAGGGGACACTACTACATATGTGGTGGACCTGTGACAAAATTAAGGGCTTCTGGGATATGATATATGAAGAGCTAAAGAAAATATTTAAACACACTTTTGTTTAAAAAAAGAAGAAGCTTTTTTTATTGGGTATACTAGATTCAGATATCGCTAGGGAAAACAAGAAAATATTCCTTTACACAACAGTGGCAGTGAAAACCCTAATTGGAAAAAATTGGAAAAATGAGACAGCACCAACAAAAAAAGAATGGCAAGAAAAATTATTTGATTACATTGAATTGGCTAGAATGACAGATGCAATTAGGGATCAGTCTAAACAAAAATTTCAAAAAGAATGGGGAAAATACAAAGATTACCTTAAAAAGCAGTGCCCTCAAATTAATACCTGGACTTGTTTTGATTAATTTTTGCAAAACAAATTATGGTGTAAAAGCTTAAAATAGAAAGAAAAGGGGGGGGGGAACGACGACGTGAGAAGGAAACAGTTTACTAAATATGAAAGCAGAACCGTGTTGAGGACGAAGGAAGTCAA
This sequence comes from Podarcis melisellensis, assembly GCF_964234715.1. NCBI lineage: Eukaryota > Metazoa > Chordata > Lepidosauria > Squamata > Lacertidae > Podarcis > Podarcis melisellensis. The sequence continues at coordinate 96,757,263 of NC_138528.1, read as the reverse complement.
CCAGAAGAAAAGAAGAATTGAAATATGGTTACATATTCATTGTTCATTATTTGTTTCGTATTGGTTTTTGTATTTTAGGTTTTCTTTTTCTTTTCTTTTTTATTAGTGTTATGTGTGTTTGTGTTGCAAAATAAAATAAATATGATTAAAGTTATTTTTAAAATTATATATCCATATTTTTGCCCCACACTTCAGCTAAAAAGGCTCCCAGAGCGGCTTACAGATCAATTGTAGAAGAGTCTCTGTCCATAGGTTTACAATATAAAAGACATGGCAGAAAAAGGGAAAGTGATGGCGATGGAGGAGGCAAAACAAACAAAGTCAGGCACCAGTTCTTAAGTTACAGAGTTTTTATAATGGCTAGCTGAGATGAAAAAAGTACAGGGGAAAGAGAGTCAAAAGGTGCCAGTCTCTTAGCTGAGGTGACAAAACTGCCCTGCTTGCCATCTGCTTCTTTCCATCAGGCTGCAGCACAGAGAGAGCATGACTGCTGCAAGGTGACAGCTGAAGGAGAGGAAGAGCCAAAGGCGTCTGGCTTCTCATTAGGGCCTGCTTCTATTCTGTGTGTTCGCTCTGTAGCCTGATGGAATGGTACTTTTCCCTTCTGCTCAGCAACCTGCTGGAATCGTTGCTGCTTGGTGATAGCTGAGGAAGGGCCAAATACCTCTTCAGCAGAGCTGATGGAATAGCTCGAGTTTCCTTTCCTCCCCTTTGCTGTGCAATCTTACAATTTAAAAACTAGTTTCATTTTTACCTCAGCATGGTGTCCAGACTTCCTTCATAGTAACTCAAAGTAGGGACTAAATGGAGCCGCAATAAGATACAGAAAACCTGACAAGACAAGACAGGAAGATGCCTGGAAACACCAGGAGCACTTTGAGGCTTAACTGCTGCAGCCACAGTGAGAGAGGCCTAGACTTGGGGGAACTTAGGTTTCAGGAAACAGAGACCTTAGGTCCAGCACCAGGCTCAGGAACCCTGACCCACATAGGAAGCTTCCTTATACCAAGCCATACCAGTGGTCCATCTAGTTCAGTATTGCCTATACTGACTTGCAGCAGCTGGGTCATTCCCAGTCCTACCAGCAGATGGCAGGGATTCAAATTGGGACTTTCTGTATTCAAAGAAGATGTTCTATAACTGAGCTATGGTCCTTCTGAAGGACTGGGCTGCCTGTATGCACAGGCCAAATAGCTAGCTTAGGCTTCCTCAACCTTGGCCCTCCAGATGTTTTGGGACTACAATTCCCATCATCCCTGACCACTGGTCCTGTTAGCTAGGGATCATGGGAGGCCAAAAAACATCTGGAGGGCTGAGGTTGAGGAAGCCTGGGCTAGTTTATATCATCAGGTGGGTAGACAGCACCCTCTGTCCAGTTGTGAAGGTCCTGGAAACAGTTGTGAAGTTGTGAAAACAGACCTGGAAATCACAAAGCATTCCTGAAGCTTACTTAGAAGACACCTGCTGAGCTGGAGCTGTTCTGGAGTCTAGGGCACCCTATGACCAATCTCATTTTTGATGCATCTTGAAATGGCCTAAAATGAAGGATCGTGTCACTTTATCTGGGCAAGAGAGGAATGCTTCTGCCTAACTAATCTCATAGTGTGCAAAATATTAAGCTATTGTTCTTTTATTCCTCTTTGTAGTAATTCACTACATATTCTAAGAAGAACATAAGTTTGCCACCATGCTAACAAGGCTACCCAGATAATTTTGTTGCATGTTTCCTCAAAAGTTCATAAAGCCCAGAATGCCAAGAGGAATTTAAATCATTGGCAGGGGCAAACAGGATGGTGTCAGGCCATGAGGCCATTATTGTATTTGGAGTTTGAAATGTCCAAATTGTGAAGACTCTGGTGACAGTACAGCAATTATGGCAGATCAAACACTGCACAGGTTTGTATCGAGAGTGTTATTCTTATGCAAATGAAACAGAGAGCTTAAAACACTACAAAGGGGGTAAGAAGCCCTTCACTGAGAGAGTCAAAGATTTTATTTGATTTCTCCCACTAGTGATATTTTCAAGTCCATATCGTGTATGTGTTTTCATGTGACTTCCTACCCTTAGGACTCTCTGGAGTTGCTAGATATTGACAGGAATGCAATAAATTCAGAAAACATTTTAATTAAGAAACAAAAACCTATGAGGTAGTTAATTTTAATTGTGAAACACCCCCAAACTGTTAAGAGCCACAGCTTCACTGTTTGGATGGAAATGTAAAGTTATAAGCTCATTTGCTGATGTGTAATGTAATTTGTGATTAAGGTTATCTGTAATATCTACCCTTTTGGTAAATGTCAGCCACATAATGACTGCTAGCTTTATCTTCGCAGATCTCACATGGCACAAGGTTCTGTCTGACCACAAGAATCTAGTTAATAAGCCTCTAATGGGAAATGACCAACATTGGAATAGGACAGATTAAAAGTGACAATGCTAATTGACTGCAAAGGTATCTACATGAAGAGGGACCAGAAAAATAATTTAAGTCTAAATGAAATTGGACTGATTTGATATTTGAAAAAGCGTTCCTTTTCCCTTGTGTTTGGCAGGGTGAATTAATTGCTTCATGTTTCACAGAGAATAGGCTCCTAGGTGACAACGGCAATGGTGGCTGGGGGTGGAAGGGAGGGGTGAGGATGATGAACTTCTGGAGGTTTTTGCAGCTGGAATAAATTTCCTGCAAATGCAGATTGTTTTAAAGATAGTAAAAATACACATAGAATTCTGTAACAATACCTGTGAGCATTTTATGTGTTATGAAGACAAATTGTGACCCATTTTAAGCATGCATACACTGAAGAGTGGGAATATCTTAATGTCAGAGAGTATGATCTGGGGGACATGACATGCCTGCAATAGTAGCTAGTGGCAAACAGCAAATTGCTTTATATACCCCCACAACAAAATCTGCTTTAATAATGTTGCTAGTTGGTGCTGTAAATGATTAGCACAAAAACCAAGAAAAAAGGAAGTACACAGATGAGTTCTGTGATCTGTTCAGAAGCAAATTGATAATAGGCTGATTGTGGTTCAAGGACCCGATCTCCGCATAGTGGAATGAAAACACACGGACACGTGATATAAGGTTAATGGGCAAGAAAAAGGCCACAATTTTATTGATTACAGCAAGTGAAAAGGTATTGGCTTAGGCATTGGATTACGTCAGCTGACTCCACCCACTCGGAGAGGGGTGAGTCTAAAACAGGGGGGTTTGTTCACCAGTAGGTGGAGCCTGTTGATGCTAATCCAACTATAAGCTCTCCCCTGATGTCACCGAGGGTCGTGCCATGGACTCCCGCCACGCAGGCATCGGACAGAATACACAACCACCAGATTCCTTTAACGGAATACCCCAAAATTGAAGGCGTAGGTGATGGCCACACCTAGCCCTTCCACACGCCACAACACACTATTCCAATGCCTAACCTACCCACCAATACCACAAAAGTTGTGACGATTGCTACGAGGTAGGCGAAAAAACCAAAAAGCCTAATGCCAAATGGAAAAATTCCTACCAGCCCCCCCCCCCCGAACAACCAGGGTGACCAACCTAAGGTCCATAGCAAGGCCAAAAGAAAACTGAGACCCTGAGCTCTAAGAGTGGAGAGTGGGTGACTCGCGACGGGACGACGCAGAGTGAGGCCGGGAGGCTGGCACCGCAGCAATTTAGGCTGCTGTACACGCCCCCTCGAAGGCACCTGGTTGGGTGCCTGTCAGTGGGCGTGGGCACCAGCCAGGTGAGTGGGAGGCAGGGGGCTAACGCCCCCTGCTTGAGGTGGAAACCGACTCCCGCCCATAACCACTCCCCTCTTTTGCCAGAGGAGAGTCTTTCTCACACACTTGCACTTATCTTCACGGTGTGCAGGTGAACACTGACCTCTTCCTCAGATGTAATGCATGGTGATCACTGGGGAAGTAGCAGCAGTTACCAGAACATCCTCAGACAGGACCTTGGACAGCTCCCAGTGGTCCCTGCTGGCTGAGCTATTAAAGATGTTGTCCCAGCAAAGAACTAGTGTCACCTGAAGGTTTAAGACTGACTGTGCCTTCCCAGGGAGTTTGCTCCCCAAGTAAGGTGTCTACATTCCTGAAAGGGCTTGTAGCCGATTCTGCAATCACAATCTCCTGTGGGGCTATTGAGGAGGAGAAGCTATAGGGCAGTCAACCCAGAGTCTGGTAATGGGAGAGCCACATCCTTAGACTGGGATGGCATAGAAGGGGGAGATGTTTCCACACATCACCTCTTAAATTACGAAGCTTTCTGATGGTTGCTGCATTTTGTTTATTTTTAAAGACACTCTTACTACAAAACATGTTTTTAGGAAAATGGTAATTGCAATCATATCATTCAAAAAAGAGGAAAAGGAGTGTGACATTCCTAAATGAATTATTCAGTGTGGAATTATAAAATGCAAGACCCGTCACAACAGAAAGTCAATGAGGCCCTTTGTGTTCAGTAGACTGCATTTAAAAAATAATCTGCCATATACAGTCACTGAAGTATTTTTGGAGCTGATACATACTTGTTTTCCTCTGCCTACAAAGTAAAATTTTGCTTTCAAAGTGCTGGGAGATCCGCAAGGAATCAGGCCATGGGAGGACCCAATATGTATTCAGCAAATGCAGTTTGGTCAAAACACTCTGGTGCCACTCATATAAGAATATTGTACCTATATAACCCTGTTCTTACTAGTGGCTACAGCTAAATGGGTGTATTTCAGGTGGGCCAAAGGCAATTATCTACAATATGTTGGAAAAGAACAGGATTTCAAAATACATAAATAATCTGGAAATTTAAAACAGTCCTTCCCGTACTAAATCAATTGTTGATGTGCTGTTGTCAATTCTGCTTAGTAATCTAAAGCAAGAATTGCCATCGTTGTGCTTTCCATATGTTGTTGGACTTCAACAACTGGAGGGTACTGCATTGTCTATCCTTGATCTAATGTAGTAATCTATCTAAGCTTATCTACTATAGCAGCATGAAAAAAATATTTTAGATAGACTATTCAAATAGTATCACAGTATTCAGTTTTACACTATGCAATATATATACAAAGTCTAAAGGCAGGATATCAATAACCCTCCCTTTAATATCACACATCAAAACCAGTAAAAATAGTAATTCCATTAAAACTCATCCGTATTTCACCCATCTCTATTTTTATATATGAAAAATGCATTTATCCATTGAAAATGTTGTTTACTTTCCACTTTTTAAAAAATGCCAATAACATGCCAAATCATTTTTAACCTCACTGCAGAATCCATCACTGTCCCTAGATGTAAAAAACGGTCTTAGTTTTTTCCCCTCCCCACCGACTTACCATTTTGACATGTAAAGAAGAGTCATTTTGTAAAATTCTAAACTTTTACAAAGGTAAGAAATGGCAAAATAATAACAACATTTGTCTTCTGTCAAAAAATATTGACATGGTATTACCACAGCAAAATTGGTTTGTGTTGTGAAGTGTGTCTCATAGATAAATCAGATTTCAGACTTTTAAAAACACACAGACCTAAATACATGGTTCTTTAGAGCTAATATCTATAAAAATGTATACAGAAACATAAGTGGGGTCTTAAATTTCATTACAGTATTTTATACAAGAATGTTCGGTGTAGAATAGAGTTTTCTTCTACTCTTATCTGCCTTTGATATTATTCAGATCTCTGTGCAAGCCAATAAGCTATATCACAGAGAGACACTGTATATAGACGCTAAACAGACACAGGATAATTTCAAATTCCTTTTGCATACATATCTGTACTAAAATACAAATGCTATCTTCAATACAAGCCCAAGGAACCACATGATACCTAAAGGAAATGAATGAAGAATAATTTTGCATGAAAGAAGAACCATTTTTACATGCTGATGATGTGGGAGCTGGCAGCTCCTTTGGCACAGTGACTGATATTTTCAATGCTGCAACATGTGTTCTCTTTGAAAAACCTACCTATCAGTATAGTTCTGAGAAACTGACAGAAAGGACTAAGGGTTTGGGGCAGTGGCAGATCGGTATATTCTGAAGTGCAGCCAGTCTTCATGACAACCTCCATAGCCATGCTGCTACGGCTACATCGTTTCTAAGGTAATACAACAAAAATGAACTTTTGACCAGGGCAGACATTGCAGCTTCTTTACCAAGACAGCTTTGCCTAGTATCCAACCAAATGAAAAGTTCAGTTGGGCTCGAAATCTTGCTTGCTCTTTTGGTTGGTCATGTTAAAGGAATTGGGGGGGGGGGGAGGGATTTACCCCCAAAAGAAAAATGATATTTTAACCCATAGACATGCAGCCAAAACTCTTCTTCTGCTTAACTTATTTAATGGACGTCTCTCTGAGAACAGCTTATCTGATTGTCCTATGGAATATTGGCAAATAGCAATGCCAGAGATAATTTGTTTGCTTGTTTACTGCATTTATAGCAAGGAGCTCAAGTACATGGTTCTCTTTCTCTCCATTTTATCCTCATTACAACCCTGTCAAGTAGGTTAGGCTGGGAGACTGTGATTGGCCCAGGGTTATCCACTGAGTTTCATGGCTGAACAGAGATTTGAATCCAACACTAACCATTACACCATGCTGGCTCTCAAAGTGTCACCTCACTGACATCATAAACAACCCAGCTGTGAGTAGAAAAGCAAGTGTGTGAAGCAAGGAGTTATTGATTTTTTATGTGATTTGGGTGGGTAGGTATAGAGGGTCCTGAAGGCTGCTTGGAGATGAATTCTGCTGAGAAACCAGTGTCTTTTGTTTTTTTTTTTAATATAATTTTTATTAGGTTTGTAATATTCAAAATTCAAATTGCAAATACATGTTTCCATAAATCTAATGGACTCCCCCCATCTTCCGATCACTGCATTCTCTGTAAATCCAAAACCTCAGCAATTTGTTGACTTATTTTAAACATAGTAATATATCTTCCATTTTATCGTGATATCTGGTCTCTAAACATTTCAATCCAAATCCATTAATTTTTAGTTTCAACACAATAAAATTATTTCATTACACCACTTCTGTCTTGTTGTGCCTTATTTACCAATTCAAAAATTTACCGATACTGAAGCTGTACTTTCCTAGAAAGGAGCATTTTTTAACATTCATACAACTTATAATGCTTTTTCAAATAGTCCTTAAATTTTTCCCAAACTTCCTCCGTTTCTTCTTCTCCCGAGTCTCGAATTCTGCCAGTCATTTCAGCCAGTTCCATATAGTCCATCAGCTGCGTCTGCCATTCTTCCAATGTGGGTAGATTTTGTGTCTTCCAGTGCTTTGCCATCAAGATCCTTGCTGCTGTAGTAGCGTACATAAAGAAAGTTCTATCTTTCTTGGCCACCCTCTGGTCTACCATGCCCAGGAGGAAGGCCTCCGGTTTCTTGGGTACGGTAAATCTAAGCACCTTTTTTAGTTCATTATGTATCATCTCCCAGAAGGCCTTTACCTTCGGGCAGGTCCACCAGAGGTGTAGAAATGTCCCTTCCTCTTCTTTACATTTCCAACATTTATTATCAGACAGGTGATATATCTTTGCAAGCTTGACTGGGGTCATGTACCACCGGTATGTCATTTTCATAATATTTTCCTTCAAGGCACTACATGCCGTAAATTTCAGTGTCTTTTGGCTCCTCTTCTCCATGGACAATTTCCATCATAGTTAGTTACTCTGAGGACCTTGTAACTTTAGTAACTGGTACCTGCATTTGCTTGTTTTCCTCTTCCCTCCGCATTCTCATTTCCTTTTGTGTCATGTATTTTGGATTGTTTTATTCTTATTAATCTGTAAGCCATTCTGACTGAAGAACAGAGTAAAAATGCTACAAACAAACAAATATTTGAGGTCCTGAATGCTTTAGCAAATGCTAGTTCAGGGCAGCTGTGTGAGTCCCTTGATCCAGCTTGCAAATGGTGGGTTTGCTGCATACAGAATTCTGTGTATTTTCACACAGTTTTTTAAGACCGCCTGGCTAAACCAGCTGGAATATTTCATATACCCATTCTATTTGTGTAAGGAAACGATCATTTGAAAGTCCTGGCAGAGAACAGGACACAAACGGAGATCTTGGAAATGAAACAAAAAGTCATGCTTTACTAGCATCTGTTAAAATAGCATCTGTGTATTTTGGTTTCCTTTCTGTTTGTTTATTTGAAAGGCCTTTTACATTTTCGCATGAGACACTCAGCTGCCATTCTCAATGCACAGTTTCAGTTGCTTTCCCATGGCCTAACCCTGTAATACACCAAAGTTGTTTTTCCCTCCATGAATGGGAAAGAAGCATCTGCAAACAAGCAGCCCTTTCTTTAATAGTGCCTGATAATTCATCTGCCACTGCAGCAAATTTGTCATCCTATATTAGCTGTGCCATCAGCAAGCGGCCTTTTCCAAGAAAGTTCGGTTTACACAATATTTATTCATTTATTTATAACAGTATTGGTGTACCTGCCTCTTGTAAAACATCAGGGCAGTGTACAGCAATGTAGGGGGGGGGGACTTTAAAAGCAGTACAGAACAATCATTAAAATGACTACTCATAAAAATTTCAAACAACTGCATAGGGTTGTCAGCATAAAAAGTGCTCAAAAGACACCTGAAAGTCAAAAGTGAGATAAATTGTCTGCAAATATAGGACCTAATGCAGTGTAAAGGCAGGCACAGAACGCCTGAACACAGAGTATTCACACAGAGCTCAACTAAAGCATAAGAGGGGTTCACAATGTTTCCCCACCACCTGCATAACCAAGGTGTGGAAGGGGAGCTCACCTGCCCCATGGGGGGAAGTACAGCCTAGTCACATACAGCTCAAAGTGCATTCAGAATGTTCTGAATTCCAAACTGGCTGACTCTTGGGTTATTTTATTATGAATAATAATAATTTGCATTTGTCTCCTACCCTTCTTCCGCATAGGAGCCCAGAGGAGTTATGCAACACCAGCTCAGTTGGTTAGATCGTGGTGCTCATAACTCCAAGGTTGTTACAGGTTTGATTCCCATATGGGGTAGCTGCATATTCCTGCATTACAGGGGGTTGGACTAGATGGCCCCTGGGGTACCTTCTAGCCCTATATATTTATGATTCTATTACAGTGCTACCTTGGGTTACATACACTTCAGGTTACAGACTCCGCTAACCCAGAAATAGTGCTTCAGGTTAAGAACTTTGCTTCAGGATGGGAACAGAAATCGTGCTCCAGCGGCACAGCAGCAGCAGCAAACCCCATTAGCTAAAGTGGTGCTTCAGGTTAAGAACAGTTTCAGGTTAAGAATGGACCTCCAGAACGAATTAATTACTTAACCCAAGGTACAACTGGCCAGAGCACGATTTCTGTTTCATCCTGAAGCAAGCTTCTTAACCCGAGGTACTATTTCTGGGTTAGTGTAGTCTGTAACCTGAAGCGTATGTAACCCGAGGTACCACTGTATATCTCTAAAATATAACAACATTACCAACAACAACAAGCTCCACTCTTAAGTCTCAGGGTTATGGGTTGAAGCCCATTGTTGGGCAAAAGATTCTGTTTTGCAGGGACTAGTTGACACCCCCCATGGTCCCTTCCAACTCTACAGTTCTATGATTCTTTGGTGTCTTTAGTTTAAGTCTAAATAATATGCCGATATACCTTTTCTAAAACAAGCCGTGGCATTTTGATTATTTACTCCATGCTGTCCCAATAGACTCAATGTTGGAAAATAGTCTGACCAAACCATATCCATCCACAAGGAAATCTTAGCCTGATATCAAAGAAAGGATGAAAACCTCCTCACCCCTAAGGCATGTTTACCTCACCTGTCTCCTTTTCCGTTGGAAGTTAGGAGGGCAAAAGGAGACACATCAGAGGAGCAGCCACACTTTCTGGGGCGCGGCTCCATCTCCTCTGCTCCCATCACACTGGTTTTGCAACTAGCCTTCTTTTCTTGCTTCTTTCCAGGGTGCAGAAAGTACCAGGGAATTGCTTTCATTGTGTAGACTCCTCTTCCATATATTTCATCACAGTGGATGTTGGCTAAACGCAGTAAGACTGAAATCTTATGCTTACTTACCTAAACTCAGTGAGACATACCTCCAAAACTACCCACAGTGATAATTTTCATTTGTCTTTCAGATGGGGTACATTTCCAGGCATACCTGGTGATGCTAGGGGCTAACCTAGAATCATAGAATCATAGAGTTGGAAGAGACCACAAGGGCCATCGAGTCCAACCCCCTGCCAAGCAGGAAACACCATGAGAGCATTCCTGACATATGGTTGTCAAGCCTCTGCTTAAAGACCTCCAAAGAAGGAGACTCCACTACACTCCTGGGCAGCAAATTCCACTGTCGAACAGCTCTTACCTAGCTCCACCACTGAGCAATGACCCTTCCCCCTGAAGCTTAGATGATTAAAGCCATGGTATATTAACAATATTTAACAGTAGAATTCCACAGAAACAGTCCTGATTCCCAAAGGAATGGTACTAGAGGTGTTTCCATAAGTGCTATTCACTTTTCTAGATGGCCGTAAACTTAGTATATAGTATATAACTATTAATGGAGATTATTTTTCACCAATTAAAAAAGTTATAAACCAATGTCTCTCTGTCTGTCCACCCCCCCCCCAACAAAACTGACTATTCACTATAAGGTGGCTAAATGCCAGTTTCCTACATCATCTGCTGTGAACAAAGCTGGGTTTCGGAGGGCTTCCATTTCAATTCGATAACCTGGCAGCTCTCCAATTAAGCAAAATATTCAAAGCATCAAGCCTGCATGTGGTTGCTGGCCAGTGTGCTCATAGGAAGGCTTGTCGTGCTCTAAAAACACTTCTAGGTTGGGCTGACCCTGTGTGGATTCCACCCTTCCTGCCAATTTCGTGTGAATCTTGAACCATGAATATTTTAAGTCAGCAACACTGCTGGCCCTGTTAGGCTCCTTCACTGTTCTATAAGGGCACTTATAGCTGATCTATTTTAGGTATCTTATATTAAGTGATGACCTTTATTTCCACAGCCACCTTTTCTCTGAATGAGAATGAGCCCCACCAATTAATTTCTGCTTCAAACGTGTATGGGCCAATATTGACATCCATTACATATGCCATGCGAGCGTGTGAATCTCTGGAGACAAGATTGTTACTGCCTTGCTTCTTGTCCAGTACTCCAACTGCTCTGATCCTGGGCTCGTGATTTGTCTCGCTTCAGACAAGCCACAAGTTGTAACCAAGGATTGTTCTTTGTTTACAGCTTGTGGCTTTTCCAGGGACGACAAGCCATTAAGTCAAACCATGGCTTAGCTCATAGCAGTGCAAGAGCAGCAAAACTGGAGGATAAGCAATACAGCCATGATATCCTCTCCAGGAATGTGCCTGCTTGCTCATTTGAGTTGCTAAGCCACTGTTTGGCTTAGCATTATACGCAAATGGAGCCAGAGTGTGAACAAAATCCAAGTTTTGTAGAGAAAATTACCTGTCTCAATAATTTCTCAAATTTATACATTATAAAATTATCTACTCTCACATTTCTCCATGGTGTCACCCTGTGTGTGGAATGCCTGCTTCTTACACCAGGTGCCCCCGTTTTTCTCATTTTGGTACCAAATGAAGATTTACCTATTTACTCAGACTTTTGTTCTAAAGGAGTGACTGCTGTTCTGTTTAGCTGTTTTTAGAAACTTACTTTATTGGTGTTTTTAAGAATTGGGTTTTTCCTGTTCTTGTAATTTTATTGTGTATTCTGTATCCTTCTCTGGTATCAGTGGATAAAAGGTAGACCATGAATCTATGAAATAATACATTTCCTTTTTTTACAGATATTGAACACCTCGTGTATATTGTTTTGCAAAATATGAGCTAGAATTAAGTTACCTGTTTAATTGATTCCCATTTTGCATTTACTAAAGAGTAAATGTTAAAAGAAGCACTTTCTTAGACTAGCAAGGAAACCTTGATACATTTTGCCAGGCTATGAATTATAATGTATTGTCATCATCAATGTAAGCTGTTATAATTTACCTCTGACATTCAGATTTGGCTGTTGGGCATATTGTTGGAAATGTATCCTATTCACTTCCCTGCCTTCTAAATGCCCTTCATGTTTCGGTAAAACAATCCAATCAAAACTAAAGACCAAAAGCACTGTAAAACAAATCAAGCATACAAACCGTTCCTAAGCATTCCTGTTATACTCTTTCCTTTTTTGGCCTGAGGCTTTTAATTTTCTTAAGCTGTGCACTAGTATAACTAAACTTTCCACAGAAAATATCTGTACATGGTATTATTTTCCCCTGTGATTTGGGCCAGGCTTTTTAAGAAACAAAACACAAAAAGCACACACATAGAAAGCTCTACCAGGGACTTGAGAGACCTTCATATTTGAATTACGAGGACCTGCATATCTTTTGGCTTTCTAAAACAATATTGTATTGGAACAGATTGATGAAACTGTTTCAGAGTTTAAGATGAAACAGACTGATAGGTATTCCTGCTTTTGTATGTATGATATTATTGCATATTATGATATGATTATGTATATCTATGCTTCTCTTCTACCTTTTGTTGTCCTTTCTCTGAAGCCTGATTTTCCCCTTGGTCAAGTGACAGTGCTGAAAAAATTCATAAAACATTTCTGACTGCATTCTACCATGCTCCAAGAATTATTCAGCTGCAAGTTACAATTCAGTTACCTAATGTAACGTATTGTGTGTGTGAATATCTGAATTGTTTCAGGACTCGCCCCTTAACCTTAGTGAAACACAGAAGTTTTCCTATTGCAATTTTGGGGGCCCAAATAATAGAATTTTAGAGTTGGAAGGGACCGTGAGGGTCATCTAGGAAGTCCACCACCTTCCAAGGGAGTTTCGTTCCACTGTTGAGCAGCTCTTACTGTCAGAAAGTTCTTCCTGATATTTAGTCAGAATCTCTTTTCTTGTCAGTTGAATCCATTGGTTCAGCTCCCGGCTTCTGAAGCAGGAGAAAACAGGCTTGCTCCACCCTCCATGTGGCAGCGCTTCAGCTATTTGAAGATGGCTGTCATATCTCCTCTCAGGCTCCTCTTTACCAGGCTAAACATACCCAGCTCCCTCAACCATTCCTTATAAGGCTTGGTTTCCAGACCTAACTATATGGAGAGAATTATAAAAGCATCAAACACATGGCTGGCCTACCTATGAACTGTAGTGAGGCAGTCACCTCAGGCGGCAGATCCAGGTCAGAGGAGCATGATGCTCGCTGCAGTCACTGCTGTGCTGCTTATTTTGCCATTATTATGGCTGTGTGCTGTAACTGGAGGCTTCCCTGGGTAGACTCCAGGCAGTATCAGCAGTGGAGGAGGTGTGTGTGCTTTGTGCGGATGCCAAAGGGTTGTTCATTGTATCCCACCAAATATCAGAATATGTTTTCACTTACGATAGTTTTACGTATATTTACTTTTAATTGGTCTGTGGATTTTAGCTGTGTTTTATCTATCATTTTATTTGTACGGGCATTGGAGAGTTTTTTGATCACATGGTTAATAAATTTTCTACATAGATAAATAAAATGTTACTCCACATGGTACTTTTCAGGGACTGCCACTATAAGATGATAGACAAATCATTCTATATACAAAGCACATATTTATCTATGGCTACCTAACTTGACTAAAACTCTGAGAAACTGATATGAGTATCTGTCAGTTTAGCTTCAAGTAAAGGGCTAGCATAAATAATTCACTATAAAACACTTTAATATTGGCCTCTTCAAATTGAAGACACTCACATTTCTCTTACCTTATGCTAATAACTCTTGACATGATTAGATTCATATTTAAAGCTGAATTCAGAAATTAAGGACTGAATGAATTTGATAAAACAGACAAGACTTTATAGCAGGCCAAATGAAAGTTTCAGTTCACTGTACATACAGAACCAAAATTGCATTTAAATAATGTGCAAAGTAGAATGTAAAATTAAACTGAAACTTATCATAAAGGTCCTTTGCTGAACCATGGCTTCTTCTATGACTTAAAGTAGATTAGAAGAGAAGACTGAAATGCCAGTCTTACATTTTGGAATTTGTTAATCAAGTATCTTCAATGAAACTTCATATGACTGTCATAACTGCAGACATTTCCAAGCAGACAACGGTTTTGTCTTATTATTGCTATAGGAGCTGACATACGAAATCAATGCTACAACACTTTAAAATAATTTACACATGGAATTTGCTACTTTCCCCCAATTAGAAGAATTTATTTCCTGGATTAGATGAAAAACTTCTTTGGTCCAGCACATTTTTACCTCTAGGATGCTCACAAAGCATGATGACTATCTTCCCAAGTCTGCCCCTTGTCTTAGCTATCTGACTTTCTATATATCTGCCCTAATGGTCTTCACATTATGCTGTTGCAGCAAATTCTAGAATGCTCAAATTACAGGGGCGGAGATATAAGTGGCATTAATTGGCACCAATTTCACCCAAATCAAGCTCCCCATAGCCTTCTAAACACACTAGCTAAAGGGACCAAGTTAAGGGGGCATGCATCTTCCAGTGTCCCCCCCACCCCCCGCTAATATCCACCATCTAAGTCAGGTGCAAAATAGTGTCTCAAGTGGTCAGAAATAAGCTAAGAATTAAAAGATTAATCCTTTTAATTTTATATAATCTTACCTTGGATAAATTTCTTGATACGAAATGCATTGACTTTTATAATGTTTAGAAATCAAGGATAATCTACTCTCTTGCCATAACTAAGTGTTCCAAAGCAAAATAAATTATTTTTCCGCTTTCTCATGACCCGGGTCATTTTGGCTGCAGTTGAAGTCAAATCATTGTGATTACTGTTTCTACATATGCTATCCAACTACTTTATTTTTCCATTTCAAGATCCCTGTCAGAATTTGTTCAGGTGGTCAGCTATATATTTGTATCACTGCTTTTTCCTTTCCTTTCCTTTTCACCTGAAATTTCTATGTTATTATTATTATTATTTCTTCATTTATTAAATTTGTATAACTATATATTGCATAGTAGTATCGTTTTTTGTATGTCATATTTGGCCCTGCCCACCACTGGAATGTGGCCCTTAGAAGGTTCACCATGAAGAAATGTGGCCCTCAGGCTGAAAGAGACCTCGTCCAGAATGTTTATTAGAACAACACTTTATCACAAACTTTATGCTCCATAGCATTCTCCCAGAAATGCATTTAAAAACAATGACAGTGCACTGTCTGTGTGAGACTTGAGAAGAATATGGTGGGTTAAGTCTTTATGGAGCACAGCCTGCATTGGATTTCTATAGCAAAATCCAATGTTGTTTTTGTAAAACCTCAAAATAGTTTAGATTGAACATACCTGCAAAATTATTTATTCCTCTGGGTTCCACCATATGATTTTTATTGCTTATAATGGCTTCTTGGTTTTTGCATCCATCATCAAAATCAATAGGTGAATATCATGAAGAAAGATATTCTTGGTGATCACTCCCTAAGCTTTGGATCTTCTTTTCTCCAGATGTTTAAAACAAACAGAACAAGACCAACCTTGATTATTTTTCAAGATCAGTGTAATGAATGATGAGAGAAGGGGAAAGGGCTTAATTGTGTTCTTTTAAGGACTCTTAATTTAAAGTCTATTTATTTAATGTGGCTTCACTTTCTGTTCCTAGATAGCACTTTCTTTCAGCTGGATAAAGCAGAGCTTGCTAAAAAAATAATAATAAGTGTATATAAATGCACCTTGTAATGCCATCTTGCTATTTCTGTTTGATTTCACCTTCTCTGCCCATATACTCATATGCATGCTACTAGATCTCTAACTTCCTCAGTACTGGAATATTTTGCTTGATAGTGTATTACTCCCATCTCAGGGGTGGACTTTAGTCAGATTTCGGTGGTGTCCTGTGTGAGGCCCAAATGTGGCACCTCCTGCCTCTTGCCTTCCATTCTGCTCAATTCAGTGCAGTGGTTTTCAGCCAGTGTGCCGTGGCACCCTGGGGTGCCTTGAATGACAGTTAGGGGTGCCACAGGCAACACTGGCCTCTGTCCCTCTTTCCTTCCCTCCCTCCTCTGATACTCTCTCACATCTCTGTCTCCCAAGGACTTGCACTGCTGTTCATTGCAGCAGCCAAGGTTACAAGATCCCCCGGTGAATGGTGTCACGGCTAAAATGGCCGCTGTTTCTTTAATGCGAATAAAGCTGGGTCAGCATGACTCAGCGGCTTGCAGCAAGTTGTATATATAAGTGAGAAATGTTAGTTTGTTGCTGAGGCTGGTGTTTGGGTTGGTTGGTTGGTTAGTGCTGGTGTGTATAGTTATTCAGTCATGTTTTGCACAAAGACTTTGCTTTTTACAAATACTGACAAATGGTGCCTCTGGGCTGGCCAGGGGGTGCTGGTTGCCAGGAGCTGAAGCAGCCTCAGAGTAAGCAAGCAAGTGGGTGAGGAAGCCCAGCCAGCCAATCCGCCAACCCTTGCTGTTGGGAATGGACAGGCAAGTCCCAGGCCCCTGTGAGAGGAGGCATCTCTCTTTGGGACAGGGAGGCAGGTCAGAGACAAGGGGCAGTGGCAGCGACTGCCCAGAGGACTCCCAAGGAGAGGGGAGAGGAGGCTGAGGGAACCCTCCACAACGGAGGGTATTCAAGAAAGCGTGAGAAGCTGCCAGCTCTGCAGGAAAGGGGTGACATAGCTGGGCTCCTGAGCCCCTCAGGGGTGCTACAGAAAGAATGTGGCTGATCAAGGGAGCCATGGACTCAAAAAGGTTGAAAACCTCTGCACTGTGTCATCATTGCCGTGCCCTACGTCGCACCCTAGGCTTCGCGCCCAGTGCAGCAGGACTCGTTGCACTGCCCTGAATCTGCCTCTGCCCATCTCATTAGCATAACTTGATTATCTACATTTTCTTTTCTCTCTTCTCCTGCCCCAAGTCAAAAAACCATAAAAAGAGTGTCCACTACAGTATCATTCCACAAGGAGACGGGGGGGGGAGATTAAAGATTCACCTCACATTCTCTTTTCTTTCTTCTGTAATCACAATGCAGGCACTATCAGTGAACATAGAATCTTTGTATTATTTCCAAGTTTCCCCTATTGTCAGTCATTGTGACAAAGAGCAGGACAACCTGACACAATGATGAATCACTTCAGACATTGAGTTTTCACATGGCTGTCAAACGATCTCAGTAGGCTGTGGCACCTGAAAAAGCCACAGGTCTGAAGCACTGTTTTGCTTTAGAACGCAGCCCAAGTTTCCTATTAAGCAGGCAGGCCGTTTTATCACATAGGAGAAATACAATTATGGAAACTTCTGGAGGCTGATGCTGATCTATTTTGCATTTAGTGAAATGACATCAGCAGGATCACACCAACTGGCACCAAATATTTAATAAATGTCAAATATATACAACGAAAACTCCCACTATCAAATCTCATAATCCTTGGCCTTCAATAGAAATTAAATTTCTTTGATATTTCCTTTGAGGCAAAGGGATGTAGGTCTTTTTAACACCATGTGGGCTTGCCAGAAGTAGATTATGTGTTGGACTTGGTGGCATCCATCTGTCTTCTTTGGGAGTGAAGTCAAACTGTTGGGGAGTTACAGCGCCTGCTGTGGCTGTAGAGGCCTATATGGGAGAGGCGTGTTTTGTTGCAGCTGGGGCAGATGAAGGCATCCAGTTCTGCTGGTGAAGATGTACCATGGTATTTCTTCTTTCTGTGTTCCTCCCTGCAGTCATTCTTCCTCCGGTCACTGTTGTGAATACACAGCCTGTTTTTCTGTCTCCATGCACTGCCATCCTCTGCAAGGAATTCCCAAGCAACAGGGTTAATGGTGCCAGCCTACATGTCACATTTGCAGGCATCTTTGTAACACAGAGTTGGTCTGCCAACAGGCCTGGTGCCTGAAACCAGCTCCTTGTAGAGCACGTCCTTAGGAATTTTTTCCATTCTGTGGACATGACCAAGCCAGCATAGACATTGCTGAGACAGGAATGTGGGACATGTTGAGAACGTGGGCTTGGGAGAGCATATCTTCATTTGAGACTCTGTCCTGCCATGTGATGCCCAGAATCTTCCTGACCCAGCACATGTGGAAGGCATTGAGGCATCACTCCTGGTGGTTGTAAGCTGCCCATGACTGACTTTCATAAAGCAGTGTGCTCAACATGCAAGCCTGGAAGAACCTCATCTTGATATTGGACGTTAGCACCACATTCTCCCATACCCTTTTGGAGAGGCCGTTGCTGTAGCTGCCTTGCCAATATGCTCGTCCAGCTTAACGTGAATGGAGAGGTTGCTGGTTATGGTGGAGCTCAGGTAGACAAAATGGTCTACCACCTGCTGGTATTTTTCAGGCTTATGGTGAGGCCAAACTATCTGCAGGCTTGGGCAAAATGGTTCAAAAAGCTCTGTAGAGCATTCTTGGAGTGTGATGTGAAGGCTGCATCACCTGCAAACAACAAGTATTGGACTTAAGCACAATTAATACAGCTGGCTAGAAGGCTGAATTGTGGCTACAAATTCTAGTGACACGAGCAGGCCAATGATGTCTTTAAGAGCCTCAGACTCTGGCCAGACTCCGAAGACCTCATTGCATTTATGGAAATCCAGCTACTCTCAGACTGGCCGTTCCCCCATGTCCTAAATCCATGACCGTATGTGATGCTTCTTTGGTTGTATCCAATGCTAGTCATACTCAGACTTATTGAAATTGATGGGCATGACTAACTTAGACTGATTTATTTAAACAGAACTCCTCTGAGTAGAACGTAGTTGGATGCAATCAGGGTTTTTTAGTCAAAAAACTATAGATAGAGTCCCCATTGTAATACCACTTCACAAGAAGGCAAAAGATTTAGATTCACCTCACATTCACATGTTCATCCCAGAGCAGAGATAAACAGAAAAAAAAGCTTGTGGGCTGCAAAATGGAACTATTGCAATACAGATGTTTGGTACCAATTTAGAAGTAGGCACTCAAGACTGGCCGCTAGGTGAGCTCATGGCCAGCAGCTTGCAAACTCGGTGGCTGCAGCTCAGCATCTCCCATGGTTTGACCTAGGATTCTGGCACAATACCGACAGTCTGTGGTTTAATCCTAGGAATAGCACCGGAGCTTCTGGCATTGCCAGCAATAATAATTCATTCCTTTGTTTATGCACTTCAGATAATGCTTGTGGTCCTTTGCACTTCATCTTTTACCATTGTAGCACTCGACAATGGTATCATGCACATTTTTGTTACATTCCCCCATTTTCAGTTCAGTAATCAAAAATACCCTTGAAGGCAGACCACCCTAGTGGTTGAAATACATAGGAAAACCATATATACAATTAATGGAGAAACATACTAGAGCACCACTGTTCTGCTATGTAGTACCTGTGCAGACCAGCTTGCTTTCTCAATTTATGACATCTACATTTAGTCTCACATCATATTGAATCTCTCCGTTTTCAAGAAGTCTGCATGTTTTGGATATTCTCCCAAATACCCCAACACAGAGACATGCTTCACTGTGTCTTATATGTTCACACACACACACACACACACACAATCAAAAGCTTTTCTTCTAGCATTTGTTCCTTCATATGCTAAAATGCCAACAACTGCTCCCATCCTGCCCCTTAAGATGATGTGTTACTAGTAATATTATCATTTCCCCAATGGAAAAGCAAGGAAACAGAAATAACACCAGGTCACCACTTATTAAAATGTAGCAATGCTTGTTTCGGTGCATTCATTTAGATTTCCCTTTCCACACAACTCTGTCTTCAGTCTATTTTCTTCACAAAAAAAGTGCTCCCCTGGATTGTTATTCGCAAAGGCAGCTTTCTGAGTTATTTCTCTTCCTGCACAATATTCATGATAGCAATTTGATACCTTAGCAGTTTCAAGGTTATCAAGTGATTGAAAATCCTACTGCTTACTTCAAGGTGTAGCATATAAAACTCAGTTGCCATCCATTATAGTACTATAATAGTTTTTCTTAATGCCTTTCATGAAGTGCTGATTTAAAAGTGTAAGCTAACTTCAGAAAGGGCTTATCTGTTACGGACTTTGTAGACTCTGCTTCGCAGGAGAACGCAGAATCTTGGTATAGTATCACTGGCTGTGCCATTTAAGAAAGCACACTTTAATCTGTTTCATATCTCTTGGTAAATCAAAGGATAGAATAGAGACAATAAGATATCTATAATGAAAACCAATGTATCACTTTGGAACATACTCCCTCTGGAAATCAGGATGGTGCCAACAATTTGTTCCCTTTGGCTCCTCAATTCTTTTTTATTCAGCCAGGCTTTTTCAGGGTAGCATTGCTGGATATTGTTCCTTTTGGTTTTACATATGAATTTCATGTATTTTTGTATTGTTTGACTAATTATTCTGCTCTTTGTTTTTATTTATTTGAGTTTTGAATGAATATTTTTGAATGGTGAGTGGTTTATAAATTCTATAGCTTACTAACTAAATCATCTTCTTCTGGGTCTGTCTCCATCCAAGAAGTGCAAGCTACATACAGGCTTATAGCTGCCATGTGATCACGTTTGGAAGTATGTAGAGCTGTGGCTTAGGGTTAACTGGGAGGATGTGGTGACATCATGCATTTGACCTGGCACTACTACATGGGAAATGGATTTATGGCCACTTCAACTCATGTGATGGCAGAAGCATTTTTTTCAGTTGCTATGATGTTGGTACTTGCAAAGGTGCTTTTTCATATTAATTTTAGATCATACAACATTGCGAATACTCTATACAATATTTTACAGAAAGCTGAAACATAAATTTAGATATTTTTTCCTATAAGATTTTATCAAGGTGTTTTCATAATACAATAAGATAGAAAAAACTAATCTAAATAAAAACAGAAACAGAGAAGGAAAGAGAAAAGAAAACACAGAGTCCTCTCTCAAAGGTCTCTCTTAACTCGTCTCACAGAGAAAGTGGTGAACCTCCCAGCTCTCACCTGTAGGCTTTCCTTTCTTCCCCCAGCCTTACTCCGGGAGGTCTTCCCTTCTTTGCCTTTCATTCAGGGTCCTTCCACCAACCAACCACCACCTTCATGTATGTGTAATCCTTAGACTCCAATAACAGCCCAAAGCAGAGGACATCAAAGAGGAATAAGAAGAAAAAAATATAAAAAGAAGGGGATAACAGAAGAAAAGCAAGGAAGAAAGAGAAGAAAAGGGACTTCTGATTTTCTGTCAGTCAGTTACATAAAGACATTATTCAAAACACTCACTCTTGGATGACATCCAATGATTCTACTTTCTGTTAAGCAATATTTTCCCAGTCTCTCAGCTGTGATCATATATTGAGATATTATTCCATAGTTCTTGTTATATATCCATTAATTCACACGCAGTTCAGTTCACATTTCCTGTTATGATTCTTGTGGTTTTCCATGATCTGAAAATACAAAATCCCTTCCATTTACACTTCTTCCATTCTTCTTCCAAGAAAAGCACCGGGGATTTGCTAGTTCTTTCCTCTGATTTCAAGTGAGAGCCCTTTCCCTATAGAGGCCATCTCTCCATCCATGGCTTCATTCCACTCTTCCAGCATCACAATTCCACCATGAAGCCATGGAGCCAATGTCTTGCTAAAGCTAAGCTGGTCTGGATTTGGCCCTTGTTTGGATGGGAGACTTGGGAACCACACACATGCTATCTTGGGCTTCATGATGGAAGGAAGGTGGAATAGGAATGTTAGACAAGAAGATATGAATGTTACTTTTACCAAGTGCTGCTGGGGATATGAGACAGTTATTACTATGCACCATCCATTAAAGCTACAGTCCTAAAGGGGAGTACAATCTCCTCCTGGGCATGAACTGGCAGGGTGGCAGTGAAGGCCAAGGAATGGCTTTTCTGTTTCTGGCAAGATATAATTTGAATTAGGGAGGGAGGAGAGAAATGGGGAATGGTAATAAGATGCAACACTAGCCTTTCATGTTGATTCCAAGAGTTTGCCAAGTTGGAAAAGGCAACTGTTAAAACTGGATAATGAAACTTTGAAGGGAAGTCTATCATCTCTCAAGCTCTTTTCAGGACTCCCAGTCACCTATTGGATGTAGTTTCAGAGGCCATTTGGGTAGTCTCTGATTGGTGAATAGTCTTGCTTGACTGAGTTTACATGGTGGCATCTGCTAAAGTAACAGATGTCTGTGCCACTAAGGTGCTATGTTCTCACTTTTTATAGAAGGCGAAATGGCTTCTGCAAGGGTTTTTATTGTCTTTATGCAAATGGAAATGCACTATTCTGATCCTTTAAGGAGTTTCATTATAACCAAAATCTTAAACAATCATAAATACATATGCAGCTTCATAAAACTCTTTGCTGCTTTGGATATCAGGGAAGATCTTATGCACTGTCAATTGAGCGTGAAATTAGATCTTATTTTAATTACCAATATAAAGGTACTTACAGTTATTCAGTGAGGGCCCATTCATTTTCTAAATAAAGAGCACATAATAGCACTGTGTGTTACAGCATTTCTAGTAAGAACTTCATTTTCAACTTATTACAGAGCATTAATGGTGAAAAGCAGCTGCCTAGTATTCTCAGAAAATTCTGTGTCTATGGTTTTGTTTCCTATGCAGCTGAAACTAATAATCCAGGAAAACTTAAAATTCAGTTTGCCAAAGTTAAGTTGCACAGTCCTGTTCAGCATTGGCCATATCAATCAAAGCCTGTTATTTAAATGACAGGGATCTTGGGAGCCATAGTCTAGCTGTGGTCTTGAGATCAGAATGTTAGCCATACCGATATAAAATCTTTTTCCCCCCCAAAAAAACCACACACCACTTTCCACCTTAGAATTTACATGTTTCACATTAATGGAGGTTCCCTGAGTTCCATAAATAATCTGTTTCTATAAAGCAACAACAATGTTCTGGTCCATCTGTGATATTCTGTGTGGTTCTGCTAGTTTGGTTTGAGGTAACAGAAGCTGTGAGTCAATGAGTAAGAGGGAGCTTTCAAAATATCTCTGTGAAACTTGTTCAGTATATACAAAAAAACACTGAGTTGTCACTGGGAATAAAAGGGAATAAATTAAAATAATCACCTGGGAACTGAAAATGAGAAGTCCAGGCTACAGCAATTAAAGCAATTTCAAGCTTAAATTATAACAGCAGAAGTGTGAAAATCCCCAAACACGTTCATCGTATACGTTCTGCCATGAGAGCGGGAATCAATAAACATGTTCAAGAAAATACAAAACTAGAAGATCTGGTTAATATAAAAAGGTCCTTGTAAAAAAGAGCTGGATTTTGAATGCCAGAGCCTACACTGGTTCAAGACGGGGGGGGGGGGGGGAGAGGACTTTCAAGACTGAAATTGTGAGCCCTTTGGGGCCTAGAAGCCTACCATAAGCCCACAATATTTATATCTGAGTAAACATTCATTGTTCTCAGTTCTACACCACTACAGACAATGCCAATCTTCCATAGCAGTCTCCAGTTTTGGAGCAGTGGTGTATTCCAATCCCTATGAAAATGGCAGGGAATAAAGAATTAAATGTCTCCTCTCATTGTGTCACCCCCTTCCCCACAACCAGGGGTAAGGAATTTCTGGCCTGTAGGCCAGTCTTGGCCTGACAGGGGGTGCAATGTGACCTGTGAGGCTGTTTTCCACAACTCTCTCCCACCCACCTATCTGCTGACATCATGACATCAACTGATGGGCAAGAGGACAAGGTTTAACTCTGCATTGGATGTGTGACCCTGATCCAGCTGAGCAAGGATGAAAGCCCTGTGCAAATGCACCCTTTGAAGCAGTTCTCATATGCCAGCTACTTCAAAGGGGCTTTTGCAAAGGCTTTAAGGAAGCTCCTGCTCAAACTTTGCTCCAGTGGGAGCGCAGGACTGTCTTGAAGCAAATCTTCCCTTCCCCCTTTAAGTCCCCTATCTTGGAAATTTATAAAAGAAGTGTGGGAAAACACGGAAGAGGCATTGTGAGTTTCGTCTTGCGTCCCTGTTAAGTCTTCAAGACTGTGGACTTAAAGGGGAAAGGGAGTGGAGATTCACAAAACCTTTTGCAAGCCTCCTTCCACTTCCTTTTCAGTTCTTTAAGATTGGGGACTTAAAGTGGGAAGGGGAGAGCCTCACACAGCCTGTCAGTGCCTAAAGGAATTCAAGCATGTGTACCATTTGCTATGGGGCACATTTATCCGGTCACAGGTTGCGAAGGGAAGCATGCCTTATGCAAAGAACTAACAGCTGGCAGTCACATAGTTTAGCTCCAGGTAGCATAATCAACTCAATATCTGCTTCTCCTCATTTGCATGATTAATTGACATCTTGTTAACTGCTCTTCTGGGACAACGAAAATCATTGCATTACAAAACAAACACATTCTGGCTGAAGGGAGAGCTCTTATTGCAAATTAGGTTTCGAACACACACTTCAAGAAGCCATGTTTATTGCACATGAGGAAAATTAATCCCCTTGTCTCCAATGGGGTCAAAGAGAAAGAGTTAGGTTTATGCCATGGACATGAGGGAAGGAAGGTGTGCAGCAGCCCATTATCACTAAGAGCACCTTCTGCAACCCAGCTAGTCTGTAACTCACACAGTGCCAACCTTGTCATAAACCATTGTTATATGGCCACTCCTAGAGGGTGCCTTGAGGGTGCTTTCAGCAAGACTAGCCATTGCCTGCTGTGGTGAAGCTTGAAGGAAATATATATTGTGCTCTCATGGTTCCTGGAGGGCATGTTGCTGTCTCCCTGTTGTTAGTGTCAGCCCAAGACGGTGCTATTTAATGTTGAGCCCCAAATACCCCCTCCCCCAATTTAAGGCCAACACGTGTGTTTTTTTACTCCCAGTATAATACAGCCACCATTTCTCACCTCCTCTTGTCTGCCTGCATTCTGTTGCCTGAAGCAACCTGCTCCACCTTATTAACTGGAAAGGCAGAGGTACTTATTTTCAACTTGCCCCCTGTGCTGCTTAATTTAGATCTTCTGAGCGAGGTGACACCAACAGTCAATTCCTGGGCATATGTGGAAACAGAAGAGTTAAATAAATGGCCAGTGTGACTCACTCAGAGCTGTTTTGGCATTGGTATGTCCAAATCATAAAAAAGGGCAAAAATATCTGCTGCCTGTAGCCTCAGGGAAATTAGCTGATCTCTTGCTAAATCTTACTTCTCCACTGGTGTGATGGAGATAATAGTATTCCCTACATCCCAAAACTATATTGCCTGCAAGGATAAAAACAGGGGAGGTTCTGGTGAGGATAGATACTGCAGGAATGATAGATGTATATCCTTCCTTGCAGAGAAATCAGCGTGAATACAAAGGACACATTTTGCTTCCAAATGCAGCATAACGGTATGAAAGATATCCTACAATACAATTTATTTTCTTTATGTTACCCTCAGCAGCAGTGACATTGCTGATTCCCCCCCCCTTCTTGTTGCAAACTGGCAATTTTAACGGAAACTCTGGGCTAAAATGGCATTTTCATTCCATGCATCGGAGAGTAATGTAATTTGTTTTCACTCCTGCTTCCATAGCATCACTGCAATGGGACAGGTGACATCTGAGAAGGAATGATCAAGGTGGGGAGGGGTAAAAGAAAAAGAGTGGCCACACAAGTAATTCCCCCCTCCCTCTTTATTTATGATGATTCCCTGTAGCAAAATACAAAAATAGATTTTGGCAGATGACAGTTTTGTTGCTTTTGGATCTCAAGATGGCACTTCAGAGTTCACTTCACTCGCATCCGTGAGGCACTATGCTTCAGTAGCCAGAGATCACACAGAGGACAGGATTCATCGAACAGGCCGAATCTAAAGAAAACAAAAGCTACAGACATAATCCCCGCTTTATTTCACTTGAAGGAAATAGGGAGGGCAAATCCTCTCTTTCTACATGGAAGTCAAAAGGACAACACTTGTGAGTGATGAGAGGGTTAGCTAGAGACTAAGGTGTATATCCCCAAAGCAGGCAATGTAGATGTTTGTCTCACACAGCAAAGCCTACAAGATAAGGTCATGTGCGTGAAGGCAGGGTAGTGTGAATTTTTATTATGTATTTATTAATGCAAAATAACAACATGCTCCAAACCTTTGAATTTACAATCACTAATGTATCTTATTGGAAATCCCCCACCTATAACCAAACATTGAAAAAGATTAATATATCCATCTCTCCCCTATCTGGATTACCAATTCAACAAAGTAGTTAGGGGACATTAAAGCTGCTATCCTATACTCACTTACCCGGAAGTAAACCCCACTGAATTCAGTGGGACTTCCTTCTGAATAGACATGTTGAGGATTACACTGTAATAGATTAATTTATCAGTGTTTAGTGATCTTGAATAAAGACACTCGATTTTCAGTCCCAAACGTAGACCAAGGCTGATTGGAGGCAATAGAATTAACTTTCAAGTGAACAAACATAGGATTATGCTGTCAGCAAGATAAATGCTAATTTCCAACTATTAAAGGTTAGGGAAAGTTTGGATGAGCAAGAAAACGTGAGAGTTCAGGCTTTACTTACACCTTCCTTGAGGACATTTGGCCAGTGAAACTTTGAATGGAGCTGCACAATGCCTTGTGGTGTAGTGGTTAAGAGCGGTAGTCTCGTAATCTGGTGAACCGGGTTCGCATCTCCGCTCCTCCACATGCAGCTGCTGGGTGACCTTGGGCTAGTCACACTTCTTTGAAGTCTCTCAGCCTCACTCACCTCACAGAGTGTTTGTTGTGGGGGAGGAAGGGAAAGGAGAATGTTAGCCGCTTTGAGACTCCTTAGGGCAGTGATAAAGCGGGATATCAAATCCAAACTACTACTACTCTTCTTCTTCTTCTTCTTCTTCTTCTTCTTCTTCTTCTTCTTCTTCTTCTTCTTCCAGTGTGGACACTGCTGTGCATAAGCACTGCTACCCCAAATGGCAAATAAGGTTCAGAACATTACAACAATGTCCTGCTTGCCATAGATCTGCAATAAAACAATCCATGCAGTATTCACATCACAGAGCCGCCAGCGAGGTGGAGGCAGGAAGCAGTTGCATGCAAGAGGTTGTTGCAAGAGAGTCAGAGCCAATATAATAAGATGAATGGGTCCAATCACTATGAGTGACGTGGTGCGGCTCACAGATGGATGAATCACACAGTGAGGCCATGTCTGAACCACGTGATTGCCATACACCCACTGCATGGTTTGTCAGAGATGCAGAATGGGAATGAAGAAACTTATAACAAATCTGCTTCAATAACACTTTTGACTGCTTCCAAAAGTGTGGACACTGAAAAGGTAACAGAGAAGGCCTGTTAGGTAATGGGAAGGAGTTCCAAAGCGTAGGTGAAATCACACTAAAAGCCCAAGTCTGACATAAATTGGGATGGATTGCCAGATAAGAGGGTATCTGCAGGATGCCCTCTCCTGCAGATTGCAGTGATTGGTTGGGGAGATAATGGATGAGATGAACTGTGAGGTACCCTGAACCCAGTCTCTGCAGGACTGTGTATTCCAATACCAACACAATGAATTTAGCCTGGTAGCTAGAAGCAGCAAACAGGGCAATTCTTTCAACAGCAGCACAACATCATGGTAATATTCTGCCCCAGTGAGCAGTCAAGTGGTCACATTTTGCACTAGCTGCAGCTTCCAGGTCAACCTCAACAGCAGCCCCACATAGAGAATATTGCAGTAATCCAATCTGGAAGTTTCCAGCAGACTATGGCCAGTGTTTTCTGCAGGCAACTGTGCCCCACATGGCTGTTGTGGGATGGAGTTGTGATGTCAGAGATTGGTTAATGCACATTCCTGCTCTACGGTCAACATAGCTATGCCCTACACGTGAGTAATGTGTGAATAAGGCTATAGAACGCAATTAAATAGCAATCACTTGCTATTCACTAACTAGCATAGTTACAAGTTAGCAAATAATAATAATAATAATAATAATAATAATAATAATAATAATAAATAAAGTGTGTGAATATGTCTTGTTCACACTGCTGTTGGGACTTCCTTAAATCCCTGTTTTCTTTTAACACAGCAGGCACAACAGAAAGATTGCCAAGCTTGGCTAAACTTCTGATATTCTCTGGGGAAGGCTAAGGAAGTGACTTTGATGGATCACAGTCACATTTGAAACAGAGCCAGGGAAGATTAGTGTGTTTCGGGAAAAGAGAGTTGACATACCTGATTTTTTTCAAAATATTTTTTTTTTTGGTTGTTTCAATGAGATAATTTTTCTAATTAACCTTGATAACATGTCTCAAATACACAGGCTTTATCTGCATATCAATGGAAATATACTTTCCAGAGCGGTGTTCTAAATCTTTACTGAGAATACCAAGTACTGGATATTAACGCCTTGTGTGCCAGTTGTATGTACCAGGGAACTGAATATATGAATACACAGCCCAGTGGGTCCCAACATTCAAGTTCTCTGGGTGTGCATTCATCTTATATAGCCACTGCCACTGATCGTGCAAAAGCGGTGATCCAGAGCCCAAGGCCTGCACATTAGGTTTCCATTGCTACTTGTGGGTGACTGAAAGCATGCTGTCCTGAAAGCACACTGCCATAGCCAAAAGTGAGAAAGCATCCCACAGCACTCTAGGTCACACCCAATCTGTTGGGGAACAAATTACATTTGGGAAGGAAATAAGCATTAACCTTCACAGAAACTACTATATCCTTGTTCTCTCAAAAAGGCTTAAAGAAAAATCTTTTTAAGATCTACACTGGTACCTCGGGTTAAGAACTTAATTCGTTCTGGAGGTCGTTCTTAACCTGAAACTGTTCTTAACCTGAAGCACCACTTTAGCTAATGGGGCCACTTTTGCTAATTGCCGCCGTGCAATTTCTGTTCTCATCCTGAAGCAAAGTTCTTAACCTGAGGTACTATTTCTGGGTTAGCGGAGTCTGTAACCTGAAGTGTCTTTAACCTGAAGTGTCTGTAACCCGAGGTACCACTGTACTTCTGAATTGAAATGCATGCTTAAGTTTCAGGTAATGAGAAATAAATTTCTAGTGCAGGAGTAGATCCTGGGAGAAGACCTAATTTCTTGGTCAGGTCCATTCCCAGGGCATAAGAGAAACCCCTGGCTTTATTATTTATTATTATTATTATCTCTCCACCTTTGAAATGAAGACTAGAATGCCTTTCAAAAGAACAGATCTGTTCAGGGTTTCTTATAACATGGACTTAAAGGATGCAAGAAATGAAAGATGGGGATTTATCATTTAAATTAATTGCATCATTGGGTAGCACTTGCTGAGAAATGTTTGCTAGCTGAGTCAGCTTAAAAACCATGCTAGCAAACTATAGTCCATAAGAGAAATGATAAAAATGATGCCTATCAAAGAGAGATGCAAAAAGTTTGTATAAGCAGCTATCTTCAACCTGCTTCATCAGAACTCATCTTCTTTCTTTCAGTGCTATTAACTCCATACAGCACTTTGAAATGCAAACTGTCAGTTTCCAATATCCCATGGGAAAGATTCATATTGACCTCAATAGCTTCTGGATCAGGCAGATATTGACTGGCTTCAGTTACCTTTATTTGGAAGGGATTTCATGCAATTATGGCTGCAAAACATCAAGTGGTATTGAAATATTGTCTGTAAGGAGATAATGAAATAAAATACGTTTCATGTCTGACCATGGTTAAAAACAACTAAATCAATTATGTAGAATCCTTGTTAATTCTAAATGTCAATATCTGATGGATGATGAGTATTTTGCTGAAAACCAGAACAATGAAATAGGCAATTTCAAAGAGCCTGCCAAGCATCTTACTAAGGGGAACCATTAACAATTTTGTTATCTTTGTTCTAGATCCATCTGTTCGTCCTGCCTTTGATCTTGGAATCGTCCTGCCCTAGCTCCATGTGTGCTCATGTCAGATTTCATCAAATATGTCAGTCTTGCATGTATTGAATCCAAGTCAAAACCCATGCCAAACCATCCACTGGGATGTGTACAAACAAAGGAATGTCAGATGCTGATGATGAAATCGGTAAGAGGAAGAGAGCTTTACATAAAAGAACCAAGAATGGCTGTTTTGCATTATTATGAACATTATATTCTTTATCAAAAGCCCACTTTTCCTTCAAAGAGTTCAGAGTGGGATACATGCCCCACATGCCCCCAAAAATATTTCCCTCCATGACAACAACTCTGTGTAGACTGAGAGATAGTGATTGGCCCATGTCACCTAGTGGCCTTCATGGCCAAGTATGGATTTGAACTTGAGTCTCCCCCATCCTAGCATGGCAATCCAATCACTACCACCAACTTCCATTTCTGTTTGCTTATGGAAATAAACATGTCTCAACAGACAACCCAACACAGGTCTCCAAGCTACAAAGAGGCTTGATGGACTTTCTCTCTTCCCACAACTTGCCATCCTAAAGTCTCCAGGGGTAACCACTGTGGTCACCTGCAGATACTGATGGACTCCATCAGCCTCAGTTAGCATTGCCAATGAGGTTGTAGTCCAACAACATCTAGGGGGCACTATGTTGCCTGTCTCTGCTGTAGGCAATTGCTCCAACCACCTTCTCCCTTTCTGACTTCAATATGAAGTGAATCTGGAAGGGAGAAAAGTGACGGGAGCAGGTGTTACTTTAGAAAAGTAAAGATCCTCCAGCCCCTTCTTTATGGACACTGGCAGATGACCTGCTTATTGAGCATACATTCTAATTTGCTTGCAGAGATGTTTGATGACATTGCATCCGGTGTTATCCCACACTTGCCAGGGAATCTCCACCTCACCTTCCTTATTGCAAAAACTGTGGGTGGCATTCACCTATCATGCACTGTGCACTGTTGACAGAGACCCTGTGCAAGGACTTCTGCTTGCACATCAGGACTTTCCCTCTCCCACTTCCACACATCTTCTGAAATTCGCTTGGGAAGATGGGGAAAACCCCTGAACAGCAAATGGGCAGAGGAGAGGCGGAGTCCTTCCATCTGGCAAGCTGCAATGAAAGTTCCTAATAGCATGGGTTTGTTGTGCAAGATCTCCCAGTCAAGTATAACTGTGTGGCCTGAATTTGCCAGGATATCATTGAATTGCACCCCAAATACTGACAGTCTGGAAGTGCCCTATATGTGAGAATGGGACAGAGATGTGAAAAGTAATAATGATGGTGGTGGTCGTGGGGATGTTGTTGATGATAATAATTTATTTATACCCTGCCCATCTGGCTGGGTTCCCCGAGCCACCTTGGGCGGCTCCCAAAGAATACCAACAACAATAAAAAAGTGATAAAATATCCAATGTTAAAAACTTCCCTAAACAGTCAGATAGTTGTTTATTTCCTTGACATCTGATGGGAGGGCATTCCACAGGGCGGGTGCCACTACCGAGAAGGCCCTCTGCCTGGTAACACCCATCAACATCATGTCTGGCCTTAAAGCACAGGTGAAAGGTATGTGTTGCCTTTCCCATCCCCCATACTTTTCAAAAGAAAGCTTATAGCAGATTATCTGTTGCTTTTGACCATGAGATATACCAGTTCATGGAACAGGAGTAAAGAACACAGAGGGTTAAGAAAAATGCAATGATTCAAGCTACAGAGAGAGATTAGATTTGGGGTCTAGAGGTTTCAGGGGAAAAGAAAAATGAAAACAGGAATAATAAATAGGGCACAGATGAAATATCTGTCTTGTTTAACTTGTCTTTTTGAATCACAATTATAATACGTCTATTGGTGTAATTTCCTGGAATCACATTTGGAATGGAGGCAAAGCAAGGCTTTACTGTAAGTCTGAATTGCATTTGTTAGACATGAATTGGGTGATCTGATCCTCTGCCTGTTTTCCCAGAAGTAAGAAACCAAAAGTTCAGTGGGTCGTTCTCCCAAGTAAGCATGCAGAAGATTGGATAAGTTAGGAAGCGCCTGAGGACGCTCACAAGACCTGTTAAAATGAACAATGAAACATGCTGGGGAAACAGGGCTAAAGAACATGAAAAGCACATCTCCCAAAATGATCCTTCTGATAGGATTTAAACTGCCTATGGGATTCAGAAAGCTTAATCGGCAAAAGCAGCTTATATTGTCACTGTGGTAAACAGGGATGGAAAAGGAAGTGCCAGAGAAAAGCATATTAGAAAACAATTTCTCCCAAAGAAAATCTCAAGTTGTCGGCTCCATCTGTGTAAAATTTAAGAACACAAAATTACTTCTCAGGATGGACTGAGGGAATCAACTTTGGTGGCGGGGTGTGTGCATTTGTGGAATAATTCATAGCTTCAAATACCATTTTGAAAACTGATGTCAAGATAAGTTCCACTATTCTTGCAGTCTGGGCCAGCGAAAGGGAATAGACCTGACCTGGGCCATAATCGCCATTGCCTTCTGTCCAACAGCTCTGAGCAGCCAATGGCTATACTTTGATACATATCATGTAGCTATTGCAAGTCCTCGATTATGGCCTGCTATGTGTATGTGTGTTATACATTAAACCATTATTGACTGTCTCCCTGTAATATCACTGTAATATCAAATTTGTAACTAAGATGCTGCTGATAAACCACCAATGTTGAGATTTCTTGTCTTGTCCCCCTGTTTCCCCCTTTCCAATATACTCACCACTGGATAGTGGGTAGTGGCACTAGGCACACAGAAATAAGTACAGGAAAAAGTGGAGAGAGGGTAGAACTGGAAAAGGCTACAAATAGCCAAGGTATAAGCTGATAATGTTCCAGATCACTCTGAGGACAGCTCCGGGTATCTTTACAAAATCTACACGTCCTAATGGCTCTGCCTAGCCAGATGGTGTTCTCTTCATTGCTCAAAAGGTTGAGGACGTTGAAATCCACAGCTCTTCATACAAGTGACTGACTCTCTGATCAACCAGAACCTCATTTGGCTCCAGTTTATTTTGAGCTATCCAAGACTCTGAAATGAGCATTTTTAATTATTTTTTTTACTTTAAAAGGGATAGTTGTCAGAAATAATCTAACCAGGCAGAAATGACTGTTAGCATCTGAGTTCTTTTGTTTGCTGTTATACTTTCATTTTAGTGGCATTTGCTGTTTTTGTGTGTGTATGTTTATATATGTAACTGATTATTCTGAAACTTACCAATGTGCCACCCAATCAATAAATTGCATATTACCCTGATCTACTTTAGAAAGTGGGAAGATTTTTTTCCTGACCACTATAAAATAAGTCCAGTATAAAATATAACTCCACAGATGTATGTAATGTATACATATATATACCTCTAAAGCAATTTGTTGTTCTCAAGGAATGTTGGAAACAACATAACCAACGTCAGTATTTGCCCCCACTGATTTCAGTGGGAGAATTAAGCATGCAGTTGGATCTTATTCATTGTATCAATAGAACCTGATGAGTGTGGACCTTGAAATCAAGGGAACAAAGTGCTTTATTTTGTCTGAATCATGCCTGATCTTATTGTGGCAACAAGGTTGCCCTCAATCTTCAATTGATTCAGTTACTATGGAGAATCCGACACTGTAGTTTTCTATGCTATCCTCTCATCTTTTTCACAATCCTACTGATGACAATTTTTTAATCCACAGCCTGTGTGGATTAGCAAAGCTTTGTTGATACCCCTGGTACACTGGAACATAGGGTGTTGCCTCATACTGAGCAAGATCATTGGTTCATCTAGCTCCAGAATGTCTACACTGGCAGGGGATCATTTTCAGTCAGAGGGGCACATTCCCCTCAGAGCCCATGGTTGCAAAAGTAGGCAGAGCAACAGATGTAAATTTTACCTTCGTACAGACAATCACACCCCACTCTCCTTCTCCATTCAGACAGACATGAGGCATTGATGGATTTAAAGGGCATATTCCAACGAGTCCAAACGACTTAGGTTGCGAAACAGAGTCAGTGTGGAGTTTGTAGACTTGGCGGGCTACATTTGGACCCTGGTCCTGAGGCTCCAAATGAGGCTTCGAAACCCTGGTCTGCAATAACTGACAGGAGCTTTCCAGGGTTTCAGACAAACAACATTCCCAGCCCTATCTGAAGATGCCAGTTATTGAATTTGGTTCTTTCTGCTTGCAGAAAGGGCTTGCTTTTCCAGTTTAACTTGTCAGGTACAGATTGAGCCACTCATTGTCTTTCAAACCATCTGCTTGACCATTAGCCTAGACAGCAGGTTGAAAGACACTTTACTGTGACATCATAAAAAGAGGACAATGATTCTCTCTCCCCCCCCTTTCCCCCCTCTCTCTTCAAAAGAGTTCAACAGCAAACATATATTTCAGCATTTTTAGCATTCTCATAAAAGCCTTCCCACTATTGTAAAACTGGCACACAAATTAACTCCATACCTATATTTCAGACGTTGTGAGACAGATTAATGGATAATCTTGTTTGCTGGATCTCAGACAAATGTGTCCAAATTGATCTGGCATAGTTCCACCAAAGGAGAAAATAGAATGCTAATACAATTAAATAGCATTTGGCACAATATTTTATTCAACACAACCTTCATTCATCTCAACTGGGCTTGGGATAAGGTACTGAACGTGACTTGTACATTTTTGCCATAACAGTACTTGATGGATAGAGATGCAGGATTCACTCTAACCCCATGGAACTATTTACCTTTGACTTTAGGGAGCAATTAATTGCAGGAATGCCACTTAGAGCAAGGGGACAATGCATATAGGTAAGCAGATGTGGTTACAGGGTTAGCCCAAGACATTTTGCCATCTGAGGCAAACTCTCACTCCTTCCGAAAACTGGATGAATGCCACGTTGTCACATGCACCCAAGCACACAGAGAGAAAAGCCAGTGGTGCATGTGCTTACTTGGTTTATTTATTTGCAGTTTAGGAGAATGCACCACCAGCTCCACACACAGGTCCAGATTTAGGTTTGATGCGCTAAGCTACAAGGTAATGGGGGCCTTTCTATGTCCAGCTGTCCTTTGTCAACAACAGATTGTCGCTGCTTTTTGTGTTGAATATATGCTGTATGGTTATTTATGGACCTAATAGGTATCTAAAGCCATTTGCACATAACAAAATTTGTATTTTATCAAAGTAATTGTTGAACTGAAATACAATTAAGAAGAAGTCTATTAATAGTGAAATAATTATTAAGCACTAACTTAAAATGATTTTTTATTCACAGCAAACTTAATAATGCAAACACTTTTTTCCTTTACATTTTTTGGGGGGTGGGGCAAGAGAGTGGGACCCTAAGCTATAGCTTGTTTAGCTTATACGTAAATCCGGCACAGTCCACACACACACTCCAAGCCAGAAATGCTCTTTCGGTTGACTGACATTTATGGCATGGCTGTCAGGAAGATCTGGATCTGTAGATACCACATAGTGCACATGGTACATATGCATGCAATGTCATCTGGCAGGACTTGCAACCTGGGCAAGCTGGGTTTCCCACTTCCTGATCCCATGCCTTAGTTGGAGAGGAATGAAACAAGACCATGTGTAGGCTGTAGGCTCAAATGCCTTGATAGTACAGCTTGGGGGAAATGATCTGGGTCAACTAAAGTGGCTAGACCTGACCTTGGCCATAATCAAGGACTTGCGAAAGCTACATAATATGTATCCAAGTATGGCCATTGGCTGGTTGGAACTGCTGGAGAGAAGGCATTTGTGAGATATCCCCCACTTGGTGGGACTAAACCACGCCCAGAAAAAAGTTAGCAGAGCTGTGGGGCGGAAGGTATATCTTCTTCATGGTTGGATGAATCGGAACACCTCAGTAACCTTTGATCAAGATGCATCATTTAGGCCTGATGGTGTGCATTTATCGGCAGATGGAAATGACATTTGGTTGGAAGATCTCCTCGAGGGCTTGAAGTGCTGGCTGCAGATGTGAGGGGTTTGTCGGTGAACTTTGGTTAGCTGAGTTGGCGGTTTAGGCATTGGGCAAGCCCTTGGTCTTAGATGGAGGGGATGTTGTAGCTCTGTCTGCAAGGGATCCAGAAGAGAGGGATGGGGCAGTCTTGTTTGTAGATCTGCTTCAGGAGACAGTGCACAGTAAATTCATCACAACTCTGCTTACAATAATAGAAAACATGGAAAGGTGGAGAGTTGCTACTGGGAAGTGCTTCTAGAAAAAGTGACAGACTTCTGGAGAGTTTGCCAGTTTTTTTCAAGCAGCTTTGGTGTGGCGAAACTTTGGTGGTCTTCTTAGTGCTCCAAGAAATGGGCAAAGATAGGGGCTCACCACACCTTTTTATATCTACATTTTTATATTGAAATATAGGGTTGTCCCCACCCAGTGCTTTTTTTCCAGGGGTGCTCAAGGGTATGCAGTACTGACACCTCTTTTTGTGTTAAAAAATGTGGCATGAAGTTCTTACAGTAACTTCATGGTGAGTACTGGCACCTCTTTTTCCTAGAAAAAAAAGCACTGGTTGTCCCCTTTAAGGATTCCTTAGCCTGCTAAAAGTCTCATGCTCCATTACAGAGAACCATTCATGGCAGATATGCCCCACTCTTTTCCC